>NW_026607512.1:0-1200000 GCF_021117445.2 Syzygium oleosum
CCCTCGTAGCCTGAGTGCGCGGCCGGTCCTCGGCACGGGCCGAGGAGAAAGAAGAAGAAGCCCAGAGCCCTGACCGGATGGAAAGAAGAAAAGAAAAAAATCTCTTCTATTTAGTTCTTATTCGGAGTAGAATCGCGTTTTTTGGATTAACGATTACGTTCCCAGCGATTTTGGGAACAAATTTGTCTTTAGAACAAGAATTCTACGAAATGGATTTACGTCTTTTTTTTGTTTTCGAAAATAAAATAATAGAATCGATCACTATTTGGCAAGTTACCAAGCCTTGTATAGTCATCTCATTCTTTTATTACCATTTTCTAATAGTCAGACCTTTCATATCGGATAGTTTGTGCTTGTGCATACCTTGAGCAATTCCCTCCGCGTTCTACTCCCAGAAGTAGCCTTGTAACATTCACGCGTAAGGTCTCATTTCACGGTTTCGACATATCTGCTAGTCGAGATCGATTTAGCATAATAAAGATATTTAAGGTTTTCAAAGTTTTTTCAGAACACTAATAAAATTATAAAGAAGCGATAACGTTTTGTTTTAGAAAGAAGAAAGGAGATTTGGGTGGACTTTAACACCTCAACCAAAGAGCCTCTAGTTCTATTACGGGAAAATATATATATATATATATATATATGTATTGTCTTAAAGATTTATATGATCCTATGTTGAATTAAGAAAAGTACTTTCCACGTACATTTCGGAGCATTTTATGAGATGGGCATTTAAACTCAGAAAGCAAGTTGTTTATCAAATTTGGATGAAGCTCAATATTCCAAGATATCCAAACAATTGTTTCTTTTTGCATAGGATCCTGATTGAGAGATTAGGTTTACGATTGTCTTTTTCTCGAATAATGCTAGAGATACCAAATAATGGAACACAAAGTAATGTGATGTAACAGGATAGACATCTAAACAAATTCATCAGACTCAAGTTTCCTCATAAATAACAACACTTTTTATGTCGTTTTTATAGATCCAACTTGAAAAGCTGCTAGTCGTATATCGTCATTTTTGTTTTGTTTTGTATCTTTTACGTTTTGCAAGGTTAAATTTATTTTATGCACGTAATTTTGTTTATCCAACATCATTTCCCTTATATTTCTTTTGGTTGATTTGCCACCACTTGTTCGTGAGCTAAACTCTCTCGGGTTAATTCTATAGCCTCAACGATATTTTACTCGTACAATTAGATTTTCTAGAGGTTTTAGTGGTTAGGTGGTGTTTAGATTGGCTCTCGTGCACCTCAACTGATCCATCCCCACCAAAGCGAATTTGAGAGCACTCTCCCAGATCGGTTTGATGCATTCGGAATTTACTTCCCGAAGTGCTCCCAGATGCTGTATCATCACATTTTATGGATCATCGATCGAATACTGCTTTAAAACTTTAGCCTGTCATGACACCAAGTAAATAAACAACTATGAATTCTAGGAAAATTATGAAGCTCAAATACGAAAAAGGAAATGTCGCATTCAGATCATTCAACGAGAAGGGCCTCGATTCATGGTCCAGGCGAGCAGCTACATGGTTGTCTTTTTGGACTTTGTCTCAATAGAGTTGGCACTTCGCCCGGCAAAGGAAAAAAACCAAGTCCTGCGAGACACAAACTACATGAAATTTCGACACAAAAATCCCACCAAGAAGGTCTGTCTAGAATCGACCTCCAAGACGCACATAGGCTTCTTCTATAATGGAAAAATAAAATAAAATAAAAATAATTGGACCCACCTATATATATAGACATATAATAATAATATATAAATATAAATATACGTATATATGAATGGATGATAGAGGCTGAGAGGGAGTGTCATTGGGAGTTGTTCTCTTTCGTGTTTGGACTTGTTTGTTGGACACACTTGAGAGCACTTTTCCCTATTCTTGCTTGGAGGAATTTGATAATTGCTAAAATTACAAAAAGCATACCGTAAAGTGCTGATAAAGAAGGAAAAATCTTTTTTTTTTTTTTTCACATATCTTCACTTACTCCCCGAACAACTATCATTGTACCTTCTAAGTTGCTTGTAAAGTATGTACCTCCTACAAACAAGTCAACACGCATATGAGTGTTTTCACCATGTCCATTTGCCATACGCCCTTATTCATGGGTAAAAATTCCATCACTTATCTATGTATTGGCATGGATAAGTTGCACTGAAAAAAAAAAAATCATATAGCTACAAATCATTTAGTTAAAATCCCGAGTAGTGCCGGGCAAGCCTTCAAATCTATGAATAAATTATATGTGATGCATGATGTGGGAATGACTTTGAAGATCTTGGTTAGTTAAAATAAGTTTGGTCCAAGGCTAGGGAGCATTTGAAGCTCCTAATGCACCAATGACGCTGAAGCTAATTAATTAACATTTGCTCCCTTAAATTGGGAAACCACATTTAGCACTTTCGGCGAAGGAAGAGGAAAACATCATCGTTAGAGTACTGATTTGTTATATCCATCGTGTCAATGGCGAGCGATTTAAGATATTGTGACTTCGCGCATATTTGATATACAAAGTTTTAATAGATCCTCAAAGTTTATGACATTTATGAAAAGAATTTTCAGAGAGGCAAATGTGACTTATATACTATACAAAACACATCAAGGGTCAATGCTGCCTCTCCATTTTTCCATAATTTAATGACAAAAAGTGAATCCAATGATACGATCACATCAGAAAAGTTAGTGTGTTGACATGTGTAATGATCTCTCTCTCTGTCCAGAGCTAATCTCCAGATCAGTAGCATCCAAAGAGCTAGTTAAAACGCCATTTTTGTTGGCTTCTCCACTGACACGAGCTCATTATTAAATGATTTGTATAAGCCCCGGTCAATGTCGGGGACATACATACATATGAATGTAGTTTTAAAGAGGGTTTTGTTTTGTTTGTTTGATCGAAGTGCTGGGTTTGCATTGAAAATCTTTTGGGGAGACTCTCGTGCATGTGATGATAAAAACTCGACAACAACGTGAAAAGGACCAAGACGTGAGTACAAATATCATGAAACAACAACAGCAACCCAAAAGGGGTTTCATTTCAAGAATTGTTGCGGTGTTTGGGTATGAGACCGACCTTTCTTCCCTTTCTACTTCTCCTTTGAGCCAAGACGAGTTAGCGACGAAGGAATTTGTGAATATTTCTTGGCCTTGTATTTTGCTATATTGAGTTATTCTTTTTCGTTAGAAGTTTCTGATGGGGCTTCTTTTAGGTGTGTTACGACAATCTTATGTTGCAAAGTTTATGCTATGTCGAGAAATTGACGTGGAAGCAAATGGATATGTACAATGGGCTTTACATTGTAAAGAAAGGATGTCGATGTACTTATGTCGTCATCGAAAGGTGTGAGATAAAATAGCAATGTTGAAGACAATACGAATCGATAACAAAGTGAGTACCTTTCATTGAAGCTTGTAACTTGTATACTGATATCACTGTATACTGGACAACCGTTTACATAGAAAGTTTAAGGTTTTTTTCAGCATAATAGTTGTCTAATAATATATATCGACCATCTTGTTAAATAGAAGGAAATTACCCTTGATGTACACAATAATCATTCTAAAATATCAAGCGGTTGATATTTAATTCGCTTTCTTATTCCCTGTAAGCACACAAGCAAACACAATAAAGAAGTTTCAATATCTTGTGCAATTGGGTCTGATACAATTTAAGTGCTTCTATGTAATAGACTATTCATTGATATAGTATCTTTCCATGACTTTAGACGAATTTCATGACCTCAGATATGTATGTAACAAAAAAACAGACATCTACAGATTAGAGTCCTCCAAGAAGTCGTCTTTTTATCCATTATAATATCTTGTTTTGTGGAAGTTTGATCACTTTAGATCGAGCCCGAACCAGAAAAAACAAGTTTCTTTCTACTTGTCTTCCCAAATAGCCTATTTGTCAAATTAGCATACTAGGAGTTCAGATCCTACGGATATGAAACTTCTATCTAACATTAGTAAGGAATTAGAAAATTGCCTTTAATCCAGAAAGAGATGTATCCAGGCAAAACAGAGATGGAATCATACATTTCTTATTTGTTACATTCACACTATGTTCTAGTGACTGTGAAACCAACTGGAACTTAACAACAGACCAATTCAATCTAAGACCACCAAAGAAGGTAGTTCCCAAATGAAGAGCTACGGCAAGTTTTGTTCTTGTGCCCTTGTTTTTTAGCTTCTGTGCCTTTGTTTCTTCTTCAGGCGAGAAATTTTCACACTCCCGTCGAGCCCCTTTTTCCCGCGATCCACTTGTGCCCGATCACCACTCAATCACTAGTCCACTGGCATACTGCACCGAGACAATCTTTTCAGTCTATTTCATCTGGACTCTTGACTTCTGATCTCTCTTCCCCGATGTTGAAGATGGTGGTGGTAATGCATTGAGCTCTCCGCATTTCCTATAAAAAGGGAGTACCGCACAACCCTGCTTTCCCTCCGTATGAGTTGGTTACAAATGTATCACGACTGTTGCAACTGTGGTCTGGGCCCAGTCAAATGGTTTTAAGGCACATTGAAGAATGCAAGCGATGGGAGTCGAGTCAACTCTTGTGGGATCTCTCCTGAGAGCTGGTTCCAAGAAAGGTCCAATGCTTCCGAATTTGTTAGGTTGGTCAAGGATGAGGGGATGGGACCGCCGAGAATGTTCTTGGAAAGGTTGAGCAACTGAAGCTGCTTTTAGGCTTTCAAGAGACTCAGATATCTCTCCAACTGTTGCTTGAAAGATCGATCAATGTGAGATGTTTGTAGATCCTTGAATACTTTAGTTGCGCGAGCCTTTGTTTGTCATTATAATAAAGGGTCGAAGGACGTGTATCGTGGGCAGAACCTGTGAGACAGGTTCTTGATGGGATTTATGATTTACAGATCTGTAGGCCAAACAGTCCACTTGATGTACTGCTGCAATTTTCATGGCAGTTCAATGCTCAAAGTACTTAGATGGCAAGCTACCGGCAATTGTTCTAGGATAGGTCGATGATCTGAAGCCTCGGGAAACTATAGTTACTCCATGTTCCCCAACCACCCCATGGAATGTGTTAGCTTGCCAGATTAGCACGACGAAAAGTGAGCCCAACCATGACGGAAAAGTGTCATTGATTTGATCATCTTGCACACTTAGGAACTCCTACTCTTCACAGCCTGCGAGTGACCTAGGTAATGGCCCTTGGGATTGATTATAACTTAAATCAATTATCATCAATTGCGCACACATTTTCTTTGACTTGGGGAATTCTCCTTGGAAGTTGTTGCTTGATAGGCTAATCACTTCCAGAGTGTCACTCAGATTGCTCAGACATTGGTGGAAGGGCACCGGTCAATGCATTGTAAGACAAATCTAGGGCATGTGTGGAGCTCAATTTGGAAATTGACGGCGAAACTTGTCCAAAGAGTGTTATTCGAGACAAGACGATGCAAGAACGGTTGTCGGGGGACTTAAAGCAGTCCTTGCAGCTTGTTGAAGCTAAGTGTAGAGTCTGGAGCGTTGTCCATTTGAAGACATAAGGACGTTGCGGAAAGCCCGTCAGGGAACCAACAGCCTCCTCTTAATTCACATCTGAATCATTCTAGTACTTGGCCAGTGTAATGCCACAAAGTTCACTAAGCTTCCGATGCGCACTTCTGTCCCATGACCACCATCTCCTGTCTCCCAATCTAGGGAAACCTGTCAATACTATGGGTGAATTAGTCTCAACGCTGAGTAAGCAAGTCACTGATTGATATAAGATAATCACGGGATGACATGGTATTTGGAAAGAGAGCGAAAGTGTTTGGAGCATTTGTTGTATAGAACCTGGATCAGGCGTTGACTACAGATTTGCATTGTGATTTGCGTTGCTTTTCATATTCAAAGCAATGTGAACTTAGTTTGATAATTGCTTTCTAAAACGGATTGAAAATGTGAAATGTCACTTAAAAGTGACAAATGATTTGGCTTGTGAACTCTGATTATACAGTGAGTTGTGATGGTCCATACATTTATTTCAAAGTGGTATTGTTAGACTTAGTGCCATTTGATATTTATGTTTCAAGCTCTGTAACCAATACATATAAGAAATAGGAATGTATTTTTCTTTATCTTCTATATTAAAAAGATTTCACATATTGCATTTTTATGTGCCAATATATGAAGTTAAATAATTGCTTATTACTCCACATATATACTTAAATAAGTAATGAGCCCTTTTATGAAATTAATTTTTCTTGGTGATATCAATGTTAGATAATCAGAAAAGATTAAGTGTATTTTATATGATTGGTGAAAGATAGAATGGTTTCTAAGTAATTAATGTGAAAGAAAGTGGAAGTAAATAGAGCTTCCAAGAGCAAAGTTTCATTTTACTTAACTTTCTTAATATTTATAGATTTTTCGATATATGTCTCACATATATATGATTACAGAATGCTTTATTTAAAATTCATATGGACTACATAATATACTCCAGCAGAAAAACTTAGAAAAAGATACTAGGTACTCAAAAATAGAAGACGAAAGATTTCGATCAGAGTGTTCCTTGGTTTGGACCATTTCTTCTACCTTCGCCTTTGCTTTCTTCTGCCAAAGTTCTTCACAAGGCTCGAGCCCTTCTTCCTAGTGATCAAGGTGTTCTCGAGGACCAGCCCAATCACTAACCCACTCGCATACCCCATGCACACGATCTTCCAGTCAAATTCCATTGCACTTCCCGAATCTTGATCTTCTGCATGGACGTTGGAGATGATGGCGGCGACGCTTTGGGATCTCCGCATTTCTAGACAGAGGAGTGCCGCATAGCCCTGAGTTTCCCTTGTAGGAGTTGTTTTCGAATGTAGCAAACTGCCGTGACTGCGGTATCGGCCCGGTCATACGGTTATAAGATACGTTGAAAACCGCAAGTGAAGTGAATTGCGTCAACTCCTGAGGGATCTCTCCTGAGAGCTGATTTTGAGAAAGATCCAATGCCTCCAAATTCGTGAGGTTTGCCAAGAATGGAGGCAGAGGACCGAAGAGAATATTGTTGGAAAGGTTGAGCAATTCTATTTGCTTTAGGCTTCCGATGGTCTCGGGGATCGCTCCGCTGAAATTGTTGCTCGAGAGATCAATCAATGTGAGGTATCCTTGGATCTTTGAGTAATTCATTTGGATGCCTTTGGTATTACTCTCATAGAGTAGTCAAAGGTTGCGTCTGAAGAGAAAATCCAGGCCCGCTTAATAGCATCCCCAATGTAGCTTGATGAATTTGTCTCAGAAACTTTCATGGCAGCCCAATGCTTGAAGTATCCAGATGGCAAGCTACCGGAAAAAGTATTTTGGGATAGGTCAATGATTTGCAGTGTAGGGAACTCAACCCTATCAGCAGGTTCCCCAATAAGTTCGTGAAATCTGTTATCCCGCAATATAAGTACCTTCAAGTTGAGAAGTGAGCCTAACCATGACGGGAAAAACATCACTAATTTGATTGTTTCCGAAATTTAGAATTCCAAATCGTCACAGTTGCGGAGCGATCTTGGCAATGGCCCGTGCAATTTATTGAAACTCAGATCAATCATAATAAGCGCACAGGAATTCCTATTCAATTGGGAATTTTGCCGATAAAGTTGTTGCTCTGTAAACTCATTACTTCCAAAGTACCACTCCAAATTACTCAAACATTGTGGAAGAGACCCGGTCAAATTGTTATAAGACAAATCGATCATCTGGATAGACGTTAGATTGCATATGAGTGGTGATATTTCTCCCGAGAGCCTATTATTTGAGATGAAGTAGTACCACATTTCAGGAGGGGGAATAGGAACTGATCCTTGCAACTCGTTGAAACGGAGGTCTGCTACAACGAGTTGTCCCCACTTGAAAATAACGGGGGTCTTGAGTCAAACTTGTTAGAAAGTTGCCAGAAAGGTTCAAATGATGTAGGCATTGTGGACTCACATTCAGAAACCATTCGGGAACTTGACTCAGAAATGTTATTGTAGGATAGATCTAGGGGAAAACAATTCTTCTTGAAATTGTAGAAACTCAGGGAAACCATTCAAGTTACATGAACCTAAGCCTAGAGCAAAGTACTGTTGATGTTTGTCGGTTTTTCGACGATCAATGACAGTTTGTTAGAGGATAACCCAAGTACTGAAGGAATTCGATCTCTGCAAACCTATCTAACTTTACAGTGCCACTCAAGTTATTTGAATTCAAATTAAGAGTGTCGAGATTCTGTAATTGGAAAATTGTGCTTGGAATTGCACCATGGAATTGGTTGAATGAAAGGTCAACGTCAATCAACTTGGGTGAGTATCCCCAACGAGAATGGAATTTCGCCACTTAATTGATTCGACCGAAGTGTTAAGAACCTAAGCTCCAGGAGGTTTTGGAAGGAGAGTGGGAATCTCGCCCACTAATTGATTGTATCCAAGATCTAAATGAGTAAGTCGAGCTAGGTTTCCAATGGAAGACGGAATTTCACCTGTTAACTTATTTAAGCTTAAATCTAAACAAGTAAGTTGAACGAGATTCCCAGAGAGAGGATGGAATTTGCCCAAAAAACATATTGCCCGCTAGACTTAAATCCTTGCTTGACCAAATTTCCCAAGAAAGATGGAATTTCACCCGTGAAAGAATTAAAGCGTAGATCTGAATGCTTCGTGTGACCAAGACGTCCAAAAGAAGATGGGATTTCACCTATAAATTGGTTGACATATAGATCGCCCAACGGAGGTTGTCTCCATCGACTGATGGGAGGATTGAATATGTTTAGGTCTACGAGTGTTGGGCCTATTAGCCTATTATTTGAGAGGTCTAGATGGACAAGTAGGGTCAAGTTACCGAGCGAATGTGGGATGTGGCCCATGAAGTTGAGCCGGAAAGTTCAAGTCCCCAAGGAACCAAGATTTCCAATTGCCGGAGGAATCTGACAATTGAAGTCATTGAAGGCAAGGTTAAGGCTTCTTAGATGAAGAAGACGGAAAATACTGGTGTTGGAGTTGATTTTACCAGAGAGACAACTGCAACTGAGGTCGAGGCCGATCACGTGACCACTTACCTCATCACACTCAACACCAGCCCATGAACAGCAGTCGCTTTTAGCTTCCCCTGTTGATGCATTCCAGGATTCAATATTTGCTTGCACATCTGAAGTGGCGCTGGAACAACACGGAGGCTCTAAGGTGAAGAAGGTTGCCTTGAAGTCCAACAACGCAGATCTCTCGTCTTCACGGCAACGTGGTTGGGTTGAAGCAAGAGAGTGTGAAGCAACAATAGTAAGCAAGAGTATCATATAGCTGAAGTGAAATGACTCTTTTCCATGGTTACCTTTCCAAACCTAGTGGCACTCTCAAACTCACTCTGCCGACTTGGGCGTACATGAGGCCTCATGATGGATATGTTATATATATGCCAAGTTCTTCTCTGATGTCATTTTCATGCTTTAATCTAATGTACTGTTAATTATAATTAACAGATCATGTTAGCGCGTTAATGTTAAAGACATGGATAAATTTGTCTCTTGACCTAGAATTCTTGCAACCCAAAGAGCATGCTAGCTTAGAAATTGCAAGATACTGAATGTCATTGTTTAGGCGCTTTAAAAATACATGCCTAACACCATTTCTTCCCCAAATAAAAGCTGAAAAAGAAGTATATAATACTTGATTTCACCCGGTTAGTGTAGAATTTTGTGAGACCACCGCAACTCTTTTAAAATAAGGGCCCGAAATATTTGAACTCAGGTGCTTTTAGTTTTGATGACATGTTAAATTTTATGAGACACTCTAAATGATTTTAAAGATTAAGCTGTTGATTTAATGCGTGGTTTCAATCATTTAATATTCTAAATTAGGATCATAGTAGATGTATATATTGGTTATGTCATATTCTGTAATCTTGGATTTCTATCTCGAAAACTTGAATATAGTGTAAATACATGTGTGCAGTCTCCGAGTGTCAGGCGGTGTTTTTTTCTTTCCAATCACACACCTGATCAGCCATAGACCACATGATAAAACCCATTCAATTGGAAACCATGCAGCAGAAAGACAGCTTCAGACTGTCTGTTGAGATGACTTGCATGCCGCCAATGATGAAAGTGATGCAGAGTGAGGACTGGATTGGGCCAAACATCAAGTCATCTTTTCGCCTCAAATGAGATCATTCCCATTTCATCTCTTTCTTCGTATGAAAATGTTCTTATCAAACTGCAAATACAAAATGCGACACCAGTCTCACAGCATGATTTGTCAATTATCGTGGCGAATTGTACATATAACTACGTTCCATCTCTCAGCAATGGCAGTTTGCGTGCAAATGGGTAGTGATTGTAATAGTGGCGTTGACCGAGTCAATTGGGTAGCAAAAAAAAAAGTTGACTCGTCTACAAAGGGTAAGAAAAACTGGACACTACAAAGGGAAAGTTAGGGCGCAAAAGAGAAGAAAAGACAAAAGGAGAAAAAGAACGAAAGGGAAAAAGGAAGGCAAGTCCTATTTCATGGCATATCGCCTGAGGTGTTATTGGAATATTGGTACATGATCACAGCTCGTGTTGTTACCGGAGGACAGTGTATTACTTACTGACTTGCCATAGTAATTACTGGGCTGCCTGATCATACTTTTTTTTTTTGCATATGGAGCATCGATGTAGTATTTTCTAACTTGTCCTAGGAAAAATGAAATTGTTGCTTGCCAAGAAATTTGGATAACAAAACATTTTAGTGTCTTGGGTCGGTTTTCTAAGTTATTTCCAAAAACATATGGGGTGAGTTTTTATCACGGCTAATTTAAGGTTAAGTTCAAATGTCGTGTTTAGCACTTCTTGATTTTCAATTTGTTCTAACAATTTGTCCATCCATCAAATTCGTTCTCTAAAACTCTAAGGCTCGTTTGCTTTATGTAAAAATGACTTTCCCCAGTAAAACGTTTTCGAATTTTCCGCTTTCGTTTCCATGAAAAATAAACCATTGTGGAAAATATTTTCTACAATGGAAATAACACATTCGAGAAGAACATTTTCCATATCTTCACCTCACCTTTTCTTTAAAATAACACATTTTTCTTTTCTTTTTCCTTTAAAAAATCAAATTTCTAATTATTTTTTAAATTTCTTTTTTTTTTTCCTTTCCTTTTTTTTTTTTCTTCTTCCTTGACCGGGTCGGCCGGCCGGGCAAGCTCCGAGCCTTGCCTCGATCCGGCGAGGCCTCAAAGCTCGCCCGTGGTCGATCACCGTCGCTTGCCGTGGCCAGCCAAGGAAGAAGGAAAAAAAAGAAAGAAAGAAGGAAAAAGAAAAATAATTAAAATAATTAAAATTTTATAATTCTTTGGTAATTTTCCTAGAAAATCAAATCGGATACCGAACGGCGAAAGATATTTTCCAAGTTCATTTTCAGTTTGTTCCAACACCGAAAAATATTGTCATTTTGGAAAATTACCAAAAAATTTGAATTTTTTAATTATTAAATTATTTTTATTTTCTTCGCCTCGCCCTAATCCGAAGCGAGGCCTAAGCTCACCCAAGGCCGGTGGACCGAGGCTCGGGCTTCGCTGCATCCGACGAGAGTTCTGGGGCGAAGCTCGAGCCCTCGCCCGAGGTCGCTAGACGCTACAGTGAGGCTCCTTCGCGAGCTCGCCTGTGGCTAGTAACAGGCCGAGGAAGAAGCCAAAAAAAAAAAAGGGAAAAAGAAAAATTTAAAAATCAATTTTTTCTTAAAAAGAAAAGAAAAATGTGTTATTTGAAAGAAAATGAAGTGAAAGAAGATAAGGAAAATGTTTTCCGCTTTTCCTCACTTTTGAATGTGTTTTTTTTTCAATTCTAAGAAAATGTTTTCCATGACCCATTTATTTTTCAGAACGATATGACGGAAAATCAGGGAAAACATTTTCTAAGCTTATTTTCCAGGTAAACAAACGGAACCTTAAAAGAACTTGGCCACGAGGTAGGTTCTCTCCTTTGATCTTTTCTGTCTTTTTTTCTTCTTCATGGTCCCACGGCAGATTCCTGGGAAATAAATACTAAAGTCATCATCTTCATGCCGGCCGAAGTAATCAGCACGATTTTGCTTATCCGTAATCAGCTCTTAGTGGGGACCGAGAAAAGTGCTAGGCTAGACCAGAGTTGACGTTCTTGACACTTTACAAAGTCTTCGATGACCTTGACTTAAACATCTGTGCTTTTTTCCTGTTACCCTAGAAAATGCATAACAGTTTCCATAACAATAAGGATTGAGGTTGGACTCTTTGTTGAGTTAGACGTGCCTCACGAATGTATTTCTAGGGGGATCCACCTGATCTTAGGACTGAGGTGCATTGATTCACATCCATTTAGTGCATCCAAATGTGGCTTCAGTACGTTGGTACCATGCTCTTGCACTTTGCAGACTTGCAGGGAAGAAAGGATAGCCTTATTCGTAGTAAGAATGTCTTATTATATTAGTAATGCCTCAATGGCAAAATCTTTTTCACAAGGACGTGGAGTGCATAATAGTCATTGATACTACTCCCAGTGCTTTGGGATGAAACGTTATAGGATGGCACTTAAGTTCAAGTCATTCTTTTTCCGAGCTGTAGCTCCAAATACCACGGCCATGTCAAACTCTTCTGGCTTCCAATGAAAGTGGTAGAGCCATTGAGCAAGCGGAAGTTCAATACTGGCAAGACCAAATAATATGCGGGGACACATCCTTCTACCTGCTCCAGATGGAATATATTCTGAAGTTAGTCCGTTTGTAGGTAACCCAAGAGTTTTCCAAATCTCTCTGATATAAAGCGTTCAGCATCATTCCATTGATCAGGATCTCTTCTGAGTGCCCACGCAATGATGATGACTATAGTTTTTGGCCGTATCTCATATACTGAGACTGCACGTCTGTCCCTAAACTCTCTCGTGATGAAGGGAACAGGAGGATGCAAGCGTAGAGTTTTTTTAAGACTAGTCTAAAGTAGTGTAGTTGCTGGATGTCTTGCTCGTCGATCCTCTCTTTTCCGAAAGAACTCGCCGAAATTCAGATTTAGCTCTCTCCATTGCTCTGGGGTTCTTCACCATTTTGGCCATCGCCCATTCAAGCGTCATGACCGATGCAATATGAGGACTTTGACTCCGTCAAAAAGCGTGCGCAACAAAATAAAAAGAAAAAAGAAGACCACAAGAGATCGAAGAAATAAAGAGGAAAGTCCAGCTTCGTCCAGTCAACACAGAAAAGGAGAGCGAAGGTTTTTTGTGTATACGCTACGGAGATCTGGTGAAGCCGGATTGTTGCCTAACGCTCGTAAGATTCAAGTCTTTTTGTTCATCTAATCAAAATGATTGTTGGAGTTAGGTCATAAATATGAAGTTATGTGATATTTGAACAGCGGGATTTGATTTCAAAGTTGTTAAGGTGTGAAATTACGTGGAAATGATATATTAGGACCTTGTGGAGAGTGAGATTTGACGGAAATCTCTTTCAATCTTGAAAATGTAATGAAGGCTCTTATCATTTAGAGTAACGGTTTAGTCGGAGCGTAAATTTAAAAAGTTTCATACTGCATTGTGGACAATTTCCAATATCTGCTTTTGGCGACTTTTTTAATTTTTTCCATAAATAATGAAATTATATTGATTTATATTATTTGGACGATTTGTAATTATTAAATTCTAATGGGTGGTAACTTCAAGGTCACGTGTTCACACTTTGCTTCCCCAATGCCTCCCGTATTGATTGTGAGACTGTTGGCGAAAGATCGATCAATGTGAGATATTCGTAGATCCTCTTTTTTTTTTTTTTTTGGTCAGCTTTTTCGTAGATCCTTGAATACTTTAGTTGTGGGAGGCTTTGTTGTCATTATCATAGAGCAGTCGAAGAATCAATGATCTAAAGCCTCGGGAAACTAGAGTTGCTTACAAGTTCCCCAATTACCCTGTGAATCTGTTAGCTTGCCAGATCGGCACAATGGAATGTGAGCACAAACAGGACGGAAAGAGTATCATTGATTTGATCATTTAAAAACTCTTACTCTTCATAGCATGCAAGAGCCCTTGGAATTGATTATTACTGAAATCATCATCATCAATTGAGCACTCGTTTTCTTGACTTGAGGAATTCTCCCTTTGGAAGTTGTTGCTTGATAGGCTAAGCACTTCCAGAGTGTCACTCAGATTGCTCAGACATTGGTGGGAGTACACCGGTCAAGGCGGTGGAAGACAAATCGAGGGCATGTATGGAGCTCCAATTTGCAAATTGACGGCGAAACATGTCCAGAGAGTCTGTTATTCGAGACAATATGGTGCGAGACAGTTGTTGGGGGACAAGATGGTATTGGTTGCCCATTTCGACATGGAATTACATCAAATGGATGCGAAAACGGTGTTCCTCAATGGAGAACTAAAGGAGGAGGTTTCCATTAAAAAACTAAAAGGATTCTTCTATAGATGGCTTAAAACAAGCATCCCGCTAATGGTACTTAAGTTTCCATGGTGTCATCTCTTCATTCGATTTGTAGAAAATGTCATGGATCAATGTATGTGGGAGCAAAATTTGTTTTCTTGTCCTATATGTGGATGACATTTTACTTGCAACTAATAATAAGCGGTTGCCACATGAAGTGAAATAATTTCTCTCTAAGAGTTTTGACATGAAACATATGGGTGATGCATCTTATGTCATTGGTATTAAGATCCACAAAGATAGATCTCGAGACATTTTAGGACTATCTCATGAAACCTATATTAATAAAGTATAAAAAGAGATTTCGTGATAAAGGTTATTCACCAAGTATAACATATATTGTTAATGGTGATAGGTTCAATTTAAACTAGTGTTCAAGAACTATCTTGAAAGGAAACAAATGAAAAACATTTCATATGCTTTTGCTGTCGGAAGCTTGATATATGCTCAAGTTTGCTCGACCTGGACATTGCTTTGTTGTGGGAATGTTGGGAAGATATCGGAGTAATCTAGGTTTGGACCATTGGAGAGTTGTAAAGAAAGTGATGAGGTACCTTCAAGTTACAAAATGTTACATGCTTATGTATAAACGCATTTGATAACTTGGAGGTAGTTGGTTATTCGAATTTGGATTTCGCTGGTTGCGTTGATTTTCAAGAATCAATATTTAGATACATTTTTATGTTTGTTGGCGTAGCTGTGTTCTGAAGGAGTGCAAAGTAGACTTTGATTGCTACTTCCACTATGGAGGCTAAGTTCGTTTCGTGCTTTGAGGCCACCTCGCATGTTGTGTGGTTGAAGAGTTTTATATCATGGTTTAGAGTTGTGGATTCCATTACTACGGCCATTAAGGATATTTTATGACAATTCAACAACGATTTTCATGTTTAAAAACAACAAAAATTGGTAGCTTAACAAACATATCGATCATTAAGTATTTAGCCATAAGTAAACGTGTTAAAGAGAACAAAGTGATCTATAAAACATGTTAGCACCGAATTGATGTTAGTTGATTGTTTAACTAAAGGCATGCCACCAATGAGTCATAAGGATCCGTGGTTAGGATGAGAATTGGTCATATCATGTAAATTTTCTTCGTATGGACGAATTTATTCAACTCTTATTTATTTGTGATGTTTTCTCAATTCTAGTATACACATTCGTTTATTCTAAGAATAAAGATCATTTTTTACCTAGAATAAACATAAGCTTTATTCATTAAGTTTTGTTATCACATATGGGCTAAATTTGAAGAGATAAGGTGCATTGTGATA
This sequence comes from Syzygium oleosum, assembly GCF_021117445.2. Lineage (NCBI taxonomy): Eukaryota > Viridiplantae > Streptophyta > Magnoliopsida > Myrtales > Myrtaceae > Syzygium > Syzygium oleosum. The sequence continues at coordinate 15,675 of NW_026607512.1, forward strand.
TATGGAAGATAATACTTGTTCTAATAGAACTTATCGCCATGATTTATGTGTTTTGTCTTCAATATGAAGTTTTTTTTACGGAGTTGATTCGATATTTCGTTTGATGAAATGTTGGGATTAAGTGGGAGAATGTTATCATACCGATCGTTGGGGGATGTTACTTTAGAAGGCATGGACAAATATGTCTCTTGACTTAGAATTCTTATACCCCGAAAAGCACACTAGCTTAGAAAATGCAAGATACGGAATGTCATTGTTTAGGTGCTTTAAAAATATACACCTCACACCATTTCTTCCCCCAAATTAAAGTTGAAACAAAAACAATATAATATTTGGATTTCACCTTTAGTTTGAATTTGTGAGACCACTGCAATTCTTAGAAAATGACTTGAAATATTTGAAATTCATGACTTTCTGCTATGATATCAGGTAAAGTTTTTTGAGACCACCTTCAACTATTTTAAAATATTAAGATGTTAGACGAACACGTTATTTTAATAATTTAAAATTGTAACAGTTAGAAATAGGAATATAGGATCATAGTAGATGTTTGTATTGTTTATGTAATATTATGTAATCTTGGATTTCCTAACTCGTAACACTTGAATAGAGCGTAAATACATGCGTGCGGTCTCCGTGCCACGCGGTGCTTTTCTCTCCAATCACACACCTGCATTAGACCAGATCGCAAAACCCATTCAAGTGGAAACTGTGCAACAGAAAAAGCTTCAGACTTTCTGTGGAGCTAACTTGCAGGTCTGCAATGATGAAAGGGATGTAGAGTGAGGACTGATTGGACCAAACACCAACTCATCTCTTTCGGACAAATGAGATTGTTCCCATTTCACATCTCTTTCTTCGTATGAAGATGTTCTTACATCGCTAGTTCCGTTGAATCGTTCACTAAGATGGTCTAATTACAACTTTTTTATCAAACTGCAAATACAAAATGGGGCACCAGTCCGACAGCATGAATTGTCAACTAACGTGGCTGAATTGTACAGATAACTACGTCCCCATATCTCTCAGCAGTGGCAGTTCGCGTGCAATTGGGCAGTGCTTGTAATAGTGGCGTTGATTGAGTCAATTGGGCATAAAAAAAGGGGACATGTTTACTGTAAGTTCTAAAACTTATCACTAAAAAGTCGCAATTAAATTCCTAAAATTTGTTAAATTGGTTCAATCGAGTTTTAAAGTTAACACCGTCTAATTTACTAACGGAAAATTGTTGACGTGGCGCTGACGTGTCTTATTTTATTAATTTTCTTGATACACGTGGCGTCCAACAATGCAGCGTCACGTCCGAAAAAGTTGAAAAAATGTAAATTAAATTAGAAAAAGCTATAAAAACAAAAACAAACAAAAAAGGGGGAAAAAAATCAAAACCAATGGCTGCAGCCAGGTTGCCAAGCCCTCGCCTGGCCACGCCACGCTCGGGGAAGTACCGTAGAGGTTGCTTGGGCCTTCTCGAAGCCCGGCGACCCTCGCCGCCCCGGCGAGTCCCCGACGAGGGCCCGTAGCCCCGATCTCGAGGAAGGCCGCGACCTCGCCTCCCCTGCATCCGAGCGAGGGCTGCTAGCCTCGCCCGGGGCCGGACGTGGCCGGCGAGGCCTCGCCCTGGGTGGGTGACTCTAGGCGAGGGTCGTGCGCCTCCCTAGATCGGGGCTGCATGTTGTCGCCGGGGACCGGTGGGGCCTCATCCTGGGGCCGAGGGTCACCGGGCTTCGAGAAGGCCCGTGTGACCTCCGCTAGCCCTTCCTGGGCGGCTAGCCAGTGGTCGCCACCACGCCCACTCGGTTGGGGTCTTCTTCTTTCTATTTTTTATTTTATTTTTATTTTTTATAGCTTTTTTTCTAATTTAATTTTTATTTTTATTTTTGCTGACGTGGAGCTGTTGTTGGACGCCACATCATTGCCACGTGTCTCAAGAAAAGTAACAAAATATGACACGTCGAGAGCCACGTCGCATTTCCGTTAGTAAATTAGAAGCGGTGTTAACTTTATGACTCGATTGAATCAATTTGACAAGTTTTTACGATTTGATTGCACCTTTTTGCAAGTTTTATGACTCAATTGCAATTTCAAGCCCGATAAGCTTTTAGTGACTTTTTAGTGCACATGTTTCTAAAAAAAAAAAAGTTGAATCGTCTAAAAAAGGCAAGAAAAAGTGGACGCTATAAAGGGAAAGTTAGGGCGCACAGCCAAGAAAAGAGAAAAGGAGAAAAAGAAAGAAAGGGAAAGAAGAAGAAAGAGAAAAGAAAGACATGTGGCATATCAAGAATATTGGTACATAGGGCCCATTTGGTTCAACTTTGCAAATGAGTCTTGGGGGAATGCAAATACCTTTAGATCAAAGCCCCTTAGAGAAATGTAAATGGCGTTTGGTAAAAATTCTTTGTGAAGCTACTTTGGCCTAAGTAATATTTGGCTATTTTTTATTGCAAAAGGGTTTTGGGACCCTTTCTTTATTAAAAAAAAAAGTTACCCTTCGCCGGAGTCGGCGAAGGGCTACGGCCTCCAGCCGAGCCGGATCTAGTGCCGGCGGCCGTCGCTCTAGGTCGGGTGACCCTTGGTGAGGGTTGCGCAACCCGTGTGGCGCTTCGTCGGGGTCGCGCGACCTCAAGCACTGTCGCTCGTGGTCGGTTGACTCAAGTCACCGTCACCCCAGGGTTGCGACCCAGCCGACGCCGATCGGAGTCGCGCGGCCCAAAGCGGTCATCGCTTGAGGTCGCGCGAGCCAAGCGACGTGGCCTAGGTCGAGCGGCGATCGCCCGAGGTCGCTTGACCCAGGCCGACCTGCACTGGGCGGTCGCACGACCCCCGGGCGGCCGTCGCCCGGGTCGGGCGACCTCGTCGGCCCTTCATTGTCCAAGATCCGTGTCGTCGACTACCCTCGGCCGCTCTTTCGCAAAGAAGATGAACAAGAACAACAATGGGCAAAATCGGAATATTAAAAATAAGTGGAGGCAGTTTGGGAAGAAAAAAATTAAGTTGAGCATTTGGCAAATACTTAAAGTCCAAAGTTGGTCCGGACCAACTTTTGAGCTTTGAAAGCATTCCTAATGCTTACTTTTCAACCGAAAGCCCATGGGAATGCTTGCGAAACGCCCCAAAGATTTCTCCAAGGGCTTTTGAGGCGAAAGCCCCTGGAATCTTGAACCAAACGGGCTAATCACGGCTCATGTTGTTACCGTAGGACAATGTATTACTTCGACTTGCCACAGTAATTACTGGGGCTAACTGATCATACTTTTTTCTTGCTGCATATAGAGCTTCGATGTTGAATTTTCTAACTTGTCGTACGAAGAATGATATATTCGCTTGCCAAGAAATCTGGATAACTAAACATATTAATTTGTTGGGTCTTTGGAAAAGGATGAACAAGGTTGGTTTTCTAAGTTACTTCCAAAAACATCTGGGGGTGAGTTTTGGCATGGTTAATTTAGGGTTAAATTGAAAATGTCGTGTTTAACATTTCTTGATTTTCAATTTGTCCTAACAATTTGTCCATCCAACATTTTCGTCCTCTAAAACTCTAAAAGAAACTTGTGGCTACTGGGTAGGAACTCTCCTTCGATCTTTTCTGTCTTTTTTCTTCTTCATGGTCGCACGGCAGATTCCTGGGAAATACAAAAGTCCTCATCTTCATGCCAGCCGAAGCAATCAGCACGATTTTGCGCATCCGTAATCAGCTCTTAGCGGGGACCGAGAAAAGTGCTACACCAGACCAGAATTGACGTTCTTGACTCTCTGAAAAGTCTTCGATGACCTTGACTTAAAGATCTGTGCTTTTTTTTCCTGTTACCCCAGAAAAAGGGCACAAATACTGATAGTTTCCGTAACGATAAGGATTGAGGGAGTTGGACTCTGCGTTGAGTTAGATTGGTCTCACGAATGGACTCTAGGGGAATCAACCTGATCTTAGGACTGAGGTGCATTGATTCATATTCATTCAGTACGTCCAAGTATGGCTTCAGTACGTTGGTACCATGCCCTTGCAGTTTGCAAAATTGCGGGGTAGAAAGGACGGCCCTATTCGCAGTAAGAGTGTCTTATTGTATCAGTAATGCCTAAATCTTCTTTCACCAGGACATAGAGTGCATAATAGTCCTTGATAATACTCCCAATGCTTTGGGATGGAATGTTATAGGACGGCAATAAGTTCAAGTCATTCTTTTTCCGAGCTGTAGCTCCAAATTCCACGGTCATGTCTAACTCTTCTGGCTTCCAATGAAAGTGGCAGAGCAATTGAGCAAGCGGAAGTTCAATATTGGCAAGACCAAATAATATGCTGGGACACATCCGTCTACCTGCTCCAGATGGAATGTATTCGAAGTTAGTCTCTTTGTAGGTAACTGAAGAGTTTTCATATCTCTCTGATAGAAAGCATTCAACATCATTCCATCGATCAGGATCTCTTCTGAGTGCCCACGCATTGATGATGGGCATTGATGCAGGAGCAAGCAGCATCCGGGTGAAAGCAGAGTGGCTAGTTGTTAGTCGCCTCCACTATCGTTTCTGCCGTTGCCCACCCCAGGGTCGTTAATGTATTAGCACTTCCACCTGAGAATATTTCTCGGATAGGAAACGTGGCAGGATTTTGAGTTTGATCAATTGCTAAAAAAGAACAATGACACAAGATGGGCCAGTGAACCTTTGGAAACAAATTTTTTAAATGGTCATCCTACGGACCACGAGGCCTAAGGGAATTCATAGTTTATGTGTTTTTTTTCGAGCCTAGTTGACCATGCGATGCATGAGCACATTTCTTTTTAAGAACTACAGGTTACCCTGTATTACTACATTAATTATCTCGAGCTTAATCATGATAAAAGATCGCTTTTCTCGATCTCGGAGTATGATTAATCGCTCCGTTCCAAGCTAGCTATGATGGCAACTCCGACAAAGTCTCGGCCCTTTTCTTAGCCGGCATGCTTCTTTGGTTCGTACTAATCCTAACGAATCATATCTAAAACTCTCCCTTTTTCACGGCAAATTCTCTCGTAATTCTTGGTAAGTTATTGTACTACGAAGTTTTCTTAGTCAAAGCGGTTTATGATAACCTGGTGTACAAATTAAGCAGATCATGGAGATATTAATGTATGAAGATCAATGAATTCGATTTGAAGCATTTCTGATCATGGGCTTTCCGGCCAGCCTAGGCCTGAAGCACAAATTGAGCGGGTCTAGGCATGTAATTTCTCTTTGGCCCAGCGCATTCACCTAGGCCCACCAAGCCCATGAAGGTCCCATCGTTTTCTAAAAAAAGTTAATAGTTTTTAAATCACAGGCAAGGTTTTAGGTCCGATATTGGCTCGCCATTTTTAAACTCTAGTTCAACCAAAATCTCAGTTCGGACTAGTTCGGATATTTCAACATTGTCATTAGTTGGGGACTCTCTCCGCAATGGAGGAGCACGACAGAGATCTCTCTCAACGGAAGCACATGCAATGGTGCAAACGCTTCCACAACGAGCTGATTCGATTCGTATATAGAAGGATTAGGAAACAGAGAACCACAAATAGGAGCTTAGATTCAATTAAATCCTCAGATCTAGCTATAGGCTAATGCCAACTATGGCCTTGATTACTATCGACAACCTTTAAATGGTAAGTCAAAGCAAAATCATAAACTGCCCGGATTGTAAATCTTCTTAGCAGATGTCCTATGACATGCTAATCATCTGCAATTATAAATGGATTATGAATGTGTGTATGTAAATTTTTGTGTTGCAAGCTCTTTAACCAATACATATTGTAAATAGGAATATGTTTATTTATCTTCTATATTAAAAGATCACAAATTTAGCATTTTTTAAAGCCAAATTATATAATTAAATAATTGCTTATTATTAAACCTATATAATTAAATAGAAATGACCTCTTTATATATTACATGAATCACTTTAACAAATTTTTTTTTTTTGTGAAATCAATGTTAGATAAGCAAGAAAAATTAAGTTTTTCCATCTGATTGGTGTAAAATATAGTGGTTTCTAAGTAATTAATGTGAAAGGGAGTGGAAGGCAATGGAGCTTTGTGAAGATGTGCCTCAAAAACAAAGTTCCATTCTACTCAACTTTCTTATTATTCATAGATGTTTCTGATTTATGTCTCACGCGCATGTATGATTGCAGAATGCTTTATTCAAAATGTATTCGGACTATTTAATATGTATAGCAGACAAACTTAGAGAAGTTACAGGTACTCAAACACAGAAGACAATAGATTTTGGTCGAGTATTCCCGGTTTTGGACCGTCTCTTTTACCTTCTTCGCCTTTGTTTTCTTCTTCCAAAGTTCTTCATAAGTCTCTGAGCCCTTCTTCTTGTGATCAAGCTGTTCCCGACGACCACTCCAATCACTAACCCACTTGCATACCCATGCACACGATTTTCCAGTCTAAATCCATCGCACTCTCCGAATTTTGATCTTCTTCGGACATGGGAGATGATGGCGGTGACGCTTTGGGATCTCCGCATTTTCTAGACAGAGGAGTGCCACATAGCCCCGAGTTTACCTTGTAAGAGTTGTTTTCGAATGTAGCGAACTGCCGTGACTATGGTATGGGCCCGGTCAGGCGGTTATAAGATACGTCGAAGACCGCAAACAAAGTGAGTTGCGTCAACTCCTGAGGGATCGGAGAGTTGGTTTTGAGAAAGGTCCAATGCTTCCAAATTCGTTAGTTTGCCAAGAATGGAGGCAGAGGACCGAAGAGCATGTTGTTGGAAAGGTTGAGCAATTCTAGTTGTTTTAGGCTTCCGATGGTCCCAGGGATCGCTCTGCTAAAGTTGTTGCTTGAGAGATCAATCAATGTGAGGTACTCTTGGATCTTTGAGTAATTCATTTGGATGCTTTTGGCAATGACGCTCATAGAGTAGTCAAAGATTGCGTCTGGAATGATAGCCCCGATCGGTAGCCCAATGTAGCTTGACAGATATGTCTCAGAAACTTTCATGGCAGTCCAATGCTCGAAGTATCCGGATGGCAAGCTATACCGGAAAAAATATTTTGGGATAGGTCGATGATTTGCAGCGAAGAGAACTCAATCCTATAAGTTAGTTCCCTAATAAGTCCGTGAAATCTATTATACCACAAAATAAGTACCTTCAATATGAGAAGTGAGCCCAACCATGACAGGATAACATCCGTAATTTGATTGTTTCCGAAATTCAGGAATTCCAAATTGTCACAGTTGCGGAGCAATCTCGGCAATGGCCCGAGCAATTTATTGTAACTCAGATCAAGCATAATAAGTGCACAATAGTTCCCATTCAAATTAGGAATTTTTTCGATAAAGTTGTTCCTATGTAAACTCATTACTTCCAAATTACCACTCAAATTACTCAAACATTATGGAAGAAAACCGGTCAGATTATTATCAGACAAATCAATCATCTGGATAGAGCTTAGATTGCATATTAGTGGCGATATTCCTCCAGAGAGCTGGTTATTTGAGATGAAGTAGGACAAGATTTCAGGAGGAGGAATAGGAACCGACCCTTGCAACTCGTTGAACCTGAGATCTGCTACAACAAGTTCTTTCCGCTTGAAAATAACAAGATCTTGAGCAAAACTTGTTAGGAAGTTGCCAAAAAGGTTCAAATATTGTAGGTTTTCTGTGCTCACATTTAGAAACCATTCGGGAACTTGACCAGAAATGTTATTGTAGGATAGATCTAGCGCTAACAAGTCTTCTTGATCTTGTAGAAACTCGGGGAAACCATTTAAGTTGCAAGAACCTAAACCTCGAGTAACGTACGGGTGAGTTATGTTGGCTTCGACAATCAATAATAGTTTGTTAGCACAAGTTCTATAAGGTTTTCAGCCTCTGAAAACGTATCTAACTTTACTGTGCCACTCAAATTATTTGAAGTCAATCAAGAAGGCAGAGATCCTGTAATTGGAAAATTGGGCTTGGAATTGCACCGTGGAATTGCTTGAATGACAGTACAACGGCAATCAACTGAGTGAGTCTCCCCAAAAAGGATGGGATTTCACCACTCAACTGATTCGACCGAAGTGTTAAGGACCAAAGCTCCAAGAGGTTTGTGAAAGAGAGTGAAATCTCGCCCACTAATTGATTGGATTCAAGATCTATGTCAATAAGTTGAACTAGGTTTCCAATGGAAGATGGGATTTCACCCGTTAACTGATTATAGCTTAAATCTAAACTAGTAAGTTGGACGAGGTTCCCCAGAGAGGATGGAATTTGCCCAATTAACTCATTGCCCATTAGACTTAAATACTTAAGCTGGACAAAATTTCCAAAGGAAGATGGAACTTCACCCGTGAAAGAATTGTGGGCTAGATCTAAATGCTTCAGGTGACCAAGACGTCCAAAAGAAGATGGGATTTCACCTCCAAATTGGTTGGTATGTAGACTCAAATGCCCCAGTTTCAAGATGTTGCCAAAATAAGTTGGAATGGTACCGTTAATGAATTATAACTTAAGTCTAAGTGAGTAAATAGGGTCAGGTTTTCGAGGGACGTTACTGTGCCTATCAGCCTATCATATAAGAGGTCTAGATGGACAAGTCGGTTCAAGTTACCGAGTGAATGTGGAATGTGACCCCGTGAAGTTGGAGTGGGAGAAATCCAAGTCACTCAAGGAGCTAAGATTCCCAATTGTTGGAGGAATCTGACAATTGAAGTCATTAAAGGATCTGACCAAAAAAAAAAGTCATTAAAGGCAAGGTTAAGGCTTCTTAGGCGAAGAAGACGGAAAATACTGGTGTTGGAGTGATTTTATCGGAGAGACAATTACAATAGAGGTCGAGGCCGATCACGTGACCGCTTACCCTATCACACTCAATGCCAGCCCAAAAACAGCAATTGCTTTGAGTTTCCCCCGTCGATGTGCTCCAGGATTCAATCTTTGCTTGCTCATTTGAGGTGGTGTTGGAACAGCACTGAGGCTTTCTAGTGAAGAAGGTTGCCTTGAACTCCAACAATGCAGATCTCTCGTCTTCGTGCCAACGTGGTTGGGTTGAAGCAAGAGAGTGTGAAGCAACAATGGTAAGCAAGAGTATCAGATAGCTGAAGTGAAATGACTCTTTTTCCATGTTTGCCTTAGCAAATCTAGTGGTACTCTCAAACTCACTCTGCCGACTCGGGTGTACATGAGGCCTAATGATGGAGATGTTGTATAGCCAAGTTCTTCTGCGATGTCATTTTCACGCTTTAATCTAATGCAGTGAGTTGATTATGATCAACTGATCCCGTTACCACGTTAATGTTAGAATGGGTTGACTAGATAGCCTTCTAAAACAGTCCATAACGTCCTTCGCAAGGCGTTTTGGAGATCATGACCTAGTCCTGAGACCGACTGCAAAACTTAATTGCTCTGTTATAGATAACGCCTCAAGATATGGACTTCTTGACTCGTCCAAGGATGCATTACAAAAGAATAAATCGAAGTCCTAAGAGTTGCTGTTGTCCTCCTAATTTCCAAGTCATTCTTTAAATTTCTTTTCAACTTTGTTTGGGCCACATCTTTGGGGGATGTTACTTTAGAAGGCATGGACAGAGATGTCTCTTGACTTTGAATTCTTGCACCCCAAAGAGCACGCTAGTTTAGAGAATTCAAGATACGGAATGTCATTGTTTAGGCGCTTTGAAAATATATGCCTGCAGAAGTATATAGTACTGGATTTCACCCGGTTATTTTAGAAATTAGTGAGACCAATGCAACAGTGTATTACTCACTTGCCATAGTAATTACCAGGGTTACCTTATCATACTTCTTTCATGCTACATATGGAGCATCGATGTAGAATTTTCTAACTGGTTGTAGAAATAATGAAATTGTAATTGCCAAGAAATCCGATTAACGGAATATATTAATTTGTTGGGTCTTTCGAAAAGGATGAACAAGGTTGGTTTTCTAAGTTATTTCCAAAAACATCTGCGGTGAGTTTTGGTATGGTTAATTTAAGATTAAGTTCAAAATGTCGTGTTTAGCACTTCTTGATTTTCAATTTATTCTAACAATTTGTCCATCCTACATATTCTTCCTCTAAAACTCTAAAGGAAACTTGTGGCTACTGGGTAGGTTCTTGATCTTTTCTGTCTTTTTTCTTCTTCATTGTCCCACAGTAGTTTCCTGGGAAATACAGAAGTCTTCATCTTCATGCCAGCCAAAGTAATCAGCACGATATTTTCATATCCGTAGGCAGTTCTTAGTGGGGACCGAGAAAAGTGCTAGGCCAGACTAGAATTGATGTTCTTGACACTCTGAAAAGTCTTCGATGACCTTGACTTAAACATCTGTGCTTTTTTTTTTTTCTGTGATCCCTGAAAAAAGTCACAATACTGATATTTCTCATAAGGATGAGGATTGAGGGAGTGGACTCCGTGTTGAGTTAGATTGGTCTCACGGTGGACTCTAGTGGAATCCACCTGATCTAAGGACTGAGGTGCATTAATTCAAATTCATTCAGTGCATCCAAGTATGGCTTCAGTACGTTGGTACAATGCTCTTGCGCTTTGCAGACTTGCAGGGAAGAAAGAATAGCCCTATTTGCAGTAAAAATGTCTTATTATAATATATATATATATATATATATATATATATATATATATATATATATATATATATATTTGGTAACCGAGATCCGCCACCATTCCTGGGACGAGCCCGCAAGTAATCCGGCGCCTATACCTCGGAAGACTAGCCAAAGAACCCACGCCGCGGCCTCCCACTTAAATTACTGAACCGAACGGGATTCGAACCCGTAACCTCTCGAGGAAAGGAAAGCGCCCACCAACTCGGCCATGCGCAGGTGGGTGAATGTCTTATTATATTAGTAATGCCTCAATGGCAAAGTCTTCTTTCACAAGGACATGGTGTGCATAATAGTATACTACTCTCAATGCTTTGGGATGAAACGTTATAGGATGGAAATTAAGTTCATATCATTCTTTTTCCGAGCTGTAGCTCCAAATACCACTTTAATGTCAAACTCCTTTGGCTTCCAATCAAAGTGGTAGAGCAATTGAGCAAGTGGAAGTTCAATATTGGCAAGACCAAATAATATGCCGGAACACATCTTTCTACCTGCTCCATATGGAATGGAACCGAAGTTAGTCCCTTTATAAGTAACTGAAGAGTTTTCGAGTCTCTCTGATATAAAGCATTCAGCATCATTCCATTGATCAGGATCTCTTCTGAGTGTCCACGCATTGATGATGACTATAGGTTTTGGCCGTATTTCGTATAACGAAAGTGCATATCTGTCCCTCAACTCTCTTGTGATGAAGGGCATAGGAGGATGCGAGCGTAGAGTTTCTTTAATGACTAGTCTCAAGTGTTGGGGATAATATCCACGTGAATCGAAAAGGAAAGAAAATGAAATCGACTTTGAGGCGTAATAACACTCTTTTTTAAAAAATTATTTGCCTCACAACGTCGTTCTAATGTTCTTTGCAAAATCCTCCAGGATATAATAAAGTCTCGAATGAAAATATCGGATAACAATTTTGGTACTTTTCTAGAATCTCTCAAGGAAAACAATTGGAAAAGATGGTTGTATTGTTTTTTTTTTTAAAGAAGTACCAAAAAGTAAGTAAAAGAGACTTGAAATATATGAATATGTATATTTCAGTCTTTTTGAACCAAATGCAACCTTTCGGGAGAAGTTGCATTGTCAAAAGATGCCTTCTCAAAAGACATACAAAAAAATAAAAATTCGGATTAAAATAATAAAAATTATTCCGAATTTTATAAATTCTGAAAAATAATCTTTTAACAAATACAACCTTTCAAAGATGAATGAGTTATGTCTGAAAAAGCACCTAATAACCGTTAGGCAAAAATAATAGACAAAAATAATAAAATTCAAAATTAATAACGTGGATTAGTGCAATTTGTTTCTATTGCTAAGTGTGCCTTATCTTCAATTTAACAAGTTAGAAGACATACACACTTATATAGTAGCCCACACAATCAAAACTTTTCTATGTGGGACAAGGAAAAGCACTAATTTGTTTGTTTTACAAACAACCAACCAGCATCGAGTAGTGTAGTGGCTGGACGTCTTGCTAGTGGAAACTCTCTTTTCCTCAAAGAACTTGCGGAATTTCAGCTTGAGCTCTCTCCATTACTCGGTCAAAAGTGTGGAAAAAAAAAGAAAAGAAAAAGAAGACCACGAGAGATAAAACGAAGAAAGAGGACAGCGCAGCTTCGTCCAGCGAACAGAGAAATGAAGAAAAGAAAGGTTTTCGCGTACATGTCACGGATACCTTGTCAAGCTGGATTAACTTCGTTTCGTAACGTCAATAAGATTCAAGCTCTTTGTTAATCTAATTAGAGTAATTATCGAAGTTAGGTTATTAATTCGAAATTACTTGATATTTGAACTGCAGGATCCGATTTAGGAGTTGTTAAACTGTGGAATTACATAGAAAAGATATATTAGGACATTGTGGAATTATCTTTCAGTCTTGGAATGCAATGAAGGCTCTTATCATATGGAGTAACGGTTCAGATGGAGCGAAATTTTAAAGTTTTGCGTCGCGTTGCGGACAGCTTTAAATATATGCTTTGAGTGACTGTTTTGTTAGTGTGTAAAAGTCGTTTTGTAAGCGATTAAGCTTAGTTTACTTGATTCATAGTTTAGGTAGCAAATTGACGGTGAAACTTGTCCAGAGAGTCTGTTATACGAGACATGATAGTGCAAGACTGTTGTCGGGGGACTTCAGGCGGTCCTTGCTGCTTGTTGAAGCTGCAGTCTAAAGTCGGAGCGTTGTACATTTGAAAACATCATGGGTTGCAAAGAGCCCATGAGGGAGTTAATAGAAAGTTTCGGAACCAATTGCTTTTCTTTACTCACATCTAGGAACGATTCTGGTACTTGACCAGTGCAATGCCCCGAAATCCACTTGGCGTCTGTTGCGGACCCTATACCAGGACCTCCATCTCCTGTCTCCCAATTTAGGCGAGCCTGCCATCACTATTGGTGAATCAGCCTCAACGTTGAGTAAGCAAAACACCGACTAATATAAGTATGGCATGACATGGTATTTTGGAAAGAAAGTGATAGTGTTTGGAGCATTTGTTTTATAGAATCCTGGATCGGACATTGACTAAATTTTCGTTTCTAGGATTCGCATTGTGATTTGGTTGTAAACTCTAATTATGACTGTACATTCGGTTGTTTGACAGTGGTATTGTCGGACTTTGTGTTATCGTATATTTATATTGCAAGCTCTTTGACCAATACATATAAGAAATAGGAATGTATGTTTCATTATCTTTTCTTTTTTTTTTTTGGTAACCGAGGTGTCCGGGCCAGCTTGCGCGCACCTCGACTATTCCTTGGGGGAGACTAGCACAGCAACCCACCGCCATGGCCCCCCACTTAAATCACAAGTGCTCAGCTGGGGAATCGAACCTGAGATCAGTGCGCCTAATCACACAATCCCAAGTACGCCCGAACCAACTGAGTTACCCATGGGTGGGATGTTTCGTTATCTTTTATAACAAAAAATTTCAATTGTCTAATTTTTTACGACCCAATATATATAATTAAATGATTGCTTATTATTCAACACATATAATCAATTAGTAATGACCCTTTTATGTTTTACATGAATCACTTTTAAGAATTTTTTATAGGGATATCGATGTTAGATAAATAGAAAAATTAAGTTTTTTAACATATTGGCGTAAAAATTATGGTTTTATGAAAGGGAGCGGAAGAAACGGAGTTTTGGGATAACGTGGCCCAATAGTTTCATTTTCTCCGATTTTTTTATTATTCATAGACGTTTCTCATTTATATCCCACGCATGTATGATTACAGAATGCTTTATTTAAAATGCATATGGACCAAGTTAAGAGAAAGTTCCAGGTACACAAAAACAGAAGACGAAAGATTTCGGTTGAGTATTCATTGGTTTCGGACCATCTCTTCTACCTTCTTCGCCTTTGTTTTCTTTTACGAAAATTCTTCACAAGGCTCTGAGCCCTTCTTCTTGTGATCAAGCTGTTCCCGAGGACCACTCCAATCACTAACCCACTTGCATACCCCATGCACACGATCTTCCAGTCTAATCCCATTGCGCTTCCCGAATCTTGATCTTCTTTGGATGGAGGAGACGATGGCGGCATTTTGATACCTCCGCATTTTCTAGATAGAGGAGTGCCACGTAACCCCAAGTTTCCCTTGTAGGAGTTGTTTTCGAATGTAGCAAACTGTTGTGACTGCGGTATCGGCCCGGTCAAACGGTTATAAGATACATTGAAGACCGCAAGCAAAGTGAGTTGCGTCAACTCCTGAGGGATCTCTCCTGAGGGATGGTTTTGAGAAAGGTCCAATGCTTCCAAATTGGTTAGCTTTGCCAAGAATGGAGGCAGAGGTCTGGAGAGAATGTTGTTGGAAAGGTTGAGCAATTCTATTTGCTTTAGGCTCCCAATGCTCTCAGGGATCGCTCCGCTGAAGTTGTTGCTCGAGAGATCAATCAATGTGAGGTACCCTTGCATCTTTGAGTAATTCATTTGGATGCCTTTGGCAATTACTCTCATGGAGTAATCAAAGGTTGCGTCTGAAGAGAAAATCCAAGCCCGCTTAATAGCATCCCCAATGTAGCTTAACGAATTTGTCTCGGAAGCTTTCATGGCAGTCCAATGCTTGAAGTATCCGGATGGCAAGCTACCGGAAAAATTATTTTGGTACAGGTCGATGATTTGCAATGTAGGGAACTCAACCCTATCAGCCGGTTCCCCTATAAGTTCGTGAAATCTATTAGCCAGTTCCCCAACAAGTCTGTGAAATCTATTATACCGCAATATAAGTACCTTCAAGCTGAGAAGTGAGCCAATCATGACGGGAAAACATCACTAATCTGATTGTTTCCGAAATTTAGGAATTCCAAATCGTCACAGTTGCGGAGCGATCTTGGCAATGGCCCATGCAATTTATTGAAACTCAGATCAATCATAATAAGCGCACAGAAATTCCAATTCAAATTAGGAATTTTGTCGACAAAGTTGTTGCTCTGTAAACTCATTACTTCCAAAGTACCACTCAAATTACTCAAACATTGTGGAAGAAACCCAGTTAGATTATTATTAGACAAATCGATCATCTGGATAGAGCTTAAATGGCATATGAGTGGTGATATTCCTCCTGAGAGCCTGTTATTTGAGATGAAGTAGTACCACATTTCAGGAGGGGGAATAGGATCCGATCCTTGCAACTCGTTGAAACTGAGATCTGCTACAACGAGTTGTTTCCACTTGAAAATAATGGGGTCTTCAGCAAAATTTGTTAGGAAGTTGCCAGAAAGGTTCAGATGACGTAGGTTTTCTGGGCTCACATTCGGAAACCATTTAGGAACTTGACCGGAAATGTTATTATAGGACAGATCTAGGAAAAACAAGTCATCTTGATCTTGTAGAAACTCAGGGAGACCATTTAAGTTGCATGAACCTTAAGTTAAAGAATTAAAGCCTAGATCTAAACTATTCGGGCGACCGAGATGTCCAAAAGAAGATAGGATTTCACCTCCAAATTGGTTGACATATAGACTCATATTCAGTTTCGAGCTGTTCCCAACTTGAGGTGGAAGTTTACCAACTAATGAATAATTTCTCGAGTCTAAGTGAAAAAATATGGTCAGGTCTTTGAGTATTGTGACTATCGGCCTATTATTTGAGAGGTCTAGATGGACAAATTCGGTCAAGTTACCAAGCGAATGTGGGATGTGGCCCATGAAGTTGGAGTCGGAGAAGTTCAAGTCCCTTAAGGAACCAAGATTTCCAATTGCTGGAGGAATATGACAATTGAAGTAATTGAAGGCAAGGTTAAGGCTTCTTAGGTGAAGAAGACGAAAAATACTGGTGTTGGAATTGATTTTACTGGAGAGACAATTGCAACTGAGGTTGAGACCGATCACGTGCCCACTTACCTTATCACTCTGCCAACTCGGGTGTACATGAGGCCTGATGATGGAGATGCTAGTTATATAGCCAAGTTCTTCTCCGATGTCATTTTCATGCTTTTGTCTAATGCAGTGAGTTGGCTATAATCAACAGATCCTGTTACCGCGTTAATGTTAGAAGGCATGGAAAAGATGTCTCTTGACTTGGAATTCTTGCACCCCAAAGAGCACGCTAGCTTAGAAAATGCAAGATAAAATATGTCATTGTTTAGGTGCTTTATACTCCCGACGCC
This sequence comes from Syzygium oleosum, assembly GCF_021117445.2. NCBI lineage: Eukaryota > Viridiplantae > Streptophyta > Magnoliopsida > Myrtales > Myrtaceae > Syzygium > Syzygium oleosum. Next base: position 31,851 of record NW_026607512.1, read on the forward strand.
ATTTCTTCCCCAAATAAAAGTTGAAACAGAAGTATATAATACTTGATTTCACCCAATTAGTGTAGAAATTTGTGAGACCACTGCAACTGTTATAGAATAGGGTTCCAAAAGATTTGAACTCAGGGATTTATAGTCTAATAACATGTAAAGTTTTGCGAGATGACTCTCAACAATTTAAAAGATTAAGCTACTAGATGAATGCATGGATTCAATAATTTAATATGCTAATGGTTAGAAATAGGAATAGAGGATCATAGTAGATGTTTATATTGGTTATGTCATATTCTGTAATCTTGGATTTCCTATCTCGTAAAACTTGAATGTAGTGTAAATACATGCGCGCAATCTCCGTGTCAGGCGGTGTTTTTCTTTCCAATCACACACCTGATCAGCCAGAGACCAGATGACAAAACCCATTCAATTGAAAACCATGGAACAGAAAGAGAGCGTCAGACTTTCGGTTGAGCTGATTTGCATGCCGGCGATGACGAAAGGGATGCAGAGTGGGGACTGATTGAGCCAAACATCAAGTCATCTCTTTTGCCGAAAATGAGATCATTCCCATTTCACATCTCTTTCTTGGTATGAAAATGTTCTTATCGAACTGCAATTACAAAATGGGACACCAGTCTCACAGCATGATTTGTCAAGTATCGTGGCCGAATTGTACATAAAACTACGTTCCATCTCTCAGCAATGGCAGTTCGCGTGCAAATGGGTAGTGATTGTAATAGTGGCGCTGACTGAGTCAATTGGGCAGCCAAAAAAAAAAGTTGACTCGTCTACAAATGGTAAGAAAAAGTGGACACTATAGAGGGAAAGTTAGGGTGCACAGAGAAGAAAAGAGAAAAGGAGAAAAAGAAAGAAAGGGAAAAGAAAGGCAAGTGCTATTTCATGGCATATCGCCAGAGGTGTGTTCTTGGAATATTGGTACATGATCACAGCTCGTGTTGTTACAGTGTATTACTTACTGACTTGCCATGTAATTACTGGGCTGCCTGATCATACTTTTTTCTTGTTGCATATGGAGCATCGATGTAGTATTTTCTAACTTGTCCTAGGAAAAATGAAACTGTCGCTTGCCAAGAAATATGGATAACAAAACATTTTAATGTCTTGGGTCTTTTGAAAAGGGTGAACAAGGTCGGTTTTCTATTTTATTTCCAAAAACATATGGGGTGAGTTTTGGCAACTTCTTGATTTTCAATTTGTTCTAACAATGTGTCATCCAACATATTCGTCCTTTAAAACTCTAAAAGAAGCTTGTGGCTACTGGGTAGGTTCTCTCCTTTGATCTTTTCTGTCTTTTTTCTTCTTCATGGTCCCACGGCAGATTCCTGGGAAATACCAAAGTCCTCATCTTCATGCCAGCCTAAGTAATCAGCACGATTTTGCTTATCCGTAATCAGCTCTTAGTGGGGACCGAGAAAAGTGCTAGGCCAGACCAGAATTGACGTTCTGGACACTCTACAAAGTCTTCGATGACCTTGACTTGAACATCTGTGCTTGTTTTCCTGTTACCCCAGAAAAAGGGCACAATACTCATAGTCTCCGTAACGATAAGGATTTAGGGAGTGGACTTTGCGTTGAGTTAGATTGGTCTCACGAATGGACACTAAGGGATCCACCTGATCTTAGGACCGAGATGCATTGATTCACATTCATTTTGTGCATCCAAGTATGGCTTCAGTACGTTGGTACCATGCTCTTGCACTTTGCAGACTTGCAGGAAAGAAAGAATAGCCCTATTCGCAGTAAGAATGTCTTATTATATTAGTAATGCCTCAATGGAAAAATCATTTTTCAAAAGGACATGCAGTGCATAATAGTCCTTGATACTACTCTCAGTGCTTTGGGATGAAACGTTATAGGATGGCAATTAAGTTCACGTCATTCTTTTTCCGCGCTGTAGCTCCATATACCACGGTCATGTCTAACTCTTCTGGCTTCCAATGAAAGTGGTAGAGCAAGTGAGCAAGTGGAAGTTCAATATTGGCAAGACCAAATAGTATGCCGGGACACATCCTTCTACCTGCTCCATATGGAATGTATCCGAAGTTAGTCCCTCTGTAGATAACTGAAGAGTTTTTGAATCTCTCTGATATAAAGCATTCGGCATCATTCCACTGATCAGGATCTCTTCTGAGTGTCCACGCATTGATGATGACTATAGGTTTTGGCTGTATTTCGTATAAGGAAAGTGCATATCTGTCCCTTTTAACTCTCTCGTGATGAAGGGAACAGGAGGATGCAAGCGTAGAGTTTCTTTTAAGACTAGTCTCAAGTTGTGAAGTTGCTGGATGTCTTGCTGGTCGATCCTCTTTTTTCCTCAAAGAACTTGCCAAATTTCAGATTGAGCTCTCTCCATTACTCTCGGGTTCTACACCATTTTGGCCATCGCTCTTTCAAGGGTCATGGCTGATGTGATACGAGGACTTAGGGTGCATTTGGAATTGGCTTTGCCAAGCGGCTTTGGGCATTCAAAGCTACTTGGGCTAAATTTTGGTGTTTGGGAACAATTTTAAAAACTCCCCGTCAGCAAAAGTGAGCCTTGTGAAGGCTGAAAGCCCAAGGTAGGTCCTAGGCTGCCTTGGGCTTTCAGCTTTCTCGGCATGCAAGTCTCCCAGATAAGTAAAAAAAATTTCTTCCGAAACTACCCTCATCTACTTTTTGATTTTCCGGTTTTGGCTTCGTCTGTCATTGTTCATCATCTTCTTCGCTTACACCTCGGCAGGCGTGGCTATGAGGGGACGTCGACCGGCCGGAGGGGGGCCGGCGTGGTCGTGCAACCCAGCGACCGTCGCCTAGGCTCGCAAGACCACCGTGAGGGGCCACGCGACCCAAGCGAGGGCCGCCTGAGGTCGCGCGACCTAGATGACCTTTGAGGGCCACTAGCGACCCAAATCTGGCGCTGCGCGGCCATCGTCTGAGGTCTTTCGACCACAGACGACAGCCACCGGCACCAAATCTGGGTCGTCGGCGGCCGCCTGCCCTTCACCAGCTCCGGCGAAGGGTTTCAACTTTTCATAAAAAAAAAATGAAAAAAAGTGCCTTGCAAGTATAATTTTTCCGAATACTATTTTACCCAAAGTTACTTTGCAATGGACTTTTAAGTTACAATTTACCAAACACAATTTGCATTTTATTAAAATCCTTCAACTTAAAGTTCTTTACATTTTTCCAAAGACTTTCCCCCAAAGTGTTCCCAAACGCAGCCTTAGACTCGGTCAAAAAGTGTTGGCAAAAAAGAAAAAAAGAAAAAGAAGACCACGAGAGATGAAAGAAAGAGGAAAGTGCAGCTTCGTCCAGTGAACAGAGAAAAGAAAGAAAGGAAGGAGATAAACGAAGAAATATAAGGTTTTTCCCGTACACGCCACAGAGATTTCAAGTTGGATTAACTTCGTTTTGTAACACCCGTAAAATTCAAGTCTTTTGTTCATAAAATCAGAGTAATTATTGGAGTTGGGTCATAAATTTGAAGCTATGTGATGTTGAATTGCGAGATTCGATTTAGGAGATGTGAAGCTGTTAAATTACATGAACACGATAGATTAGGATATTGTGGAGCGTGAAATTTGACAGAAATCTTTTATGGTCTTGGAATGTAATGAAGGCTCTTATAATTTGGAGTAACTTCAAGGTCACGTGTTCACACTTGGAAATGCTGACACAATGCCCACCGTGTCTATTGTGAAACTGTTGCTTGAAAGATCGATGAATGTGAGCGAATCGTAGATCCTTGATTACTTTAGTTGCGGGAGCCTTTGTTGGTCATTATCACAGAGTAGTCGAAGGGCGTGTATCGTGGGCAGAACCTGTGACAGAGGTTCTTGATGCGATTTATGATTTACATATCTGTGTAGTCCAAAATAGTCCGCTTGATCTACCGCTGCAACTTTCATGGCAGTCCAACGCTCAAAGTACTTAGATGGCAAGCTACCGGCAATTGTTCTGGGATAGGTCGATGATTTGAAGCCTCGGGAAACTAGAGTTGCTTATAAGTTCCCCAAATCACCCCGCGGAATCTGTTATCATTGATTTGGTCATTTAGGAACTCCTACACTTCACAGCCTGCAAGTGCCAGGGTAATGGCCCTTGGAATTGATTATTACTGAATTCAATCAGCATCAATTGCACACTCGTTTTCTTGACTTGAGGAATTCTCCCTTGGAAGTTGTTGCTTCATAGGCTAATCACTTCGAGAGTGTTTACTCAGAATGCTCGAACATTGGTGGGAGTGCACCGATCAAGTCGTTGTAAGACAAATCGAGGGCATGTATGGAGCTCAATTAGGAAAATTGACAGCGAAACTTGTCCAGAGAGTCTGTAATTCGAGACAAGATGTTGCAAGACGGTTGTAGGGGGGAGTTAAAGCGGTCCTTGCAGCTTGTTGAAGCTAAGGTGTAGGGTCTGGAGCATTGTCTATTTGAAAACATCAGGGCGTTGCGGAAAGCCCGTCAGGGAGTTGGTAGAAAGGTTCTGAACCAATAGCTTCTCTTAATTCACGTCTAAGAACCATTCGAGTACTTGGCCAGTGTAAGCCCTGAAATCCACGAAGCTTCTGATGTGCACTCCTGTCCCAGGACCTCGATCTCCTATCTCCCAAATCTTGGGCAATCGGCCAATACTATTGGTGAACTAGTCTCAACGATGAGTATATAAGATAAGCATGGGATGACACGGTTTTCGGAAGAAGCACGAAAGTGTTCGGAGCATTTGTTGTGTAGAACCTGGATCATACATTGACTACGTTTTCAACATTGTGATTTGTGTTGCTTTTCATATTTAAAGTAATGTGAACTTAGTTTGATAATTGCTTTCTGAAACGGATTGAAAATGTGAAATGCTTCGCAAATGTGATAAGTGATTTGGCTTGTGAACTCTGATTATACAATGAGTTATGACGGTCCATATGGTTATTTGAAAGCAGTATTGTTGGACTTTGAGCCATTCTACATTTATGTCGCAAACTCTTTAACCAACACATGTAAGAAATAGGAATGTATGTTTCTTTATCTTCTATATTAAAAGATGTCACATTTTCTACTTTTATGCCGCAATATGTGAAATTAAATAATTGCTTATTACTCCACATATATAATTAATTAAGTACCGACCCCTTTATGAAATTAAATATTTTTTTTAGTGATATCAATGTCAGATAATGAGAAAGATTAAGTGTATTTTATATGATTTGTGAAAAATATAATGGTTTCTAAGTAATTAATGTGGAAGGGAATAAATTTCCACTCGAAACAAGTGTTCATCGTATAAAATTATTTTCTTAAGATATTCACCAAACATCATGACAGATTGGAGGCCTACCAATCAACCATCGACTCTGATACCAATTATTGGAAGTGCGTACTAAAAGCCCTATACCTTCACTTAGGGAGATCGCTAAGAGAGAGCCCAAGTTCGAGCGCGTCAATATATCAAGTTAGACCCACCTTCACTCAAAAACTTAAGCAAATGAATTATGGGCCAATTAGGATATATTAATTGCTCAATACCACATCAATTTTCCGATGTAGAACTTTTCTAACATAACTCATACATGTATTTCAACAAGTCGAAGGGTGAGGTATCGGGGCAGAACCTGTGAGAGAGGTTCTCGATGGGATTTATGATTTACGGATCTGGGTAGTCCAAAATAGTCCATTTAATCTACCGCTGCAACTTTCATGGCGGTCCGACGCTCAAAGTACTTTGATGGCAAGCTACCGGCAATTGTTTTGGGATAGGTCGATGATATGAAGCCTCGGGAAACTATAGTTACTCCCAAGTTCCCCAATCACCCCGTGGAATCTGTTAGCTTGCAAGATCAGCACGACGACAAGTGAGCCCAACCAGGATGGAAAAGTATAAATGATTTGGTCATCTTGCACATTTAGGAACTCCTACTCTTCACATCCTGCGAGTGCCCCAGGTAATGATTAATGGCCCTTGAATTGATTATAACCGTTCGACCAAAAAAAAAACAGAATTGATTATAACTGAAATCAATCATCATCAATTACACACTCGTTTTCTTGACTTGAGGAATTCTTCCTTGGAAGTTGCTTCATAGGCTAATCACTTCCAAAGTGTCACTCAGATTGCTCAAACATTGGTGGTAGTACACCGGTTACGGCGTTGCAAGACAAATCGAGGACACGTATGGAGCTCAATTCGCAAATGACGGCGAAACTTGTCCAGAGAGTCCGTTATACGACACAAGATAGTGCAAGACGGTTGTCAGGAAGACTTCAGGCGGTCCTTGCTGCTTGTTGGAGCTGCGGTCTAAAGTCTTAATCGCTCTCCATTTGAAAACATCAAGGGGTTGCAAAAAGCCCATTAGGAAGTTAATAGAAAAGTTCAGAACCAATAGCTTCTCTTTACTCACATCTAAGAACCATTCTGGTACTTGGCCAGTGTAACGCCCTGAAATCCACTCAGCTTCTGTTGCGGACTCCTATCCCAGGACCTCAATCTCCTATCTCCCAATCTAGGCCAACCTGCCTTCTCTATTGGTGAATCAGCCTCAACGCTAAGTAAGCAAAACGCCGACTAGTATAAGATAAGCATGGCATGACATGGTATTTTGGAAAGAAAGTGAAACTGTCTGGAGCATTTGTTTTAAAGAATCTTGGATCGGACATTGACTACATTTTCATTTCTAGGATTCGCATTGTGATTTGCATTGCTTTTCATATTTAAAGAAATGTTAATTTAGTTTAGTAATTGCTTTCTGAAACAAATTAAAAATGTGAAATGCTTCGTGAAAGCGTTACATCAATTTGGTTGTGAAATCTAATTATGATGATACATATAGTTGTTTTAAAGTGGTATTGTTGAATTTTGTGTTATTGTATATTTTTATTGCGTACTCTTTGACCAACACATATAAGAAATAGGAATGTATGTTTGTTAATCTTCTTTATTAAAAGATTTCACATTTTGTATTTTTTATGAGCCAATATATTTAATTAAATGATTGCTTATTATTCAACACATATTATCAATTAATAATAACCCTTTTACATATTACGTGAATCACTTTCAAGAATTTTTTTTAGGGATATAAATGTTAGTTAAACAGAAAAATTAAGTTTCTTTTTAACATATTGGTGTAAAAATTTATGGTTTTATGAAAGGAAGTGGAAGGAACAGAGTTTAGTGATAACGTAACGTGGCTCAAAAGTTTCATTCTACCCGACCTTTTTGTTATTTATAGACGTTTCTCATTTGTGTCCTCCAACACATGTATGATTACAGAATGCTTTATTCAAAATGCATATGGACTAGTTAATATCTAAAAGAGAAAAACTTAAGAGAAAGTTACAGGTACTCAAACACAGAAGATGAAAGATTTCGGTTGAGTATTCCTTGGTTTCGGACCATCTCTTCTACCTTCTTCGCCTTTGTTTTCTTCTGCCAAAGTTCTTCACAAGGCTATGAGCTCTTCTTCTTGTGATCAAGCTGCTCCCGAGGACCACTCCAATCACTAACCCACTTGCATACCCCATGCACACGATCTTCCAGTCTAATTTCATTGCACTTCCATAATCTGGATCTTCTTCAGACGTTGGAGATGATGGCGGTGACGCTTTGGGATCTCCGCATTTTCTAGACAGAGGAGTGCCACATAGCCCCGAGTTTCCCTTGTAGGAGTTGTTTTCGAATGTAGAAAACTGCCGTGATTGGGGTATAGGCCCAGTTAGACGGTTATAAGATACGTTGAAGACTGCAAGCGAAGTGAGTTGCGTCAACTCCTGAGGGATCTCTCTGGAGAGCTGGTTCTGAGAAAGGTCCAATGCTTCCAAATTCGTTAGGTTTGCCAAGAATGGAGGTAGGGGACCGGAGAGCATGTTGTTGGAAAGGTTGAGCAATTCTAGTTGCTTTAGGCTTCCGATGGTCTCGGGGATCGCTCCGCTGAAGTTGTTGCTCGAGAGATCAATCAATGTGAGGTATTCTTGGATCTTTGAGTAATTCGTCTGGATGCCTTTGACAATTACCCTCATAGAGTAGTCAAAGGTTACGAATGGAGAGAAATCCCAGACCGACCCATTGCTATGTCCAATGTAGCCTGACGAATCTGTCTCAGAAACTTTCATGGCAATCCAATGCTTGAAGTATTTGGACGGCAAGCTACCAAAAAAGCTGTTATGAGATAGGTCAATGATTTGCAGCGTAGGGAACTCAATTCTATCAGCCGGTTCCCCAATAAATCCATGAAATCTATTATACCGCAATATAAGTACCTTCAATCCTGGAAGTGAGCCCAACCATGAAGGGAAAACATCTTTAATCTGATTGTTTGCGAAATTAAGGAATTGCAAGTTGTTACACTTGCGGAGTGATCTTGGCAGTGGCCCTTGCAATTTATTGTAACTTAGATCAATCATATAGAAGCTCCCATGCAACTGAGGAATTTTTCCAATAAAGTTGTTGCTCTGTAGACTTATTACTTCCAAAGTACCACTCAAATTACTCAAACATTGTGGAAGAAACCCAGTCAGATTATTATCAGACAAATCGAGCATCTCTATAATGCTTAGATTGCATATGAGTGGCGATATTCCTCCAGAGAGCCTGTTATTTGACATGAAGTAGTGCTGGATTTCAAGAGGGGGAATAGGAACTGATCCTTGCAACTCGTTGAAACCGAGATCTGCTACAAAGAGTTCTTTCCACTTGAAAATAACGGGATCTTGAGCAAAACTTGTTAGGAAGTTGCCAGAGAGGTTCAATCTATAGAGGTTTTCTGTGCTCACATTCAGAAACCATTTAGGAACTTGACCGGAAATGTTATTGTCGGATAGATCTAGCAAATGCAAATCATTTTGTTCTTGTAGAAACTCAGGGAAACTATTTAAGTTGCATGAACCTAAACCTAGAACCAAGTACCGGTGAGTTATGTTGGTTTCGACGATCAATGACAGTTTGTTAGAGGATAACACAAGTTCTCGAAGGTTTTTAGCCTCTGAAAACTTATCTAACTTCACTGTGCCACTCAAGTTATTTGAATTCAAATAAAGAGTGCTGAGACCCTGTAATTGGAAAATCGTGCTTGGAATTGCACCATGGAATTGGTTGAATGAAAGGTGAACGTCGATCAACTGGGTGAGTCTCCCCAGCGAGGATGGAATTTCACCACTTAATCGATTTGACGCAAGTGTTAAGCACCTAAGCTCCTGGAGGTTTTGGAAAGAGAGAGGAATCTCACCCGCTAATAGATTATATCCAAGATCTATATTGACAAGTTGAACTAGATTTCCAATGGAAGACGGGATTTCGCCTGTTAATTGATTAAACATTAAATCTAAACTAGTAAGTTGGACGAGGTTCCCGAGAGAGGATGGAATTTGCCCAATTAACATATTGGCTCCTAGACTTAAATACTTAAGCTGGACCAGATTTGCCAAGAAAGATGGAACTTCACCCGTTAAAGAATTGCCGCTTAGATCTAAATGCTTCAGGTGACCAAGACGTCCAAAAAAAGATGGGATTTTACCTCCAAATTCGTTGAAGGATAGACTCAAATACTCCAGTTTGAAGATGTTGCCAAAAGAAGATGCAATCGTACCATTTAGTAAATTGTCACTCAAGTCTAGATGGACAAGTCGGGTCAAGTTACCGAGCGAACGTGGGATGTGGCCCATGAAGTAGGAGCCGGAGAAGTTCAAGTCAGTCAAGGAACCAAGATTTCCAATTGCCGGAGGAATATGACAAAAGAAGTCATTGAAGCCAAGGTTAAGGCATCTTAGGCGAAGAAGACGCAAAATACTGGTGTTGGAGTTGATTTTACCGGAGAGACAACTACAACTGAGGTCGAGGCCGATCACGTGACCGCTTACCTTATCACACTCAACACCAGCCCAAAAACAGCAGTCGCTTTGAGTTTTCCCTGTTGATGCATTCCAGGATTCAATTTTTGGTCGCTCATCTGAAGTGACGCTGTAACAGCACCAAGGCTGTCTGGTGAAGAAGGTTGCCTTGAACTCCAACAGCGCAGATCTCTCGTCTTCATGGCAACGTGGTAGGGTTGAAGCAAGAGAGTGTGAAGCAACAAGAGTAAGCAAGAGTATCATATAGTTGAAGTGAAATGACTCTTTTTCCATGGTTACCTTAGCAAATCTAGTGCTACTCTCAAACTCACTCTGCCAACTCGAGTGTACATGAGGCCTGATGATGAAGATGTTAGTTATATAGACAAGTTCTTCTCCGATGTCGTTCTCATGCTTTACTCTAACGCAGTGAGTTGATTTTAATCAACAATCCTACTGTCTGTGTGGGCCAAAAACAGAAAGAAAAAGAAGACCACGAGAGATAAAAGAAAGAAAGAGGAAAGTGCAGCTTGGTCCAGTGAACAGAGGAAAGAAAGAAAGAAATGAGAGGGAAGAAAACAAAGATTTCTCGCGTGACGTGAGGACTTTGACTCGGTCAAAAGTGTGGGCCAAAAAAAAAGGGAAAGGAAGACCACGATGGATAAAAGAAAGAATGATCAATATTAAAAAAAATTCAAACTGGTATATTTATGATAAATTTATTCTAAATTAATTTTTTGATCACCAAAAATTAACGTCAACACATGTGACAATTTCATTTACATGTTAGGCTCCGTTCGTTTGGCGGAAAATATTCTTCTTTTGGAAAATATTTTCCTAGAACATAATTTTCGGTGTTCGGCGACCAATATGAAAAAGTTTCGGAAAATATTTTTCGCCGGCGGCGGGCGCGGCGACCAGCCGGCAGCGACAGTGGCCGCGACCGCGCGGCGGGCACACGGCACCGACGGCCAACGTCCGGCGGCGCGCGGCGTCCGGCAGCCGGCGGCCGACGGCCGTGGACCGGCGGCGCGCCGGCAGCGGCTGCAGCGGCGCAGCTGGCGGCGGCCGCGACCTTAGTGAAGAAGAAGAAGAAGAAGCTCTGGAAAATGATTTCCGCTTTTGAAGAAGCGGAAGTCATTTTCCGTAGACTTAGGCTATTTTGTGAGGGGGGGAAGGAAAATATTTTCCCACAGAAAATGTTTTCCGCCCCCCGAACACCGGAAAACCCGAAAAATATTTTCCGGGAGAATATTTTCCGCCAAACGAACGGAGCCTTAGTTTTCGTTTAATTTTACCATCAAATTTCTAAGTTAGATGACACATGACGGTTGACGTGTGTACTAGTTCGGGGTTTTACTCTCCGTTTGTCATAGGTGTATCAGTTTGTGATTTTTTGTGATATTAATCCAGTTTAACAGAAGGTAAATTTGTCACAAACGTACTAGATTTGGATTTTTGGTGGTCAAAAAATTAGTTTTTGGTAAATTTGTATCAGGTGTACCAATTTAGGATTTTTCGTGGTATTAACCCAAGAAAGAAAGAGGAAAAGCACAGCTTGGTCCAATGAACAGAGAGAAGAAATAGAGAAAGGAGAGGGAAGAAAACAAAGATTTCTCATGTTCACGCTATGCAGACCTCACCAAGCCAAGGTTAGTAAGAATTCAAGCCTTTTGTTCATCTATTATCGGAGTTAGGTCATCAATTCGAAGTTATGTGATATTTGAGCTAGGGGATCTGATTTAGGAGTTGTTAAGCTGTGGAATTACATGCAAATGATAGATTAGGACGTTGTGGAGCGTGGAATTTGACAGAAATCTATTTTGGTCGTGGAATGTAATGGAGGCTTTTATCATTTAGAGTAACGGTTTAGTTGGAGTGTAATTATCAATTGAGTCTTTCAAAAAGGATGAACAAGGTTGGTTTTCTAAGTTATTTCCAAAAACATCAGGTTTTTGGCATGTTTAATTTAAGGTTAAGTTCAAAATGTCGGGTTTAGCACTTCTTGATTTTCAATTTGTCCTAACAAATTCGTCCGCTAAAACTCTAAAAGAAACTTGTGGCTACTGGGTAGGTCCTCTCCTTTGATCTTTCCGTCTTTTATTCTTCTTCATGGTCCCACGGCAGTTTCCTGTGAAATACAGAAGTCTTCATCTTCATGCCAGCCAAAATAATCAGCTGGAATTTTTCGTTTCCGTAAACAGCTCTAAGTGTGGACCAAGAAAAGTACTAGGCGAGACTCGAATTGATGTTCTCGATACACCGAAAAGTCCTCGATGACCTTGACTTAAACATATGTGCGTTTTTTTCTCTAACCCTAGCAAAAAGTCGCGATAGTGATATCTTTCGTAAGGATGAGGATTGAGGGAGTAGACTTTGCGTTGAGTTAGATTGGTCTCACAAATAGCCTCTAGCAAGATTCACGTGATCTAAGGACTGAGGTGCGTTGATTCGCATTCATTCAGTGCATCCAAGTATGGCTTCAGTACGTTGGTATCATGCTCTTGCACTTTGCCGACTTGCAGGGAAGAAAGAATAGCCCTACTCGCAGTAAGAGGTGTTCTATTATATCAGTAATGTCTCAGTGGAAAAATCTTTCTTTCACAAGGATATGGAGTGCATAACTCTCAATGCTTTGGGATGAAACGTTATAGGATGGCAATTAAGTTCAATTCATTCTTTTTCCGAGCTGTAGCTCCAAATGTCAAACTCTTGTGGTTTCCAATCAAAGTGGCAGAGCAATTGAGCAAGCGGAAGTTCAATATTGGCAAGACCAAATAATATGCCGGGACACATCCTTCTACCTGCTCCAGATGGAATGTATCCGAAGTTAGTCCCTTTGTAGGTAACTGAAGAGTTTTCCAAATCTCTCTGATAGAAATCATTCAGCATCATTCCATTTATCAGGATCTCTTCTAAGTGCCCACGCATTGATGATGACTATAGTTTTTGGCCGTATCTCATATGCGGGAGACTGCACATTTGTCCCTTAACTCTCTCGTGATGAAGGGAATAGGAGGATGCAAGCGTAGAGTTTCTTTTAAGATTAATCTAAAGTAGTGTAGTTGCTGGATGCCTTGCTCGTCGATCCCCTCTTTTCCTCAAAGAACTTGCTGAATTTCAGAATGAGCTCTCTCCTTTGCTCTGGGGCTCTTCACCATTTTGGCCTTCGCCCATTCAAGGGGCATGGCTGATGTAATACGAGGACTTTGACTCGGTCAAAAAGTGTGGGCAAAAAAAAAAAATAGAAAAAGAAGACCACGAGAGATAAAAGCAGTAAAGAGGAAAGTGCAGTTTCGACATAGGGCTGTTTGGCAACTTATCAAATAGCGACTGATTCTGTTATTTTATTTTCAGAGTCAGTTTGATAACAGAAATCCGTTTGCTAAATTTTTTGTGTCCGGACATAATTTTGCAAAAAATTATGCCCGGAATCAGTTTTGTAACAGAATCAAGAATATAGAAAAAACAGCTTCTTGATTCTGGAACAATTTTTTCAAAACTGATTCTTCTTGATTTTTTTCTTTTTTTTGGTTATTGTTGTTCTTCGACCCGACAACCCATCGGCCACCGACCGCAGGCGACCGGCCATAGGCCAGGGCTGGCGAGGGCGTCGCGGCCCTCACCTGTGGCTGGCGAGGGTCCCCCTCGCCGTCGCCACCCAGGCGACAGACCTGGGTGGCAACGACGAGGTTGGCCTTGCTAGATCTAGGCGAGGTCGAGCCTTGCCCGGCCCAAGGCGAGGCCGACCTCGCCTGTCGCCACCCGGCGAGGGCCGCGATGCCCTCGCCGCCGGCGTTGTGGCGATGGGCCGCTGCCTGCCCGGGCCATGGCCAAGAAAGGAAGGGGCAAGAAAGAAAAAAAAAAGAAATAAAGGGAAAAAAAAGAAATAAGTATTAAAAAATTTAAAATATTATTAATAAAAAAAAATTTTGTGTAGTTACCAAACGCATTTCAATTCTTTTTCTATTCTAAGAACAGAAATTTTGGGCAGTTACCAAATGCCTTTAAATGCTTAGAAATCATTTCCGGACACAGAATAAAAAAGAATCATTTCTGCCCAGAATCTGATTCTGAGCACAGAACTAAATAAACAGAGAAAAAGAAAGGAGATAAAAGAAGAAAAGAAAGGTTTTTCAGGTACCCGCCAGCGAGTTTTCGTCGGGGCGGATTAACTTTGTTTCGTAACACCCGTAAAACTCAAGTCTTTTATTCATCTAATCAAAATAATTATTGAAATTAGATCATAAATTTAAATTTATGTGATATTTGGATTGCGGGATCCAATTTAAGAGCTGTTAAGATGTGAAATTATATGGAAATGATAGATTAGGACCTTATGAAATCTCTTTCAGTCTTGAAATGTAATGGAGGCTGGTCATTTAGAGTAACAGTTTAGTCGGAGTGAGATTTTAAAGTTTCGTGTTGCGTTGCGGACAGTTTCAAATATCTGCTTTGAGCAACTGTTTTTTAAATTTTTTCCACAAATAATGAAACTATATTGATCTATATTATGTGGATGATTTATAATTATTAAATTTCTAATGGGTGGCAACTTCAAGGTCACGTGTTCACTCTTGGATTTGCTGACCCAATGCCCACCGTGTGTATTGTGAAACTGTTGCTTGAAAGATCGATGAATGTGAGATATTCGTAGATCCTTGGTTACTTTAGTTGCGGGAGCCTTTGTTTGTCATTATCATAGAGTAGTTGCAGGGTCGTGTATCGTGGGCAGAGCCTGTGACAGAGGTTCTTGATGGCATTTATGATTTACAGATCAGTGTTGCCCAAAATAGTCCGCTCGATCTGCCGCTGCAACTTTCATGGCAATCGAACGCTCAAGGTACTTAGATGGCAAGCTACAGGCAATTGTTCTGGGATAGGTCGATGATCTGAAGCCTTGGGAAAGTAGAGTTGCTTACAAGTTCCCCAAATCACCCCGTGGAATCTGTTAGCTTGCCAAGATCGGCACGACGACAAGTGAGCCCAACCAGGATGGAAAAGTATCATTGATTTGGTCATTTAGGAACTACTGTTCACAGCCTGCGAGTGCCCAAGTAATGGACAGAGATGTCTCTTGGCTTAGAATTCTTTGCTCCCCAAAGAGCACGCTAGCTTAGAAAATTCAAGATACGGAACGTGACTGTTTAGGCGCTTTGAAAATATACGCGCAACACCATTTCTTCCCCAAATAAAAGCTGAAACAGAAGAATATAATGTTGAAAAAACCTCCTAATAGATTTTGAAGTTGACAAAATAGTCCATGAGTATTTTGTAAGTCTGATAAATGCTTTGAAGTATTTTGATCTATAAAATTATACTTTGGAGATGGCAAACTTATTACTTCAAGAAGTTCAGACTTTATATAAGGCAGAAGGAGAAGTTCATATTCTATACTGCAAACGATAAAATTCAGACCTAGATGGCAGAAGAAGAAGTTCAAACTTTATAATGGAATCGGAAGGTTCAGAATTTAGAGAACAACCCATTCTACCCATCCTGACATAAGTTCTGAATGCGAGATAAAATTATATAGAACCAGACTATATCCAGACTTTGACGCAAACTCAGAACGTACATAACGGCTAGTAATCTGGCTTGGATTTCACAAATGGAAAGTCTTGATTGACTCGATCTCAAAGGCTATTTTGCAAAGGAAATTTATAATACAAATTATCTTAAATTGATTGATAATCAACATCGAGGCAAGTTTCTTTTTAAATGGAAAGGCTCTTCTTATGGAAACCAAGATTCTGGTTGTATGGATGACCAGATTCAGCGGGATTCAGATTTTGTTACTCAAGACTACTCAATACTCTTTATACAAATCTGTACAACTTGAAGATTAGAAGATGATCCTTTAAAGACTGTCCAACGGCTAGTTTGGAAGTGGAGGAGTATAAAAGGAGATCAAGTATCGAGGAGCAAGAAAAGAGATGAAATTCAAAATCTACAATTCCAAAGTCTGAGCATACTCCAAACTTTGTTACTTGTCCTTCGTGAGCTAAAATCTGTGATCTTGAGAGACACATTGTAAGAGTTATTGAGTGAGATAGAGTGGTCTATCATTCACAAAGTGTTATCATTCCAAATACGCAATATATTTTAATCATCTAGTGGAATACGGCCGTAAGCTGCAAGCATAGGAGAGTGGGCCTGAGGCTTGATCTAAGCCAAATAACTATACGTCTTGTGTGTAGATTTTCTCACATCTTAAAGCTTCTTTTAGTTATTGCATTGCACACTTGCACGATTTATATCAAAGACTGTTTAAAATCTGAACGTTGTTCAGACTTTGTTCTTGATTTTTCATTTCCGCTTTAAATTGGTCAGAAATTGTTTAAATCACCTATTCACCCTCTTTAAGTGATCCTTGCTAGTCTCCTCATATAATATTGGATTTCACCCGGTTAATTTAGAAATTTGTGAGACCAATGCAATAGTGATTACTGACTTGTCATAGTAATTACTAGGGTTATCTGATCATACTTCTTTCTTGTTGCATATGGAGCATCGATGTAAAATTTTCTAACTTGTCGCAGAAAAAATGAAATTGTCGCTTGCCAAGAAATTCGGTTAACGAAACATATTAATTTGTTGGGTCATTCAAAAAGGATTAACGAGGTTGGCTTTCTAACTTATTTCCAAAGACATCTGGGGTGAGTTTTGGCATGGTTAATTTAAGGTTAAGTTCAAAATGTCGTGCTTAGCACTTCCTGATTTTCAATTTGTCCTAACAATTTGTCCATCCAACATATTCGTCCTCTAAAGTCTAAAAGAAACTTGTGGCTACTGGCTAAGTTCTCTCCTTCAATCTTTTCCGTCTTTTATTCTTCTTCATGGTCCCACTGCAGTTTCCTGGGAAATACAGAAGTCTTCATCTTCATGCCAGCCAATCAGCACGATATTTTCGTATCCATAAACAGCCCTTAGTGGGGACCGAGAAAAATGTTAGGCCAGACTAGAATTGATGTTCTTGACACTCTGAAAAGTCTTCGATGACCTTGACTTTAGCATTTGTGCGTTTCTTCCAATGACCCCTGTCGTGACCTACCCCAATATTCTCGAGGGGCCGCCCCTTAGGGTGAAATAGATTTAGAGGTATTTATCAATAGACGTGAACATCAATTGGTTCGCTCGAAAGACAAACTAAAAGGCTCATCTATCTAAGGACAGAGGCGCTCCCAAGCCTCATATATCGCGCGACATTGGTTTTTCTAATCCAGGCATTCAATTGGAGTCGCCACTAGCTAATATTGACTATAAACCCTAATCGAAATGCGGGAATGTTGTCTCAATGCATGAGCAATCGATGCATGCACAACTAGAAATTCTAAAAATCGAGGACTTGATTGCACTAATTGTTTAACTAATACCTTTTCAATACCTAAACTTGACTATTTACTAACCAACGTGCCAGGGCAGCTATCGAAGATCCTAAAGTTCATCCTAACCAAGTTAAAAATGGAAAATAATGACCAACTTATTAAAAGTGCGCAATCAAATAATCATAATAGAAAACAAGCAACCCACGACCTAGCATTGTCTCTTAAAAAAAGAAAAGGTAATCAAAAGCCTCGTAACTTATTCAATTTTTGAGTTCAACTCTCACCAAAAAGACTTTCACATTTTTTATGCAAAATAAGCTCCAAACTAGAATTAACACTAAAATCTAGTGAAATTTAGTCATAACTAATTCCTAAAATTTTTCTATATTTTTGAATTTTTCTGAATTTTTTATTTTTTTAATAATTTTTAATCTGAAAAATAGAACTTCCGATCGGGTCAGGGGAACCAAGTCCGAATTGCCGGCCCGACCCTGACCCCGAACGTCCGGGTTGGGTCAAATCGGGCCAGCCTTAAGGCCCAGTTCAAATGTCGCCTTGGTCTGATTGGCTTGGGCCAAGCCAATCAGACCAAGTCCAAATTTCTAATTTTTCTTTAAACGATTCAAGCCCCAAACTAAAATAAACCCACACGTTCGGCCCAATTCAAAAACACCTCCAGCCCAGGGTGCTTCCGATCCGACCCAGCTCTCGACCCAATACCGAATCCGACCCGGTCCTATTTATTTATTTTTATATTTTCGGATCTTTTTATTATTTTCTATTTTTGTTTTGTCTGCCCTGGGACGTCTTCTTCACGACCGGAACTCCTTCCACACGACTTCATCAACGAAGCCGCTTCCACCGTGATCACGCCGCACACTTGTCAATCTCCGACCGTCGTCGCGTGCCGTCAATGCCGACGACCACCAACAGCCTCACACCCCGTCGACCGGCTATTCCGACCGTCGCCGGTCTATTACCGACGATGACCGAGACAAATAACCTCCGGCCAAAGCATCATTAACGGCTAAAAAAATTTTGGAGCGATATAATAATGAAACATACATACACACAGCAGAGAGAGAGAGAGAGAGAGAGAGAGAGAGAGAGAGAGAGAGAGAGCTAACGGTGACGGCATCTGGTTCGGGAATGGTGGGAAATCACCGACGTCGGAGCTTGGATCGTCTCTTCTCGTCGACTAAAATCTGGTTCCCGCGACTGTTCTCCGTCCGAGAAGGCGAATCACCGAATCACGAGGCCTCCGGCGATGGCAACCGGCGACAATGAGCGAGCGAATGAACAACAAAGAGGGGGAAGAGATTTGCCCGGTCGTCGTTCATACGAACAACGGGACCGAGACGCTCTCCTCTTGAACACCCCCCCTTTCTCTTCCCGATTCTTCTCTGCCTTCCCCTCCCGATTCCCTCAATCCTCTTTCCTTTCTTTTCTAAACCAGCTCTCCCCCTCTTCATTCTTTTTCCCCCGCTCACCTCACTCCAAAGGAAAGTACCCGCCTGCCAGACTCCGCTCGACCTTGCGGCGCACTGCTCTGTCCTGGCCGTTTTGTCCTTCGTACCTTCTTCGTCGGCCGTTTCTGCCTTCGTCGCTTCCGTTTCTTGTCTTCGTCGCTTCTGTGAACGAGCGTGAGAGAGAGGAGAGGGGGGGTGAAGACAGAATAGGGGCTGGGCTAAAAAGAGACAGGGCAAAAAGGGCTCGGGCCCGGGCCAAATTGAGAAAAGAAAGAGAAAGAAAAAGGGCTTAGGCCCAATTGGAAGAGATAAGAGAGGGGAGGAAAAGGGCCCGTTCGGTCGTACCGGGTTGAACCGGCCCGATTTTTTTTAAACACATTTTCTAATAATTTTACTATTTCACCTTATTGTCCATTTTCACATTATCTTAGTGCATTTACCTTTTAAGCACCGATTTATCGAACTGGCAAAAATCACGTGTCAACAACCCAGAAAAAAAAGGCACAATACTGATATTTTTCGTAAGCATGAGGATTGAGGGAGTGGACTCCGCGTTGAGTTAGATTGGTCTCACAGATGGACTCTAGTGGAATCCACCTTATCTAAGGACTGAGGTGCATTGATTCACATTCATTCAATGCATCCAAGTATGGCTTCAATACGTTGGAACGATGCTCTTGCGCTTTGCAGACTTGTAGGGAAGAAAGGATTGCCCTATTCGTAGTAAGAATGTCTTATTGTATAAGTAGTGCCTCAATGGAAAAATCTTCTTTCACAAGGACAGGGAGTGCAAAATAGTCATTGATACTATTCCCAATGCTTTGGGATGAAACGTTATAGGATGGCAATTAAGTTCAAGTCATTCTTTTTTCCGAGCTGTAGCTCCAAATACCAAGGTCATGTCAAATTCTTGTGGTGTCCAATCAAAGTGGTAGAGCAATTGAGCAAGTGGAAGTTCAATTTTGGCAAAACCAAACTAAATTGGCCAAATAAAAATGTTTAAAATAGAATTGACGTATGTACAATAATTTTAGGACTTTTTTGGTGATTATTCCACATTAATTATCTCAGGTTAATCACAATGAAGTATTGCTTTTCTCGTTCTCAAGTTTGATTAATCGTGCCGTTCCAGACCAACTATTGTAGCAACTCTGACAAAGTCTTCAGTTGATATGCTTCTTTGCTTTGAACTAATAGTAACAAGTCATATATGAAACTCTCCCCTTTTCATTGCATATTCTCTCATAATTCTTGGTAGGTTATTGGGCGATGAAGCGATACTTAGTCAAAGCGGTTTATGATTACCTATTGTACAAATTACGCATGAACATGATAAAGATGCAAAAATTAAATCCCAATCTAAACCATTGCCTCCTCTGTCCCTTCCTCCGTTTCTTTCACCCTCGTCTATTACGTTGTTGTTTAGTGTACCAGTTTCGTAAATTGATTTTAAAGTACCAGACACCGTTCGGTATTAATAATTATAGATCAATGAACTTGGCTTAAAACAGGGTCTGATCACGGGCTTTGCGGCCCGCCTAGGCCCGAAGCACAAATTTGGCAGGTCTTGGTATGTAATTTCTCCCTCAACAGAGGTGTATAGCAGCCTGGATTCAATTAAATGCTCTGGATTTAGCTACAGGCCAATGCCAATTATGGCTCGAATACTATCCACAACCTTCAAACGGGAAGACAAAGCAAAATCATGAACCGCCCTGATTGTAAATCTTCTTAGCAGAGGTCCTCTGACATGCTAATCGTCTGCAACTACAGATAGATAATGAACGTATATATGTATAATTTTGTATTACAAGCTCTTTTAACCAATACATACGATAAATAGGAATATGTTTATTTATCTTCTATATTAAATAAATAATTGCCTTTTACTAAACTTAAATAATTAATTAGAAATGGCCTATTTATATATTACATGAATCACTTCAACAACTCAAGATATGGACCGCTCGACTCTTCTATTCCAGATAGCACCTCCAACGGTGGACTATAAAAGAATAAATCGAAGTCTTAAGAGTCGCAATTGTCCTCCTAATTTCCAAGTCATTCTTTATATTTCTTTTCAACTTTGTTTGGGTCTTACCGCCCTGGGATGTGCTTCAGGTGCTATCTGCAGCTCCTCAAATATTCCAAAAAAGTAGCTTTCCAATTGCAAATGAGTTACTAACTAAGGATGTTATTTTATGAGCTATGGACAGAGATGTCTCTTGACTTTGAATTCTTGCGCTCCAAAGAACACGCTAACCGAAAAGAAGAAGAAGAAGCATGATACATAAGGTCAGCGACACGGTTTCTTTCACAAATGAAAGTTAAAATAGAAATATATAATATAGAAATCGACTTGGTTGTTGTAAAATTTTATGGAATCACCGTCAACTGCTTCTATTCTGATACCATGTAAAAATTCGTAAAGTTACTACTAATTGTTCTAAAATTTTAAGCTGTCAGTTGAATGCCTGAGCGGCCCGCAAAGCTAATGATCAAATCCTGTTATAAGAAATAGGAATGTATGTTTCTTTATCTTTCATATTAAAAAAGTTCACGTTTTTGTAGCCTTTTTATGAGGCGATATATATAATTAAATGATTGTTTATCATTCAACACGTATACTCAAATAGTAATGACAAAAGGGATGCAGAGTGAAGACTGATTGGGCCAAACGTCAAAGTCATCTCTTTAGGCGAAAATGAGAGAGTTCGAACTTCACATCTCTTCGTTTGAAGATGTTCTTACATTGGGAGGTCCATCAAATTGTTCACTAAGATGGTTTGGTTACAACTTCTTATCAAACCGCAACACACCAGTCTGACAGCATGAATTGTCAACTATCGAGGCTGAATTGTACTTATAACTATCTTCCTAAATCGCTCAGCAATGGCAACTCGCGTGCAAATGGGCAGTAGTGAAGGAGAATTTGATATCTAACTTGCATGATCAGACTTCCCTTCAAATATAGGCCGACTAGTTGTACTACATTAATTATCTTGAGCTTAATCTTGACAAAGGATCATTTTTTTAGATCTCGAGTCGGGTTAATGTGGCCATTCCGGACCGGCTATAATAGCGGTTGTGACACAATCTCGACCCTTTTCCAGTTGACGTGCTTCTTTGCTTCGTACTAATCGTAATGAGTCATCTAAAGCTCTCCCCTTTTTCATTGCATACACTCTCATAATTCTTGTTAAGTTACTGTACTATGAAGCATATTTAGTCGGAGCGGTTTATGGTAACCTAGTGTACTCTGACCTAAAAAAAAAAAAAACCTAGTGTACAAATTAAGCATAAACATGATAAAGATGCAAAAATTAAACCCCAATCTAAACCATTGCCTCCTCTGTCCCTTTCTCCATTTCTTTCCCCCTCTACTATAACGTTGTTGTTCAGAGGACCAGTTTTCTAAACCAGTTTGTAAAGTACTCGACACTTTTCGGTATTAGTATCTGTAGATCAATGAATTCGGTTTAAAATGGGATCTGATCACGGGCTTTGCGGCCCGCCCAAGCCCGAAGCACAAATTGGGTGGGTCTAGGCATGTAATTTCTCTCGGGCTCGACACATCCAACCCGGCCCGCCAAGCTCATGCAGGCCCGATCATTTCATCAAGAAAATTAATAGTTTTCCAATCACGGGCAAGGTTTTAGGTCCTATGCCGGCCCACCCATTATTCATGTCTAGTCCAAAACCAGAATCTCAATTCGAATATATTTGGATTTTCATTTCGAGACCCGTTTACATCACCAAGCCCAAAAGACGAAATTCTCTCTCCTCGACTGAGTAGCACGACAGAGATCTCCCTCACCGGAATCACATGCAACGGAGCTCAGGGGATTCACGTATGGAAGGATTAGGAAACAGAGAAGCACAAATAAAAGCTCGGATTCAATTAAATCCTCACATCTAGGTCCAAGTCAATGCGGACTATCGCTTCGACCAAAAAAAAAACATGCGAACTATCGCCCGGATGCTTTCTCCACCCTTCAAGTGGTAAGGCAAAGTAATATACTGCCCTGTTTGTAGATCTTCTTAGCAGAGGTCCTAAGACATGCTATCTGCAACTATAGAGGGATTATGTATGTATATATGTATATATTATGTATGCATTTTTTTGTATTACAAGCTCTTTAACCAATAAATATAAAAAATAGGAATATGTTTCTTTATCTTCTATATCAAACGATCACAAATTTTGTATTTTTCATAAGCCAGATATGTGTAATTAAATAATTGCTTATTATTCCACTAATTTAATTAATTAGTAATGGCCTCTTTATATATTACATGAATCACTTTAACAATATTTTTTTTTATGAAATCAATGATAGATAAGCAGGAAAAATTAATTTTTCTATCCGATTGGTGTAAAATTAACGGTTTCAACGTAATTAATGTGAAAGGGAGCGGTAGGGAATGGAGGTTTTTGTGAAGATGTGCCTCAACCACAAAGTCCCATTCTACCCAACTTTCTTATTTTCTGATTTATGTCTCACGCACTTGTGATTGCGGAATGCTTTATTCAAAATGCATATAGACTAAGTTAATATATATAGCAGCAGACAAACTTAAGAGAAAGTTACAGCTACAAGTACTCAAACACAGTAAGACAACAGATTTCGGTCGAGTATTCCTCTGGTTTCGGACCGTCTCTTCTACCTTCTTCGCCTTTGTTTTCTTTTGCCAAAATTCTTCGCAAGTCTCTGAGCCCTTCTTCTTGTGATCAAGCAGTCCCCGAGGACCACTCCATTCACTAACCCACTTGCATACCCCATGCACACGATCTTCCAGTCTAATTCCATTGCAATCCCCGAATCTTGATGTTCTTCGGACGTCGGAGATGATGGAGGCGACACTTTGGGATCTCCACATTTTCTAGACAGAGGAGTGCCACATAGCCCTGGGTTTCCCTTGTAGGAGTTGTTTTCAAATGTATCAAACTGCCATGACTGAGGTATCGGCCCGGTCAGACGGTTATAAGATACGTTGAAGACCGCAAGCGAAGTGAGTTGCGTCAACTCCTGAGAGATCTTTCCAGAGAGCTGGTTTCGAGAAAGGTCCAATGCTTCCAAATTAGTCAGGTTTGCCAAGAATGGAGGCAGGGGACTGGAGAGCATGTTGTTGGAAAGGTTGAGCAATTCTAGCTGCTCTAGGCTTCCAATGGTCTCAGGGATCACTCCGCTGAAGTTGTTGCTTGAGAGATCAATCAATGTGAGGTACTCTTGGATCTTTAAGTAATTCATGTGGATGCCTTTGATAATTACCCTCATAGAGTAGTCAAAGGTTGAGGATGGAAAGAACGGCAATGCTTCCTGGATAAATTTGCCTATGTAGTCTGATTGAACTCTCTCATAAACTTTCATGGCAGTCCACTGCTTGAAGTACCCGGATGGCAAGCTACCGGACAAATTGTTCTGAGAAAGATCAATGATTTGCAGCTTAAGGCCCGTTTGGTAACGTGTCAAACAGTGAAAATTTCTATTCTTTTATTTAGGAAATAGTTTGGGAGCAATCGTTTGGTAAAGCTTTTTGTTCGGCACATTTTTGCAAAAATTTGTGCCAAAAACAGTTTTAGAAGAGAAACAAGAAATAAAAAAAAGTTGCTTCTTGTTTACGGCACGATTTTGAGAATGAGTTCTTTTTCTTTTTTTTCTTTTCTTTTCGTGTTGTTCTTCCCTGGGCTGTGGCCGGCCGCCGGCGACCGGCCATAGCCCAGGGCCGACGAGGGCATCATGGCCCTCGCCGGCGGAGGTGAGGGTGAGGGCTGGACCCTCGCCGCCTGGGCGAGGCGGCTCACCGTCGATCATGGCGAGGTCGGCCTCGCCCAGATCGAGCGAGGTCGGCTTCGCCGTGGGTCGCGACGGCGAGGCTCGGCCTCACCCGGTTAGGTGAGGCCGAGCCTCGCCGTCGCGACCCACGGTGAGGTCGGCCTCGCCGTCGCGACCCACGGCGAGGCCGGCGGTGAGAGCGGCGGCCGGGCGGCGGCGAGGGCCGCGACGCCCTAGCCTGTGGCTGGTCGCCGGCGCCGACGACCGGCCATGGCCAAAGAAGGGAAGTGTAGAAAGAAAAAAAAAAGAAAAAAAATATTAAACAATTTAAAATATTATTAATAGAAAGAAATTTTGTATAGTTACCAAACGTATTTACATTGCTTTTACATCAGGAATAGAAATTTTGGGCCGATTCTAAAACGCCGAATCTTTCGAGAAATTATTTAGAAGGCGCACAGAATCAAAAAGAATCATTTCTGAGTAAAAATAGTTTCCGGGCACAGAATAATTGTCATGCGCACCGTTAGGGAACTCAAAACCATCTCTCGGTTCCCCAACTAGTCCATGAAATCTGTTATGTCGCAATCCAAGTACCTTTAAGCCAAGAAGTGATCCCAACCACGAAGGAAAAACATCTCTAATCTGATTGTTTCCAAAACTCAGGAACTCCAAATTCTTGCATTTACGGAGTGATCTTGGCAGTGGCCACATCAATTCATTATAACTCAGATCAATCATGAGAAATGCACAGTTGTCCCCATTCAACTGAGGAATTTTCCCATTAAAGCCGTTGCTTTGTAGGCTCATTACTTCCAAAGAACCACTCAAATTACTCAAGCATCGCGGAAGCACCCCAGTCAAGTTATTATTGGACGAATCGATCATCTGAATCGAGGTTAGATTGCATATAACTGGCGATATTTCTCCGGAGAGTCTGTTGTTTGAAATGTAGTAGTACAAGATTTTGGGAGGGGGAATCGGAAGTGATCCTTGCAACTGGTTGAACCTGAGATCTGCACAGACAAGCTTTGTCCACTTGAAGGTAACGGGATCCTGCCCAAAACTAGTTAGGAAGTTACCAGAAATGTTCAAATACACCAACTCTTTTGTGCTTACATTTAAGAACCATTCGGGCACTTGACCGCTGATCTTGTTGTAGGATAGATCTAGCTGATACAGATCTTTAAATGGCTGATACAGATCTTCTTGACCACGAAGGTACTCTGGGAAACTATTTAAGTTGCATGAACCAAGACCTAGTACCCAATATCTTTTTGATATGTTGGGTTTAATCATCACCGACAAATTATTGGATGATAATTTAAGTACAAAGAGGCTTTCAATCTTCGAAAACATATCTAACTCCACTGTGCCGCTTAAATTATTTGAAGTTAGATCAAGAACGCCGAGATTCTGTAAGTGAGTGATTGTGCTTGGAATTGAGCCGTGGAAGCTATTAAATGAAAAGTCAATATAACCCAACTGCGCCAGACTACCTAACCAAGTTGGTATTTCCCCCTCTAATTCATTTGTGTCTAAAATTAAGTACTCAAGCTCTTGGAGGTTTTGGAAAGACGATGGGATTTCTCCAGTCAATCGATTGGAGGAAAGAGCTAAACTGGTAAGCTGAACAAGGTTTCGTAAGAAATATGGGATTTCTCCTGTCAATTGATTAAAGCTCAGATCCAAATAAGTAAGCTGCATGAGGCTCCGTAGAGAGGATGGAATTTCACCCATGAGTTCATTCCCTACCAAACTTAAATAGTTCAGTTTGGTAAGATTTCCTAGAAAAGATGGAATTTTACCTGTCAAATCATTACGGCCAAGATCCAAATGCTTAAGTCGCGCAAAACGTCCTAAAATTGATGGGATTTTACCGCTGAATGAATTTATACTCAGGTCTAAATGAGTAAGTAAAGTTAGATTTTCAATTGATCGGACTGAACCGAAGAATGCATTAAATGAGAGGTCTAGATGAGTGAGTTGGGTCAAGTTGCCCAGTGAAGTTGGGATGTGGCCTATGAAATTGGAGTTGGACAAATTCAATTCACGCAAAGAGCCGAGGTTTCCAATTTCAAGTGGTACCTGAGAGAAATTGAAGCCATTAAAAGCGAGGTTAAGGCTTTGTAGGTGAACTAGACTGAGGATGCTGGCGGTGCTGGAGTTGATGGAACCGGTGAGACAACTGCAACTGAGGTCGAGGCCAATCACGTGACCGCTCGCCTCATCACACTCAACACCATCCCAATCACAACAATTGCTCGTAGTTTCCCCGATTGCTTTCCAAGATTCAAGCTTCACATGCTTATCCGATGATTCATCACAACAAGGAGGCCTTTTTGTGAAAAAGGTTGCCTTGAACTCCAATAAGGCAGATCTCTCATTTGCATGGCATCGTGGTTGGGTTGAATTAAGAGAAAGAGATGCAACAACTCTTAACAGCAAAAGCAAGAACTGCAAGATTATCATGTTGGTGAAGTAAAAGGACACTTATTCTGTGGTATTCTGCAAAACTAGTTAGTGGGATAAGGATACTTCTCGACTTGGGATATACAAGAAGCCCAACGGTGAAGATACTATTGTTATATAGACAAGCTTTTTGTCTTCTCCATAATTGTTCTTTCATCATCAGTAGGGGACCACGTGACAGAAACCCCTTCAGTATGCGGGCAGATCCTAGAACGAGCAGCGAATCTCACTTCAGCTTGACTTGGACCATGAAATGGAAATGGAAATGGAAATGGAGGAAAGCAAATTGGGCCAATCTTGTCTTCTGACAATAAATGAAGCGTGTTGAATTGCATCTCTTTGCATATGACTTGTTCTTGCATAGCGCGTCTCGTGATTCAGGATTGAGCAGGAGGAAAATAGTCTGATGTGTGACTACTTGATTAGTTTACACAATCAGACAAGTCCTATATCATGGCATATCACCCTAGGTGTTCTTGAAATATTGGTACATAATCACAGCTTGTGCTGTTACCGAAGGACAGTGTATTGCTCACTTGCCATAATAATCACTGGGGCTACCTAATTATACTTCTTTCTTGCTACAAATGGAGCGTCCAGGTAGAACTTTCTAACTTGTCATAAAAAAGATGAAATCGTCACTTGCCAAGAAATTCGGTTAACGAAACATATTAATTTGTTGGGACTTACGAAGAGAATCAACAAGGTTGGTTTTTAAAGTCATTTCTAAAAACATCTGGGATGAGTTTTGGCATGGTTTATTTAAGGTTAAGTTCAAAATGTTGTATTTAGCCCTTCTTGATTTTCAGTTTGTTTTAATAATTTGTCCATCCAATATATTCATCTTCTAAAAGTCTTAAAGAAACTTGTGGCTACCGGGTGGGTTCTCTCCTTTGATCTTTTGTCTTTTTTCTTCTTCACGGTCCCACGTCAGTTTCCTGTATACAGAGACCTTCATCTTCATGCCAGCCAAAGTCATCGGCAAGATTTTTTCGTTTGCGTAAACAGCTCTTAGTGGGGACCGAGAAAAGTGCTGGGCCACACTAGAATTGATGACACTCTGAAAATTCTTCGGTGACCTTGACTTTAACATCTGCGCTTTTTTTCCTGTGATCCCAGAAAAAAAAAGCACAATACTGAAATTTTTCGTAAGGATGAGGATTGAGGGAGTGGGACCGCGTGTCAGGTTAGATTGGTCTCACGGATAGACTTTAGTGGAATCGACCTGATCTAACGATTAAGGTGCATTGATTTACATTCATTCAGTGCGTTCAAGTATAGCTTCAGTACGTAGGTACCATGCTCGCGCACTCTAAAGACTTGAAGGAAAGAAATAATAGCTCTATTCGAAGAAAGAATTGATGTGGCTAATAATATCACCTAGAGTGGGGTGGATAGGTAAATTTAAAAAATTTGGCAAAGAATTGCGGAATTAAAAGTGCCAAAAGTGACCGAATGAGACAGAGTGTGAATATGATCAGAGTTGTGATAATATTCAAATAAAGTAAATTTGAGCAAAGGGATAGAAGATTTTGCACAGAGAACTTGTAGTGGTTCAGCTTAGTGTAAACATACGTCTACTCTCCCACGCTAATAATCTATTGGTTGGATTTTACTATAATCGATGGGAAGTTACAGTGGTACACGCCGGCTAATATTCAAGCACTTCTCCACAAAATAGGTGTTGCTAATATTCAAACTGATATATCTCAATATCTCACACCTAAGCATATACTTATAACACTGTTCTCAAGAGATTACAATAATATGCTATGAGAAGACAATTTAAAGTATGTGAAGCTCTCTCGAAATTTGGAATGATGTACTCTTGATATTTCTTGCTCTTCGGCGCCTTGGTCTTCTTTTATACTTCTTAGCATCCGAACTTCCCATTCGACAATCTTCAAGGACCACTTTCCAATCTAATACAATTGTTGAGAAGATTAGGTAAACGTTGAGATTGAACAATTAGAGATCCCGTCGATTTAGTCGCCCATACAAACAAATCTTGGTTTCCAAAAGTGAATATTCTTCAACTATGGAAATAATATTGCCTTCAAGATGATTGTCCATCAACCAAAATATCCCGCATGATTGATTGTTTTGCGAAGATAAAGTTTAAGATTGATAGTCAATCACAATCTTTTAAAGTGGCAATCCATTCCAGATTACTAGCTGTAAAGAATGAGATTAAGAATCTCAAAATGATAACCTTGAAGTTTGTGACAAGAATCTCGTCGTAGGTAGAAAAGGTATTATGCTAATATTCAGCTCGTTCTGGTGATATCCAGCACATGCTGTGAGAGAAAATTTCAAATAAGGATCCGAAGTCTTTCTTATTTTGTCGAATAAGGAGCTGAAGTGGTTTATGTTCTCAAATAAGGATGCAAAGTGGTTATAACGGTTTCAAATAGAGGCCTCGCCCACGGAGGCCTCACCCATCGGCTTTCGCCGACCGCAAATTTTCCGACCGACCAAGGGCATTTTCGTCCAAAAATAATTTTAACATAAATTTTAGTTAAATTAGATTTAAAAAAAAAAAAGGGGCAGGCCTGGCAGCCAGCCCTCCCCGCCTGTGGCTGCCTCCCCATCGCCAGTGGGGCGGCGCTGGCGACAATGGCTAACGGGGTCGTCGGCTAGAGGCGAGAGGCTAGCCCTCGCCCAGGCCGGCGGGAGGTGACCCGATGTCGGGACCTTGAGTGGGAGGTGGGCGATGGCAGTCAACAGTGGGGGGCGGGTGGCAGGCGGCGGCGACCAACGGTGGGACGTGGGCGGCGAAGGACGGTAGAGGTGGCTGGTGTTGGGCGGCGACAAGAGGTGGTCGGTGTTGGGCAACGGTGGGGGGCGGGCGACAACGACCGATGGTGGGAGGCGGCCAGTGTTGGGCGGTGGCAAGAGGTGGCCCGTGTTGGGCGATGGCAGTCAACGGTGGGGGGCGGGCAGCGGCGACCAACGGTGGGAGGCAGCCTTAAGATTACACCTTAAGATATGGACTGCTTGACTCTTCCAAGGGTGGACTAGACTACAAAAGAATGAATCGAAGTCTTAAGAGTCGCGGTTCCCCTCCTAATTTCCAAGTCATTCATTAAATTTATTTTGAACTTTGTTTGGGCCGTATCGTTGGGGATGATAAGACATGGATAGAGATGTCTCTTGACTTAGAATTCTTGCACCCCAAAGAGCACGCTAGCTTAGAAAATGCAAGATACAGAATGTCATTGTTTAGGCACTTTGAAAATATACGCCCGACACCGTTTCTTCCCCAAATAAAAGCTGAAACATAAGTA
The DNA here is from genome assembly GCF_021117445.2 of Syzygium oleosum. Lineage (NCBI taxonomy): Eukaryota > Viridiplantae > Streptophyta > Magnoliopsida > Myrtales > Myrtaceae > Syzygium > Syzygium oleosum. Next base: position 61,993 of record NW_026607512.1, read on the forward strand.
TATAATACTTGATTTCACCCGGTTAGTGTAGAAATTTTTTAGACTACTGCAACTGTTCTAAAATACAGTCTATATCGTCCTTCACAAGGCTGCTAGAGATCATGACGTAGTCTCGAGACTGACTGCGAAACTCGACTCCTCCGTTATAGATAACACCTCAAGATATGGACTGCTTGACTCTTCCAAGGGTGGACCGGACTACAAATGAATGAATCGAAGTCTTAAGAGTCACGGTTCCCCTCCTAATTTCCAAGTCATTCTTTAAATTTATTTTGAACTTTGTTTGGGCCGTATCATCAAGGATGATAAGACATGGACAGAGATGTCTCTTGACTTGGAATTCTTGCACCCCAAAGAGCACGCTAGCTTATAAAATGCAAGATACGGAAATGTCATTATTTAGCGCCTTATACACCTAACACCGTTTCTTCTCCCAATAAAAGCTGAAATAAAAGTATATAATATTGGATTTCACCTGGTTAGTTTAGAATTTTGTGTGACCACTGCAATTGTTTTAGAAAAGTGTCGTGAAAGATTTGAACTTAAGACTTTATGATCTGATACCATATAAAATTCTGTGAGATCAATCTCAATTATTTTAAAAGATTATTCTGTTAAACGAATGTGTGCTTTTAAAAATGTGAGGTTTGGTTAGAAAATGGGTGTAGGATCATATTAGATGTCTATATTCGTTGTGTAATATTCTATAATCTTGGATTTCTTATCTTTTTAACACTTGAATTCCGAGTGATTGCGTGCGTGCGGTCTCCTTGTCAGGCGGTGTTTCTCTCTGCAATCGAACACCTGATCAGCCAGAGACCAGATGACAAAACCCATTCAACTGGTTACCATGCCGCAGAAAGAGCCTCAGACTTTCTGTGGAGCTGCAGGTCGGCAATGATGAAAGCAATGCAGAGTGAGGATTGACTGGGCCAAACATCAGGTCATCTCTTTCGGACAAATGACATTCTTCCCACTTCACATCTCTTTCTTCGTATGAAGATGTTCCTACACCGCGAGTTCCATTGAATTTTTTGCTAAGATGGTCTGATCACAACTTCTTTACAAACTGCAAATACAAAATGGGACACCAGTTATACATATAACTACGTTCCTATATCTCCCGGCAATGGCAGTTCGCGTGCAAATGGGCAGTGATTGTAATAGTGGCGTTGACTGAGTCGATTGGGCAGAAAAAAAAAGTTGACTCGTCAACAAAAGGCAAGAAAAAGTGGACGCTATAAAGGAAAGTTAGGGCGCACAGAGACGAAGAGAGCGAGAAAAAAGGAAAAGAAGAAGAAAGGGAAAAGAAAGGCAAGTCCTATATGATGGCATATCACCTGAGGTGTTCTTGGAATACCGGAACATAATCACAGCTTATGTTGTTACCAAAGGACAGTGTATTACCGACTTGCCATAGTAATTACTGGGGCTACCTGATCATACTTCTTTCTTGCTGCATATGGAGCATCGAGGTAGAATTTTCTAACTTGTAGTAGGAAAAATGAAATTGTTGCTTGCCAAGAAATTTGGTTAACAAAACATATTAATTTGTTGGGTCTTTCGAAAAAGATGAACAAGGCTATGGGACCCTTTAGAATTGTTCGATACTGGATCTTCTTCTGAAGCGTGTACAAGCTTTATTTTAGTTCACTTACTGGATCTTGAAGTCTCTGTCTTACCACGAGAATTACTTTGATGGGATTGGTCGTTAGATAAACCTCGAGCTCCCCAGGTTCCTGAATCTTTAAGAGCACATTGCCTCCTAATGTCAAATTCTTTCTTCTCCTTATGATCGGCAATGACATTGTCGAGTTCAAGGAGAATTCATGATCCTTCGCTAAAAATTAAAGTTCAGTAGTTAAACTTGGATCCTCATTAACGTGCCATTTTCAGCTTCTCTCAACATACCCCGGAACATGTCAATAGGCATACAGCCCTGCTGGTAAAGAGATTGGGGAGTGAGAAAGCTAGTATTACAAGTGCGGAATTTGACTCTCGCGCTCTGCAGGAGGTAGAGCAAAAATCAGAGTGGGGAGAGTTAGCGATGGAACAGAAAAAAAAAAAAAAAACACGCACACACCCCGGAACGCTCTAAATAACTTTTCTATAGAAATGAAGTGACAAGAATGGCGAGTGAGTTCATTTCAGTCTTTTTTTGAATGGTTGCTTTATATACTTAGGTCATGTCGAACTCTTCTGGCTTGATCTCGCCAGGGATCTCCCAATTGAAGTGGTAGAGCAATTGTGCGAGCGGGAGTTCAATACTGGTAAGACCAAAATAATGTGCCCGTACACCTGCCCCAAATGGTATGTGCTCAAAGTTGGTCTCTTTGTAGCTAACTGAAGAGTCTTCGAATCTCTCTGGTATAAAACGATCAGCACCTGTCCATCGATCTGGATCGCTTCCGAGTGCTCATGCCTTGATGATGACTCTAGTTTTTTGTGGTAGCTCGTATCTGCGGACTTCACATCGGTCCCTTGACTCTCCTATAATGAAGGGATAAGGAGGATGCTCGCGTACAGTTTCTTTGATGACTAATTTCAAGTACTGTAGTTCCCAGAGGTCTTCCTCGCCGACTTTCAGTTTTCCTGAAAAGACTCGCCGCATCTTGGACTGTGCTCTCTCCAAAACTCTTGGGTTTCTCAGCATTTCCGCTGTTGCCCATTTCAGGGTCGCCAATGTACTCGCGCTTCCACCTAAGAATATTTCTCAGAAAGGAAGGCACGATCTTCGAGTTTGATGGCTTGCGAAAAAGGAATGAAAATTGGTGGTGTCAACACTGGCTGACGAATGCATGGTCTTTTTAGGGAATCAACATTTGGTATAAGTGGAGGAAAGGAGTAGACAGAAGCATATTTTAACATTTAGTAGTGGGCAACGCAAGTTGATCTCTTCAGTATTGCAGGCATATTCTGATTTCCAGCAAAATTAGGCACAAAATTTATGTGTAGGCTCAAGGTATAGGAATTGTGAACACTCAACTTGTTCGGTAATTGCCAGGCATATTCTGATTTCCGACATAGTTAGTCGCAAAATTTTGTAAGCTTAATGTCCACCCGAAGGAACAGAGGATTCATCCTTTTGCAGTTCATGTGACTTTTTATGTGACACTGCCGAGTTTTCTTCCTAAAAATGAAATAGACTGCACTTATTTTCCGACAAGCACCGACAAGACCAAATCTGAGTCCCAGAATGTTTGATTTGATTTTCTTATTTCTTGGACTAAAAGCATCCAAATTAAAGCTTGCACAGACCTCACTTATGCTTTGCCATGGAATTTCATCTTAGTAGAGGCCTAAATAGATTAAGAGGCAAGTGAAGATTCGGTCTTATGAGGAGGGTCCCTTTGGTATTATCTGTCATAAGTTGAAACTTGTGCTCTCCGGACTCCTGAATCTTTAAAATCACGTCGTCTAGATCTTCTTCACCAGATTCTTCCCTCCCGTTGGCAGATTCTTTCTTTTCTTTGTGACCAACAATGTGCTTTTTTGGTTCGCGCTAATCCTAATAAATCGTATCCAAAACTCTTCCCCTTTTTCATTGCGTATTCTCTTGCGATTCTTGGTAAGTTATTGTGCGGCGAGGCATACTTAGTCGAAGCGGTTTATGATTACCTGGTGTACAAATTAAGCTCCAACATGATAAAATTAATAACCCCAATCTAAACCTTTGCCTAGTTCCAAACCCAAACCTCAATTCGGTTCGGATCTTTTTGCCCGACCCGTTTACATCACCAAGCCCAAAAGGCCCAAATCCGCGTATGAATAGTAAATTAGCCGAAAAAAAAGTAATAAAGAAAAACCCCGGCAAAAGACGAAAATTACGACATTGCCATCGGCTGGGGCACTCTCTCTCGCCGCGACTGAGCAGCGCGACAGAGATCGCCATCGACGGAAGCGCATGCGATGACGCGAACGCTTCCGGAGCGAGCTCGATCGATCCGCATCGCGCCGGCGGTCGCGGGCTGAGGGATACCGTTCGGGCGGCCGCGCGACCTCGATCCGGGAACGGGCGACGTGTCTGGGCTCCGATGGGACGTTCTCGCGCGGCTTCTCGCCCCGCCGATGAAGATCCGAACCAGAGGTTTGTGTGTGTGTGCGCGTGTGTTCGTGAATATACGAGGTTTGGTTGTGATTATGAGATGAGGACTGATGTGTTTGGATGTCGGTGGAAAATTCCATGGAGTACGAAGTTGTCTCCGCGGGATTAGAGTCGGGCATTAGGGAGATTATGTCGGTGTGTAATTGGTTTCGTTCGTTTGCGCTCCAGCGATGTCGATTAGCTAGAGAGCCCGAGGCTTAAAGGATTTCGTGAGCCGTTCCCTGCTTCGAATGCGTAGGACCCGTGTGCTCTCTTTGTTCTCTAGAGCTTCTGAAATCAACTGGCTTTCGTTCTAGTTTCTACTTCTTTGAAGAGTTTGGAGAAATGGCGATAATCGTGAGCATTGTGAGATAGAATCGAGTTTGAGGCCCGGGTCATTTTGGGAGGATGCCTCGCTCGCGTAGCTGCGGTCGTTCGTTGGGTACCCTTTGATCTACCAACTTCGACTAGTCCCGTCCCTTTTGGTAGATTTGGGAATTCATTCGAACGCGTTTCCGTGTGGCCTTAATTCAAGGGAGTGTACATTTTTGCGTTGCTATGTATTGCTGGTGAAGCTCACTTGAACTTTTTCTTTCCGGTAGATCCAAGAGGAAAAAGATTGGCTCTGGTCCAGAAAATGCAGAGTCTGCATCTACAGGTACTTGTCGGCGACTTCTCAGCTCTTTTTTGGGGATATGAATTCTCTCTTTATTCTTCAGGCTTCTGCTCACATGTTTGAGTCGGTTGTGCCCAATTTTTCTTATGGGATTTAGAAATTGTTTTTTGATTGTTAAGCATTGGTTGTTCATAGATTATTCTTGAATTCATTCTTAAAGGCAATAAAAGGACCAAAGTCTTACGGCCCTACAATATGACGAGCTAGATAGTGGGTTAACCTATTAGTGGTCAATTGAATGGTTTGTTCTTTCTCTCGCTCTTAAAGGGTTAAATCTTGTCAATCTTTTCTCTCGTTCTTAAAGGGTTAAATCTTGACAATCATACTTCTTCTTAGGTAGGTCAAAACAGATTTCCTGTCTCTGATTTTGCTGAAAATTCCACTGTGCAATGTAGCTATTGGTCAGGGAAATGAAGAGAAAGGGGCTTCCTACCACTGCAACTGCTGCGACAAGGATATATCAGGAAAAATTCGTATTAAGTGTGCAGCTTGTCCAGATTTTGACCTTTGCATAGAATGTTTTTCTGTTGGAGCTGAAATTATCCCCCACAAGAGCAATCATCCATATCGGGTCATGGTTGGTCATCTCCTTTCCTTTGATTGAGAATGCCAGGATTATGTTATCTTTCATTTGTTGTGTTTCCTCCTTTGTTCTATGAAAGTGAGCATCTTAGACAATGAAGACACTTCTCCAATTTCTTGTTGTTAAAGTGCTTTCTAGTCTTAGTTTATCAATCAGGTCTATAGTGCTTTCTTGAATTCTTTTCGTCACTATACAAGTTTCATTTTACAATAATGGTCCGTCTACCTCTACAAAATAAACTTTTTCAGTCTCAAGTCTGAATCAGATTGAAATTTCTTAATTACTATGCATAATCCCTTAATTTCTATGAAATTATGGCTTACTCTTCCTTGATGAGTACTTCATGAAATTCCAGTGTTTAATGTTTCGTGACTCTTTTCCTTTCATGGCTAGTAACTTGATGGTGATAAACTTGCACTTGTGGCTGAGATACTGATTCAGTGATGCAATGCCGCATAGTCATGACTAATAACATTTATAGCTCTTGGAAAACTCCATGAAAGAATGGTCTCTTGAGAAAGAGATGAAAACAGTTTCAAGTGCTTTCCTAAGAAAATATGTAGACTCTGAAACAGAAGTTTTTTTTTTTCTCTGCTGGGGAACATCACGCTAGTTGTATCATTAACACGGTCTACAATTGTTTAGTTCGCATAAACACCCTTCTCGCTTAAATTTTAACAATAATCAGGTGAAGAGAGCTGAGAGCAGCCTACTTTATAGTTTTATACTGCTTTGACATTCATGAACAAAACTTTAGTGTTGCAAAAAAAAGCCCTATTAATTCGAAATGATCTCTATCCTGTTGAATGAAAGGAGTTGCTTGGAGTAAAGTGCAGATTAGAGGTTACATTTGTCTGATGTCTCTGGACTTTAAGTCATGTGCTCCATCTTCTCTTCCAAATGTGATTGCACAAGTGATGATGGAATGTATATTGTGCTGACACTTTTAAACTAGAATGTTCTTTGTAAAAATTAGTATTTCTGATCCATTTGTTTATTTATCTTGATTTTGTTCTTTGTAACAGGACAATTTGTGCTTTCCACTTCTATGTCCAGGCTGGAATGCAGATGAAGAAATGTTACTTTTAGAGGTGTTACTAATGTTTTCTATTCTACTTCAAAATAGTTCACCGTTTTTAGCGTTTCATATTCACAAGGTTTAGCGGTTTTTCCTATTTAGGGCATTGAAATGTATGGATTTGGTAATTGGGCGGAAGTTGCCGAACATGTTGGATCTAAAAGCAAATCACAATGCATCACCCATTACAGTGCCATGTATATGAACTCCCCTTGCTGGCCTCTGCCGGTAAGGATTTGTTACTTAGATTTATGATAACTCAATCACTAATACACCTTTTAGACACAGTATTTCCAATTATGATATGTTCCACATATTCATCTAGGACTTGTCTCATGTTATGGGCAAAAACAGAGAGGAGCTTCTTGCTATGGCCAAAGGACAAGAGGAATTAAAGGAAGGTACTTTCAGGATTAGTTGATTGATATTGTTTTCTAATCTGGTTTACAGGACTCCTACAGTCCTGCTATAGCTTGAGAGAGAGCAATTATGAGCAATTTCCTGCATGCCGGAATTTCACGGTCTCTTTAATCATATATCCATGTTTGAAGCTCAGCTGCTTTTCCCATTAGTAATGGGCACATACTGGCCACAGAAATACTTGCTCACAGTCACAGATTCACCAAAAACTTTTCATCTTAGAACCGAAAATTGCACGTGACTTAAGCTCTTCTTTAACAGAGTCATCTTCAATTGGGGAGCCTCTCAAAGAAGAGTCAGCTTCTTCTACAAAATTCAAGTACGGCTAAACACTATCGTTTGTCAACTATTATGTTATACCGCAGTTTTTACTTATTCCTCTGTATGTGCTCATTCAGATCCATGGAATCATTGAAAGAAATTCCAGTTCATGTACTTTCTTCCGGCTCAATTGCTGGTAAGAGGGGATGCAACATCTCACATACTAAGGAAGAAATTAAAGATGAAGGTAATACTTTTATGGAACTTGTTGACCTGGCTGTTTGTTAACTTGAGGAAGCATCCTCCTCAATTGGCTTCAAGAAGTGTTTTAAAGTATTACTTGATAGATAGCCTAGGGCTCATGTAGAAAAAGAACTACGAGGAATAGGGCTCTTGTAGAGTAAGATTTGAGTCCACGCTGATGACTTTGTGTGTTTTATCTGGTTTGCTTGTTATGCATAAGATAGATTACTGAGGTTAGATAACTCTAATTTCAATTCGATACAATATGCCTAAGAATGATTCATTCAATGTGGCTTTAGAATTTATTTCTTTTCTGTTCCACAGAATCTCAAATAGACAGGAGCATTGGAGAGAAAAAGCCTAGAATTTCTGGGGATGAAGGGCCATCTGCAACGGAGTTCAGTGGTTATAATTTCAAGAGGCAGGAATTTGAGGTTGAATATGACAATGATGCAGAGCAGTTACTAGCTGATATGGAATTTAGGGATACTGATACAGATGCAGAGCGTGAATTGAAGCTGCAAGTGCTACGCATCTATTCAAAAAGGTTTGGTTCTGTTCTACATAACGACTGCTAGATGGATTTTGTTGCTAGATATGCACTTGTGAGAGGCTGATTCAAACAGCATACAATTCCAAAATGACTATAGTGGGCACTGCATGTTGAAATAATCTTTATAATGTTGTTGACATCAGTGAGCAATTAATGGATATCAAACTTTGTACTGCAAGCATTATCTGGTATTGATTAATTTGACTCGACCAAATTGTTGAAATACCCAGCTCAAATCTCTCGAATGAATCTATAACTGACTGAACTTGACAGATGCATTGCGTCATGACATGATTGAATGCATCACGTGAACCGACTAATTCATCAATCTAGTGTCTGGTTCAGTCATGCATCATATTGTAGCATCCGTTTTCGCAAAAGTACTTGTTGTATAACATGATTGCTTTCTCACATCAAAATAGAATTTGTTGAACAACCATTTTTTTCTAAAAGTATAAGTTATTTGTAAAAGTGTCCATGATATGTCGGCTAAATAAATTAACACTCCAGCTTGTCATAAGCTGGACCTTACACATGAAACAAAAGATGTAGATGTAGTTACTTTTAATGACAATGGGGGGGACAAACAGGAATAACGGACATAATGGCCAGAAGAGTGTCAACATTCACTCGAAGCTTTGATAATAGTTAAATCATTTTTCTAAAAAGCTTAAACTTTCAGGAAACGTGACACAATAGATATGAAGCTTATATATGAATGGTATTGACGAAACAAAGCACGCTTCCTGATATATTCTCCTGTTCTGGAAATAAGCCACTCTCTTTATTGTTTACATGTTACCTTGGTGCTTGGACAGTTTGGTTCATGGATTATGCACTTTGACACATCTCAAATAGTTTTTATTAGCCATGTACATTTAAGATAGTAAATTTTACTGATTTAAAGTTTTAAGTATGAACATTGATTCTGACCCACCTTACCAAAAGAACAACATTGATTCTGACCCTAGATTTAGTTTTTGTACCTTGTTGAATATTTTCCATTAGTGCTGCTATTATCATTTTTGGTTATAATTGCTAAATGAATTTGCAACCTGCCTTTTACCAATTGGACTCTATGTGACATGTAGTACAAAATGATACTATCTATTTGACCGTCTTTTGGTGGAATCTCTGTACTGGTACTAGTTCTGTTGAGAAGTGTCCTTTTATCATTTGTTTTGAGGTGATTAATTTACCTTTCTTGCCCCTATCTTGAATATTTGACAGGCTCAACGAGAGGAAACGTAGAAAGGATTTTATACTGGAGAGAAACTTGCTCTACCCCGACCCATTTGAGAAGAATCTCTCTCCAGAAGAGAAAGAGATATATAAGCGCTTCAAGGTCTTCACACGGTTTCACTCGAAAGAAGAGCATGAAGAGTTTGTTAAGAGTATAATAGAGGAACATCGGATTGTCAAAAGAATACATGAACTCCAGGTCTGATGCACGCCTATTAATAGCCCGTCCTTTCGTATCGTCTGATTCATCCTGTGAGTTCCACATTTTAAAACCAAAAAATATAGTATATAACATGGGTACGCCCTTTTTGCAGTTCTGCAGCTCCTAATTTTAATGGGAAATGTACTTTCTCTGTGACATGCCGATGTGCCCATGCACATTCATTAGTGTCATGCCATATTTAGAAACTTCTATTGCTCCGTCAAGTTTATTTTCAGTGACAAACTTGGTTGATGGTGGATTAGGCAGCTTGACCATTTTCTGCTAAAGGTCTGTCCGCTGCCATACATTGAGCTAGTTCCTTTCACTATAATCCACCTGAAACGCAATATATGCAACTATAAAGCCAGTTGGGCCTAAAAATACTCTGCATTTATGGTCTTCGTTTTCTGTATTACTGCACAAGCTTTGCTATACTTTGTTTGAGTATCTCAGATCATTGGAAGTTCATAAGATTAGTGTGCATCAATGCCAAAATGGAAATGCACCATTTGCAGAGAGAACTTGTTGAAGTTTTGACTCTCGTTGGATAGGAAAAACATCTAATCTTCTCTAGTTTTTTTAGATTGGAAGTTTTCATCTCCTTACCAAACTTTGATGGAAAATTCTGATGCATCTTTACAATTCTACCTTTACTTTGATGCACTTCAATCTGCTTAGCTTTATATAGTGGTGCTCGCTCTTATATTTCTTTCTTTAATGAGCGTGTAGGATGCCCGAGCTGCTGGCTGTCGAACGGCTGCAGAGGCGAATAAGTTTATTGAGCGGAAGAGAGAGAAGGAAGCAGAAGGAGCCCGGAGAATGAAGGAAATTTCACAGGCTGGTCCGAGCGGTAAAATCTTTCCAAAGCCTAGTCATGTCAAAGTTGAGCAGGAGAGCAGCCCTCAAGGACTTGTCAGGAGCTTCTCGAGCCTTCAGTCCAGTGGCAAGGACACAACTTTGACATCACTGGATACTCTACACAGCTCCCTAGATGGTTGGGACATCAGCGATTTTCCTGGAGCTGATCTATTATCTGAAGCTGTAAGTACTGTGAGTGTGAGAACTATAAATCTTAAATTTTCATTTGAGAAGTGATTCTACAGAAAACTGTCGAACCAATTGCTTTTCTCAAACTAGCAACACTATGTTTCTTGAGAATCTCCCCCCATCGAAAGACGAAGTACCTTTTCTTGGTTTTGTCATAAAGCGCGACTCCCATGTGGGGATCCCTCTTACTTAGCAGGACATTAGAATTTAGAAAAATGATAGTGTCTTAATGCCAACGTTTTTCAATTTTTCGTCTTAAGCAGAAATTTTGACTGTTTGAGTGCTCTTTTCTTTCGTGTAGGAGAAACGTCTTTGTGGTGAGATCAGAATTTTACCAGCACATTATCTGAAGATGCTACATGTTATGTCGATAGAGATGTTGAGGGGCAACCTTACCAAAAACACAGATGCCCATGGCCTATTCAGAGTGGAACCGAGCAAAGTGGATAGGGTGTATGATATGTTTCTATCCAAAGGAATTGCTCAAGCATGATTTTGTGTGGGCATGCTTGATGTGTAAATAGCTTGTGCTTTCTTTTCATCTTCCTTTTCTTAGATCTTTTTTTCTTTTTTTCGGGTTTTCAGCCAGAGGGAAGATAGATGTTTAGTTTGGGCAATTGTTTGCTTATGATAGCAATTTTTTAGTATTCAATGGTTTACAATATGCCCGCTAGGAAGTAAAAGTCTCAAGCATTCGAGAGTTCCCCATCTTTTTTTCTGTTTGGCGGTCTTGTAAGAAACTGGAAATGTACTTTGCCAAAAGCTTCTGAAGAGGCTAGATCCGGAGTATTGTGTATTGAAAGCTTTTGTGATGAAAGAATCGAGAAAACAACTTCAGATGCCATTTTGAGTATTTCTTTCGTAGTTAATGCATGCATGCCACTCTCGTCATTTACTATTCCTTCCCAATACCGACTTCTCCTCTTTTCTTATGTCTGGAGTTGTGCAGTGAAATGGCGGCGATTGATGATTCTAGAAGGCCAAAGCAAAACGGAAGCATCCACCGTATGGTCCTGTTACGATGATGACCTCTTGTGCGGCGCTTACCTTGCTGCAGAACACGCGAAAACGAGCTCCAGATTATGTTGGCATGTTGAATTCTCCTCATTCTTTTATTGTGAATGCTCCAAGCAGCCGATGGATCAACTTTCCTTACCTCCCATCTCTCAGAGGGAGGTAATCAGTATTCGAATCACGGAAATGATCGCCTTACTACAGACAGCGAACGGAGTTCATGGAGACTGCGAACGGTGCATAGACAGAAGCTCAGAGGCGAAGATTGTTTCATCCCTTCGATCCTAGGCAACACTCGGACAAAAACCCAGCAACTCAAATACATCCACACGCATTCCATTTGGGAGAGGCTGAGAAGTTAGAACTTTGCACATCAATCAAAATGGAATGTAAGAATGAAACCCATTAGAAATGTGAAGTCAACAATGACTTTGCTTTACCGAAAAGAATACCCTAAAGAAGACTGACTGGAAAGTTAGAAAAAAAGCTACAATGCCGGTAGAACAAACATCACTACACCTAGTTTCCCAAATTTCGATCTACGCTTTCCTACCAGTACCACCCCCTCAGCAGCAGAACTAAACAATACCCCCACCTAGACGTATCTATTGCCCTCTATCGCCCCCCTAAAGCTAAAACAGGATTACCTACACAAATTTGCAAAGCCGTAGGATTAAGAGTGTCGAATGCTTCCTACCTCACTAGCTCTGGACAGAAGCGAATCACTTCCCCGTTCGTGTGTGCCCTGAGACTGTACACAACCCATAGCCCCTTGGTAGTCAGAATCAGTGTCAAAATGGTCCCTAAAACGAGTCCCCAAAACAGCGTACGCGCCCCTCCCGAAGTAAGCAGAAACCCAGTAGCACTTTTGCACATGCCTCCCTCCATTAGGTCAGTCCTCAAGTACAACACCTGAGGTGTTAGGATAGTCTACATTACTCTGCGCCGAAGTCCCACAGGTGTATAGTGGCGTCGTTGGAGTACACTGCCACATGGCGCTCATTAGCCACCATCGCGTTGACCTCACCCATCCCCTCCGCAAGGTTGTACAAGTTGGCCCCGCGCTCCACCTCCCAGACCCTAATTACACCCGCCACGCACATGAACGCGTACCCCTGGTTCATGCACCCCATGACTCGACCTTGCGATGCCCCCCTTACGTTGAACCTGCATATCTCCTCCGACGTGCCGACATGGCGCACGACAGCAAGCCCCCGCGTGTCAACGACAATGTAGGCATCTTCGTTGACATCGACCGAGGTTACAATGAGCCCTCTTCTCCTGTAACTCCGATCATGCAATACCACCCCTTGGTCTCTCAGGTCAATGATAATTACCCTCGTGCTCGTGGCTGCCACGGCCGATTCTTGCTGTGTGACGCGGAGACGACCCACGAACTGTGTCAAATCAGTCAGCATTTGCCAGCCCATGAGCGCTTCCGGATCGGTCAATGTCCCGCCCACAAAGACTAGCTCCTCCGTATTACTGTCCCAAATGCGGAAGGCCCGACCCGGAACTCCTGCGTAGAGTCCCACCCACCACCTGCCGCATCCCGCGAAGTCTACCAATGCCCCGTCATTGACCACATCACCGACGTGGGCCCTACGCAATGGGGCTCTGCCATCGATCATGACCACATGGATATCTCCATCCAGTGTGGCAAACACAAGTCGCAAATCACTCATGATGATGCCGGCGACTGCCCGCGGGTGTAGACCTAGTCCACCCTGGTGGAGGGGTTGGTAGGTGGTGACGTGGAGGCGCGTGGCAAGGTCGAAGAGGCGAACGGTCCCATCGGCAAAGCCGCAAGCAAGGTGGAGGTCGGATAGGGTGAGGCAGCGGCATATAAGCCCATGTGGATGCTCGTTCACCTCCAAAGGGTTGAATTGGAGGGTGGCATACACAGATTGCCGAGACCGGAAATTCGCAGCGGTCCGATGACGGAAGATGAACTCGTCATGCCACGTGGGATGGGTGAGGTGGGTCTGGCCCCATATGCATTGGGTGAGACGGGCCCACAGGGGATCCGAGTTCGAAACATTTCGCCACGTGGAGCACACCTGCACTTCGCATTTAGGCATATATAAGTTACGGCTGGTATCAAGCTACGTAAAAAGATCTGAGAAGTATCAATAACTACGTAAGAGATGACAATGGAGCTCCGGCACCATGGGCAACCAGAACACTAAATATCATGCATGCATGCGATTGCTCCACGTACAGTACAAAACACAAAATCATTAGGGTAAACATCAGAACCTAGGCTAGGTAACAATGTTCAGAAAAGAAATTTATCAATTTCAATTAAGTTAAAACACTGTCAAGATATTAAAATCTCCTAAATCTCAGACCTTCTAACATCGTACAACTAGCGTGCTTCCACCCAAATAATCACAATCTCATCGTCCAGTAAGTTCATCTGTTAAGATATCCAAACTAAAACGAATTAATGATTGTCTTATGAATTTAATCATATACCCATACTATCACAGAGGAAGGCTCGAGTCTATAATCTACTCATCAATCATCATTTCTCTCTCTACTGAATTTCAGGTTCGAAGACAGCCGCACCCGATCCAAATGACAATCTTCAGCTAGTAATTCTTCAATCATAGACAAGTCGACAGAGAACCCGCAGATTCTCTTCATAAAATAAAGATAAAATCACTTTGCTTATAGCATGAGGTCTGGAAAATAGTATTACCACATCTTATATCTAGATAATTGCCATTATCATTTCATAAGAATTATATTGAACACTATTTTCACATATCATCCCAGAACTCTTGCAAAACTACATGAATGCCAATTCCAAATTCGAACATGATAATCATAGAATAAACGACAGATTCCAAATTTTCCATATTTATTGGATATTCTCTTCTTTATATGTATTAAAGTTAACCCTAAGAACTTAAATTGTTTGAGAACTACACAAATTTCATATATAGATATGCTGGTGGATCCCACTAAAACAAGGTCGATCTTCATTCCAAAACATTAATTTCTTACTGAGAGAAGATTTTGTACTCAATATATTAATTAGCAGAAGGTACAAAGGCAATAATCCCCAAACTATTTTGATTTGTTCAATCTCGTCCTAACTTTCTTTCTATCCAATTGAATCCTTGAACTGTACACTATTTTGTTCAAGTTAGTCTCTCCGTCAAATACATGGACGGAAATGTTAAAGCTGAAGACCAAGATCCACCTCAACACCACTTCAGTACATGGATATCCATGCCATGCCACATCATTGTGCTCCTCCGACTCTTTGCTGACGTGGAACTAAAAGTAAATACAACAAATAGAAAAGAGAAGAAACAGAAACGTTGGAGGAAGTGCTTGCCGGTGGAAGAGAAGAAGACGGAGGTGGTGGCTGGGCGACGGTGACGGAACCCAGCCACCAGCAAAAGTCCACAGACCCTCGTCATTTCTTAGGCCCGTCACAGCCGGCACTTCCTCCCACACACACACAAGAGGAGAGGTGAAATATGATGCCCGCGGCAGATCTGCGCAAGGGTTGTGCCCTTGACTCGGATCTGAGCGAGGTCTGCCCTCCTGCAGGTTTTCTGGTGAGGGACGCAGCCCTAGCCGTTGAAGTGGCGAGTTCTGTTTAGAATTTGCAAGATCTATGGCTCGAGTCGCAGTCTATTATTTACGTGCTCGCCATGCAATCATGGCCAAGTCGATCAGTCGCAGTCTATAGATTGTAAGCCAGATGATTCCACAAACAGCTTCTTGGGGTTTTCTGTGAGATCTGGCGTGAAGCACGTGGGCGTTTTGGGGACCATGGAAGTTTGAGAATGAATATGGTGAAACAAAGCTATCTTCGGTGGTGTTCGTGATTTGGGTATATCATAAGTTGTTCCACTACCGAACCCTGATCATGTACATGCTCAGATGAAGTTAACAAGGAGATGTAGGATGATGTCGCTAGGGGCTTGGTTTTGCGAGAGGTGTTTGGTATCAGCTTTCGTGGCCATTTATTTGCCACCAAGAAGGCTGCATTTGAGGTTTGGATCATCCTCCGCCAGAAAGTGGCGACGGATGGGCTTAGGTATGCCGGCTCTTCGCTGGTGGTGGGTGGCGCTGCCACCTACAGTAGCTTGCTCTTCCATTCTCGTCCATTTTTGTCTTTCATTTTGTTTTTTGGATATCGTTTTCTTTTGAAAATTTGAAAAATATTTATTATGGTTTGCATTTTAGCTTTTTAATAGCCGCGATGCTACCGTTGCACTTGATAGCAACTTAACGGCCGAATTAGCGTTCCTGTTAACTTCTGACATCCTGTTAACTTCTGACATAACGAGACGACTCACTCGAGCAGAAATTTATATAGTTCAAGGATCTACTCGGACAAAAATAAATTCAAGAAGCATATTGAACAAATTGAAAAGAAAAATGGTCACTCCCAAAAAAGTAGACAGATCTACTTCAAATAATCTTTGAGGGAAATAATCACGTCATGCTTTGAAGGATGCTCCTAAGGCACTTCAACCACCAATTTATAATCCTAACCTCACATCTAGAAAAGGAGACGTTTAAGCCTAACGATTAAAGGACTTGGTTTCCGTGCTGAGCTCGGTAAAAAGGGCTGGACATTGCTCAGTAATGGTATTAAACTCGAGGAAAGGGTCTGAAAGCATTTCATTCTATTTTGGCTGATGAGGAAATCAATAAAGCATGAACTGCATGCGACAGTTGTAAAAAAGAGTGAAAAACCCTAAAGGCAAAACACAAGATTAATCAAAGACAACATCAGATACAAAATCCCAGCGATCAGAGAGAAGACATGGAAAAAGCTCAAAGTTGGCATCAGCTGGGGGCAAAAAGGCAGAAGTCGAAAGACGAGACGAAGCAAAGCGAAGCCTGTCAAAAGGCCAAAAAACCCCTGATCACCCAAGGAAATGCTGCTCCTGGGGCATTAATAAATGTGTACCAGCGTAGAGGACACACTTGGACAGGACCCAAAACCTCCACCCAAATAAAAACAAACAAAATAAAAATTAATTTTAAAAATAAATCACGAAATAAATTTATTAAACTTTTATATTGACTGCATGTTATGTCTAAATATCGATCACTCAGGAGTTACAACCATAGTTTATGTCATTTATAAACCAATTTCCCATATGGGTTTTTCTGTCTAATCATTTCTGCAGAAGGATTTTGTATTTTGTTCAGCCCTTAACCCTTGCCTAGGTTTTTTCCGTTGCAAACTTGTCAACACACTTTGGAAACGCTACAGAAAAGAGAAATGTACGAACATCTCAAAAAACATCTTTGGCTGCACATCAATGTGATAACCAAAGATGTTTTAGAAGATCGAACTTACTGTACCAACAAAAACACCAACAAATGCCTCAAAACTGATAACCCAAAAAAAAAAAAATAGAAAACATTAGCAAATGCAAAAAAATGCATGCATGCATGCGCGTGAAACAGTGTTTAAATGAGTTTTTCTTTTTCTTTTTCTTTGTGAAAGAGACAGACTAGACTGACTGGAGAGACTAGGGACTAGAGGCAGCAGGAAACTAGTGTGTATACTATATAGTCTTGTACTAGTCGCAGTATAGATTTTTGGCAGGTGTTTGTTTCCTCCTGATTTGCCTTCCCCTTTATTTGTGTCAGTCGAAAAAATAAGCAACAGAATTGCGATTAATAAATACATACATCGAAAGACGTTTATGTTGTTGGGGTTTTACGACAAATGACTTTTTCCCACTGTAAAAATCTTTTTTTTGTCTTGTTCTGTATATTTGACTGAACAAATGAGTTGTAGCGAGAGACCTTCAATCTCCTACTGTCTATATCTAATATCCAACCCTGTAATCTATAAGTTGTGGCTACGATATATCAGAGTTCAGTTTCTAGAGTGTGACAACTCCTTCCTCAGTACTGTCATTTAATCGCTCCGTGCTGTACTACACAGTTGAAAGGTACAGCGCTAGGGCACAAGCCGCACAACAGAGGCATGTTCTCTACCCACACATATACGGTGGTATTTGATGTTTCCAGTCGCATTTCAATTAAGCAATAATTACTTTATATCTATGCAACACTCATTCAAGATCCGTCTCAGATCATTCACAAAACTTATTTTTTTGATGGCCATACATAGTAGTTGCACTACGTTAAAGGAGGGCATGAGAGATCTGAAAAAGGTTCAGAGAGCCTTAAAAAATTCATGGAAACGAACTACCGAAGTCTCATGATGCAGAAAGGACACCGCAACAAAGTAGAAGCGAGAGCTGCACGTCTCACGAAGACCTTATCAAAGAGATCTATCCATTTGAGTCAAATTAATGTGGGAAGATCTCAATGATTCACGAGCTCTTCGAAAATAGGACTGTCGGTGTGGTCCCTCATATGTTCGTATACATGGGAAGCGAAATACCAGGGCATTTTCTAGAGATTTAGAGAGAGACAGCGAGTCAGAGCGTGTGCAAAGATTAGATATATGCAACACAAAGCGTGCTCTCTCTCTCTCTCTCTCTCTCTTATCTCCTACAAATTTTCTCTCTCTTTCATTTCCAAGAAAGAAAGGAGTGGGTTAACCCAAAAGGCCTGTGTCTCTCGTTAAAAGCAGCGAATCTTCAATGATCCTCTCTCCCTCCAACTTGCTCCTTTTTTCCACCCTTTCTCTTTTGACACTAGTCACAACTACCCACTGTTCCTCACCTGTGTGTCCTCCCATTTCTTTCATTCATTTAATTTCTAAGTGTGATCCACCCTTGTCAACACAATGAAGGATTTTTATTAATAAGAATGCTTTGGGCGGGAAAGGGTTCGATGACGAGAAAATCCAACTTACACACAAGACAATCCCGCCTCACAAAATACTTCACCTAGCTAACCCTATTATCTCTAAATTCGAATCCAGTCACTCCTAAATACAACTCAACCCATCTATATCTAAGACGAGTTTTTCAATTAAGGGCTGGAGAACCTAGTCGAAATATTATAATGAGAAGTACCTACGCCATCTAGTGCATTTAACAAGAATGGTACTTTAGCAATACGAGTACTTTGATTCGAGTTGGGAGGTGCCCTTCAATTAAATTGCAAATTCATTAATGCCTCTATGAGTTTCCTTTTTTTTTGTGGGACATCAAATCGGACATATGCTGTGGGTGGGTCGATAACTCGGTTAACCTGATCCCTTGCCATCCCTATTCAATACCCAGATCAATGGTTCAAATGCAGAAGTATTGACTATGTAGAGAACCGAACCTATATATGTCACGCTTAACCTACACCCGACGTGTAAATCTCTATCCCACTAAACTAGATTTTAAGGAACCCTAACATTCAGAGATTGAGCGACATTGTCAAACAATAAATTGTTTTTGGAAGAATGCTTTAGTCACAACTCCACAAGGAAGACAATAATGTAATAAGTTCAATCAGAAGAGGGTGGCAAAAGAGGATATATGGGGATCATGCATGAGAAAAACCAGTTCCTCGTCAAAAAATTAAGCATTGGGCTCCATGTGCCTTTTGGCATTGCTCATTGCACTTGCACATGCTGGCTTTTGACCGGTCCCTACGCGAGGCGCTCCGACAGTCCAAATCTATGGTAATGGATTTCGAAATTACTCAAAATGGAGTGATAGGGGCAATTCGGAATGGAAAGATGTACTTGGAGAATTTGTGCACTATATTGTGCAAAGTTGAAAAGGGAGAGAGAGGCTTCTGATCTGTGTATTGTAACTAAATATAGAAACGAGAAACTTACATAAGTATGGGGCACAGACACAAGTCCGAGGCCTCACTCATTAAAAAACACCCAACAAAGCTCATGTTACAGTAAAGTTCCTGCATCTCCCAGTGGATTCTTCAATGGGGAGGGACCAAGAAAGTTCAGTCAAAAGGCAGTTAGATTTTCTAGAGCTTAGGGAAAATTACAAAGGAAAAAAAAACAAAAGGAAAAGGAAAAAATCAGATCCAAAAAAACCCTTTTCATTGAGATACGGAAAGAGGCCCGGAAATAGGCATTTCTAAAGCAGTGAAAAGGAAGAGAGGGAAAGGACAAAGGAAAAGGAAAAAACACCCATCACCATTTTTCTACTAAGAAGAAACAGCAACCCTCAGAAAAGATATGGATTAGTTAGAAAAGGACCCATCGAAAGGAAAAAACCAGTCGCTTTATAGAAAGAAAGAAAAGGAAAAAAGCAGTTCCAATTCAGTTTCTTTGGTATGTCTAGACACATCAACATCATATCCCAAATCCAACTATATTCTCTCGAATCCAACTTCTCCATATAGAAGCTCGATCGCAACACCCCCCCGTACTCATTTGAATTTTGTCGCGTGGAAGAATTGATCAACTGGTCACTTTTGTTGCTTTTTGATGTTTCTGCTACTCGACAACTGTTGATACCTAATGCTGAACTCATTAAAAGGTCCCCTTCTTTTTCTCCTTCATTCTTAAGCAAGAAGGTTGACATCTTTTGAGATTTGTCAATAATGCGATGTTCCGAGAACTTTATGTTCTCTTCTTCTTTTCGTTGGGATCCAGTGATTGATGCGAAGAAAAAACAGTGACTCCAGCAATAAAACTTAAACCAAGAATTGCGTCCTAGCTCACGGCACTCGTGATCACGAACAGATTCAGCTCCATACGACGGACAAGAGAGAAAGAAAGAGAGGGCGTACGTACCCGAAAGATGCTGACGAGCGCAGGAGCGACGGAGAGACGTCCCCCGGAGCGAGCGTCAATGGCGACCTGCGCCGCGAGGGCCTCGAGGAAAGGCTCGGGCCAAACTTCGTTGACGCTGCGACGATGCCTTGAGGTCGAAGGGCCTTCGTAGTCGCCGCCCCTCCTCGCCGCCCCGCCGCCGCCGCCACCGTCTTCCGACGAAGACGACGTTGAAGACATTGGAGCGCTGGCGAGAGAGAATGGTACTCAAAGAAGGGGGAACGAAAAGGATGGTTCTTGGATAAAGACGCCGAGGGAGGGACCCAAGAAAGAGAAGCGGGTGATGGGTTTCGTGGATATATATATAACATATCAATGCGACATAAATATTTGTGATGTAATTTAAATATAATAGGTATGTAATTTTCATTTTTGTATTGTTTTTCATTTTTTTTTTCAAATTTCCGTAATATATTGAAATTATCTTTGAAAGGTGATGAGTGGTGGGGGCTCTGGAGGTTTCCCGCTCTGCAATGACGGCGGGAGTGGATGACTGATGGCCGTGAGTGATGGGCATTCCATGTTGTCGCAGTTGGTTCTGCTCGCTTTGCTTCTACTTTATCGAGCCAAAGCAAAAAAGTTTTCTATTTTCTTAATGCTTTAGTTACGCGATAAATAAATGATAGATGAAATATATATCAACTTACGCGTCGATATTTGTATATCGTAATAATTTCTGATAGTTAAAGCTGAGCGAGTTGAAATACTTTGATTAAGAAAGAGTATGCGACAATTCATATTGATTTATTAATTTTTTCCATTTAGCCACTTAGATGGAAAAAATAAGCCGCGTTCTCATTCGTTTTATATATATATGGCTAGATTGTTTTCTAGAGGAAAAAATTAAGGTGATTTTCTCTCTTTATCCACAAAAAGCAATCATCAACTTTATCGTGTTTTCCCGCAACTATTGTTGGAATTTATGATTCATAGACTACAAACATGAGCGTCCATCATATTTAATTTTGATTATATTTGTATGTGAGCGATGTTCGTAACTTATAATCACTAATATTTCTTACAACCATAATAGATTTGTTATACGGGTTATGTCGTTCATCTCATTACGGGTTGTTTGGTTGGCCTAAAGTCATTTCAAATAATTACATTTGAACTTTCCATGGAAGAAACTTTCCATGGAAGAAGAAAATGATGTAGATTTTAAAAATATGGAAAAGATAAGCCACTTTAAATGAGAAATATCTATATATTTTTAAAACTATCTCGAATAGTCAAAAAGGTGCATGAGAGCGAAAAGGCTAAATTATAATATATATAAAGACCTGGAGATTACTTTTCTCTGCAAAGTTTTTTTTCCCTCCAGGTGGTAAGCAAAGCATGCCTCGATGAATAATGATCAAATTAAAAAAGCTCTTTGCTTTGACTGGCACAGGTCAAACTTTCATTAATTACGGGTAAAGAGACAAAAAGTGCAACTAACCGAAAATCATTGAATAACGTTGCATTTTTCCATGCAAGAGCAGTGGCGGTGGTGGGTTCGCTTTCCATACGGACTGTGGAAGAAAAAAAATATTATTTTTCTCGTTAAAGATAAAGATATCAAGAGTAGGAAAATGAAATAATACATCAGATTTGTCAGTATTTCAAGCACACAAGGAGGAAAAGACGGTGGGCTGTGCTCGAGCAATATGCGTCGGATTGTGTTTGCATTGATCAACTGAACAGAACAGCCATGCTCATGCTGCTGCTCGACCTGTGCTTCCAAGAAAGCAAACGAAACTAATCAATGCTCGATGCTTCCGAACACGAAAGAGAGATCAACGTGCGCCATTCACCGAGTCGCGTAAGTACAGCGTTGGAATCGAGAGACCTTGTCCATCCTTTTGGCCAGACCGACAGGTGAATCAAGAACGAGCTGTGTCGCAGCGTCTCTTGATGTTTCGATGGCTCTCGAAAGAGAGAGAGAGAGAGATAAAAGACCCCAGCTGCAGATTTGCCTCTCCCCGCTATCTTCCCGAACAAATGGGCGTAAATCAAGACAGCAGCTATAAAGGGTTGGAAGCGTGCAGATGCTGTCTCTCATTTCCATGTCGCGGCTGACCAGTCCATATGATTTACATGATTATTAGGTTTGCCTCAAGTTGCTGGGTGAGTTCCTGTGCTCTGATGATGAGTGTGCATGGAATTGGGAATATGTACTGGCTTATGTTGGAAACAGGATCAAATCAACTAAAAGGTTACTTGACCATAGCGAATATGTACTCATAGATATACTAAAGAGGAAAAAGAAACATTAGCATGTCAATGTTTCCGGCAAAAAAAAAAAACCCATTTACAAAACCCTACTCCCAATGTGATAGACACATGCAAGGTACGTATTTATAAAGTACAGCGAGATTTTATCTATTTTTACTGACACACAATGTGATGAAATGACATGTACGCCAACTTTTTTCGCGGGCAACATGTAAAGAAAAAAAGAGGGAAATTTTTCATTAGCATTATCAGTCTATTTCTCGTACATCATTTAAGACAACGCTTTGGTGTATCTCAACGTCAAAAGGCTAATCATCTTTTAAAACTGTCTTGCTTACATTAGAAGAGGGCTCTTTTTAACAAGTCCCAGTTTTTTGTGTTTTTTTTACGGATTTTTTTTGTCAAAAGTGTTTTTTTTTATGAAGTTCACTTTCGATGGTTAAACTTTGGGTTCACAAGTTGACTTCTCAAATAGGCAAAACGCAAATTCAAATCTAAAAGGGTGGCCCGATAATTGGTAGTACAGGAATTGATTTTTGTATCGAGCATCCAATCCTCGCATTTATATGCATTCTCTTAACTATTGAGTCGACTCATGTCATTAACGTACAACATTTATCATAGTACGATAGTCGCACGAAAAAGGCACAAATTCAAGAAGCATCCTACCACGTACAATCGGTACGCCATAGACTCATGTGTAAAAGAGAATAAAGGTGTGGTTATTTGTAATCATTCCTCAAGCGACAAAAAACGTGAACAGACTTGCCACCCAGTAATTATTTGACTTCGCAATAAATTACATCGAACAATAAAAATAACTCTACTTTCATACGTTACGATTAACAAAATAAAAGTGCTTTCGAAACACTGATTAAACGTACTTACTCAAAAGTATTTCAATCTTCAAAAACTACATGATCAATCACGCTCGCAAGCAAGCCTACTTTTTCTCAGTTTTGCTTATGTCAAGTCGATCAAGCCACCTTTTTGTCAGATGCTGGTCAAAGGCGAAAAAAAACAAAAAAAACCATAGGAGAAAAACCCTATTTTTTCCGGAGCGTGCAGACCACGGACCGCAGGCGAGCGTGAAGGGAGAAGGTGGGAGGGGGGCCAGACAAAGGAAGGGAGTGGGGCCCACCTTTCATTCCTTTTCGTGGTTTTTTCTGAGTCAAAGAGAGGGAGGAGGAGGGGGGGGATGCTCATGTCTTATCAGCGATTCTCTTCGGGCTTGAAGATTTTGTCCTTTTCCTTTAATTTTTTTAAAATTCTTTTGTTTTTTCCAATTTCGAAGTACAAAAGAAAAGACAGACACAGACGCAACAATCTCTCTCTCTCTCTCCCTCCATGTCTCTGTCTCTGTCTCTGTTTCTCTCTCTAGGGGTAGTAGGGCGGGATAGAGTCGTAGGAGTAGGGGCCTCTCTAATCGAAGCCGATGTATTGTATCGTCCCTTTGACCGCAGAGGAAGAGACAAACCCACCCACCAGGCGGGATTAATCGCGTGATTTGTTTCCCCGATTGTATTTTAATTAAAGCTTGAAAATGACAGGGAGGCTACCCCCCACTCCTTTTCTTCCTTCTTGTTTTTTTGAAAGAAACGGATAATTTAGGGCCGGCGGTTTTTTCGAGGCCTAATTTCCCAAACAACACCCCCAACTTTAAATCAAATCTCAAATTTATCTCGAATTTTTTTGTCTCAAAAAAAAATTTCAAACTTTAAATCTAGTCCTAAATCTACCCCAAATTTTACTTTATATAAAAAAAAATCATCAAAATTCAATTTATTTTAAAAAATATACTCCCGTGATCCAGTCTCAACTTGACATGGCACTTCCGCGTTGATAACAAATTCATATTAACAAAGTAATGGGGCTTTTTTTTTAGGCAAAGAAAAGTTCGAGGCAAATTTGGACTCAACCTAAAAATTGGGTTTTTTTTATATTAAAAAAAGTTTTTTTCGGTGAATTTGTTATCGTCCCTAACTTTCACATCTTAGATCGGTCAATAATTTTTATTGAGTTGGATTTGTTATCGAAATGAAAATGCGACGTCGGCATATACCTATCACCCCATTACTTTGCTGATGTGGATTTGTTATCGACGTCGAAGTGCCACATGAAGTTGGGACTGGATAAAGGGAATATATTTTTTAAAATAAATAAAATTTGCTGATTTTTTTTTACACGAAATAAAATTTCGGTGCAAATTTGGGGACTGAAGTTAAAGTTTTGGGTTTTTTCTGAGACCAAAAAAAATTCGGGGCAGATTTGGGACTGGACCTAAAGTTTAGAGTTTTTTCCAAGATAAAAAAAAGTTTTGGGTAAATTTGGAACTTGACCTAAAATTAGGGTTTTTTTTTGTTAATTCACCCGTTTTGTTTATTATACATATTTTTATTTCTCGCTTCTACTTATTATTCTATTCGAAATTTGGAATTTTAGGAGAGCCTATTTGCGACCCTAAGTGGCTCGATTGAAACCTCTCGAATGAGTTTTGGGTGTTTCGGATTAAATAAAAGTCGAGATGTATGCGCTCCGACGTTCTTATGAAAATTTCGAGAGTATGAAAGCCATTTCTAATGTAAAGAATTGATGAGGACCGTCTCGCGATTGGGTTGTTCCGGAATTTTCAATCCGTGAAATTAGAGGCTACTTGTAGCTACGCAACTGAATGCAAACTGTTCTATGTTTAGACTATTATTAGAAGTCAAAAGTCCGAAAAATTCAATCGGTTCAAAGGATTTTTGCACAGTTTTTTTACTTGGCCTTTAGGCAACAACTTCTGTAGTCCTGTCTTCTAATTATTTAAAAATAAAATAAAATCGTTCCCCCCTCTCTCTATAATGATTTGGCAGTCCTTGCTAAAGCATGAAAATGGGAATCACGTCACGGTACAATTTTATTGATCTCCGACTCGTGACATTCGAACCCTTGCGATTCCATTACCCAATGTCCCCTTCTCTTTCTCTAACAATGTGCAATTGTATATGAATTATTAGTATCATTACTCGAGTAATTAACATTCGAATCGATAGTCAATATCCTAATTTTATTCAATTTTCAAGTGAAAGGAAATTTAACGATCGTGATAAGATGTATATTAGAAATGGACGATCGATTATGTAATTTTCGAAATGTCTCTTAGTACACATGTGATCTTCCACCCAATAATTTAAGCTTTTGAATTGTTTATTTATTTATCTCTCTATTTCTATTTCTGACATTTACATGTTGTTTAATTCAAAATTACTAATTTACAAGAAACTATTCGCAACTCTAGGCATCTCTAATAAAAAAATCTCTTAAATGATTTCAAAGTGCAAGTGCTCCAACATTTATGAAAAAAATTTTAAAAAATCAATCCTAGTTAAAAAACCAATAAGGCATGTGCTCGTAGTCAACGAAAACATCAGCAAGCCCGTAAAGTTGGCACAGCTAATTGGGTTGTGGTGGAATTTCCAATTCAAGAATTAGAGATTTCCTATTCAAACTATCAAATGGGATGTGAGTTGTTCTATCTTAGACTCCCTTGTACAAGCTAAATGTTTGAATTTAATCGATCCATGAAATTTACAATGTGCTTGTTTGACATTCATGTAACAGATTCTATATTCGTGTTTCTCAATTATTTTAAAAAATCATCCCCTCTCTGTGATGGTTTAGCAATCCTTGCCAAAGCAAGAAAAAGGTCCATCATGTCAAAGTATGCTTTATTGATGTTGATGTCAGACTTGTGATATTCGAACCCTTGCGATTCTGTACCCAATGCCCCCTTCTCCCCTTCTTTCTCTAACATGCATTGGTGTATCATTACTCCTGTTATTAAAATTCGAATCGATAATTAAGGTCCCAATTTTATTCGGTTTTCAAGTGAAAGGAAATTCAAAGATCATGCTAAGATGTGTATTTGGAGCAGTAAATCGATTATATAATTATTGAAATATCTTTTTACATACATATGGTCTCTCCGCCAGATAACTCATGCTTTTGGGTTGTTTATCTTTTTATTATCTATCCTTGACATTTACTTGTTGTTTTATCCAAAATTAATAATTTGTAAGGAACTATTCGAAAGTCTACGCGTCTTTATTGAATTCTCTTAAAAGATTTTTGAGTGTAAGTGCTCCAACATTTATGAAAAGTTAAAAAAAAAAAAACATTCCCAATAAAAAGAATCTATAAGGCCTGTGCTCACAGTCGATGAAGGCACGTTCAACAAGCCCCTAAGTCGACACAGCCAATTGAGTTGAGGAAATTTCGAACTCGGAATTTAGAGGTTACTTGTTCAAACCATCGAACTTAATGCAAGTTACATAATGTACTAGACAAAAATCTTAAGTGATCTATGAGATTTGCAAGGTATTTCTTCGACCTTTAGGTAACATCTTCAATGGTTGTGTCTCCTAATTATAAAAAGGAAAACAGAAAAAACATTGCCACCTGCCCCCCTCCCCTTAGCAATCCTTGCCGAAGTACGGAAATGGTCTATCATGCTACAATTCTATTTATCAGTCTCAGACTCATGATAATCGAATCCTCGCGATTCCATTACCCGGTGCCCTCTTCTCCCCGTCTCTCTAGCAACAAACAACCGTATACGAATTATTAGCACCATCACTCTCATTATTAACATTGTAGTCGGTAATCAAGATTCTAACTTTATTTGATTTTCAAGTAAGAGGAAATTTAGCGGTCCCAGTAAGACGGGTATCGCAAATGGAGTACTGATCATGTAATCACTCTTACAGACACACCTCACTCGCTATGGATGGAGCCAGCACAACTTATTATTAGGGGGCACTAAATGTCTTAACTACATTGATCTTTCCAAACTTGGATGTGTATTAAGAATGCGGGAGAAGTGTTTGCCTTCTCCTCGTTTGAAGACACCATGTGGATCAAAAATTCTATTTCGGGATTACTTTCTTTCTAGCCAAGGTTGATTAGAAGTTGGGCCCAGCGAAAGCGGCTCGTCGGCCTGGCTTCGTCTTCATCTTTCCTGTGGTCGATGCCCGTTTTCGAACCGTAGGTTTCATTGAAACCGAACAGACTATTCAAGTCTTTAATTCAGCGAGAAAACTTTATAACAAAGTCTATATCAGCCGGTGGCTCGGGTAGCGTACCAAGTTATTTTTTGGAGGGAGATATCATAGGTTCATTACTAAGTACGATCATCAACCCCATCCATGCCCGCTGTAGGAGGGAACACGATTCGGTATGATGGCTAATTCAACCCGAACCAATCCGATTTCGAAATATTGCGAACGGAATCGACTCAATAGGAGTAGCTAATTAAACCGCAGTCCGTCCATCCTTTTTCTTTTCAACGGAATTGTTTATACTAAAAAATGATCAATTTTTTGTTATTATCAACGAGTAATAGATTTAGTCGATAAGAGCAGAGTTTAGTTAAATGTGAAGAATCGACATTTTGATGAATCGACAGCTTAAATGAATCAACAAAAAGTGGAGTCGACAATATCGGATACAACTGAAAAAAAGCAACCATTAACGTAGTGGAATTAAAGAAACCGTCGACAAAGTGGAGTCTACATAATCGTCGATAACCGTTCGGT
The DNA here is from genome assembly GCF_021117445.2 of Syzygium oleosum. NCBI lineage: Eukaryota > Viridiplantae > Streptophyta > Magnoliopsida > Myrtales > Myrtaceae > Syzygium > Syzygium oleosum. The sequence goes on from NW_026607512.1 coordinate 89,893, forward strand.
AAATATTCGTAACCTCTATTTGTAACTTCTTTTTGTAATATCTTTTTATAATTTCTTGTAACCACTAGGAAGTTATTTCTTTGTAGTAACCGTTTGTAACCTCCTTTTGTAACTTCTATGTGTAATCTCTCTTTATAAACCGCTAGGATGTTATGTCTTTAGTAACTGTTTGTAACTTCCGTTGATAATTGTCGATTGTAGGCTTTAAATAACAACATCGTACTCTTCAAAAACCCTCCCTCCTCCCCTCGGACAAATCAATCAAAATGTTTTTTTTTTCAATTAATTATCTTTACTTTCCTGTACTGTAGTTTATTTTTTCTTAGTTGTAGCTTTCCGATTCGCGTCATCGATTAAATTCCAATGTGTATCTCTATCCTGGATGTTGCGGCGTCTATAAAATTCCGGAGTTACATCTTCGAACGTTCTCAAGTTTTGCCATCGATTAAATTCCGGCACAGTTTGTGTACGTGTGTTCCTGCGAAAGTGACTGTATTTTCAAGCTTTGTCGTCGATTAAATTCTGACACGATTTGTTCGTACAGTTTGGTTCGAAGTAAGAGTTTGCAATTATTTCTTGTCTACCTGGATATTTCATGTTCAGAATCGCCACAGAACCCGTTTCCTCTCATTAAAAGCCGAATAACGGTTTTCAGTGAAAGATATTTTGTCGCGGGAGCAATTTTGGCGAAATAGGATTATTTTGTTTTTAACAATCATTTTCTTTTTTTTCTTTCAAAATGACAAACCGGGCGATTTAGAGTGACCACTTTGTACAACACAAATGACAATGTTGATTTTGCGTTCGAGTTATTACCACACGACGCTCCATCCAACCAATCGCAGAATATCATGTTTGCCTTTTTCCCTGGGGTGCTGGGGTTCGATTTACATTGAGTAGCTTTTTCACGTGCACTGTGCACGTACCCAATTTTGAAGTGAATTTGAATGATCTTTTATAATAAAATATGAATATAAACTTCAAAAATAAGGAATGTGCTCTATTAAAATAGGGGATTGATTAGGAGAGGAAAAATAAATTGTTGCAAAAAACAAGCGATCGAATGATAGAATAAACAAAACAATGAATTATATTGAGCATCAGTTTTACGTGGTTCAGCTGATGTGACTTACATCCACGTGGAGAGTAATATAGAATTCCACTATAGATCAAGCAATACAATAGAGATTATAAGCATATTCGAGTCACTTAAACACTCTCAGTGCTTCCCAACCCCAAATTACACCCAATAACTCACACAGTATTTAGTCCCACAATTTTCGTGAAGTAATTTTTCAATCTCATAAAGGAATTACACAAAATCTTAACAGAATATTTTTATGGCTTTAAAAAAAATCGGGATGTAATTCATGTGAACAAGCTCCTCTTGGATGCTCTTCATGAAGAAAATCACTTCTTATATAGAAGAGAATTAGATCCAAAATAAAAAAAACCTACCCAAATTAGGTAACCACTCAAATAGGAAACCGATTACAGATAGAGACCTATTCAAATTAGGAAAGTTTCCTTTTCGAGGTCAAGCTTGAGACATATTCTCAATAAGCTCCACCTTGACTTGATGCTTGAACAAAGTCACAATCGCTTTGCCAAAAATCCAAACTTCGCTGCTACTCTCTCACGGCCCCTTATGGGCTCAACTGACATAGAGATTTTCCAAGTCTAATCCTTGCTCGAACTTTACCATAATCGTGGATCTCATCAAAATACCATCTCCACTTACATCTTTAGCTGCTCCAAAGGATTTTCCAACACAATCTCCTTAACCGCAGATAAAGCAAAAATTCGCATCTATATCTGTCAGAAGATTGAACATGCATCTTGTTAAACTTAGCAATTACAACGACTATTGGCTCTACAAGCTCCACCTCGCTACAAGTACCATTCGTGTTGATTATCACGTTCTACCTTCTACCTCATAAGTTTTTAGTTGCAACTTCACCCGAGTCAAACATTGTCCAAATTTGTACAATACTCCTATCCAAAAGTACTGGAAACTCGTCAAATATAACTTTTCTACAGATAACTGGTGAATTTAAGTTTGAACACCACAGTTGATAACCTTGCTCACCTTGTGCATAGCCCAAAAATATTCACTTTCTTGCTCTCCTATCGATCTTATTATCACCCACTCGAACATAACACGGGCAACCAAATATTCTAATAATAGCATAATCAATAAAATTACTCGACCATACTTCTTTAGGAGTCTGACATCTAATCACAGTCAATGAGGACCTATTCATTGGGTAGCTTGCCACACTAAGCGAATTTGTTAGGAAATTCTTAGCCATACCAGCACTAGAGAGCATTTTATGGACCGTCTCTAGTAACATTTTGCTTATCAACTGTGTAACCTGTTGTAGTTCAATAGCACTAGTGCAGCGTCTCACTATGTCTTTTTTCATGTAGAATTTGTTGAATAGCTGAGAGCAGAATTCATACTGTGAGTCCGTACATGCTTGATCGTCTTATTAATCTCCTTTTCGATCAAAGCTCTCGAGCGTATGATCCTAACAACAACATCTAACTTGTGCATCAGCATAAACATCCGGTTCTTCCTCGATTAGTCATCTACTATGATTTGCATAAATTTGACATTTTTCCTCAAAGGAAATCGTGACAGCCTACGACTATTGAGTAAATAAATTATGCGATTCCCATGGTTTCTCTAATAGTCTTATTGCAATTTCTATTGTTGATCTAAGTTACAACATTTGCCTACATTTCGTTCCTTTACCACAATAACCATACGGCATATTTCTTTTGCTCAAAATCATTAAGCTTCTCTCGTTAATGTGTCCCAAACGCATATAACACAATTCAAACTCTTGAATAGATTCATCTGACGTCTCTGTGGCAAAATTCATCATTGTCTTACCTTAAAACTCATATGGGCCATTGTGCTTAATTTTTCTTATTATCACAAGGACACCTCGATCAACGTTCAAAACTCCATCTCTGAAGTATACCAACAATAAATTGAATTCAAAACACTTAAGGAAATTAGATTCTTCTTCAATTTTGGAATGTGCCTCACTCCAGTCAATGTCCTCATGATATCATCATGCATTCTGATTCTAACATCGCCAATATCCACAACATTGCACTCAACATTATTTCTCAACTGCATTTTACCACTATTCCTACATTAATAAGTAGTAAACCGGCTATTGTTTGGTGTAGCATGAAACGAACAAACCACAATCCATAATTCATCCATCATACGACAAATCATTAATGATAGACAAGACATAATCACCACTATCCGAATCACGATTAGCTATAATTATAACATAATTTGCAGACACAACTCTAATTTACTTTCCCTTCTCGTTCTTTAGTTTAAACACAATTCTTTCTAAGGTGCCTCATCTTGCCACAACTCCAACAGACAACACTATCAAATGTAGACTAACTTTATATGTTCAAGTTCATACTACTCCTGCTAACACAAGTATTAGCACTTCCTCTACTTTCATCTATTAATCAAATTCTCTTCTACGGATGTCCACACTAAAAATCAAATCGTGAATCTCATCAAACTTTAAGCATGTTGACCTAGAGAAATTACTAAAATAATAGCAGTATTCCAACTATCAGTTATGAGGATAATAGAATTAAAGCATGTACCTCATCATCAAAGTCAACATTGACCAAACTCAATTGACTAACGACTGCATTGAATTACCGACACCTATTTGCCAATCTTTAAGTGAAACAGACGTCGCATCAAGTAGACCTTGTTGATCACAGGGCTTCTAGTATATATTCGACAAGGCCTTCATCAATTCTATAACGGTCTTCTCTTTCACGATGTTAAATACGACGTTACAAGATAACATCAACCGAATGTAAAATTTAATTAGCTTGCTTCATCGACTCTACCTTCTTCCAAGGTAGGGGTACTTGTGGGATTCCTCTAGTACATATAATCCTTGAGCTGCATCTTTCAAAAAGTGAAATCGTTCCCATCAAATATGTCGATTTCACTTTCTATTCTTATGTTGCTACCAATTCGCTTCAACTCAACCAAGCTTTAGTTGTGATATTAATTCTTGCAGAAAACAAGCGATTGAATAATAAAATAAATAAATTAATGAAATAAATCGGACACGAGATTTACGTGTTTTGATCGATGTGACCTACATCTACGAGAAAAGCAACACTGAATTCTACTATAAATCAAGCGATACAATAGAGATTACAATTACGTTTGAGTCACTCAAACACTCTCAGTGTTCCATAGCCCCAAATTACACCAATAAGTCACACAGTGTTTAGCTCAATACTTCTTCACGAAATAATCTCTCAATCTCACAAAAAAATCTCACAAAATCTTAACACAAGATTTTCATGGCTTCAAACACTTAGGATGTAATTCACGATCACAAGCTCCTCGTGGATGCTCTTCATGAAGAAAACTTACCTTTTATATTGAAGAGATTTGGATATAAAATAGGAAACCTACCCAAACCACCTCATATAGGAAACCAACTCCAATCGGAAACCTATTCGGATTAGGCTAATTTCCTTTTCGTCCTCAAACTCGGGACTTATTCTCAACATAAAAAAACCAATCCCGAGGGACTAGAGTTTGTTTTAGAGCAAAATAGCGTATTGGTCGAACAGTGTAATTGTAAGGGTACGCTAAAACCATGTAATCATTTTGCGTTAGAGCAGCACATCTATGTTCGCCTCTTCCGTCAAGTCTTCATGCTTGAGGTAATTTTCATTTGTATACTTTTCGAAGAAAATTAAACAGATGAAGGATGCGTTCGGGATCCAATTTTTCAAAGCCCCTTATGCTCTAAAGGCCCTTGGGCAAATACAAGTACCATTTGACAAATTTTTTGGATAGCTTTGGCGAAATTCAATTTCATTTCCAATGGCCTCTAAAGGCCTTTAGCCTAAGGTAGGTACGGAGGTGCTTTGAGTTTTGAGCATTTTCGGAATGTAAATATATTTTTTTCTTCCAACTTTGCCTTTGCTAAACTTTCATAATTCCGGAAATGTCCCCAACTCATGCGACATCACCGGCGAGGCCAAATCTGGCTGTTGACAAGCCAATCTAGCGCCGGCTAGTTGTTGGCCGGATGCTAAGGTTTGAGATTTAAAAAAAAAAAACTGGCCAAAGTCCTTTACAAAGTGCAGTTTTGTCTAAATGGCATTTAAGTCTAAGCTGCTTCTCAATGTATTTTTAAATAACACTCTATCAAATACTATTGCATTTTGGAAAAACCTTTTCATCCAAAGTCCTTTGCGATTTTTCAAAAACTTTCTCCAAAAGCATTATCAAATGCACCTTTCAGTTAAAAAGAGGATCGAAAGGAAGGTGTGGCGCGAACAATTATTACTGTTTTTTAATGGTTATATTTTTAGCTTTGATCAATTATTCATTTTTTTTTCTTTTCCTTATCTTACGCGTTGTTCACCTTGTAAACTACCTAACTTTGCCAGCCAAATTCATGCACTTCTTCTCAGCGAAAGATCTAGCAGTTGGAGTATCTGTGTCAGACCTTGCTCGCTCCGTCCTCACTAACCACGCACGAATCACAAAGAAACTGGCTAACACAAAGGTAGTATTATAAAGTATGTCGGTCTTATCAACGGACGTCTTAAGATACTTACAAATAATCGTTTCGATTTTCGAACTACTAATGGGTACACATAACATGGACATATAATAAATCTCCGATACTGCAAAACCTTTTCTTATTCGATTGCTTAATAAATCTGCAGGGCACTTGTTAACGAAAATCTTGGCATTATAATTTGCACTCTTTGGCATGATAATCATTTTAGAAGTGGCAAAAACATGATGATTGGAAGATGGTGTCTGCAGTCTGCATTTTGGCTTGATAGTTAAACTTAAAAACCTTCGCCAACAGAACATGCATTAATCCACGAGTATTAGTTATCTATTAATTATAGTTAATGTGAGATTCAAGAGTATTATTTAGTACAGACAAACAACAACATGATGGGATCTAATCTGCCCTTTTCCCCGGACCAGTTCATATGTATGTTCCAATCTTACACCACAAAATGTCTCTATATAAGCTGGTCGGGACTCCAGAGACGTGCATTGCGAAAGCCCTATTTTTCTTGGTACCTCAATAAGTGAAGCTTCCCAAGGTATACATGCCTCTTTCATTTTCTTTTTGGAGCTCTTCGTTATTTCTTTTTCCTTTTTCTTTCTTATTTCGTTCGGTCTTGATAGAAGAACTATAATCTATAAGGGTCTTGATCTGTGAGCGTATATGCATCGAATCACTGTCTCTCCTTGATGCATGATTCGGTAAACTGATCCAAATTGATGGATTTAAAGGCAAATATAAAGGTTCGCTTTCCTCCTTACGATGCTCGATCCATTCTATAATGCAATGCAATCGACTTGGTTCGACACATACTAGGGTTAAGTTCATCAAATAGTTTCTTATGGTCAGACGATAGAGTTAACTTATTTCAGGATTGCCCTTTCTAAGATACCTAATTAGTTTCAAAGTTTAGACGTACTTTATGAAAGAAATTCTTAGCCTCCAGTCTACTGAATCTTTCACAAGAACACCTGGACACACTGTATAGATGGACCAAAAATGATGATAATGAACTCCATCCATCAACGTTATGTATATTTTAACATTTAGATAAAACAAACCGTCGTACATCAGCTGCATTGAGTGAGCACTCACTTGTTATTTTTTACCAAATATATGTTGCTTCCATCACATGCAGTTCTTTTCTCATCCAAGAAGTTTCTGAGCTGCAACGATGGAGGCATCCATGATAAAGACCGGCGGTGCCGTGACCGTGAAGAAGTCATGACCAGTCTTGGTCCAACCGGAGTCGGCCCCACCCGACGGATTTTACTTCCTGTCCAGCCTCAACCGGGCCATTTGTTGGAGAAACATAAAATTGATTATTGGTGTGATTGAGCACGTCAGTTGCTGGAAGCTACAAGCATTAAAGAAGAGTCATAAAAACTTCAACGTGGCTTCGTTTTCCTTCAACAGATTAAGCTGTTTTATCGTCTTTCTTAATGATTGTGGATTGTTATGTTTTCTTTATTAAATGTAATCATTGGAGTTTGTGAACTTCAATTCCTATATAAAGGGATGAAGTCGTGAGTTGTAAATCAAGCCAAACACGAAGCCACAAAGACAAAGCATTCTAAACAAAAGTTCTCTCTCCAATAATTATTTGTGCTCTTATTCCAAGTTTCCAAAGTTTATTATTATTCTTTTGGTTCCAACATTTGGTATCAGAGCTAGAAATGGCATCTACTAGTTCCGTTCAGTTACAACTTCCAAAGTTGAACGGGAGGAATTTCAATAACTGGTCCGTCCAGATGAAAGTTCTTTTCAAATCGCAAGATTTGTGGAACTTGGTGGAAAACGGCTACACCGAAGTGGCCAATGCTGAAGAATTCGATGCTTTGAGAAGGGAGGAGAAAGACTCTTTGGTGGAATCTCGAAAAAAAGATCAGAAAGCATTGTTTGCGATCTTTCAATCCGTAGAGGAAATGATATTTGAAAAAATATCGAGCGCGGAAACCGCGAAAGTAGCGTGGGATATTTTGCAACAATCCTACAAAGGCGATGATCGTATCAAACGTGTGCGGTTTCAAACACTTCGAGGAGATTTCGAGTCTTTACGTATGAATGACTCTGAATCAATCTCGGCGTACTTTGATCGTGTGCAGACCATTGTTAACCAATTGAGGGTTAATGGTGAAGAACTCCAAGATGTGCGAGTTGTAGAAAAGATATTGAAGTCTTTGACCAAAAGATTTAACTACGTTGTCGCGGCGATTGAAGAAAGGCAAGATGTGTCAACCATGACGTTGGAGCGGTTGATGGGTTCATTGTGCTCGCATGAGCAAAGAATGAATCAAAAGTCCGTCAATTCGACTCCCGAGCAAGCATTGCAGAGTCGGGTCACTCAATCAAGCCAAGGAGGCTATCAAGGTGGCCGAGGTCATGGAGGTGGTCGAGGACGTGGACGTGGAAATTTTAATTTCACCGGAAAATATAAAACACTTGACAAATCAAAGGTCAAGTGTTTTAAGTGTAACAAATTCGGACATTACAAATCCGAATGTAAAGCAAAGGTGGCGTACGAGCAAGAACAGCAAGCACATGCCATTGATGCCGAGGAAAATGAGGTGCTAGCGTGCAAGAAGGATGACTCAAGCATCGTGGACACCAACATCTGGTACCTTGATACTGGGTGTAGTAATCATATGTTTGGCCGAAAGGAGTTATTCTCGCAATTGGACGAGACAGTTCGTGGTGAAGTTAATTTTGGGAATAAATCCAAAGTTCTCGTAATGGGCAAAGGTAACGTTAATATCAAGTCAAAAGATGGTACTAATGTTACTGTTGCAGATGTTTTCTTTGTACCGGGACTTTTTTGGAATTTGTTAAGTGTTGGACAACTTTCCGAAAGAGGCCATAAAGTCCATATTGAAAATGGAGTTTGCACCATCAAAGGTGTGAATGATAAGTTGATTACAATGGTGCAAATGACGAAGAACCGAATGTTCCCTTTGACTCTTCAGACGAAGAATCTTTTGAGTTTTCAAGCGATGATGAAAAATACAAACTGGTTGTGGCATCTTCGATTCGGTCATCTAAATTTTCGTGGACTAAAATTACTAGTCCAGAAAAAGATGGTGACCGGCATGCCTCTGATTGACAGTCCAGATCGACCATGCGAAAGATGTCTTGTTGGAAAACAACATCGAGAATCCTTTCCAGTTGGAAAAGCCAGAAGAGCAAAACAACCATTGGAGTTGGTACATACAGACATCTGTGGCCTTGTTGAGGTGGAATCAGTCGGACAAAAAAGGTACACGTTAATTTTTGTGGATGATTTTACCAGAAAAACATGGGTATATTTTCTGAGAGAAAAATCTGAAGCTTTTGGCAAATTTAAAGAATTTAAAGTCTATGTTGAAAAGCATAGTGACTTTATTTTAAAGACGTTGAGATCAGATAGAGGGGGAGAATTCATTTCGAATGAATTTGACAAATACTGTAAATTTCATGGAGTGAAACGTCAGTTGACTGCCAGCTATACTCCTCAACAAAATGGTATAGTAGAAAGAAAGAACAGGACAATTTTTGAAATGGCAAGAAGTATGCTAAAGGCTAAAAATTTACCCAAAAAGTTTTGGGCAGAAGCCGTTGCATGTGTTGTATTTGTGCTAAACAGGTGTCCAACAAGGAGTGTTCTTGGAAGAACCCCATAAGAGGCTTGGAGTGGCAACAAGCCAGATGTTTCGTTCCTACGAGTATTTGGGTGCGTGGCATATCCCCATATACCAGATGAACGGAGGAAAAAGTTGGATGAGAAAAGCCAGAAGTGCATCTTCATCGGCTACAGTGACATTACTAAGGGTTATAAGCTGTATAATCCAGTCACTGAGAAGGTAATCATCAGCAGGGATGTCCAGTTTTTTGAAGATGAAGCCTGGGACTGGAACCAGAAGATTGACCAGAAAAGCATCACCATCGAAGAAGAACTATTGGTGGGAGAGACAAAAAAATCTTCAATTGAAGATCCATCATCTTTGTCTGGTAGTTCATTTTCTTCACCAAGAGCAGTTTCAGAACCGCCGATACGTCGTTCACAGTGATTGCGGGAGACGCCATCAAGATTCAAGGATTATGTTGTCACAAGAAATGATGATAGTGATAGTGATGGAATCACTGATGAAACTATGATAAATTTTTGTTTATTTGCAGAATGTGACCCCGTGTCCTATGATGATGCAGCAGCAGATGAGAAGTGGATCCTAGCAATGGATGAAGAAATCCACTCCATTGAAAAGAATGACACATGGGAGTTAACTTCTTTACCACCTGGTAAGAAGCCCATTGGTGTCAAGTGGCTATATAAGACGAAGTACAAGCCTAACGGTCAAGTGGACCGACATAAAGCCAGGTTGGTTGTAAAAGGCTACAAACAAAAGCCAGGTATTGATTATTTTGAAGTATTTGCACCAGTGGCTCGAATGGATACCATTCGGATGATCTTAGCACTCGCAGCTCAGAATCCTTGGAAGATCCATCAAATGGATGTGAAATCAGCATTTCTCAATGGTGTTCTTGAAGAGGAAGTCTATGTGGAGCAACCGCAGGGTTATGAGAAGAAAGGGCATGAAAATCAAGTTTACAAACTAAAAAAGGCATTATATGGGCTAAAACAGGCACCTCGAGCGTGGTACACGAGGATTGACACTTACCTATTAGAGCATGATTTTCAAAAGTGTCCGTATGAGCATACACTGTATATCAAGTCAAATACTAACGGTGACATAATAATTGTGTGCCTTTATGTTGATGACTTGATATTTACAGGGAGCTGTCCAAAGATGTTTGCTGAATTCAGGGAGGCTATGACTAGCCATTTCGAGATGACAGATTTAGGATTGATGTCCTATTTTTTAGGACTTGAAGTGAAGCAAACGAATAATGGCATATTTATTTCACAGCAGAAATATGCTAATGATATTTTGAAGCGATTGAAGATGGAATCACTCAAACCAATACGAACTCCCGTAGCAGAACGATTGGAGCTAAAGAAAGAAGGAGCCGGTGAACTAGTAAATCCCACTTATTTTAAAAGCATCGTTAGCAGTTTAAGATATTTGGCTTCTACTAGGCCAGATATTACTTATGGTGTGGGAATTATTAGTCGGTTTATGGAGAAACCATACCAATCACATTTGCAGGCAGCAAAAAGAATTTTACGGTATGTCAGTGGAACTCGTAATCATGGAATTTTATATTCTTATACCGATAATTTCAGTTTGGTGGGCTACACAGATAGTGATTGGGCAGGTGATATTGAGACTCGAAAGAGTACTTCTGGAAATGCTTTCTTTCTTGGATCAGGAGTAATTTCTTGGTCCTCGAAAAAACAACAAGTCGTTGCACTTTCGACAGCTGAAGCAGAATACATAGCGTTATCTTCAGCGGCATGTCAAGCAATATGGCTTCGTAGGATGTTGTGTGAATTAATGCATGAACAGACAGGTCCTACCAAAATATTGTGTGATAATAAATCGGCTATGGCTTTAGCCAAGAATCCAGTTTTTCATGGCAGGAACAAACACATCGACATCAAGTATCACTATATTCGTGATAGAGTCAAAGATGGCGAGATCGAACTTAATTTCTGTAGGTCAGAAGATCAGATTGCAGATATTTTGACGAAACCATTGAAGACGGAGACGTTCAAAAAATTAAAAATGATGCTCGGTGTTGTTGAATTCCAAAATCAATTTTAAGGGAGGCTGTTGGAGAAACATAAAATTGATTATTGGTGTGATTGAGCACGTCAGTTGCTGGAAGCTATAAGCGTTAAAGAAGAGTCATAAAAACTTCAACGTGGCTTCGTTTTTCTTCAACAGATTAAGCTGTTTTATTGTCTTTCTTAATGATTGTGAATTGTTATGTTTTCTTTATGAAATGTAATCATTGGAGTTTGTGAACTTCAATTCCTATATAAAGGGATAAAGTCGTGAGTTGTAAATCAAGCCAAACACGAAGCCACAAAGACAAAGCATTCTAAACAAAAGTTCTCCCTCCAATAATTATTTGTGCTCTTATTCCAAGTTTCCAAAGTTTATTATTATTCTTTTGGTTCCAACACCATTCCCATCACCATGCATGCAATATATTGCTGCGAGAGAAGCGGAGATGACATCGGAGATCTGCTGAAAAAGCTTTAGCCAAAGTCTTGGTCCATTATTACCCACTTGCGGGGAAGTTGGCTACTACTCCTGAAGTAAGTTCGCCGTGCCATGCACCAAAAGGGGTGCGACCTTTGTCGAGGCCATTGCCGACTGTGATATCAACATGTTGGGTGATGTTCGAGTTCTCGATCCGGACATTTCAAGAAAGCTCGTTTACACGGATCCTTCCATCACGGATTTATTAGAAGTTCCCCTTCTGACTGCTCAGGTATTGAAGAATCTTGGTTTTGTATGCATCTACTTTAACTAGACTTGTGATATAGGTTCATCATTAATTAATCAATGGTTATCTAAGAAAATTAGGTTGATTATCTTATGCTCCTGGCAAAGAGAAGGCGACACACCCCAAGATCCATTGTGCCGCAATCGTTACCCAATTAAAATTGTCGTTTGCCTTGTGTTTCAACCGGCATGGGACGGGATACCTAAAGATAGTGACATTCTATCGAGAAATTGCAACTTAGTTTCTACATTTGACTTATGTATTTGTCCTCTCAGAGATTCTTTGTGCCTTTGTAGGTAACAGGTCAACTAATAATTTGTCAGAGATCATTGGAATTATGAGTTTCCTCCCTCACCCATTCCATACAGATATGATAATTGCACGAGTTTAGGCTTAGTATCATCAAAACAACTCAGTGATGGACACCTAGACTCGAATATGGAGACTCGTAGACACAGAGACTTAGTACATATAGACCTAACGTTACCATAACTATTAGTCATGCGAGCTCCACATGTTCAATGAATATTATGGTGTTGATCTACATAAATTGAGTCTATTTGTAAATATTTTTCTCTTATATGTAATTTAAATTCGATTGAGCATGAGTTTGCGAGCTTCTAGCTCGATTTAGCAAGCCGTTGCATGTCAACTAAGCTCAATAATCAAACTGGGAAATTTACCCTACACGAGGTCAAACTTCAATAACTAAAACAGTAGGCATATAATATAAATTTTTATAGGATATCGAATCTTTTTATCTCTGCTCTCTTGATTTAAATTTTTGTATCTGTAGATACTTCCTAAATGATCTTTCTTCTTTGATCTTTGCTTCTCGATAAGGTGATGTGGAGGTTTCACCCTGGGGATCGCCATGAGCCACTGCGTAACCGACGGTGCAAGAGCCATGACCTTCATTAACTCGTGGGCCCAAGCCACCCGAGGTGTTCCCATCACCGTTGTCCCTTTCCATAACCGGACAATCCTAAAATCGCGCATCCCCCCTCAGATCAAGTACCCTTATGTTGACACTTATTTTTAATTTGCCCAAAAATTAATTACACAAAATTTAGGAGTTAAATTTCTTTAATTCCTAAAATAAAAAAATATTTCTATTTAAATGCATTGCATATAGAAATTAGGCACATTTGCATTAATAGGATCTATTAGAATGTTTTTTTTTAAAAAATCAAAAAAATAAAAAATAAAAACCAAAAAAAATCGAGTCAGGCTGGGTCGGGGCTGGGCTGACCCGGCCCTTTTCTTTTTCCCGCATGGGCCCTAGCCCACTCTTCTTTCTTTTCCTTTTCCTTTCCCCCTGCGGGCCCAGCCCGCTTTTCTTTTTTTCCTTCTCTTCCTTCTTCCCCCCTGCGCCGAGCGGTCCTTTTCTCTCCCCTGTTCTCCTTTGCCGCTGACGCAGAGCGACGAGCGGCAGAGCAGTCCCGCGCTATCCCCATCTGGTCAGAGGAAGCCGAAGAAACACGCCAATGGGACTGGCCATTAAGGCCAGTCCCGTCTTCCCCGTTTCCCGGCCATCTCTCTCTCTCCTTCTCCCCCCTGTTTTCAGCGTGTCAGAGCAGCCCCTGCATCGGCCTAAATGGCCATAAAAGTCTTCAAGGGGTGTAGGCCGGTGCAGGCCGTCGTCAGCAGACGCAACGGAGCAGAGAGTGAGAGTGGTCGTCGGCCTATACAAGCTAGAGAGAGAGAGAGAGAGAGAGAGAGAGAGAGAGAGAGAGAGAGAGAGAGAGAGAGAGACACAGAGAGTCCCAGAGAGAATCAGAGAGAAACCGAGAAGAGAGAGGAGCCTCGGAGGGTCTTGCAGGTCCCAGCCGGCCTCGTCGCCAGCAAGCCGACCGGCAACCCCCGGAAGCACCCCCGGTCGGCCAACTAAAGAGAAAAACAGAGAAATAGAGAGAGAGACCAAGAGAAAAGAGAGAATGAGGATTGGTGGGTATGTTTTGCAGATACCCGTAGCCGTATCGTTGCCCGCAAAGCCGTCGGAAAACCATCCCGAAGCAGCCTCGATCGGTGAGTCGTCCCCCGGCCCGAATCGCTATGTTTTCCCCTGTTTTTGCTCCCGGTTTGGCCGGGACCCGCGTCGGCCGTTTCGCGCGAGTCCCGGCCCACACCGCCGTCCCCCGCCGTCCGCGTGTTGTCGACAAAGGTAAGAATGATTGTCCCGAGGACGGCGAGGTCTCGAAACAGGTCGGGATTCCCTTTTTTTGAGCCGTTCACCGTGTGTTCGATAAACTGCCTCAAAGAGGCTTTTTTTTTTTTTATTGCTCGCCGGCTGGCGAGCGGCGGTCGGACGGCGACCCAGGTGGCCGGCGAGGCTCGGTGGTGTTCCCAGAAGCCAATTTGGGGGCGGCGTAGGCCTGGGTCGGCTGGCGAGGGGTCGTTTTTTGGCTTCGCCGACGGCTGCTCGTCGATTCGGGCTGACCCGGTTCAGCCGACTCGACCCGGGTCGGTCCGACCGACCCGGTTCAGCTGGTCTGACCCGGGTCAACGCCCGGGTCGAATCCGTTGACCCAGGTCGGACCTGACCGACCCGACCCATTTTTAATATAATATAATATTATTTTATTTTAAAAAAAATTAATTTTTTTTCTGTATTTTTTTTTGCCGAAAAAAATATAAAAAAAAATTTAAAGAATTTTTTTTTTCTGTATTATATATATTTTTCGAAATTTTTTTTTTAAAAAAGTTTTTTTAAATTATGTGATATATTTGTTGTTTTAATTTAATGTGATATTATTATGCATGTTTTTGTCTTGTTTAAATTAAATAAGCCTGAGGTTACATGATAGTATTTTGCATGTTTTTTTATTACCATCGAATTATTATGCATGTTTTTAATACAATTGCATGAGTTGTGTTTTGAATGTCATCTGACTTAGTTAAGGTTAGAACCTTAGGCTGCATGAATTGTTGTGTTCCTGACTGCTGATCGTTTCTGATTACGCACTCGTTTGATCACCTCACATGTTAGGAGAAAGGTCCTAAAATCAATTCAAATTGCCTGACAAATGTTTTCAAAAATGAACAGGGTAGGAAGGTACCGAAAGGGCATTAGTTTATCCAACTAGTGTAACCAAGTCCCCGAACTCGGTTAATCTCTGGTTCGTAGGAATAGGGTGATTCTCCCATCATCCTATTTGGGTTTCTAATCGACCCACCTCAAATCGATTAGTGGCGACTCCTTGGTATAAACCATTTGCATGTTAAAAACTTAAACCCTAAGTCGCGATATGGTATGGGCTTGGGAGAGTCGAGTTAAGTCCTGAACCCAGACTTAACACGTACCAGGCGAGCCCCCCTTCTTTTTGCATGTTGTTCGATAAAAAAGCTTGGGAGTTCGGTCGCGACAGACTGGCGACTCCGCTGGAGACTTGTTTTTTTTTAAAAGTGGACTTAAGCCAAAAATTTTATCCTGTTTAACAATAATTTTTGTTTGGCAGCGAGGATTCTAGGTATGACCCTAACATTAAGGTGTTATTTGTTCTTGCAGGTTCAAATTGATTGTTTATAAATTGTTGTGCATGCTTTAATGATTTAGTACTACATTGTTACACACACAACCACGCTGTCGGACCTGGGCCGCAATAGGACATTTTAGGATGGTGTTAAGAAAGATACGACCTTGAACGCGAGCCCGCGATGTAGAGGTTGCCTTTCTTTTCTCCGAAATTTATTTCAAAAAAAAATTATAAAGAAATATTTTTAGCCGCTATTCGCGTGACTTGAAGATATTCCTTTCGATTTGGCCGAGGTTAAAAGGACTTGACACCAACGCGAGGCTGCGACGGTCAGGCACCCTTTTAATTTCATTTTGCTGAGCCAGTCTAGATAGAAATCGAACCTCACTCCTCATGTGCATGTTGTTGTGATTGCCATGGTTCAAGAAAAGGTATATATTCTATCCCTTCTCATTTTTTATACGGCCTACTTATTCAATTGATTTGTTACTGTTAGGCCACCCGTTGATTGCATTCTATATACGATGGGAAGAGCTGATATCTAATCCGTCCCCACTCCTAAGAAAGAGTTTCTGGCATGGTGGAACCGACGAGACGAGGGATACGCTTATTGCGGAGCTTGTCCGTGAAAATAAGCAGCCCCGCGAGACTGTAGCCTCCCCATCGTTTATAGAATGAGCATCCGGGAAGGGCGACTTTTTGTTAAAAGTCCCGGTCTTTTATATTTCCTAATATTTATGTTTAGGGGTTTTGGTTATCTCCTGTAAAAATGTTTATGGGTTGTATAAATGTTAATATAACTCGGGCCGTTTTTTTTATGCTTTAAATAAAAAAATTTTGCCCCTTAATGACACCACCGCGGCCTTCGGCCCAGTTGTATCCGGGGATGTAGCATCACGGTCCGAGGCGACCGGGGTTCGAACCCCGGGGACGCCGCCTGTAATGTTGATAATAATAAAAACCTTTTTTCTCATTTTTTTCTTTACAAATAAAGAAAGTATGTAATAATAATATGACTAGGTCATAGAATGATTCTTTATAGAGCATTATACTCATTCATATCAGCGTTTTCACAGGTAGTTACAAAAAAAAATGGCCGAAGAAAACGTCCGTCTCAATAACATGGAAGACGAGATGAAGATGGTCCTCAATGCGATCCAAAATCTCACAAAGCAGGTGGAATCCATTCAGGGCAAGTTCACGCCCACGCCTGCAGCAGTTGAGGTGGTGTTATCACCACAGTCTACTGAAAAAGACAAAGCCTCCGCCAGCGACAGCCAAATGCCCCTGCTAGAGGACGATCTGCTTCCCCTTGCCGTCAGGAAGCCTGAACCTGAAGCTGTACCTATGACAGAACATGACAAACGTCTTGCAAAGGTCGAAGAGATGCTGAAACAGCTACAAGGCCCGCAACATGCTGTCCCACTTGACCTGTCTATATACAAACGGGTCAAAGTACCAGAAAAGTTTAAGATGCCGGAATTCGAAAAGTATAACGATACCTCATGCCCTAGACATCATTTGCACATGTATCATGTGCGGATGACCCAGTACGTTGACAACGAACCCCTCATGATTCAGACCTTTCAAACAAGTTTGATGGGGCCAACCTTGATATGGTATATGTCGAAAGATGTTGATACTTTTAAGTCTTGGGATGATGCCGTTGATGCATTCCTCAAGCATTATCAATTCAACCTCGACGTCACCTTTACTCGTGACGATCTGGAACGCGCTGAGAAGAAAAAGAGTGAGTCCTTCAAAGAGTATGCCACCAGATGGAGAAATTTGGCCGCCCAGGTTACCCCACAACTCACTGATCATGAACAAGTGAAATTGTTCATAAAGTCTCTTCCATATGAATACAGACACCGCCTGGTTGGTGCCACTGCTGAATCCCTTAATCGTCTTGTTCCTATAGGCGAACGAATCGAAATAGGATTGCGTGAGAGGTGGTTTACAGACCCCACTTCCACAAGCAAGAAACTCAGCATGAAGAAGGAGAAAGAACCCCTGACAGATGCGGATGTTGCATACACCCAAACCGTTCGTCCTTCCTCAATGATTCAGATGAGTAGTGGACAGCAACCGGCCTCAGGCCGCAAGCCGCCCCAAAGGCGAAATAACAAAAAGCAATTCACGCCACTCCCTTTGCCTATGTCTCAGATCCTGCCTATTCTCCTGGAAAAGAGGTTGCTTACTAAAGAGCCAAAGCGTGAAAATCCTGAGCATTTCCCCAACTACGATCCCTCCGAGGTATGTGACTATCATTTGGGTGAAACGGGACATTCTGTCAATGACTGTGTTGTCTTGAAAAATAAAGTCCAGAAATTGTTGGATGCAAAGATGTTTTCATTCCGCAACGCACCACCCAATCAAGCAGAAGGCGCTGATGTCGTCATTGAGTAAACTGAAGACTCAATTTTCCTCCTTTAGAATAGAGGCATATTTAATAGTTTGAATCCTCCTATGTGGGAGCTTTTCTTGCTTTCTAAAGTCTCAGTTATTTTATAAGATTCCAAGTTTTCTGAATTTTTAATTATGCTTGGAATTTTAGTATTGTAATTTCCATTCCAACAAATGTAATTCGCCTGAATTATTCAAAAGAATTACAAATGTTTTGTTTTGAGGGCCTGAGGAGGTATCCCAAACCGGCCCGTTGATGATATCCAGCCATGTAAAGGAAAGTGTTCTGAGGCCCGGGCTTCCTCATGCTTCCTTGTTTCTAAGCTTTTGAAAATAAAATAAACGTTTTATCATTTTTCAAAAGGGCCAAAAAAAGAATGGTGTTGGAAAAGCATGCATGCTCATAGCCCTGTTTGTTTTTCTTACTCGCTCACTTCGTGTCTCAGAGCATACTCCTTTTTGATTTGTTATTACAAAGGAGACATTTGAAAATGACACAAACTGAAGAGCACATCAGACCCTGACAATGCTAGCGGACCAACTCATCTGATAGGGGCAGTCCGAGCGAAGATCATCCAATCTTCAAATGAAACATGGGGCAAATCTCATTACTACCAGTGGGTGACATCAGCTCCAGAGAGTGAAAGAGAATGCTGAGCATTCCTTGATTCCATGATGAGCGAAACATCATCTCGTACAAAAGTCGGGGGCATATCAAGAAAAAATTACCCCTTTTGAAAGAAAAAGGTATGTCTTATTCCTTAACAAATTTAGGAAATGACATTCCATCCATTTTCTTTTACAGATAATGAACTGGGGAGCATGCTAGACTCTGACGTGCTAGCAAGCCGGATAGAGCACCAATGTTGGGACCTCTCGAATGAAACATGACGAAGAAGTGCTTAATTGGAAGAGTAGACTAGGGGGCATGCGATCTCCCAATCCATCAAAAAGGGTGTATTTCGTTCCTAAAGTTCATCCACTTTAGCATAGAAATGACGCATTCTTTCCTTTTATGTAAGACAAATTTGAGTAAAGATCATGTGCAAGCAGCTGGAAAAGACTTCGCACATGACAAAATGGCATCAAGGCCGATCCTGACAACCATGGAAGTCTCGATGGCAGTTACGCCCATATCCGTCAAAGACCTTTAAAACAGAGATTAGCTTTGCTGCGAAGTTCCCCATGCAAGCAATTGCACATACCTGTGCAGTCAGGAATCGGAGCATCCACAAGAAACTCCTCAACATGCTGGAACCGCATTGACACAGCATGCGTTGACAATAGAACCCTCTATTCGAAAGCACCCCTAATTATAGAGGATTTCATTCGAGCTTCGAGACCAAGAGTATGAGGGAGCATACTAAGACAGAGAAGGCTGAACAAAATAAAGAGAAGAAAAGACTCTGCTAGCTTTAAAGGCAAAATGGAAGAAGAGTAATGTGTATCGTTCTCAATTCACCTTCAATCCTCTCGTTCCTAACATAAGCTCCTGTTCTTGTCAGAAGGGAATTATCAACATCCGAGAAAACTCAAGGAATTGTCAGTTTAAGCTCAAATGAAGGGAATCACGAAGGGTAATGTTGTATCGTTTCCAATTCCTATCCCTTAAAAAGCCCATTCATTAACACAATCTTTCTTATTACCTTGTAGGTATACTTCACTACCGCTGCAACACAGGTAAGTATTTCTTTCCCTAAAAACAAACTCTTCTCATAAGAGTAGAAAGAAACAAGAAGGAAGAAATAATTAAAGAAAATGGATACTATTTTCTTCCTCAAGTGCATTACGTGGAAAGGAATCTTGCATGGTAATTTTACCTGTTTAATTCACCAATTCCCTGTGAAAATTTCGACAATTCGACGAATGGTGTCGAACTGCTCCGATGTATTGAACGAGGTGTGTCAGGATGATGAGAGGCAATCCTTAGTCTATACACACTCTCACGTACCAAACTCTTGCAAGATGAGTGAAAAAGTTTCATTTCTACAAGGTGAAGGGATTTCTCGCATAAGGTATGAAAGCCAAAATGACGATAGGCAGTTCATTTCAATGCCCCATATACTACCATTGATCCTTTACTTGACCATTTTGAACCCATACACTCGGAGGTTCCTTTCAAATTACCCCTGTAAAGAATCACCCCACATTGGGGTAGCTTGAGGTAAACCAGCATCACAGGGAGGACTCAAATTCAGAGGGAGCAAGAAAAGCCTCCCTCCCTTTCGATCACCGCCCTCGTGGCTTCGACCTCGTCGTTTTCACGGAGCCAGTGATCCTCGATAGAGTCTTCCAAGACAAGCACACCATCAACGGCTGAACAGTCGAGACTAAGAGAGCTTTGTCAAGAGAGAAGCAGCAAACTAAAGTCTGTTCAAAATGCCAATATCTTATTGATAACAGTGATGTTTTCACTGAGCAAGACAAGAAGGATGAGGAGTTTGTAATATCTAAAAGTTTCCATGATCATCAGCTGCAGCAGCTCGCACAAGGTGAAAAGACGAATAGAAATTTTCTTGCTCTCACTTACATTAATCTTTGAGTGTTTTTATTGCAGATGAACTCTCGCGATAATTTAAATGCCCTAGGATGACGAAGAGCAATTCTTTTTCTATCCCATACACTTATATCCCTTGCTAGCCCAATTGAGCCGGCAATTTCATTTCGTACGAACCCAATTGGTGATCATCCCCACATTGGGGCAAGGCAAAAGTCACCACAGTTTGAGCATCACGGTCCTAAGTAACGAATGAAGATGAAGACTCCAAGAGTCTAATAATATTGTTCTATTCAAACTTGTTCAGGCTAGTCCTGACAACACCAGAACAACAGCAAAAAATGCTAAAAAAATAGGGGCATAAAAAAGCAGTGTGCCTGGTAAAAGTAAGGCCAATGCCCATGAATAAAAAACAAAGAAAAGGAAAGGAGAAGAAGAAAAACGATGAAAAAGATGAAGAGAAAGGAGTCCCCAATTTCTGGGTAACTGCTATAAAAAACAATGAAGTTTTAGCTGAGGAGATCTCTGAGCATGATAAAGTGCTCTTAAATACCTCAAAGTTGTTAAATGGTGAAGAATAGACAACCCCAAAAGGAAGATGCTTGACACAGAAGCTCCTCAAGAAAAGTTGTTAAAGATGCTAAAACACAGGATTAGCCAAGGGAGTCTTCCAAAAGGATCTTGATGGTGGAGAAAAAGACTGGTGACAATGCCAAGAGGATTACCAATTCTCACCCTTACATATATTTTTGAGCCCAATGATCATTTCGTTCCTCAACCTGTAAACCAAGCCCACGTTACATCCCTCATAAAGTCTCTTCTGACTGGGGCACTTGAATTAACGTGGAATTTCAAATGTTTATAAACAACGCTCGAGGAAGTGCGAGCAAGACTATTTTTATCTCGTTTTGCAAGGTTCTTGACTTGTAAACCTGGAGATGATTGCAGAATATTTTCTTTCACGGCCTTGACTTAGACAGTCACCTTTGTTAAACCACTGACCAAGCCAGTATTACAACCCATAAGAAGACCTCTCAGATTGGCAGTATCGTACTGATTGCGAGAAAACTCAGACCCTTGTTGATGTGATAACGGTCAGATTGAGTGTTTCGATGTTCCCGCATTAATAGACGGGACAAATAGCCCTTTTCAATGAGAGCGAGTAGAAAGTCCCTTCTGACTGAATGTCCCTCGTTCATCATCTAGAGGAAGTCCACTTTGCGGAAAAATTGTCTTGATTGACCCTCGGTGGATTTTTGGCGATGCAAGCATGGCAAAATCATCATGCATGAACTTGCAAATGCGCATTCTGGAATAGCTCAGCTTGTTTATCCTTGATGAATACATGCATGTTTGTGCTAATTATCTTTGACAGCTTAGAGTTTTAAATCCCCAGTGATAGAATACAAAAATCCGGGCGCTGGAGAAGCCCTCATTTTCATCCCAAGGGAGATACCCCGAAAAAGGTCGGTTATTCAGCAGATGATGCATCAAACCTCTGGGTAAGAAATCCTAGGTATTTCATCAGGATTCTTTTCAAATTACCCAGAAGGTAAATGAGGTGTTCCTTTGAAAAAGAAAAGCATCTTGACTAGCTGGTCAAGATATTTCATACAATATTCAAGAATAGCCTCAGTTGTCTATTTCTCCGATGAATGTGTATGTCTTTGCACAAAGAAAATTTATCTGACAGAAGACATGCCCTTAAGAGGCAGGAACGTGCCCAGGTAAGTACATTCTACCCGTGCCTGGTTCCAAAAATCCATTGTACCTACGATTATTATGGTACCCTTTGAACATTGGATTGACCCCTCTATTCACCAATTGAACATTGGATTGACCCCTCTGTTCATCATGTACCTAGATTATTATGGTACCCCTCCTGAGCATGGAACTGACTCCCTCTGTTCACATCAAATCCTCGGGCGAGGACCCCCAGGTGCTCATTGTTTGAGCTTTTTCAAGACCTGCTGGCGAGGACCCACCAGGCAAACAATCAAATCCTCGGGCGAGGACCCCCAGGTGCTCATCGTTTGAGCTTTTTCAAGACCTGCTGGCGAGGACCCACCAGGCAAACCAACAAATCCTCGGGCGAGGACCCCCGGGTGCTCATCGTTTGAGCTTTTTCAAGACCTGCTGGCAAGGACCCACCAAACAAACCATCAAATCCTCGGGCGAGGACCCCCAGGTGCTCATCGTTTGAGCTTTTTCAAGACCTGCTGGCGAGGACCCACCAGGCAAACAATCAAATCCTCGGGCGAGAACCCCCAGGTGCTCATTGTTTGAGCCTTTTCAAGACCTGCTGGCAAGGACCCACGAGGCAAACCATCAAATCCTCGGGCGAGGACCCCCAGGTGCTCATCGTTTGAGCCTTTTCAAGACCTGCTGGCGATGACCCACTAGGCAAACCAACAAATCCTCGGGCGAGAACCCCTAGGTGCTCATCGTTTAAGTCTTTTCAAGACCTGCTGGCGAGGACCTACCAGGCAAACCATCAAATCCTCGGCCGAAGACCCCCAGGTACCCCTTGAACATTGGACCGATCCTCTGTTCACCAAAGCCGTTAGGCGCCCCAGTCAAGGCGACCGAAGAAAGGTTCGGGTCCTAGACAAACGAAATTCAGTCAAGGCGACCGACGAAAGGTTCGGGTCCTAGACAAAAGATTTCCCCAGTCAAGGCGACCGAAGAAATGTTCGGATCCTAGACAAACCATTTCTCTCGTCAAGGCGACCGAAGACAGGTTCGAGTCCTCGACACACAATATCAACTATATTGAATTACTCTACCCTTCGGCAAGGTAAGTAGCCCCATGTATGTTTTTATTTGCTTTAGCACGCATCATCTTATCGCATCATAAAAATGGGACTCACGGTCTCGCAAAAAATAGCATTCATTGACCATGCATGGGCCAAATTTAGGTGTCATTTTATCTTTGAATGCAACCTCCGCGAACTCAACCTCTGCGAGCTTACCTTCAAAGAGGGGCAGCTGTTGACACCTATTTTTAATTTGCCCAAAAATTAATTACACAAAATTTAGGAGTTAAATTTCTTTAATTCCTAAAACAAAAAAATATTTCTATTTAAATGCATTGCATATAGAAATTAGGCACATTTGCATTAATAGGGTCTATTAGAATGTTTTTAAAAAAAAAATAAAAAAAAAAAATCGAGTCGGGCCGGGTCGGGGCTGGGCTGACCCGGCCCTTTTCTTTTTCCCGCATGGGCCCCGGCCCACTCTTCTTTCTTTTCCTTTTCGTTTCCCCCCGCGGGCCCAGCCCGCTTTTCTTTTTTTCCTTCTTCTTTCCCCCCACGCGGATGGGCCTAGCCCGGCCCAGCCCCTTCTCTTCCTTCTTCCCCCCTGCGCCGAGCGGTCCTTTTCTCTCCCCTGTTCTCCTCTGCCGCTAACGCAGAGCGACGAGCGGCGGAGCAGTCCCGCGCTGTGACCATCCGGTCAGAGGAAGCCGAAGAAACATGCCAATGGGACTGGCCATTAAGGCCAGTCCCGTCTTCCTCGTTTCCCGGCCATCTCTCTCTCCTTTTCCCCCCTGTTTTCCGCGTGTCAGAGCAGCCCCTGCACCGGCCTAAATGGCCATAAAAGTCTTCAAGGGGCGTAGGCCGGTGTAGGCCGTCGTCAGCAGACGCAACAGAGCAGATAGTGAACGTGGTCGTCGGCCTATACAGGCCAGAGAGAGAGAGAGAGAGAGAGAGAGAGAGGGGCGGTCTTTCTCGGTCGGTTTGAGAAGAGAGAGAAACGGAGAGAAAACAGAGAGTCCCAGAGAGAATCAGAGAGAAACCGAGAAGAGAGAGGAGCCTCGGAGGGTCTTGTAGGTCCCAGCCGGCCTCGTCGTCACCAGCAAACCGATCGGCAACCCCCGGAAGCACCCCCGGTCGGCCAACTAAAGAGAAAAACAGAGAAATAAAGAGAGAGACCGAGAGAAAAGAAAGAGAAGGAGGATCGGTGGGTATGTTTTGCAGGTACCCTTAGCCGTATCGTTGATCGCAAAGCCGTTGGAAAACCATCTTGAAGCAGCCTCGATCAGTGAGTCGTCCCCCGGCCCGAATCGCTCTGTTTTCCCCTGTTTTTGCTCCCGGTTTGGCCGGGACCCGCGCCGGCCGTTTTGCGCGAGTCCCGGCCCACACCGCCGTCCCCCGCCGTCCGCACGTTGTCGACAAAGGTAAGAATGATTGTCCGGAGGACGGCGAGGCCTCGAAACAAGTCGGGATTCCCTTTTTTTGAGCCGTTCACCGTGTGTTCGATAAAATGCCTCAAAGAGGCTGTTTTGTTTTTATTGCTCACCGGCTGGCGAACGGCGGTCGGACGGCGACCCAGGTGGCCGGCGAGGCTCGGTGGTGTTCCCAGAAGCCAATTTGGGGGCAGCGTAGGCCTGGGTCGGTTGGCGAGGGGTCGTTTTTTGGCTTCGCCGGCGGCTGCTCGTCGAGTCGGGCTGACCCGATTCAGCCGACCCGACCCGGGTCAACGCCCGGGTCGGGTCCGTTGACCCGGGTCGAACCTGACATACCCGACCCGTTTTTAATATAATATAATATTATTTTATTTTAAAAAAAATTTAATTTTTTTTCTGTATTTTTTTTGCCGAAAAAATATATAAAATTTTTTTGAAAGAAATTTGTTTTTTCTGTATTATATATATTTTTTTCGAAAAAAAAATTAAATTTTTTTTAAATTTTTTAATTATGTGATATATTTGTTGTTTTAATTTAATGTGATATTATTATGCATGTTTTTGTCTTGTTTAAATTAAATAAGCCTGAAGTTACATGATAGTATTTTGCATGTTTTTTTATTACCATCGAATTATTATGCATATTTTTAATACAATTGCATGAGTTGTGTTTTGAATGTCATCTGACTTAGTTAAGGTTAGAACCGTAGGCTGCATGAATTGTTGTGTTTCTGACTGCTGATCGTTTCTGATTACGCACTCATTTGATCACCTCACATGTTAGGAGAAAGGTCCTAAAATCAATCCAAATTACCTGACAAATGTTTTCAAAAATGAACAGGGTAGGAAGGTACCGAAAGGGCATTAGTTTATCCAACTAGTGTAACCAAGTCCCCGAACTCGGTTAATCTCTGGTTCGTAGGAATAGGGTGATTCTCCCATCACCCTATTTGGGTTTCTAATCGACCCACTTCAAATCGATTAGTGGCGACTCCTTGGTATAAACCATTTGCATGTTAAAAACTTAAACCCTAAGTCGCAATATGGTATGGGCTTGGGAGAGCCCGAGTTAAGTCCTGAACCTAGACTTAACACGCACCAGGCGAGCCCCCCTTCTTTTTGCATGTTGTTCAATAAAAAAGCTCGGGAGTTCGGTCGCGACACCCTACAAGGACTTCGTCTCGATCACCGACGTCTCCGGCATGGCCATGCTCTTCGAGCAACAACCCATGATCTACCAAGCCTTCCACTTCGACTCCCACAAGCTCGCAACACTCAAAAGAATGGCCATGTCCGAGGACAACGTCACGAGCTGAACGAGCTTCACTGCCTTGGCGGCTCACGTGTGGCGTGCGCGAAGCCAAGCACAGAACATGAAGGCACACCAACTCACGAAGCTTCACGTCATGGTCGACTTCAGGTCGAAGTTTGAGATGACGGCGTTGCCGGTGGGTTACTTCGGCAATGCCGTGACCACCGCGAGCTGTCTCTGCACAGCTGGCAAGCTGGCGGAGAGGCCCATCTCCTTCACCATCGGGCAAATAAAGAATGCCGTCGAGTCCGTGACGAAGGACTACGTGAGATCGAGGATCGACTATGAGGATGTCTATAAGCCTCGGCTCTCGTCGGTTGGCACTCAGGTGATAAGTTCGTGGACAAGGCTGGCTTTTGGCGTGGCAAACTTCGGCTGGGGAGCGCCGGCATAGTTCGGTAGCAGCGGCCTAGTGGAGGAGCTCGACCTGTTCTTGCCGGAGGGGGAAGGGAAGAAGGGCATTGTGGTGGTCTTGGGGTTGCCAGTTTCAGCCATGAAAACCTTCCAAGAACTGGTCAAGGTGT
Organism: Syzygium oleosum; assembly: GCF_021117445.2. Taxonomy (NCBI): domain Eukaryota; kingdom Viridiplantae; phylum Streptophyta; class Magnoliopsida; order Myrtales; family Myrtaceae; genus Syzygium; species Syzygium oleosum. Next base: position 116,302 of record NW_026607512.1, read on the forward strand.
AATCCAGGAACGGGGAATTAACGCGGATGGATTTGTACTTCGCTCGTTCTTAAGTTTGATCTCACGACTCGTGACCGTAAGAGATTTTGTGGGACCACCGCTAATTATTCCAATATTGTGATCTGCCACTTAATGAAAAAAAATGCTTAAATCGTGGTTCTTGGAGAGTTTTAAGATCACTAAAGACCCGTTTGGTTCAACTTTTCAAATGCTACTTGGGGGAATGCAAAAACCTTTAGGTTAAAGTCCCTTGAGAAAATGTAAGTGGCGTTTGGTAAAAAATCATTTGTAAAGTTATTTTGGCTTATGTAGTGTTTGGTAAATTTTTTTTTGCAAAAGGTTTTTTTTTAATTATCTTTTTTATTAAAAAAAACCTATCCTACCCTTCGCCGAAGCTGGCGAGCTAGATCTGGCGCAAGCAGCCGTCGCCCAAGGTCTGGCAACCCCCGGCGAGCTAGATCTGTCGCTGGTGGTCGTCGCTCGAGGCCAGGCGACCATCGGCAAGGGTTGCGCGACCCAGGCGACGGCCGCCTGTGGTCGCGCAACCCAGGCAAGCGGCGCCTGGGCGATCGCGTGACCTCAGGCGGTCGTCGCCTGGGTCATGCGATCCGGTGTCGGCCGCCCTCGCCTATTTCCGTCTCCGGCCACCTCACGAAGAAGATGAACAATACCAAAAGAGGCAAAATCGAAATAAGCCAAAATAAGTGAGGGTAGTTTGAGGACAAAAAATTTGGATTCAACATTTGTGGAATGCCGAAAGCCCAAAGCTAGTCCAGACCAGCTTTGGGCTTTCGGCATTCGAAATGCTAACATTTGGCCAATGGTAGGTCGAAAGCTGAACTAAACGGTTCATCATTTTGGGAAGGGGCTTTCGAGGCCAAAAGCCCATTCCCAAAGCTGAACCAAAAAGGGCCTAAGAGCCCATTGCATCACCGAACACTTGTGTGAGTAATTATAGCACTATGTCGTACCTATAATCGGGCTGGTCAAATTAAAATATTCGTATGAAAAGGTAACAGAAAAATGCCGCATAATATTTTAAAATTACGTTTTTCTCTTATTCAGTAATTGAAATTACCAATTCAATTTATTGCTAAACTGTTGTCCAGTGAAGAAACTTATTCTCTTCTTTAATTGAATCTTCACCATCCGAATCTTCGGAACAATATCGAATTTTTGTTACTTTTTTGCTTACGAATCATCTATTTAGTTATAAGGAATTAGTGCATATAAAAGATTATCTTATATATTCTTCTAAAACTCTTCAGAAGCAAGAATTAGTAGAATTTTGGAAGATAGGGATGACAACCAAATGAAGAGTTTTATGTAAGAGTTTGTAATAGTAAATTTATATGGGTGCATGTTTGCTAGCATGACTAAACATTCTATCAAAGGTTTCGCAGCCTGCTTCGGCTACGTTTGACAATCACTTTCCAAAAGTCAATTGACCAAATGCAAGTACCATTTGGCAATTCTTTTGGGGGAAAATTTCAATTAAGGACCTTAAGTGGGGTCAAATTCTCAAAAAAGGGCCCAAAGTGAACATAGTGTCAAATAAGGGCTTGAAGTGCCCAATCAGTCTCAAATAAGGACCCGAAGTACTTAAAAAGTCTCAAATAAGGGCCTGGGTTGCCGACCGGCCGACGAGAATGTTACTATTCCGGCACCGGAACAGTAAAATTTTTATTTTTTTAATTATTTTTTCCTTTCTGTTTTTTATCTTTTCCTTTTCCTTCTCTTTTTTTTTTCTTCTCTTCCTCCGCCGGCCATAGCAGGGGCCGGCAGGCCCTTATTTGATACTATGTTCACTTTGGGCCCTCTTTTGAGAATTTGACCTCACTTGGGGTCCTTAATTGAAATTTTCCCTTCTTTTGGAGAGCGATGGGGAGACACAATTGCATTTCCAAAGTCCTCTACAGTTGCTTAGCCCAAGATAGGTATGTAGAAGCTTTGAGATTTAGCATTTATGGAATGCTAATACATATTTTTCTTCTAATTTTACCCTCACTAAATTTTCGAAATACCAAAAATACCCTCACCATTTTTCACCGTGTGACATCATCGGCGACAACCATCGAGGATGGCCTAAGGTAGATCTGGCTTGCGGCTGCCTGAGCCCTTCGTCGGATTCCAACAAAAGGTTTGAAAGTTCATTTTTATTTTATTTTAAATAGCAAAAGTCAGTATGTTTTTTTTTAAACACCAATTAAACCAAAATTGCTTACCAATAAACTTTTAAATTAAACTGAACCAAACATTATTTGCATTTTGAAAGCTGCTTTTTAACTTAAAATCTTTTGTATTTTCCCAAAGCTTTCAAAGCAGTCTGTAACCTGGACAAACCAAGGGATGAAACATTTTAATGAAACAAAATCAATCTATGCCACGTGGATTTTTGCTTCCATTTCTAGTAAGAACGTACCCTGTCATCAGCTGGATTGAAGGCACCAGTAGGGAGAGCCCCTAAAAATGATTCAAAGACGGAGACGCGCATTCCCACACCCCCTAAAAATGCAATAGTAATGGTCGCGATCTGGTTTTGAATTACCAAGCTCAAAGACTTAGCACGGATCACGGGACCGATTTGCTTCCAAATCGGTCCAACGACGGTGGATCTTTTGGTGACCGGCGAGTGGCACAAGGATCACGGATGGCGGCCAACAAGTCTCCGGTGAGGGGACCAACAGTGAAACCCAGCAAGGAGGGTAGGTACGTCGAGGGCAAAGTTGCTGGATTAGCACCGGAAGACCTGCAAAAACTTATTTAGGCGCGACTGGAAGATATTGGGCTCTCTGGAAAACCGGGATACTTCTTGTTGTGGTCGCTATCATTCTCCGGCACTGGTCTGGACCGATGGGAAGCCGGATGCGTAGCTGCAGGGATCGCTAAACAACTAGAAACCGCTGGAAACTCAACGGGATCAGACCATGTCACGTCAGTAAGCAATGGTGCAGAGCTAGCGTTGGACTAGGGATTGCGGAAACTATCGCTGTCACTGGGCTGGACTGTGGCGTGACTGTGAAAGGGCAAGGACGTCGCCGGAAGCTTGAAGGCGTGTCGCTGGAGAACCTTCAAGAAATTGCCAGAAGGCCTGCAGTAACTCGGTGAAATCGCCAAAGAGGTGTTGTGGCGTCGGGTTTGCCGATAGCTGCAGGTTGCTTGCTGGATTATACTGGTGAGCGTTGCCGGGAACGTCTCTACGACCGGAAACGCAAGTGAAGATCGCTTGAGGTGCGGCGGGGACGCTCGACTGAAGCGGACAAGTCACTGCAGAGGCTTGCGGAAGCTGCTGGGTTCACCGCCAAACAGGAAACAGCAGCCAACGATCGCGAACGCCGGGTGTCCTTGACGATAAAAGGACCACCGAGATAGCTGGTTTCGTTGTGAAAACCGTCAACGCTGTAAAAGACCCACGAGTGCACAACAGCAGGTCGGCAAACGCAAGAGCGCGGCACGAAGGTGTTGTGCACGTTAGGAGGTAGTGGCTGTCAGAAGAACAATGGCTAAAGATCAATGGTGGAAGGGGACACCGAGAGCATTTCTCTCTTCCTCTCCAACCGAATATTATCCCCTCTCCACTCCCTATTTTCTCTCAGTATCGTGCCTCCCTCCTCACTGCTTTCTATTGATTTTTTTTATATTGGGGCTGTCCCCTCAATGTTACCAACCTCGCTCGTTTATATAGGCTCAACTCCTAGGGTTTCACACAAGAGCAAAGATATCTTATTTCCTCATTTTGATATCCAACTTAGGCAATTTTCTGATTGTTTTCAATAGTTGAATTTTCGTAGAATGAGTTATCTTCCAAGTCTTCCAACTTGGCTTTGTAATGCAAGTTTCAGCCATATATGTATCCCATGGTCTTGGCCATAATTCCATGCTCTTATAGGCTCGGTCCAGCTTATTAATTAAGTTAAGAATCATCCATTCAAATCCACCCGCAGCCGGTCCAATTTAAATACAGCTATATGAGCCTTTTACTATTAATGTTATGCTCCTAATATTTATATGCAGTTTAAGTAATATCTTGGTTCAGGGGCCGGGCTCAATCCCTAATTTTCTATGCAATGAATACTTAAATTGGTTGCCAATATTTAAGTGTAGATGGGAATCTATATAATTTTCTTAATTGAGTGCTTAATAAGTATCCGGGAGATACTCATTAACACAATTCATAGTAAAAAAGAATTAGGTAGAAACAAATACCACCTTCGACGTCACATTAACATAAAAAAACACGTTTACCAGATTTCAAAATTTGTTTGTTTTTTCTTCCAACAACAGAAATAACATGCTGCCGAAGCTGTCAAATATTATAATGAACATATATTTGCGCTCCGAAGATTAACTGAGACTCTTCTTGGCCAACGTTGCTTAAAAGATTGAGTAATTCTAATATTTACACAAGCGGTCTTGTACACCATTGATCTGGGAGAATCGGTAGTTACAATTCTCGATCAAAGTTGGACGAGGCCACTTGTGTAAAACTTGCTTTACATTGGCGGTGCATCCTCTGTTTTTGCTAATTATAATTGCAACTTATTTCTGTAGTTTTGTTATTTTATACGATGCTTAATAATTGCAACTTGGCCATGTGACGGTTGACGGGAAAGAAGGTGCCAGCTCGAGGTAACACATGAACAGGTTACAATCAAGGGATTTTTGTAGCTACGTATGCATTAGTTGCAGTTGACCCTAGGAAAATTTAAAGAATTCGTGCATCGTTAGGTACCACCATCAAGCATGTTGACCCAATGACAATTTAAGAATTCGTGCATCTATATGTTGAAAAAGAAAGCCAAACGTTCAAGCTCTAAAGCCAACAAATTTCCACTTCTATTTAAGGTCCCCCATATTCCTCTTCGACATGCAAGTGAAGCCATAAGTTCAAGCTTTCAGGTTCCAGCTCTCTCTCTCTCTCTCTCTCTCTCTCTCTCTCTCTCTCTCTCTCTCTCTCTCTCTCTCTCTCTCTCTCTCTCTCTCTCTCTCTCAAGCATCTCATTGCCTCATCTCTTTAGATCGGTTTTGGACTGTGATTATCCTAGCATTCTCTAGATCGGTCAATGAAGCAGTTTTGGCCAAAAAACCATGAAGTATAAGGGTCATTTGCTGGAAATTTCCATCATTTGGGATTGGTACAGTCACGTAGACATAGAGAATAGTATGATAGGATGATCAGTAGGGCAAGGTTAGAGTGTATGCAAATGAAGATTCCGACTGAAAGAGAGGGTGTGTGCTGTCAGTAGTAAATGGAAGGAAAGTGATGTAGCTAGCAAAGATCACCTAGAGGGGGGTGAATAGGTGATCTTAAACAATTTTGATCAATTTATAGCGGAAATGGTTGATCACAGTTGAGTCTGAATAAAATTCAAATTCAAAACAGTTTATATAGACAGTGCTCTTGATGTGCAGTATGTAAAGTAAGAGATAAGGGATAGAAAAACTGCACACAAGTTTATAGTGGTTCGGCTTATAGTAAGCCTACGTCCACTCTCCCACGCTGACAGCCTACTGGCTGGATTTCACTATGTAATCAAAAGGAATTACAGATTCTGAGTGACAGTACTCTTGTATATGATAAGACTCTCTATCTCACACAATCACTCTTACAAAGTATCCCTCAAGATCTTGTGTTTTGCTCAAGAAAGACAAGAGAAAGGATCGAAGTATGCTCAGACTTTGGACTTGTTGATTCTCGATTTCGTACATACCTTCTGCTCCTCGTAGGTCTCCTTTTATACTCCTCCACTACCAAACTAGCCGTTGGACAGTCTTCATAGGATCATCTTCCAATCTTCATCTTGGACGGATTTGTATAAAATGGACTGAGTAGCCGTTGGTTGACAAAATCTGAATCCCGCGGATTCTGGTCGCCCATACAATCAGAATCTTGGTTTCCATAAGTAGAGCTTTATCCGTTGTAATGCATACTTGTCATAATGTTTGATTGTCAATCAATTAGGCTGAGATTGAGTCAATCAAAACTTTCCTTTTGTGAAATCCATGCCAGATCACTAGCTGTTGTAATTCATTCCGAATGAGTTTTGCTTCTGCGTCTGAAAAACTTCAGCGTCTGCATCTGCATAATTTCTGAGTCTGAAGAATTTCTGATTCTTTACATTTAGAACCTGAGTCAGCGTAGGTCTTCAGTATAATATGAGTCTTTCAAATTTAGAGTTTAAATAACTTTTATGGTAAAGTTTGAACATCTTATTTCTGAGTCTGAACTTTTAGTTCTGAAAACTTGTAAAGTCTGATATTTCCTTCTGAACTTCCAGAATATATTAACCCGAAATGGAATGCATGTCAGATTTACAAGATAAACATAGAAAGTTTTGTCAGCTTCAAAATTCATTAGGAGTTTTTCTCAATAATCTCCCCATTTTTTATGGTGACAAAACTTCAATGCAGATTCAATCAATGTCAAATAAATCATATTAAGCGCATGAAACACAAATAAGAAATAAATGTGCAAACTCTTTAGATCTGTGTATTTCTCTTCCTTTGAGTATAATCTGCATATTGGAATGTTAGTATGACAATATCCGCATAGTATAATCTCTCCCCCTTTTTGTCAGCAGCAAAAAGAATGAATCAATAATAAGCAGAATAATGTACTGATATAAACCATCCAAACAGTCTAACAAAGGCAAATGTTTAGAATACAGAACCAGTTTGGAAATAAGAATGGTTTTAAAAGGAGGGTGTGAGAAGCAGGTTATTTCTTTGATGGGGTTCGAACAAGCTGAAAGTTTTCCAGGATAGAAATAGCTTCCTCAATCTTTATAGAATAATGACCCATAGCTTTCTCCATATTTGTTGAACACAGAGCAATAGCTTCCCCAATCTCTGCTTTGTCTTTTTCTGCCTAAAGACGTTGAGTCTGATTGTTTTCCTCAACAATTTTATGAAGATTCTTCACGTCCTCTTCAAGTGCAGCTTTTTTCTCTTTTATTTCTAGCAGAAGGGTCAAAATGGTCATGTTGTCTGAGGTCTGTCCTTGAACATTGTCTGGTGCATTTTGCTCGAACTTATCCCCTGTTTCTATTGGAATCTCCCCCTGAAAATCTGCATATTCTGCAGTGCTATTTTCATTCAAAGTCTCTTCAGGATTAAGTGGAGATTGACTTACATCTGTCCTTTGTGGAATATCATCCTATTGATGCAGATGTGAGTCTCCAGATACTAGTTCTGAAACTTTCTCAGTAGGTTCTAAAATATGTTCTGGATCAACATTCTGTCCTGTTTCAAGGTGTTCGGATTCATCATCTTCATCTCTAAGAAGAATTCTCCTCTTCTTACTGTACACCTTTAATGGACTTGAAGACATAGTCTGCTGTCTTGCTTTTTCTTTTCCTGTTCTTTTTCTTTCTTTTTTGTCTTTGTCATTTTTCCTGCCAATACATTGAGCTTCTGACTGCTGAGCACCCTTTCTTCTGTCTGTACTTGCTCTTTCCTTTTTATCATCAAAATGCTTAAGATTCATCTTAGTAAGCATCTTTTCTCCAACAAACATCAAAGGAACAAAGGTTTTGCACAAATCATCAGGAATAGTTATGTTTAAAAAGATAAGGATTCTAGAGATGAGTGCACCATAAGGAAGTTGGCCCTTGTCCTTTTGGAGAGTTTTGTACATGTGGAAAATGCTGATGTGTGGAAGAGAGAAAGACTTTCCATTCAGAATGGCCCAAATAAGCTTGATTTCAGACTTGGACAAGTCAGACTTGGAAGCAGCTTTAGGCCTCAAGCAATTGATAATGATCTTATACAAGATTACAGTTCTTCTGGTCAGATTAGAATATGAGATATGGCGTTTAGAGCCTCTAGCAAAATTCTGATTTTCTAAAGCCGCTTTGGAAGCATTTTCTAGGCTCACGTCTAATGGAGTAAACTTGTAATTTTTCGCTTCAATAATTAGAGCCAGATCTTTTAATTTCAAATCATACTTTTTATCACCAACAGTGAATTGAAGCCAATTTGGCGACAGAATGGAAAGATTTGAGTAAAAATAAGCAGTTAGTTCTACATATACATGTGCAGATTGTAAACAGAATTCAGAAATACCCAATCTTTTAAAAAGATGTTTCACAGAAATGCCAGCCTTTTCCAGATAGTCAAAATCCACACTACGATGATTCATAATCCCTCTAGCAAGTAGCAACTGATAGTATACATTGTGCTTTGTATTTCTGAATAAACTGCCATTACCTTGAACACTGGACGCAATTCCAACTTTCATCTCAAAGTTATGAAACAGTCGAGCATCATCATCAGGAATTGTAAATTTAGATGCACTGGTAGACTTAGGGCTTAATCGAGCAGATTTCTTATCAGAGGGAGTGGATTGTTCCCCGACTTTCTCCTTTCCCTTCCTGGAAGTAGTCTCTTTTGGAGTAGTATTAGCCTGATCATGATCAGTTCTAGAGGAAAATTGAGAGTAACTTCGTATAAGACTTTCTTCAGTGTGAAAGTTGTTATCTTTCAAACACTGACGAAGAACCGATGCAGAGGCCTTGCTGCGTTTCAACCTTTCGTATGCTTTCCACACAAGCTTGATATTACTGAAACAAAAATCAGTTTTACCCGTAGTTTTTGGTGGAGACGATGGTTGTGGTTCTTGTGGTGTCGCTTCTGAAGGATCTTGGTGGTCCGATTCTGTGTTTGATATCTCCATGAATTCTGCTGGTCCTGAATACTTTGAATCTTTGTTGAGAATGTGCAATGATCGTCTTTTGAAAGGCATTGTGATTCACAGAGACAAAAAGATTTGATCTTGGAGAAGGAGGAGAAGCAGACTCTGAGTGTTGTGATGATCGGGAGTGAATGGGTTCGTACTGTTTAGAGTTTTATAAAAAGAAGAGGACGATTTTTGGAAAGAAAAACCGCTTTTTGAAGTATAAAAAGTGATCCTATTATTTAGGAATGAAAAAAAAAATATTTTAAGCACAATCAATCAATCAAATAAATTAGAATACATACCCGATTTGCTTCTAAAAGTAACATGTACGAAAATATCCTGTCAGAAATGCCAAAAATATACCCTCCAAAATTTGAATTAAGAACGTACCTTTCATTTGAGTCTGAAATGGATATTCAAACGGAGAATATTTGAGTCTGAAAAATTCCTATCTAACAAATACTTCAAGAAAATGGGTAAGTAATGCATAGTTTATTTCTAATATATTCAAATGAAGACTTATCTAAAGGTTTTGTGAATATATCAGCTACTTGATTCTTAAAATCAATGAATTGAATATTCACATCTCCGTTCTGAACATGATCTCTGATGAAGTGATGCTTGATTTCAATATGCTTGGCTCGTGAATGGAAAATTGGGTTCTTGGTCAAATTTATAGCACTTGTGTTGTCACATTTGATTGCAACACTTGAATCTTCAATAGTAAAGTCTCGCAACTGTTGTTTCATCCACAAAATTTGAGCACAACAACTTTCCAAGGCCACATATTCTGCTTCTGTTGTAGAAAGCGCAACAATGCCCTGTTTCTTTGAGTACCAGGATACTAACATATTTTCAAGTAATTGATATGTTCCTGTAGTACTTTTCCTGTCCACTTTACATTTAGCTAAATCAGCATCAGAATAACCAGTAAGAATAAAATCTGATTCTTTGGAATACCAAAGACCTAACATTGGATAAGTTCCAATGTATTTGATTATTCTTTTAACTGCAGAGAGATGTGATTCCTTTGGGTCAGATTGAAATCTTGCACACATACAGACACTAAACAATATGTCAGGTCTAGATGTAGTAAGATATAACAATGATCTTATCATACTTCTGTATACATTCTGATCAACCTTTTTACCATTTTCATCTTTGTCCAGTTTGGATGAGTGAGACATAGGAATGTCTGTTTTCTTGCAATTCTGCAATCCAAACTTCTTGACAATCTCCTTTGCATACTTCTCTTGGCAAATGAATGTACCATCTTTGGTTTGTTTCACTTGTAGGCCAAGAAAGAATGTTAATTCACCCATCATACTCATCTCGAACTCATTCTGCATATTCTTAGAAAATTCCTTGCAAAGCAGTTCATTAGAGGATCCAAAAATGATATCATCAACATAAATTTGAACAAGTAAAAAATCATTACCTTTTCTCTTAATGAATAAAGTTGTATCAACCTTACCTTTGGTGAAGTCATTTTGCAGAAGGAAGTTACTTAACCTTTTATACCAAGTACGAGGTGCTTGTTTTAGACCATACATGGCCTTTTTGAGTTTATAGACATGATCAGTCTTCCTTGGTTCTTCAAAACTAGGTGGTTGTTCCACATATACTTCTTCTTTGATGTAGCCATTCAGGAAAGCATTTTTCACGTCCATCTGAAATAATTTAAAGTCATGGAAACAAGCATAAGCTAAAAGTAGCCTAATGGCTTCTAACCTGGCAACCGGTGCATAGGTTTCATCATAATCTATGCCTTCTTCTTGTGAGTAGCCTTTTGCTACAAGTCTTGCTTTGTTTCTTGTAACTTTTCCTTTGTCAACCAGTTTGTTTCTGAATACCCATTTTGTTCCAATTACTGGATGATTTTTGGGTCTTGGCATAAGTTCCCATACTTTATTGATTCTGAACTGCTGAAGTTCCTCCTCCATAGCTTCGATCCAGCTTTCATCTGATAATGCTTCACCAATTTCTTTTGGTTCTATTTCTGATATCAATGCCAAGTTGCTGATGTTTTTCTTGCGTTTAGATCTAGTCTTGATGCCATCTTCTATTTCTCCAATGATGAGGTTCTTCGGATGACTGGATTTATGCTTCCAGTTTCTATCGAATCTCTCATTTTGAATATCACCAGATTCTGAAGGTTCTGATTGAGTCTGGATTGAACCTTCTTTTCCTTCTTCTACAGATTCAACGATCTTTGGAGATTCTTGTTGAGCTTCAGATAACTCTTGAATATTGGGAGATGGTTCAGATTCATCTTTGTGAGTCTGAATATTTTCATCAAACCTCACATTCATTGTTTCTTCCACAGTCTGAGAATTCTTGTTGAAAACTCTATATGCTTTACTTGTAGTAGAATATCCAAGGAAAAATCGTTCATCTGCTTTTTCATCAAACTTACTAGAGCGGTCATTTGGATTTTTGAGCATAAAGCATTTACAATCAAATACACGAAAATATGAAATGCTGGGTTTTCTACTTTTGTAAAGCTCATAAGGGGTTTTGTCAAGAATGGGCCTAAGAAAAACTCTATTAATGATATAATAAGCTGTAAAAACTGCTTCTGCCCAAAAATGAAAAGGAATCTTGCTTTCAATCAAAAGAGTTCTTGCCATTTCTTGCAAAGAACGATTTTTCCTTTTCACAACACCATTTTGTTCTGGTGTATAAGGAGTAGAAAAATTGTGTTGAAAGCCATTTTCCTCACAGAAATCTGAAAAACTTTGATTTTCAAATTCTCCCCCATGATCAGTTTTGATGCTCGAAATGGTATAACCCTTTTTCATTCTGAACTCTTCTTGTAAATCTTGAAAAATATGAAAATGCTTCATTTTTATGAGCAAGGAAGAACACCCAAGTAAATCTTGTGAAGTCATCAACAATAACTAAACAATATTTCTTACCACCAATACTTTGTGTTCTGGTTGGTCCAAATAGATCCATATGAAAAAGCTGCAAGGCACGATTAGTGGAAACATGATGTATAGACTTAAAAGAGCTTCTTACTTATTTTCCTAGAGTGCGGGCATTGCATAACTCTGTTTTCTTGTACTTTAAATCTGGCAGTTCTCGAACTAATTTCTTGTTTGAGATTTTTGAGATTTGTTTCATACTAATATGCCCCAATCTTCTGTGCCATAGATCTTCATCCTCTTTGATTGAGATCAAGCAATGAGTGGAGTTTGGATTGACATCTAGAAGATAAATATTGCCATGTCTTCTTCATGTAAATGTTTGAGAAGAATCTTTGCTCGTTCCTGAGCATGTATTTTCTTGAAAATTGATTCTGAAACCTGTATCACATAGTTGGCTTATGCTTATCAAGTTGTAGTTGAGTCCTTTTACCAATGACACATCATTGATTATGAGTCCTCCAATTTCAACTGTTCCTTTGCCAACTATCTTCCTTTGTTATTTCCTCCAAAGTAAACTTTTTCACCATTCAGGCTTTGTAGTTTAACGAATATGCTCGGATCTCCTATCATGTGTCTAGAACATCCACTGTCTAGGTACCACTTTCTTTTTCTCTTAGTAGTAATCTGCAAAAATCACAATTACTCAAGTTTTCTTTGGTACCCAAATTTGTTTGGGTCCTTGAGAATTAGTATAGGCTGTCTTAACAAAGTCTCTTCGAATTGGTCTTCAAACCTTAGGACATTCATTCTCAAAATATTGTGGATCTCCACATTTTGAGTACTTGAGTGCACTTCGGTCAACGGGTTTGACAAAATTCCTTTTGAAATGATTTTTATAAACTTGTCGAGGAGGTCTTTGCTTTAATCTCTCATTGACTTTTGAAAAATCAATTAAATTGTCACTTTCCTTCACAAATCCGAGACCAGATTTGTTGTAGTAAGGAATTTGTATAGAAAGAATATGCTTCAAGGTTTCTGAACCTTTTGAAAACTTGGAAGTAATTTCTGAAAATTCCTTTTTCAAAATAACATTTTCTTTGGAAAGTAAATCTCAATTTTCCTTGACTTGATGAAATTCTTTTTGAAGGAAATCGATTTTTTCTTTTTGTGAAACATCCTGTTGCCTCAATGATGAATTTTCCTTTTTTAATGAAGAGATTCTTTTAAGAGTAGCCTTAAATTCAAAGCATAATTCATCAATGTAATTTGACACTTCAATTGGCATTTCAGGATACTTTACCTCAATCTCAACTTTAGCATCAGAATCTGAATCTGAGTATGAGTCTGACTTGACTATCAGACAGAAGTTTGAGAGATTTTCATCACTGTCTTCACACTCTGTATCACTCAAGGTTCTGCTTTTAAGGCTTTCTTTGCTTTCTCAAATTTGGCCTTTTTTTTCAGAAGTGGACAATTTGGCTTAATATGTCCACGTTTCCTGCAATTAAAGCAAATTACTTCCTTTGATTTTTCTGTTTCAATGAGAGTCTTCTTCTTCTCAAAAGGCTTCTTCCCTTTGAGGTTTCTTCCTTTGATTTTCATCTTCTTATACTTCTTTATGAAGAGAGCCAGTTCTTCATCGTCAACATCTTCATCTTCAGAATCTGCATCAGAATCAATGTTAGTTTTTAATGCAATTGACTTTTTACCTCCGGATTCATTCTCCTCATTCAGTTGCTCGGTCTCATATGATTGAAGAGTTCCAATTAACTCATTCACTGATAGAGGCATGATTCTTTGAGTCTCTCGAAGAGATGTTTTGATATTATCCCACTGCTTTGACAGTCCTCTCAACAGTTTGTTGACTTTCATCGCATCTGAGACTGGTTGTCCTTGATATGCAAGACCGTTTACTATGTCAGCAAATCTGTCATACATATCAGCAACTGATTCTCCAGACTTCATTTTGAAGGATTCATATTGACCAAGCAGTAGATTGATTTGAGTTTCCTTGGCTCGATCTGTTCCTTCATAAGTAGTGTAGAGAGTATCCTAGATATCCTTAGCTGATTCACAAAAAGCAATTTTTTTATATTCAATAGGTGCTAAGGCACAATAGAAAGAATAAATTGCTTTGGAATCTAAGGCTTCTCTTTTTGATATCTCAGTTTGAGATAATGGAGGATCTGCTGGTATGCTTCCTTCTGTCTTTTCTTTTGAATCAGAAGGTCTTGGTTTAACTCCTCTGATGATGACATCCCATTGCATGTGATCAATTGACTTTATGAATGCCTTCATCTTATTCTTCCAGACACTATATTCCTTGCCATCGAAATATGGTGGTCTGTTGTTGCTTTGTCCTTCAATGAGACCTGGAGCACTCAAGCTAGCCATATAGATCGTTAGCTCAGAAGTAATACACTTCAATAAACGAGCAAAGGATCACCTAGAGGGGGGTGAATAGGTGATCTTAAACAATTTTGATCAATTTATAGCGGAAATGGTTGATCACAGTTGAGTCTGAATAAAATTCAGATTCAAAACAGTTTATATAGACAGTGCTCTTGATGTGCAGTATGTAAAGTAAGAGATAAGAGATAGAAAAACTGCACATAAGTTTATAGTGGTTTGGCTTATAGCAAGCCTACGTCCACTCTCCCACGCTGACAGCCTACTGGCTGGATTTCACTATGTAATCAAGAGGAATTACAGATTCTGAGTGACAGCACTCTTGTATATGATAGGACTCTCTATCTCACACAATCACTTTTACAAAGTATCCCTCAAGATCTTGTGTTTTGCTCAAGAAAGACAAGAGAAGGATCTGAGTATGCTCAGACTTTGGACTTGTTGATTCTCGATCCTCGTAGGTCTCCTTTTATACTCCTCCACTACCAAACTAGCTGTTGGACAGTCTTCAGAGGTCATCTTCTAATCTTCATCTTGGACAGATTTGTGTAAAATAGATTGAGTAGCCATTGATTGACAAAATCTAAATCCCGCTGATTTTAGTCGCCCATACAACCAGAATCTTGGTTTTCATAAGTAGAGCTTTATCCGTTGTAATGCATACTTGTCATAATGTTTGATTGTCAATCAATTAGGCTGAGATTGAGTCAATCAAAACTTTCCTTTTGTGAAATCCATGCCAGATCACTAGCTGTTGTAATTCGTTCTGAATGAGTTTTGCTTCTGCATCTGAAAAACTTCAGTGTCTGCATCTGTATAATTTATGAGTCTGAAGAATTTCTGATTCTTTACATTCAGAACCTGAGTCAGCGTAGGTCTTCAGTAAAATCCGAGTCTTTCAAATTTAGAGTCTGAATGACTTTTATGGTAAAGTCTGAACATCTTATTTCTGAGTCTGAACTTTTAGTTCTGAAAACTTGTAAAGTCTGATATTTCCTTCTGAACTTCCAGAACATATTAACCTGGAATGGAATGCATGTCAGATTTACAAGATAAACATAGAAAGTTTTGTCAGCTTCAAAATTCATTAGGAGTTTTCCTCAACAGAAAGATCGTGTGATTATTTCTCCTTTCGTCTTTAAAATCCAAACTAAAAAATGAATGAAAGTCGAAATAAGGTCGGACTACAAAGCCCGATGACACCGAGGTAGCCGAGGGATCAGTTTGAAGCAAGTATAAAAGCGATGTCGTGACGAACTGTCGCGTTGTGGTGAATTCATGAAACCCTAGTAATCCACATAAACGTCTGATTGAACAGTTGCCTACATTTTGTTTTAGGGTTTTCTGACTAACTGATCTATTTAGTTGCATCTTTGCGGAGTATCAGAATGATCGAGGAGATCGTGCTGTTCAGAAGTTTGACATCCCGCGGCAGAGGAATCAAACATGGTTTCGCAAACGGTAAGAATCCACACGTATAATCAAGGGCTCAAATACCCGAGATCGTATATCTTCTGAATTCTTATACTTATGCTGATTTTCTTTGGTAGATTTTGCGCCATATCGTTTCCCAGAGGTCAAGTTGACCGGGCCGGTTGTTAATTCGAGGTTAATTTTCTTCTCCTTCTCTTATAATCACGCTCTTGGAGCTAACTATTCATGTCTATTTTCTTGTTGTTGTGTTCCATAAGGTCTAGCGTAAGTATCTTCTTTCTTTTTTGGCAAGGTCAAGGAATGGTTGCAATTTATGTGCTAAATCCGCTAACATCTTTCTACTCTTGCTATTGATTTTGTCCGCTATATCTCGCCAATGCTACCCCACTTGTAACCGCCGCTGCCGCCCTCACTTATATGACTCTTTTATGTGTGTGTGTGTGTGTGTGTGTGTGTGTGTGTGTGTGTGTGTGTGTGTGTGTGTGAGAGAGAGAGAGAGAGAGAGAGAGAGAGAGAGAGAGAGAGAGAGAGAGAGAGAGTCACGGTCGTGAAGGTTGCAACCTTCGTCAATTCGCTCTTGTGCGGACACAAATATATGCTCGCGCAAGGTCAGCGACGTTCGTGCGAGCGAGTTGCAGAAAGATCGTGACCTTCGATGGTAGCCTCAATCAAGTTTCACGGGAGAGTTAGAAAGGATTAGAATTGTAGTTGGTGTGTGTGTGTGATTTCTCATAAAATGTGAGGTATCATTGGTAAAGTTAAGGTACTTTTTGGTGATATGGGTTAATCTGGGCTTTCGACTGGATTGTTGATTAAGGGATATCTTTAACAGATACTATCTTATAAAAAATGGTCACGATGGTGGTAAAACTTCATTTAATAGTTTTTGTATGTTTTTAACATTGTTATGTGCCTCCCAATATTCTGGATACATAGAGACTAGCCGTATAAGCACCATCATTGCAAAATGGTCACGATGGTCACGATCTATTATCTAAGACGATCACCAAATTCCACGTTATGGTTCGTGCTATAGAAAAGTAAATTACATTATTTTCGCATCAGTCATATAAACATTATTTAGATAAGCCCACAAAGAATGATGACGGTAGACGTCTAGAACTCACATAAATGATTATTTTATCTAGGTCAACGTTCCTTAAGATAAAGGGAAAACACCACAAAAAACCCTAAATTATATCACTTGTGACAAATTTATCCTGAACTTTTTTTTGTGACACGAAAAATCCAAAATTATGCCACTTGTGACATATTTACCCCACAATACATTTGTCCATGGGTATTTTCGTCTTTTTCTTTTTTCTTTTTTTTCTTTCTTCTCTTCCCCTCCGCTGTGGCCGGCGGAGGGAAGCCGGCAAGGGCGGCCCTTGCCAGCGTTGGGCGAGGGCAGCCTTCGCCAAATTTGGCGAGGACGACCCTCGTTGGCGGAGGGAAGAGAAAAGAAAAAAAAATAGAAAAAAGAAAAATATGAAAATGCCTATGGACAAATGTATTGTGAGGTAAATGTGTCACAAGTGGCATAGTTTGAGGTTTTTCGTGTCACAAAAAAAAAGTTCAGGATAAATTTGTCATAAGTGATATAATTTGGGGTTTTTTGTGGTGTTTTCTCTAAGATAAATGAATGCTGCTAAATGAGCAGGTACAACTCCTAGTTGTGTACATCCACATCTACAGGAGGACTTGTTCGTCTCCTACGCGACTGGTGATGCGAACGTGACAGCACTTCACCAACTTCCTCAATTTATTTTGAACGTTCGTTTGATAGACACATCTCAGCTTAAGAATTTACGGGATTCACATTTTTTTTCTTATTAAAAAACACGAATTCTCATGCAACTTTCAGAATGTGATTGGTTCTGTCGTCGCATTACATGACCAATAGAATAAATCAGCGCAATATTTCCTCTTCTTCGATGGACCTTTGTGTAATGACTCATGGTATTCATCGATGTGTAGGTTTTTCAACAGCCACCGAAGCATTGACGATCAATGGCAGCGAGTTGGCTATGCGCAAGTCCGAGCCCGACATGGTCCAACCCGAGGCTAAGACCCCGGACAGGTCCTACTTCCTGTCGAGTCTCGACCAGGCGATTCCGTTCACCATGAAAACGATCTACCGCTACGAGAAAGGCGGCAACAACGCCGGGGACGTGATCAAACAGGCTCTGTCCAAGGCTTTGGTCCATTATTACCCGCTTGCAGGGTCCATGGCCATAAGCCCGCAAGGGAGCTTCGTCGTGGACTTGGCCGAAAAGGGCGTGCCGTTCGTGGAGGCGGAGGCCGATTGAAGCATGGGCGCGCTCGGGGACGTCCGCATTCCCAATCCCGATGTTACGAGCAAGCTCATTTACTCCGATCCCAAGGCCAAAAACATACTTGAAACACCATTGCTATCTGCACAGGTTAAGAGAACAACCTACGACAATGTCACTTCAATCCTGATACTTTGCATTGTGCTCTGTGTGTATCCATAACGTGTATCTGCATTATACTTTTCGAAATCAGGTGACGAGGTTCAAGTGCGGAGGATTCACTCTGGGTGTCCTAGTTAACCACAGCCTGGCCGATGGCGTCTCGGGAATGAACTTCATCAACTCGTGGGTCAAAATCAAGAGGGGGAAGCTGGTATCCGCCATCCCTTTTCTCGACCGGACTCTGTTGAAATCGCAGGTGCCTGCTCAGATCAAGTACCCCTACGACGACTTCGTCGAGATCACCGACTCGTCGGACAAGGAGCAGCTGTACCAACAAGATCCCATGGTTTACAAACTCTTCTCCTTCGACACTGAGAAGATCGCACCGATAAAGAAGTTTGCATTATCCGATGAAAAGCTAAAGAGCTGCTCGAGTTTCACCACCGTCTCGGCGCTGGTGTGGCATGCGCGGAGCAAGACACTGAAGATGAAGCCTCACCAATTGACGAAGATCCGTTTGCTGGCCGACGTTAGGACCAAGTTTGAGAAGCCGTTGCCTGAGAATTATTTCGGCAACGCCATGGTCACGACCGCAGGCCTTGCCTCCGCGGGGGAGCTGTGCAAGAGGCCAATCTCATACGCCGTTGAGCAGATACAGAAGGCGGTCGAGTGTGTGGACGAGGATGGCTTTCGGGGATACATGTAGGCCACAGCTCTCGTCGGTCGGCACGCTGGTGATCAGCTCGTGGACGAGATTCGACTATGGCATGTCGAACTTCGGGTGGGGCAACTTGTTGCAGTTCGGGTGCCGCGACCTGGGGAGGGAGCTGTGCCTGTTCATGCCGGAACGGGAAGGGAAGGAGGGGATCGCGGTGGTGTTGGTCTTGCCACTCTCGGCCATGAACACCTTTGAAGAGCTGGTCCAAGTTTAAGGCTACGACAAGGGCATCATCTGCTCAATCATCTTGCTTATTACAATGGGTTTACTTTTTCTTCTATTGTGGCAATAAATTTCTTTTGGTGTTAGCAAATAATTATACTGCTCTAGGCCTCTAGTGACTGTCTGCTGAGGGGCATTTCAACGTTCCCATGTTTAAAATTTTAATAATTGAATATATATATTTTTTAAATTTTGTCTTTGAGCTTTGATAAAGCAACTTTCGGGTCAAAGGTCTTCAAGGAAAAATTTATCTAAGAGAAATGATGAAAGTGACCATCCATAAATCCGAGCGAGACTGACGCCACAAATTTCTTTTAAGGTTGAGTTCACGAAAAACTTCGAACTGATATATTTATGATATATTTATTTTAAATTAATTTTTTGACTACCAAAAATCTCAAATTAGTACACTTATGATAAATTTACCCTCCGATAGTTTCCGTTAAATCGGATTAATATCAAAAACCACAAATTGGTACTCCTGCGATAAATAGAGGGTAAAATTTAACAGAAATTAATGGAGGGTAAATTTGTCACAGGTGTATCAGTTTGGAGTTTTTTATGATCGAAAAATTAGTTTTGGATAAATTTATCACACGTGTATCAATTTGGAATTTTTTATTATATTAAACCATAAGGAAACTTGCAAAACCTTTTTGTCTAGTTCTCACTCGAAGTTCCACTGGCCTTACTCAATTGACATAATAGAATGTCGACTGTCGAGCTCCGGCTACACCTTCCTTTTATTTGGTCGTTTTTTGGTGCTATAAACCTTTTTTCTATTGGTAGTAATATCTCTGAATAAATCTTTTATTCTTCTTTTCACTTTTTTTTTGTACGAAGAAGTTTAGGAGGAGGGGAGATTACTCCATCCCAAGGCAAGTGCATGCCGCAGGCCTCAAAGGTCTTATAGTGGTTTTACATATTGCCTATTAAAGAGGAGTGCTGGTAGAGTGATGCAAAACCTGGGCATGGTGCGCGTAAAGTTTGAACCTTACCAACTGAGCCAACTCACTTTGGCTCTTCTTTTTACTTAAACAATTCATACGTGATACCTCCATCTTTTCATATTATTTAAAATATTCAAAACTCAATTTCTTTATAGAAATTTCTGTCACAATATGTAAACATACTAAATTTTCGAAATACGCATCTAATGCCGGCGTGCTCATGTTCACTCACTGACCCAACTCCTTGGATCTTTATATAGTATACATATATATCACATGGTTTTTGTGTCTCAAATTTTTTTAGAAGTTGTATATCATCTCAAACACTGTCACGAACAAAGGATCACTCGCTAGCTGGAGTGATCCACCCACATGTGATTAATGAGATAAGACATTCGGAATGTGCCATATTCTTTACTATATAATTAATGTGTTCTATATAAATCAATCGTTCTAACTTGATGATAACGGAAGATGTGCTTTATTTAGGTCATTTGATTGTGCAATTGACTTAACACGGTGCGAAACCATGAACAAGAATTGCCTTCGGTAGCTGTAGCTCATTTCTTTTTGAAATAAAATTCTACATAGTATTCCATCTATATAGATGATTTAAATAATCACAAATATTTGATCGACACAAAACAGGCATGTAATGTGTGTTTTACATTTTTTGGACTGGGGAGTTATTTTATAGCAGCACTATCTACATGAGACGTGTTCGATTGTTTTTTTTTGTTTGTTTAAAGTAAGCGTTACAAAACTATTTACACATAGCCTAAACTAAGTTTTTAAGTATAAAACCTAAATAGGACAAATAGGATCATACTTGAATGAGAAAATTACCAAAAAAATCCTAATTCTATTGCACACACGCACAATTCACTCCTAAATTTTTAATTAGGCCATTTTTTTTTAAAAAAATTTAGCTCCTAATAATTAGGCGAGTTTAGTCCTAAATGTTTTGACGATTTGCCAATTGAGTCCTAAACTTTTCAATTGTGCCAATTTAGTCATAAACCTCTTGATGATTTGCCAATTTAGTCTTTCCAGCTAATTTTGGCCAGAAATCGCTAATGTAGCGATCTAGTTAGCACCGGTCGTCTTACATGGCACGGCCGGCGTTGACGTGGACAATTTTATTTTTTGTCGAAACCCTTCTCGTTATTTACGCACACACTAATTTGCATCCCAAACTTAAATTTTACTAACCTAATGTTAGAGCCAAACTACATAGTCTAAAAACTGATCAGCCCTCTATCAATAGACACAAAAAACGGATGGGAGAGGTGTGGTGGAAGCATGTTTGGGACAAAACAAACTATTTGTACTGGACTTTTGGTACATGTTCAATTTAGTTTTTCCAGCTAATTTTGGCCGTAAATTACTAATGTGGCAGTCTAGTCAGCACTAGCTATCTTACACAGCATGGCCGGCACTGACGTGTATAATTTTTAATATTTTTTAAAATTTCTGAATTTTTTATTTTTTATTTTTCTTCTTTTTTTTTCCAACCCTAGGCTGATGAGGGCATGGCTAAGGCGGTTGTTGCCCAAATCTAGTGAGGGTCGCGGCCCTCGCTCACAGCGAGAGGGAACCCCAATGCCCTTGCTCTAACCAAGCGAGGGTCGGCTAGCGCTGACCAAACTAGGCGAGGGTCGGCAGTGATGACTAGACCGCCACGTTAGTAATTTTGGCAATTAAAAATTTTAAAACTTAATTGGCAAATTGTCAAAAGATTTAGAATTAAATTGGCCAAATTGAAAGGTTTAGGATTGTGTTGGCATAAGTGCAATAAGTTAAGATTTTTTTTTGGTAATTTCCCCATACTTGAACTCTCGTTGCCCCTCTTACTAAATTATGTATGTGGAACGTTCCTCGTTGTTGTTGAGAATGACAGTGACCATTAGCTTAGCGGGCTCATTTATCAGACGCTCAAACTTTCACTGGACAACTTGAAGAGGCTCAAAGCTTTGGGAAAATTACCAAAAAAGTCATAAATCCATGCTTGTAGCCAACAAGCGTCTGTGGTTAGAAAAAAAAAAGAAAAAAAAAGAAAAAATAATAACAAAATATTCAGAAATTTTTTTAAAATTTGAAAATTTTTAAAATTGTTAATGTCAGCACCAGTCGTACCACATAGGACGACTGGCATTGACTAGACCGTCATGTTAGTGATTTCCGGTCAAAATTGACAAATTGTCAAAAAGGTTAAAGAGAAAATTGGCTAAATTGAAAAGTTTATGACTGAATTGGCACAAGTGCAAAAGGTTTATGACTTTTTTGTAATTTTCCCTCAAAGCTTCTTTTTATTTTTATTTTTTTGGACAAACTCAAAGCCTCTTTACAAGGCATTCCCAAACGCACTTCTGACATCTGGATATTTCCCAACTTACAGGAGCGCCTCCTCGAACGCTTGTGATCCCGCTGCAACAAAACCAGCATGCTTTCACGTACATATATAGAAACCCTACATTGCGTCAAGAATCAACATGCACGTAACCAAGGGTTGAAATACAAGTTTAGATCTTCCAATATCTAGATTCATTTCATAGATTATTTTCCACGTCTTTTCTCGTGGTCCAGTAGATCTGGCGGCATACTCAATCTTCGAGGATGATTCCTTGCACCTTTCTTCTTCTACCCCATTTACCACGCCCGCCTCACATTTTCACCCTCCCCTCGATCCTCATCTTCCTCCCATAGAGCTTATCTTTATTCATATGAAAATTCTCAGTATCTTCTGAGTCGACCGATAGGGTCGATCGCGTTTGGTCAAGGCGTGCATCTTCCTCTCGTAAGCCGGGCTGGGACGGATCAGAACTCCTGATCGCATCGTTCTTTTTGGCACTTCGTTGCTGTGTCACACAGTTATCCATGGTTGTCATCGTCTGCTCTGGTTTATTCCAGAGGATATGCATGCCACCACATTAGGGTTGGTGGGAGATGATGTAAAAGCCCTCCTGAGAAGTCGCTACCAAATGCTTCTTAATTAATTTCAAGTACTTTTGACAAAAAAAAAAAAGAATTCACGTACACCCTTTCTTTTTTGGTCTGAGAAAGTACACCCATTGATACACCTATCATATCACCCTTTGAAGAATTATTCGATTCAACACAAATATACAAGTACACCAATCGTATCATGCTTTGAAGAAGTATTCAATTCAACCCAAATATACAAGTATACAAGTCTTCATGTCTTATTTTTTCTTTTTTTGGGATAATGACACAAATGAAGTGGTCCCTGAACTTTAAATTTATTTAATGTGTTAGAAAAAAAAAGTCATGAAGAAATTGACCAACATTTTTATGCACAACAAGAGAATTACACGGGAATATAAGTTGAATCACTAGCGTGTAATGGGCGAATCTACAATTCCACAATGGTTCGAATATAATCACAAAGAAATTATTCTTGTTCCACAACCTAAATGCCGATAGCCTTCTGAAAGTAATGATGGAAACCTTTTATGTGTTTTTCTTATTGAGAGAGAGTGGAAGAGAACAAAAAGTTAATGTGCATTTTTTTGTACTTTTTTATTTTATGGAGACGGAGGAAATTATCAAAAGATAATCGCTCCCACCTCTCAAACGATGCCTTTCAAACACACCCCATCATGGGCGAACACACCCCTTCATGGGTGAACTGCTGAAATACAACACAATGTGATCTTTGAACTTTACCCTAATGTACAATATTATCCCTAAATTTTTAATTTGTTCAATATCATCCCTGAATTTTTTGTATATGTTCAATTTAATCTCTGAATTATATGAAAATATTCAATATTGTCCTTATATTAATTCAAGTGCAAGGATAACATCGAACATTCTCATATGAACTAAATTGAACATGCACAAAAAATACAGGGACCATGTTGTGTTATTTTCCCTTTTTTTTTTAGTATCAAGATTGATTTGACCCTTTCTTTTAGTTTCATTTTTTTAGAGAAAGGGATCAAGAACCCTTCTCGTTATTTACCCATACAGTACTTTGCATCCCAAACTTGAAGATTACTATCTTAATCTTAGAGCCGAACTGCATAGCCTAAAGACCGATCAGCCCTACTTCGGTAGGCACAAAAAATGAATGGGAGAGGTGTGGTGGAAGCATATTTGGGACAAAACGGACAATTCGGTATAAATATATTGATGATGATAGGATAAATTTTGAGTCTAATACAAAAACTCAAGGTTAAAAATGGTGGCTTAAAAAATAATTGAAGTAAAGTATGGGTCTATTTGTACTAGGACATAAGAAATTTCACCATAATATCCACGTAATGAATTTGGATGGAAACATGCAAGATTCATCTCAACGAATAAAATTTCTTTTTTTTTTTTGCATGTACAAATATGAACCTGAATAAATTGGCGACTCGAATGCGTAGACTCACAATGTATGCATGAGTTAGGGCTGATTGGTTTCAAGATGGGTAGGTTCCAGACCTAGAATCTAGAATCAACCCTTTTAGAATCGATTCCCAGATTTTAGAATTGAAACCTACTCTGTTGTTCTATAACCTACCATGTTTTTTTTATCCGGCTATTTTTCTTTTATTCTTTGTTTTTTGGTTTCATTTTTTACAGCAAAATAATATGAGCAATAAAACGGTTCAAAGTTGAAAGACATAATGGGTGGACCGCCCAAGATGGGCCAAACCCGGCCCGTGAGCCACAAGGGCCCACAAGGTAGTTATTTGGCTATCACTATAAATAGTAGGCACCCCTTGGAAAAACTAACGTGTTTTTCCATATGAAAAAGAACTTACTCCTTCGAACATAACGTAATCTCTGTTTTTCCTTCGGAACGCAAACGAGTACGAAAGACGATCGAAGAACTCTCAAGTGCAAAGTGGCACTTAATCCGTGACAATACCGGGTATGTTCATTGTGTGATATGCCTGTACGATCGGTGATACAAGTTGATGGTCATCGGGTACGTTTTCCGCATTGATCGAATTCGTTTCGAATATGTTTTGAATGTGTCGTTCGGAAATTTAGTTTTCCCAATATTGGTATCAGAGCCTGTTTACTTGTTTCCCGATCATGCATGTGTATCGTTTCTAACATTGAAGTGTATATTGCTTGTTTTTCGTTTCGGCCTCGTTTTTTGTTCGTTTTCTTCGCGTTGCCGAACTGTTCATGCATGTTTCGATTTTTGTTCTTTCGTCAAAACTTGAATTTTATTGCATAGACAGAAAGTGCTCGTCGAGACAAGAAAAATGAGGGGCGGTGCGTCGCCGGAGGAGGCCGCACGCGCCCTCACGCGCCGACAAGGGCCGTGGGCACGACGGCGCATGAGGCCCACGCGCGGCCGTGGCGAAATGGCCCGTCGGTCGTCGCCAACCGCCAACAATGACGTCAGCGTGACGTCATCGGAGCGGGGACCCGAGACCTGACCTGGTTGACAGTTGACCGATCAACGGTCGGACCAGTCAAACCGGTCAAACCGGACCGGTTCAGATCGGGCAAAATGACCCATTGTGTTCTTTCGGCCCGTTCGAGCTCATTTGAACTCCAATTTGGGCGTTCTTGGTATCGACGTGCTCGTATCGGAATGCTCTACGTTATGGTATATTTATATTACATGTTTGCTGCACTTATGAATGTGAAAATGCATGATAAACCCTATGTACACGTACTTAGGGGTATATTCTTTGACATTTTCTCTAGTATTTCTCTATAGTTTTTGAAATACAGGTGCTAGATCATATGTATATGAATAAGCATTCCTTATCTTAATATATCATGGATTATAAGTAATCCCTTTGTTCTGCATTCATTGCAGGAACAATGGTACATTGGAGATGCACTCCGATAATTCCAAGAACGGTAGCTCAAAAGGAAAGGCTTGAGAAACTAAGAATCAAGCTAGCTCTTTATCGATGGGACGCTGGAGATGATATAATGACACACATCATCAAGGTCAATAAAATGATACAGGATATCATTTGGAACGGTTTTGTAATGCCAGAATATGTACTGGTCGGAGCCCTAAAATGCACTATTCCTGAGGAGTTGGGAAGAATTCTTGATAAGGTTAAAAAAACCTTAAAGGGTCCAAGCTATAAAATGCTTGTAGAGAATTTTCTGCAAGAATACATAAGGGTCGGGGCAAGGAGAACATCAACCCTCGCATTGAATGGGTCTCGGCGCAAACCATGGCCCGGATCTAGGGGTTTTCAGGGAGCCTCCGTTTATGTTCCAAAGAAAATAGAACTTTCTAAAGAATTTTATGAGTCATTTCCTGTCTATGTGTTGGATTGGTACACTTGATATTATTCTTTTAGGATTTGGAATCAATTCTGTACATGTTTCAAGTTGATATTACATGTTCTTAAATATTTGTGAATGTGTTATGAAATATATATGGCTATAAATTTTTGTGATTTCTCATTTTATATTGCCATATTATATGTTATGTTATATGTGGGAAGTTCTTAAAAGTTTGTATAACTTTTGAAGAATCAATTTCTTTACATAAATGATTATGTTAATGATAATTTCAAATTAGGATTTTTAGACGATGATTGTGAACATAGTGAACTTTTGACTCTAAAACCTTTTGTCAAACTATTCATTAATATGATTAGTTTATGTAATCATGATGCTGATGAAGCATTAAGACAGGCTTTAATAATTCGTGCGTATGTGTTTGAAATGTTCAGATATGATGGCTTCAGCAACTAAGAACATAGTGGCTGAACTTAATAAGGGAGAAAAATTGAATGGCGACAATTATGAGATTTAGAGTCTCAATATTCAATATGTGCTGGAAGAGCAAGAGGCACTCGAAGCTCTTAACCAAATTATGGAAGAACCTGAGGATGGGACAACAGCCCAACACAAAAGGGACAAAGATGCCTTTGCTATTTGAAAAAGAAAGAACTCTCTTGCTCGCATTACATTGCTAAGCAGCATGGACAATGACATCATGCGAGAGTTCGGACGTTTCAACAACGCCAAAGACATGTGGGCTGCATGGCATCAAGATTTGGTCGAACTTCTGTGATCAAACTGAGATAACTCACTATCCGTTTTGACTCATACAAGATGTCTCATGGAAAGATCATGAAACAATATTTGAGGCAGATGTCGAATATGATTAGTGAGCTGAAGGATACCGGCCATAATAGTCATGGCCACGGGCCAGTTTCAGCTCGGAACCGACCCAGTCAAACCCGGGCCTGCAGTTCGGAATCGAAACTGGCCCGTGCCCTACGGGCCCGAATAGGTTCCAAAAAAAAAAAATTTAAAATTTAAATAAAAAAAAAATGCAGCAGGGCCTGCACGTCTGCAGGCCCTGCTTCGGCCCGTTGCCAGGGCAGCCTTTGCAGGCTGCCTTGGCAATGGGCAAAAAGAAAATAATAAAATAATAAAATAATAAAAAATAAAAAGATAATCGTTGCGAATTGCAACGGTTATTTAGCTTTTTTTTTTATTCTAAATTTTCTTCTCATTTTTTTCTTATAAATTCTCTCAAATTCTCTCAATACTCTCAAATTCTCTTCTCTCAAATTTTCTCAATACTCTAAATTCTCTCAAATTCTCTTAAATTCTCTCAATTTTCTCAATCCGCGCAATTCTCTCTTAATTCTCCCAATCAATCCGCTCAATTCTCTCAATCCACTCAAAAAATGGCAAGTGGAAGTCGAGTGCTAACTGGCAAATGTAAGAATATCATGACGGAATCCCATCATTCTTTTGATCCTCGTGATTATGGAGATTTTCAAGATGATGAAATCAACATTTTCCCCGATGTGGAGCTCGTCCGGACGCAAGAAAGTCTTCATCCTCCTGCCGAAATGTCTACAACAAAGGAGGTGGAGCGGGAACTTACATCTGACATTTGGGATCACTTCACGAAAATGGAAAGGTTTGATATTGGTCAAAAAAAGTATGATATAATTTGAAAACGTTGTGGGAAAATATATAAATATGCAGGTGGACAAGGATATGGAACATTCAAACGGCATCTTATGAGCAAACATCCAACCCAAGCTGGAATCGATATCAGGCAACAACAAATTTTCGGGTACGTCAATCCTAACACTTCCCCTTTATTTCGTTTTAATGAAAAAACTTATAAGGAAGAATTAGGTAAATTTGTTTCCGTTGAGCATTTATCATTTAATTTTGGAGAAAGATTTGGTTTTAATCAATTTGTACAAAAAGCATGTGCTCCACAAGCAAAACGTGTTCCTAGAAATTCACTTAAACGAGTAATTAAAGATCTTTACAAAAATGGAAAAAAAGATTTACAAAACTTTTTTATGCAATTTAATGGATGTGTGCATATAGGTAGTGATATTTGGAGTAATCATTGGCAAATTCATTCTTACATGGGCATAACATGTCATTGGATAGATGACGATTGGAATATTCAAAAAAGAGTTATTGCATTTAGAGTTTTCGATAGTAAGCATACGGCAAATAATATTTATAGAATAATTAGGCAAATTTTAGAAGAATATTATTTGCTTAACAAAATTTTTTCAATTGGTTTTGATAATGCCGCGGCAAATACAGCTTCAATTGCCGATTTAGAAAATATTTGTAAACCCGCTTTTGGCGGAAATTTTTTTTATGTTAGATGTGCTTGTCATGTTTTAAATTTATGTGTACAAGATGGTTTGAAGACTCTTGATATTTTTCTTGAATCAATAAAAATGGCGATTCAATTTTTATGGAAACATCCCCAAAAAATGAAAGAATGGGGTAGATTTTGTAAAGAAAATGACAAAAAGCCAAAAAAATTTCCAAGAGATGTTCCAACTTGTTGGAATTCTACTTTCCACTTGTTTAGTGAATCTTTTGCATATAAAGATTTATTATGTGCATTCATTTCTAATAATATACCTCAGATTAATTTATACCCACAAGAGTGGGGTATTTGCAAAAAAAAATTAGATATTTTAAAGGTTTTTAATGATGCAACTTATACTTTGTCCGGTGTTTATTATCCTACTACACATTTATTTTAGTAGAGTGTATTAATATTGTCGGAGTTTTTTAGGAATATGAAAATGATGTTGAATTACAACATACTATAGTAACAATGAAAATGAAGTGGCTACATTATTATAGCGAAATTCCCATTATTTATTTAGTTGCTTGTGTTTTTTATCCACGTTGCAAATTAGATGGTTTAAGTGATTATTTGCATATGTATTATCAATGTTTACATTATGATACGGTAAATGTTACAACCATACTAAGTGAGGTTAAAAACGTAGTAATAGAATTATATAATAAATTTTATACTAAATATAATTTAGGTGATATTGGATCTTCTCAATCTACCAAGATACAAAGTGAGAATACAGGTAAAATTAGTAGAGGGTACCAACTTTTATTACATAGATAAAAAAAAGCAAAAGGGAGTAATAGGAAATATTTCTGAATTAGAGATTTATCTAACCGTTTCCTTTAAGTTTACTGAATCCGAAGGTAGTACAGGTTTTTTAATTTTGGATTGGTGGAAGAGGCACGCAAGTCAATACCCAATCATTTCTCTTATTGCAAAACAAATTTTTGCAACCTCTTGTTCCACAGTAACGGTCGAACAAGCATTTAGTGCCGGAGGTAATATTTTGGACGAACATTGTTCAAGATTAGCTCCAGAATCAGTGAAGGCTCAAGCTTGTGTCGATGATTGGACGAAGGCTTAATACCGACAACAAGAGATAGATCGGAATAATGAATCCGAATTCTTTAACGACGGAGATACCACCGCTACCGGTACCCGTACTGGAACGGGTAGCGACGACTGAGGGTAAAAGAACTGTTGGAGTTGGCAAATATTTCGGGGACCCTTGTTTCTCATACCCGGCACGCCCACGTGAGCTTAGGGAAATCGAAGTATAATCCGACGACATGTGACCCCTACGCACGGAATGCGGGGGTTCGGATAGGCTTAGGTTTTGGGGTCATTTTAGGGCATATATATTGTGCTCCTTTTTTTTATAGATCATTGTAACGAATTGTAAGGCACTTAATGATAATTTATTAAGTTCAAGCCCCCTCTTTCTCTCTTTTTGTCCCCAAATTTGATTACAATTTACATTTTGATTACAATTTGTATTGAATAATTCATTATTTCATAATTTAATAATTCATTATTTTTTTATTTCATAATTTATTTCTTAAAATTTTAAATTATGAACCGGAACCGGCCCGGAACCGGAACCGGCCCGAAACTGGCCCGGAATCGGCTCGGAACAGGAACCGAAACCGGCCCGGAACCAGCAGGAACCGGAACCGGAACCGGAACCGGCCCGGAATCGGCCGGTTCATACATGGCCACAAACCGGAACCGCCGGTTCCGAACCGTGGCCATGACTAGGCCACATACTCACTGATGAACAGCAGGTGCAGGCAGTAATCCGCTCCTTGCCTCAAAGCTGGGAGCACATGAAGATCCATTTGACCCACAATGAGGGTATCAAGACCTTCAAGGATGCTATGCGGCATCTTGAACTAGAAGAGGATCGCCTCATGGCGGCTAAGCCAGAAACTGATATTTACTTTGCTAGCTCTAACTCGCATGGAGTTTCGGGCTCCAAGAGGAAGCACCCTGCTGAGTCAAAGAAGTGGAAAGGCAAGGGAGCAAGTCCTTCAGGGAAGAAACCGAGGCACAACCAACGGGAGAAAGGAAAGCGTCATTTCAAGAACAACATTTCAAGAGTGAAATGTTTCAACTGTGGAAAGAAGGGTCACTTTGCTCGCGATTGTGGCGAGCCAAAAAAGACTCGGGAGCCACAGACTATGTAGCGAAGGACAAAGAAGCTTTTGTGGAGTTCCGACGAATTCCACAAGGAACGAAGTGGATATACGTGGGGAACAATTCAAGAGTAGAGGTCAAAGGCATTGGCACCTGTCAACTACTTATGCGCGGTGGACGTACATTGTTCCTACATGATGTGCTATTTGCTCCGGAGATTCGTCGGAACTTAGTTTCGGTGTTGGTTTTAGTTAGACTTGATTTTAATGTAAACTTCCATAACAATGGTGTAGACTTGTCTTTAGGTACAAGTTATTATGATTCCGGATATTTTTTAGATGGTTTCATTGTATTATATGTTAACTATTATGAAGTTAATGTTAGTTATTCCTTATTTACATCATCTTATTCTTATGAGAATGATGTGAATGTGTGGCATGCTAGACTTGGTCATATTGGCCAACAAAGAATGAATCGATTGGCTAAAGATGGCTTATTGGGCAATATTAAAAAGGTTGATTTGCCCATATATGAATATTGCCTAGAAGGAAAAACAACGCGGAAACCATTTGGAAAAGGAACAAGAGCTGAATTTCTTTTGCAATTAATCCATACTGACATCTGTGGTCCAATGAATGTAAAAGCAATGCATGAGTCTGTTTATTTCATCACATTCATTGATGATCATATTCGATTCGGACATGTCGATTTGATTCTCATAAGTTCGAGGCTTTAAATTGCTTTAAAAGATTTATGAGCTTAATGGAAAATCAATTAGACAAAAAAATAAAAGCATTAAGAACCGATCGAGGTCGAGAATATCTATCTGATCAGTTCAGAAATTTATGTGATGAAAAGGGAATAGAAAGACAACTGACTATTCCACATACTCCTAAACAAAATGGTGTTGCGGAAAAAATAAACAGAACCTTAATGGAAATGGTTAGGTTAATGATGGCACAAGCTAACTTGCCCATCACTTTTTGGGGTGATGCTTTGTTGACTGCTACCTACATACTTAACCGTGCGCCTTCTAAATCAGTTGCTTCTACTCCATATGAGTTATGGACAGGCAGAAAGCCTGATTTAAGCTTTCTAAAATCTTGGGGTTGTGCTGCCTATACTCGTGAGTCTTCTCACAAGTATGGAAAATTAGGCCCAAGAGGCAAAAAGAGTTTTTTTATAAGATACTCAGAGCACTCAAAAGGATATGTATTCATAGGTGAGCAAGAAAGCGAAAGTATAACTGAATTTGAATCACGGGATGTCACATTCTTAGAGAATGAATTTCCTAAAAAGGGCGAAGTAGGTGGAGATTACTCACTATACGAATCTGTGGATCGTGATAGTGAAGTTAGTGGGAGCATTGTGACAAATGGAGAGTTGAATGCAACCCAGTCTCAATTGCAACCACTTAAACAGACGACACCACCGTTATCTAATTCGAGTGGAAGCGCAATGGAACGTGGTGAATCATCAGGAGTACAGCATTCCATACGACAGTCAAGTCGTAATAGGATTCCCCGTCGACGTTTTGACATTGAAGGAGAAGCTTTCATGATCGCCCCACAAGATGAAGATGAGCCGAAGAATGTGAACGATGCTCAAATGTGCCCTGATAAGGAAAAATGGATACATACAATGGAAGAAGAAATTGAGTCATTAAGATCAAACCAAGTTTGGGAATTGGTTGACCTTCCAAAAGGACGCAAAGCCATTGGGAACAAGTGAGTTCTCAAAATAAAGCGTAAGGCTAATGGCTCAATAGAGAGGTATAAGGCTCGCCTTGTGGCAAAAGGATATAATCAACAGGAATGAGTTGACTTTGAAGAAACTTTTTCTTCTGTGGTTAGATTTACCTCTATTCGCCTTATTCTGGCAATAGTAGCTAGTATGGATCTTGAATTACACCAAATGGATGTAAAGACTGCATTCCTCAATGGAGAATTAAAGGAACAAATTTATATGGAACAACCTGTTGGTTTCATTACAAAAGGCCAGGAGCACAAATTGTGTCGACTATTGAGGTCGATATATGGCCTTAAGCAGTCTTCGAAACAATGGTATATACGTTTTCACAATGCCATAATGGCATATGATTTTGTAATGATTAGTGAAGACAATTGTGTATATCAAAAGATCCAAAGATCAATTTGTGATCTTATCATTATATGTTGATGATATACTAATTGCTGGAAGCAGTATGGAGTTTGTTAATACAGTCAAGAATTGGTTATCTTCCAATTTTTAGATGAAAGATATGGGTAAAGCTGCATACATTCTTGGAGTTAAGATTTCAAGAGATCGCTCAAAAAAATCCCTATCCCTTTCACAAGAGACGTATGTGAATAAAATCCTTGAGCGATTCCGTATGCAAGACTGTAAATCAATAGATACTCCTATTGTAAAGGGCGAAGCATTAAGCGACAGAATGTGTCCTAAGACTTCACAAGAAAAGAAGCACAAGAGACGTATGTGAATAAAATCCTTGAGCGATTCCGTATGCAAGACTGTAAATCAATAGATACTCCTATTGCAAAGGGCGAAGCATTAAGCGACAGAATGTGTCCTAAGACTTCACAAGAAAAGAAGCAAATGGAACAAGTTCCATATGCTAGTGCTGTCGGAAGCTTGATGTACGCTATGATGTGTACAAGACCTGATATTTGTTATGCAGTTGGAATGGTAAGTAGATACCAATCCAATCCAGGTCAAGTACATTGGATCGCCGTCAAAAGAATTCTGAGATATCTAAAGGGAAGTGCCGACTATGCGCTGACTTATCAAGAAAGTGATCTACACCTTGAAGGCTATACTGATGCTGACTGGGAAGGAGATTTAAAAGAAAGGAAATCTACTTCTGGATACGTGTTCTTACTGAATAATGGCGCCATATCTTGGAGTAGTAAGAAACAACAGTGTGTAGCCTTATCTACAATGAAAGCCGAGTTCGTGGCTCTATCAGCAGCGGCACAAGAAGCTATTTGGCTTGGAAGATTTTTGGATCACTTAGGTGTTACTGAGAATGCTGCAAACCCAATATTGGTCTATTGTGACAGCCAAGCAGCAATAGCGTACACTAAGGATCCCAAGTACCATGGAAAGACCAAACATATAGATATCAAATATAACTATGTCAAGGACATGGTTGCACGAAAGGAAGTAAACGTGAAGTACATATCTACACAAAGGATGATAGCAGATCCTATGACGAAGCCGATTCCTAGAGAAGTTTTCCATGGTCATGTGAGATCTCTAGGATTGTGTAGAATATGATGTACTGAATATTGTAATTTTCCCTGAATGTTCACTATTAATGAAGTTTGTTATTATCAATACCTATAAGTTTGTATGACGTTTGTGAATGCCGATGCTGAGTGCATTATATTGAAAAGGTATGTCGGACAGATGAGAGATTAGCCCACTCACACGGGTAATCGCCTCTACTCACTGTATGATGAATAAAGATGAGATAGTTTTAAGCTTGTTATCTAGGTGATAATTGAGAGCCCAAGCTTAAAGCATGGACATCGCCTTAACAGAATGTTAAGATGAGGACATATAGATTATTATGTCCGAAAGTGAAATGACCCACATATTTCACTTTACCTGTCTTTAATGCCAAATGTAAGTTCTGATAGACGCTTATGAATAGAGTAGATTTGTGAACTTAAGTTAGGCATTGAGTATGTCTAAACTATCATCTGTACGGTATTGAGAGTAAAGACATACGTTCTATTGGAAAATGAGAGAATACCGTAATACGTATTTCATATTACGTATGCATGGGACGACCGATAAGAGTTGACAAAAATTATGATCTCAATTTTTAAGTCGTGTGAGACTCTTGAGGAAAATAGTTTTTCTCAATTAAAGTGTCCTCACGACTCTTACTTATTCTCAAAATTTCTATTCAGTGTTTGCTATCTTAGGATGTTGCCGATGATCATGATAATTCGGTCTAACGGGGCATTTATGATGTCACATTCTATATTTGTATTCACAGGTCGACCAATTATGATTTTGAGTAAATCATAATTGTGAATACAATATACGAGATACTAAAAGAGATCAAGAGAGATAAAAAATGTGACTGATTAATCTAGGGAACTGCATACTAATTCTACTCTGGATAATGCCCAATTTGAGCTGTTATATATTCCTAACAGATGTATAATAACGAGCTCTCGTAGTATGCTGATCGCACGGATTATTTGCCAATATGAACTTTGCAAGGAAGAGAGTTGTGTTTAGCCCATCGTGGGCGAGTGGGAGATAAAAGACATAATGGGTGGACCGCCCAATATGGGCTAAACCCGGCCCGTGAGCCACAAGGGCCCACAAGGTAGTTATTTGCCTATCACTATAAATAGTAGGTACCCCTTGAAAAAACTAACGTGTTTTTCCATATGCAAAAGAACACACTTCTTCGAACATAACGTAATCTCTGTTTTTCCTTCGGAACGCAAACGACTACGAAAGACGATCGAAGAACTCTCAAGCGCAAAGTGGCACTTAATCTGTGACAATACCGGGTATGTTCGTTGTGTGATATGCCTGTACGATTGGTGATACAAGTTGATGGTCATCGGGCACATTTTCCGCATTAATCGCATTCGTTTCGAATATGTTTCCAATGTGTCGTTCGGGGATTTAGTTTTCCCAATAAAAGTAAAAGATGAATGAGAGAGAGCGAGCAAGGATCGCGAGGCTCAAATGAGCGAGGGTGAGCCACGAGCGAGCGAGGAGGAGGTGAGTTGCGAGCAAGAGAGAGAAATTCGTGAAGTGTCTGAGTGAGGTTGAAGAGAATAGAGAAAAAGATGATAGCTAAGGAAAAAACTATGGTTTTTTTCTTTATGAAACCAGTTCCAAATGCGGTTCAGTTGGTTCGGTTCCTGGGTGGTTCTTCACTCGGAAACAAAAATTGGACCAGTTCCCATCAATTCCAAAAATTTGGGACCGAGAACCGGATCAATTCCATCGGGAACTTGGAGCTGGACCGATTTTCAAGGCGGTCCAGTTTGGTTGCCTAGCCCTACGGGGGTCCATGGTATTGGCCGCACCATACGTACAGTCCATAGTATTGGCCGCACCATACGTACAGCTAATAGCCTAACACCATCCAGGTCAACGCTCAATACGCTATCTGTACATACATAAACAAACCTACTCAAGGACGGCACATGTATTGAAAATTACACACATCTGGTGAAGTGTTTTGTCAACATTATTCAGGTCAACGGTGCATTATGCTATTAAACAAAAAAAATGGCGCTGAATGAACAGGTAAGAGCTCCATCGGTTGAATCCATTTCCATTTTCTAAGGACCTGTTCTTATCTTCTCTCGCAGATTATCATTCTTTTAGCCAGATTCTCCCTACGATAATATATTCCTCCTCAACCGGCCATGTGAACAAGTCTGTCCTTTCGATAGGCTAAGGAAAGGACACGTTGAGGTGTCGAAGCGGCATAAGTATATATCGGCCAATGATAGAATAAATTTGGAAGTCTTGAACCGAAACTCAAGGTTGAAAATGGTGGTTTAAAGAATAGGAGATGTGAAGTGATTTATGAACGAAAGTTGACGGAACGTATGTACTAACAATTCGGGTAGTACCTCCCGTTTTTGTTTGTTTTTTTTCCTATGCACCCCAATATTCTCGATACAGATCCTCTGGATGTCTCGATTGATTACGATCGGGAATCTAACCGTTGCCCTCTCTCTCTCTCGTTGCCGAAGTCAAGCTCATCGCCAACGGTGGACGAGTTCGATGTCACTCTTAGGACTTTATGCGAAGGCTATGATCTCGACATCCATAGAGGACTTATCGAAAGAGAGAGAGTTGGCGGGGGAGGGGGCCAAATGTTGCTATCCCATGGAGGAAATAACTAATGAGACTAGAGTAGGAGAAGACATATATTCATCCCAGTAAGACAATCACCTAAGTTTAGCTTAAAGGCTTTGTGCAATAAGATAATTGACATTCCACCACATCATCCTTTTACCGAATTTTTATGGAAACACGCATGGATCTATGAGATTCTCTCTTTTATTTTTTTGCATTTGCAAATGGGAACCTGAATTAGTGATGAATGGAATGCGTAAACGCAATGTATATGTGAGTTCATGCTATTGGCCCGTACCATACAATAAAGGAATTACGTTTTTTTTTTTTCTCATCGGTCATACATACATTATTGTTTGGTGAACTGTTTGATAATTTCATCTAGGTGAATTTTCATTAAGCTACTTGGTCATACATACGCAAACCTAGTTGGTAACCGTAGATGTAATAAAAATTCACATACTTGGTGAACTCTTTATTAATTTTTATGCAGGTGAATGAACATGTATGAGTTCTATTGGTTTTATCCATCTCCATAGGAAGACCTGTTCATATCTTCCCTCACAGCTCACCATTTTTCTGGTCAAATTTTCCTAGCAAGACATGTTTCTCCCCCACTTGTCATGCGTACATGTCAGTCCTTCACCTACTTCATCGGTCTATATAAACAGTCAGTCGATCTTCCTTCTCTGCCCTGCATTGAGAAAACAACCAACCTTGCAAATTGTCATATCTAAGTTTGTGCGCTTAAGTACGTGGCTTCAAACTTTAGTCCATTGAATGCAAGAAAATTAACTCTTTCTAGGGGTCTAGGGTTTTTTCTCTCTCCCTCTCTATGGTAGGCTTTTGTCTCATGAATTGTATATATGAACGTGCAGGCTTTTCAACAGTGACGATGGAGGTATTAACGATCAACGGCGGCGCCTTGAGCGTGCGGAAGTTCGAGCCCGTCATGGTCCAACCTGAGTCCGAGACCCCCGACAGGTTCTACTGCCTGTCGAGCCTCGACCAGGCCATTCCCTTCACCATGAAGATGATCTCCCGCTACTAGAGTGGCGGCGATGACATCGTTGACGTGTTCAGACAGGCTTTGTCCAAGGTTTTGGTCCTCTACTATCCACTCACCGGCTCCATGGCCATCAGCCCGGAAGGAAGCTTCATCGTGGAGTTGACCAAGAGGGGCGTGGCATTTGTGGAGGCGGAGGCCGATTGTAACATGGAGATGTTGGGTGACGTCCGAGTTCCCGCTCCCGATGTCACGAACAAACTCATTTACTCCGATCCCAAGGCCAAAACCAAACTCGAAACACCCTTATTAACTGTACAGGTTGGGCAATATATATATATAACCTAGATCTATCTGTTCATGTCAGAGGAATTGCAGTATGATTTTTAAAATGACTAACGTGCATAAGTGACAAAGTATTTCCACAACAAAGTCGATCAAATGACACATATACATCTAAAATCTATGATAAGCATAAAGGGCGTGCATTTAACTTTTTGGTGGCATTGCACACTTTGATTTCTGATCACGGTTGATTTGATTAGAAAGTGTAGTTATATTACCGATAAAGTGAAGAGGATAGTATGTCGACTTCATTCTACCGCTGGATTTTTAAGAGAAAAACACATTAAAAAATGTTACTTTATTCTATTTTTTGGTTTTTTGCGATGTTGTCGGAAAATAAATCTGTGTTTCCCAAAGAGTGCTATGAAACTAACCGGTGAATGTATGATCTTTTTGCTATGTGCAGACCAAGCTTTTTGTCATAAGTTAACCCGACCCTGTTTTGTATTTCATTTTAACCATAACATTTTCCTCTATTCCTGATTGCAAAATAGTTTGTCCAATTATGGTCCATTACAAATATTTGAGCATCACCACATCAATCTTTAATCAAGTTTGCACGTGAGTGATGTCCATATTTATAACCTATAGAGTCAAATCCTCCATTTTTACTAGGATGGATGAAAATACAACCCTTTTGATTTTGCAGTACCTTTGACATAGCTATATTTATACATCAATAACATACATGAGAGACACAGATGCTTCATAATAGCACCTTCTATTCAAATCAATAATGCATGGAAAATGTTATCCTCTTGAGAGAATATGAAGCAAATCATAACATTCGGCATGGTTGCTTAGCTAGATTGAACGACGAAAACCGCTTGTTAGTGTCTAAAACAACGGGCCCTCGACACGACTCTCCCCGTATAGATATTAAGATACAAAGGGTCAACGATGCTGTAGCCATACAGAGCCCCAATAACTTAATCACTGATTGGTGCACTTTCCTAGTCGACCGTTGACTATTGATTATCGAACACGTCCCCGTATCGAAAGATGTCGTCATCTTTTCGTAAACCCAATTCAAATAGTTACAACCTGGTCGGATCTTAGTGTAATATCAAGAGGCTTTGTAAGGGAATTATGAGTGAGTGATGAATGGTGGTGGATCGGTGGGAAAGCGAAGATCTGACGATATAAGATCTAATAAAAATATTATTCGTGCCGCGACCGTAGTTGCCTCACACGCACTCATCTCTCCGTAACCCTAACGTGCATGGTAATATCAGGTGACGAAGTTCAAGTGCGGTCGATTCACCCTGGGCATCGGAATTAGCCACAGCCTCGTCGACGGCGTCTCCGGGATGAACTTCGTCAACTCGTGGGCCCAGATCGCGAGAGGGAAGCCGGTGACTGCCATCCCTTTCCACAACCGGACCCTGCTGAAGTCGCGGGTGCCGCCGCAGATCAAGCACCCCTACGACGACTTCGTTCAGATCACCGACACGTCGGACACCGAGTTTCTGTACCAGCGGGAGCCCCTGGTGCACAAGCTCTTCGTGTTCAGCGCCGACAGGATCGCGGTGGCCATGAAACCGGCAGTGTCCGAGGGGAAGGTGAAGACGCCAAGAAACTGGCGGTGTCCGAGGGAAAGGTGAAGAGCTGCACGAGCTTCGCGGACGTCACGGCGCTGGTGTGGCGCGCGCGGAACGAGGCGCTGGGGATGAAGCCTCACCAGCTGACGAAGATCCGCATAATGGCCGACTTCAGGTCCAAGTTCGAGACGGAGCCGCTGCCCGAGCACTACTTCGGCAATGCCGTGGTCACGGCCGCGAGCCTCTGCTCCGTAGGGGAGCTGCGCGAGAGGGCCCATCTCGTTCACCGTCGAGCAGATACAGAAGGCGGTGGAGCTGCTGGACGAGGACTACGTGCGGTCGAGGATGGACTTCGTGGACACGTACAAGCCGCAGCTGTCGTCGGTGGGCACGCTGGTGATCAGCTCCTCCCGGACCCGGCTGGCCTACGGGATGTCGAACTTCGGGTGGGGCGACCCGTCGCAGTTCGGGTGCGGAGACCTGGCGAGGGGAGCTGTGCGTGTACTTCCCGGAAGGGGAAGGGAAGGAGGGGATAGCGGTGGTGTTGGCCTTGCCGCTCTCGGCCATGAACGCCTTTGAAGAGCTGGTCCAAGTTTGAAGAAGACTGGGATTGATGATGATGATGATTTTTTTACTTTCGAATGCGGCAAAAGTTTCCTCTTTATTCGGATCCTTTTTAATGTAAGCGCGGAAATGGAATTTGTACGTTCAGCGAGTTTGATGTTCTTCCAAAAAAAAAAAAATTCCCATTTCAAATCGAAATGTATGTAATTATTTTATTATTTGAAATAATCCATATTGAATGGTCAAGTACAACCGGCGGGGATAGCTCAGTTGGGAGAGCGTCAGACTGAAGATCTGAAGGTCGCGTGTTCGATCCACGCTCACCGCACTTCTCTCTCTCTTCTTTTGGGCTCTCTCGATTGAAGTTTAGAGTTTTCAAATCACGGCCCATTGGCCCAACTAAAAAGGCCAAGCCCATTATCCTCGAGCTCCCTTCTGTTTTTGCAAAATTTGAAAGCGCCACTCGTCGTCCTTGAGCCATTTCACTATGCTCCCATTGACTAGAGGCCACCAGAAAATTACCCGATCGGGCTTTTTTGTCTTTTTTTTTTTTCTAATGGACAAGATGAATGTGCCGTCTACATAGCTCTCTCTAATCAGCACTCGAGATCGAGCTCGCAGCATTCACGGCTGCTCGCTACTTGAGCCCGTGGCAGCCATGGTCGCCAAATTCGGGCGGCATGACGGCGAGCGACATCATTGACGTCGGTGGGGGTGGTATAAGGGGAAAAGGGCAGTGGCCGGTGGTGGGGCGGGCGGTGAACAATGGGGAGAATTCTTAATGCATATGATTCAAGATTAAGGTTTTGTTTGTTTTTCATTTTCTTCATGTTGCTGACTTTGCATATGCCATTACATAAAAATATCAAGCTGGTCACAACACGACATTTGCACTTTGTTGCCTATGGCCCCGTTTGGTTTATCATTGCAAATGGACTTCGTGACTCTAAAGTCCCTTGGCTAAATGCAAAAGGCGCTTGGTTTGTCGTTTGCTCAACTTTGAAGAAATGCAATTGTATTTCCAAAAGGCCTTTGGCCCAAGATAGATTCAGAGGTCCTTTGGAAAATAGCATTATCAGAATGCAAAATCTTGGCACTATGCACCGGTACTGTTCATCTTCCCAATGGTTTTCATGACCGGAGCTAGAAGGAGGCCGGGAACCGCCACTGGAGGGGTCACGCAACCCAAGCAACATTGCCTAAGTTCCCATGAATTCAAGTGGCGTCGCCTGGGTTCTCGCAACTCAGGCAACAAAAAAAAATGTTTCACATGAAGGACATGGTATCCTCCTCCTCCTCCTCCTCCTCCTCCTCCCCCCGAATTCTTACCTGTGATGATTAAAAAAGACAACAAGATGTTTCACACGGGGGACATGGCGTCACGAATGACAAGTGGATGTCCACGCGGACAATTTGATAGGACCCACCACTCTGTCAATGTCAATGGCTGCTCCATGCGCTGTTGAGTCAGTCGGATGGCGAAACTTCAGCAAAAAGCCCCTCCTCCTCCTCCCGAGTTCTTCTCGTCTGCCGACCGACACGTCATCCACCAAACCCCGGGCGACTGCCACGTGTCGGTGGCCCGAGCTCGTGGGAGGAGGTGCGGGGTCGATCTGACGGGATGCCGCACCTAGCCGGAGCCTCGGCCAATCCCAACTGCACCCCACTTTCCCCCCCTTCCCCTTTTCAGTTTTCAGTTGTTGCCGCGTCAATCGGAGGAGCCGAGCCGAGCCTTGCGGCGGCGGCTCCACCAACCGGCTGAGACGGCGACGTTTCGGTCGCTCCGGGTTGGTGGCCCAACTCCCGCGTCCGACGACGAGGCGATGGTGGTGCTTCAACAACGTCCGACTTTTGACTCCTTGGACGGTTGACCTCGTTTGGGCAGCAAACGGGTGAAGAATTCCAAGGTTTGGGAATCGTGTCGTGGGTTTCATGATAGTTTGAAGATCTCCTTTTTTAGAATAGCTTTGGGATCGATTGTGATGCATTGCGAGGGATTCGGATTAGGATTACGTATCGATAGAATGGAAGAAGAATCGCCGACGGGGGTGGAAAGTCAACCCGTCTTTGGTCCCGGACTCGGTCGAAGGGCATGCGTTCGACGAATGCCGCGATTCGATCGGTTATCGCGTGCAATGGACGCTGTGAACCGCGGGAGATGGTAGGGTTTTAAACGGGGTGAAGTTATTACCACATCATAAGGTGAAGGTACCGGCTGAGTAGGAAGGGTTGGTTCGACCCACGAAAAATTTTCGATGAAGGACCAACCATGAAAAAAATGGATTTTTATTGGATTCGGTGTTGAACTCCGTTTGTTTCAAGAAAATTAAGTGATTTAAAAAACGTTTTCTTAAAAATGATCGTTTATATCGCTTGAAAAGATTGGCCAAGGAAAAATGTCTTCATTATCATTAACAATTTATATCTAAATGTTTTCGTGAATGATGAAAAAACTTCCGTTCATTCATTTTCATAAAGGATATAAACGATCATGTTTTCCTAAAAATGACCATCGTCATATTCCGCATGTCGTCGTAGGCGCGAGCACAGAAAGAGAATACATAGGATTGATTGGCGTCGTTAAATCGGATGGCGGTACTATTAATGTTGCAGCATGACAAAGTTACAACTAGTAAAACTAGTATTTGCTCATAATGTTGCTTAACTTTAACTAGTCCTTTGCCAACATCACCGTCCAGTACAGTGACAAAATGGCACCACCATGTTATATCTGTCTGCCAAAAAGCATGCTCTACCGACCAACCCAGCTAATGTGAAATCGAAGATGTTGGTACAAACTTTCACTTTCACTTTCAC
The DNA here is from genome assembly GCF_021117445.2 of Syzygium oleosum. Taxonomy (NCBI): domain Eukaryota; kingdom Viridiplantae; phylum Streptophyta; class Magnoliopsida; order Myrtales; family Myrtaceae; genus Syzygium; species Syzygium oleosum. Next base: position 158,866 of record NW_026607512.1, read on the forward strand.
TTTACTTAGCATCAAACAGAGATCACTATTCTTAACCATACTTAATTAAGCGGATTCATCAAAGTTTGGGAGCGTTTATATCAGAAGCCCAGGTCAAATTATAATCTCCCACCTCTAACAATAATTCTCGTGGGGGGGCACGCCATTTCGCACGACGGGACAGCATCGCTACCCAAAGGTCTGGAAAAGGAGCAAGCTTGCTCCACGTGATTCTATCTTTGAGAAGCGGATGCTGATTCCTATCACACCCCCCAACTTCGTGGTCGGCCGACGCGTCGGAATTGCCCAATCATCACCAAAATTACCATACCGAGTATCGATTCGCGTTGATTCGTAAGCATTAACGTCGTTTCTTGTTAGGTTCGGTTTTCCCTCTCTAACACAATACACGCTGTGTTCGAGTCGTGCTGTCGCGTGATGTTGACGGTGGTCAATCCGACCACCCGTGGGATCCACCCTCGGCCCGAGCCAGCGGGCTCGAGCCGGTAAGCCGCGCGACCGGCCGTGGTTGGTGAGAAACCGGCGTTGCCCGGTGACCTTCAACCTGATATGCTCCCGGAAGGTAAACGCCAGCCAATAGAGAGAGGAAGAGATTTTCCTACCTTTCCCCGGTTTTAATTATATGGAAACAGAAGAGGTCATCAATCATCCTCTCTCAGTCTCACCAACCCCAACCAATCCCACCTCTTAAAGTAACTGGGAAGATCCGACGGCTGTGGCACAGCGAGAAACACCAGCCGTGAGATCCCCGAATTCCTACAACGCTGCAAGAACGAGCCGCAACCTCCCCGACCGGTAACCGGTGGTTGTGGCCATTGTTATAAAATCCGTGGGTTGCCCGAGGACAGAGTCGTCGTTGTGTCATATCCTCGGTCTGGTTGCTCCGCGCAGGGAAAACAGGGGGAGGACAAAGCCAGATTTTTTCCTACGCTACAACGCTAGCTACAGGTACCCTTTTCTTCTCCATAGCCTTTACGGCATGAGAGCAGCATCTTTTCTTCATCGCTTCCACGTTAACTGTCATTGTGCCTTATCTCATCAGATCTTGCAGCAGCAATACAAGATGGTAACTTTTTCGTTATTTGGGTTTAAGATTGCTGGATTTGGTTCTGGGTCGTCGTTGTCGTGTCGGCTTTTTGGTTTGTTTTCTTGCGCGAGAGGTGTCTTGAAGTCCTGTCTAAGTCCCCGCGAAGCATCATTTTGTTGGGCAGATCTAGAATTTTGTAGGCACAATCTGAGAGTTTGAATTCCGACTACTTTTTGGTAATTGCGTATCTCTGTGACTGGCTGAAGTTTTTCGTTATAGAACATAACGTGCTTGTTTAGCGATTTTGGATCTGTCACTTGGTATGGTATTTTACTGAATGTTCATTTCATTTTTGGGCTTTTGCTAAGCTAAGGCTTTTTTTTTTTTACTCGTGTAACTGAAGTCAACTCTAGCAGATTTCGAGTGCATTTTTTATTATCTCGTTCCTCTGTTTTAGCTGTTTGGGTTAACTTGAGAGGGGTCTAGGAGTATTCTGTGTCAATTGGTTGTTTTCCATGAGAGTCTACCAAATGGGTGCCTTAAAACCCCACTTTTTCGGGCTGTTGTTTCGCAGCATAGGAAATAGAAAGAATATTTCTACAAATATAATGAAAGATGGGTTTATGAAGTGTTAGGCCGAACTCCTCGTGTTCGAATGTGACTGATCTAAGTGCAATATCAAATATCAGATCAGAATCTGTCATATTGTTCCATGCATCCAAAGCAAATGGTCCTGTTTAATCGCTCATAAAGGTTTCTATCAAATTTTTCCACCTAGGCTAGGACAGTGTTTATCTAGAAACATGCGAGCATCCGATGATTTCGCTGGTTGAGTTCTTTATTGGGGAATCAGTGTAGATACTCGATTCCTAATTCCTTTCACGTCCTTGTAGTGCCTAAAGAATCTGGTACTATTCCCCTGTTTTCTTAATGGAGTTTTGCCTTTTTGGTGGATAAGAACTTCTGAAAAAGTATAAAGATCGTATCCCATTAAATGGTGAAGTATCAACCAACTTTAAGGCATTTAGGAACCTGAAAAAAATCTTGTCTTTAGGTGTTGATTGAACAGTCTTTCTTCATATAAGTGTAGCTCTCTTAAATACAAGCATAGGACTAGAGATTTAACTCGTGCAGTTTCCTGTTACGCGTCTCAGGAGCAATGGAGACCTTCCTATTCACCTCTGAGTCTGTGAACGAGGGTCACCCCGACAAGCTATGCGACCAGATCTCTGATGCCGTGCTTGACGCCTGCCTCGCCCAGGATCCCGACAGCAAGGTTGCTTGCGAGACATGCACGAAGACCAACATGGTCATGGTTTTCGGAGAAATTACCACCAAGGGCGACATCGACTACGAGAAGATTGTTCGCGACACTTGCCGTACCATTGGATTCATCTCTGATGATGTCGGTCTAGATGCTGACAAGTGCAAGGTCCTGGTGAACATTGAGCAGCAGAGCCCCGACATTGCCCAGGGTGTCCATGGCCACCTCACCAAGCGCCCTGAAGAGATTGGTGCTGGTGACCAGGGCCACATGTTTGGGTATGCCACTGATGAGACTCCTGAATTGATGCCCCTGAGCCATGTCCTGGCAACCAAGCTCGGAGCACGCCTCACTGAGGTTAGGAAGAACGGTACTTGCCCCTGGCTGAGACCCGATGGAAAGACCCAAGTCACTGTTGAGTACTACAATGACAATGGCGCCAGGGTTCCTGTCCGTGTTCACACCGTGCTGATCTCGACCCAGCATGATGAGACAGTCACGAATGACGAAATCGCTGCTGATCTCAAAGAGCATGTTATTAGGCCTGTCATCCCCGAGAAGTACCTCGATGAGAAAACCATCTTCCACCTTAACCCCTCGGGCAGGTTTGTAATTGGTGGTCCCCATGGTGACGCGGGTCTCACCGGCCGTAAGATCATCATTGACACCTACGGCGGCTGGGGAGCCCACGGTGGTGGTGCCTTCTCAGGAAAGGACCCCACCAAAGTGGACAGGAGTGGTGCCTACATCGTCAGGCAGGCTGCTAAGAGCATCGTAGCGAATGGGCTTGCTCGTAGATGCATTGTGCAGGTCTCCTATGCCATTGGCGTTCCTGAACCTTTGTCCGTCTTCGTCGATACTTACGGCACTGGGAAAATTCCTGACAGGGAAATTTTGAAGATTGTTAAGGAGAGCTTTGATTTCAGGCCAGGAATGATTTCCATTAACCTGGACCTCAAGAGAGGTGGCAATGGCAGGTTCTTGAAGACCGCCGCCTACGGTCATTTTGGAAGGGACGACCCCGACTTCACCTGGGAGGTTGTGAAGCCCCTCAAGTGGGAGAAGCCTCAATCTTGAGACCCCGATCGTGGTTCGCTGCTGGTGATGCTTGCTAGAGTATAGTAGATGAATAATCTGCTTGTCCTGTTTCTGCTACAATGTCTTCGCAAAGTATGAGTGCCCTAATGTTGTTTCTGATTTGCATATGGGCAATGCCCCTTGCTTTCTTTCTTTCTTTTTTTGCCTTTCTTGATATGTAATTTGTTTGCCATATCAAATATGGTTATTCTCGATGTGTCACGGGATTTTTTTTCTTTTTATGAAATCGCTGGAACTAAAAGCTGTTAAACAAACACCTTACCAAAAAAAAAAAAAAAAAAAAGCTGTTAAACAAAGCGATGTCCTCAAATATACTCATGGAGTTCTTCACTTAGCCCTCTCTCTCTCTCTCTCTCTCTCTCTCTCTCTCTCTCTCTCTCTCTCTCTCTCTCTCTCGTGAGGCAATGTGCACGCCACCTCACAGATACAGGACTGCTTGGCCCAAATGTTAAAAATGGCAAGTGAAACTTCATAACAAATGTCATCGGTATGAATGGAGAACACTTGCTGAGGAAATACCTATTTGCCCATACTATCCAAGCTTTCCTCTCTTAAACCCACTACAATAGCTGGATGAGAAGACAGACATGTCCTTAACACTACCAAACAAAAAAGAAACATTATTAACTATGATCAAGAAAAAAGAAACATTATTAACTCTAAGGCACTGGTTTGTCAGATTGAAGTTCATATTGCTCCTGTCTCGTACTCTCAGGCTCTCCATCGGTAGCCATTACACTGGATAGATGCAATTGCCAGTGGCTGTCAGAGAAAACCAAAAGCTTACTTAGTCGTGAGTTTCTTCGAAGTTCGAAAGCTTGTAATCCTAATATGAGAGACAACACTTCTTGAATTACCAATATTATATAGAACCCCAACTTGTTGGGGAGAAAAAGAAATTTCCCTTTTGAACTCTTTGAGATGTATATCAAGTGAACAGAAGTTGATGAAAAACAATTGAAGATAACACTTACAAGGATCGGCTGTTACGATTATGGCGGAGCCGTTGAAATGGCAGTCCCAGGGGTGCTTCCCCGCTGCTTTATAGTAGAGGTTCATCACGACCGAAGCATGCGAAACTGCATTGTCGGGATGGAAGCAGCTTCCACCAGGTTGAATCAGCTCACAGTAGACCCCGCTATGGCGGCAGCTGTAGTCTATGTTGTCATGAAGCCTATCGTTGTTGGTGGACGGCTTCGCAATGCACCACGTAGCACTGGTCTCTTTTGCCTCCTGGAAGAGAAAACATGTTACTTGAGGTTTTTCTCAGGAGGATGAAAGAAGTGCGACTCTAGGAAACTGCTTAGAGGGACTAGGACAACAAGCCATAGGAGACAGTAAGTTGGGGAACTTACCTGCAGCTTCCTTTCATTATCAAATGTCCTGGATTCTGCAATAGTAAGCGAACTTGACGTTAGAAGGATGAAATATCTGCTAAACAAACGATACTTGTGCTGTTTTATGTGAAGGTTAAAAGGAAATGACCGATGCAAGCAGTAACAGCCAGGAGAGTCACGAGAGCAATAGGAAGTAACGTGATGGATTTTCTCGTCGCAGCCATGTTTTTGAAGTTGATTGGCGAGCTCTGATGAAGAAATGTAGTTAAGCCATGAATGCTCGACTATATATAATATGAAAATGATGCACAAGACATATCACACCACATACATTGAAGAGAAAAATAACAAGAAATGCCCTTGAAGATTAATAACTAGCTCATTGAAATTCGTTTATTCTCAGATGAAAAAGGTTCATATTCACCGATAAAAACAAGTTGCCCGAAACCGACAAAATAGACCGCAAATTCGTGAAATCTAAACATGAAAGGCACAGTGCATCTCTTGCAAGCAGGGTTACGGTTCATTTCCGAATGGACAGCGTCACTAATCTATCCTTTTGTGCGTTTGATCTACTAAAAGAAAACTAGCACTTGTTTTAGATTCGATTTTGCTGGAGTCATACATGACGAGGTTCTGGATTTTTCCCTTTTCTGCTGATTAATGTGCTTTTATGTCTTATTACAACTTAGCCCTGTACAAGAATGGATGCATCCTGACGCCGAGACTGGAAAGACTGAACAAGTTGATTATGCATTTGATGATTTAACCGTTCAAGATTTCTCGTTTACTTGCCGTCTGGATCAGGTAACTTGTTCTTATAATCTCCATTCTCCAATATTGATGGCGGCAAACGAATCTAATGACTTTCTGTCAAGCGACTCCTAAAGTGAAAGAACACAGGACAACACCTCAGGAAGAGGTTGCAAGCTTGAGACAATATTGCATGACGGCTGATTAGGTACACTAATGAACGGCTAATTATCTCTTCCATGCCTAGCCTGTTGTTTTGTACATGTCGTGTTCACTCTCTACCTACTCATTCAGCCGACAATACTTTCTTGTCAAGAAACAAAAAGCAGACAAACAAAAATGTAACCAGAGAGAACAAAAAGATCGTTCGTCGACCATCTCTTCTACCTACTCCCGATGGACGGTATTATCGCGTGACGAAACTACGAGAGGCAGCAACTCGGCCCACACCACGTGTTGCATAATGGAGAAATCCGTCAAAGAATAAATTATCTTTGAGTCGCACTCTTGAAAGTTGAATTCTTTGGTTTATTTAGGCTCACAAAAAGAAAAACGAAGATGGATTGATGTCATGAAACTGCTTTTTCAGAGGACGAATAACAAATGACCAATTTCCAGTACCATGACAAAGCCAGATCCGCAACGCATTACTACTATATCTTCTTCGAACTTCGAGGCTTTCAATTCCAAATTGAAAACAATTGCATGAAAGAACACGTCCACCATCTGTCCCTTCCCCAGTTTTTCATATTCGGAAATACTAAGATTGAGAGTCTTTTGCTCTTTTGAGTTATATTTAAGGAAGGGATAAGTGAATTAAAGGTCCTAAAACTTGTAACTAAAGTGTAATTGACTCCTAAAACTTGTAACGAAAGGTACAATCCAACCTAATCCTTGTCACAAAAGTGCAATCCAGCCCTAAAATTTGTCACAAAAGTGCAATTGAGTCCTAAAACTTTCAAAAAATTCATTCTAGTCCTAAAACTTGTCACAAAAATGCAATCGAGTATTAAAAATTTTAAAAAGTGCAATCAAGAGAGGACTTAATTGGACAAATTTGACGAATTTTAGAACTTGATTGCATTTTTTGAAAATTTTTAGACTCAATTACACTTTCTTGATAAATTTTCAGACTTAATTGCACTTTTCAAAATTTTATGACTTGACGATATTTTCGTGATAAATTTTTAAACTTCTAATGCGGTTATCCCTTTAATAAATGAGGGCTTGTACAGTCTCAACGGTTGAGCTAGGCTTAGCCTCACTTGTTATAAGGACAACCCAACAAGTGAGTTCCACATGTCAAACTGAGAATTTCTCAAAATCTTGGAAACAAAGGCCTATCATGCACACAATTGGTTGTGGCTTTTAGACTCAGAGTGGTCAAAGCCAAAGGAAGCAAACTGAGCAGGACAAGTAGATAGAACACTCCAATGACGTCCAGATCCTTCAGTGTGAAGAGTACGCCGGGGGGGGGGGGGAGGGGGGTGGTTTGGGTGGGTGGTGTCGTGGGGGTGTAGAGAGAGAGTAAATATGTCCATTGTACATTTAAGAAATCTTACAATCTTTCCAAGTAATAATTCTACATAGATTCTCAAACTTTACAGTTCACAGGAGCATACAAATAATACAAACACCTAATTATTCTCATCACGGAACGAACTCACTGGCCTTAGCTTGATCCGTACTCCAACAATTCCCACCTGAAGGGCCGGAACACGTAAAGGACTTCCGGGCAGCTCTTGAATAGAAGAGCCACGCAGACACAAACTGCGGCGATGGTCACCATCGACAGCATTGCTGGCCTGTACAATAGTGACCTGCTTCTCATACCATAAGCCAGCTTTTGGCTACACAGCTTGCAACTCTGATGAGCGAGCTGCAGTTCCGTCTTTCCAATCTCAAAGCTGCTCGTGGTTTCTTTATTCTGCTTCTGAGCGCCATTGCTGTCTGGGACCGCATCTGGGATATCAAGAACCACATGGGGCAGTGACGGTCTCTTGTTGATTTTCTTCTGGACTAGGTGGATATATGAGTAGTGGCCACGCAAGCGAGCATAATCTTCTGGTGTGGATCCCGAGCTATCTCGAGCAGTTTTCCATGCCTCAATACCAACCTGAATGGCATGTTGAGATATCAATATATGGATTGCTAAACCCTCAGTTCCGTATGCATTTCTAAACCCACAAAAATTACACATTATGTTCAACACTGGAGAAGAGATGCACAGAAGCGACATAGACTACATTAACCCCTATGATGTTAAAAGACCAACTAAAAGATCTCAGATACCAAAGCATGCAATGATGAGTAAAGATGTCATCGGCACAAATATCATGCTGCCATTGAGCTGCTTCTCTCTCTCTCTCTCTCTCTCTCTCTGCAGTTTTCCATGCCTCAATACCAACCTGAATGGCATGTTGAGATATCAATATATGGATTGCTAAACCCTCAGTTCCGTGTGCATTTCTAAACCCACAAAAATTACACATTATGTTCAACACTGGAGAAGAGATGCACAGAAGCGACATAGACTACATTAATGATGAGTAAAGATGTCATCGGCACAAATATCATGCTGCTATTGAGCTGCTCCTCTCTCTCTCTCTCTCTCTCTCTCTCTCTCTCTCTCTCTCTGATGTCATCGGCACAAATATCATGCTGCTCTCTCTCTCTCTCTCTGTCTCTGATGTCATCGGCACAAATATCATGCTGCTGTGTGTGTGTGTGTGTGTGTGTGTGTTAAGCACGATCTTACCAGCTTAATGCTAGTAAAATTCAAGTCACCTCTCTCTCTCTCTCTCTCTCTCTCTGCTAAGCACGATCTTACCAGCTTAATGCTAGTAAAATTCAAGTCACCAGTTGAGGTTCCAAGACTGCTGACATTGATTATGCAACGGCGACACGCTATCAGAATTTATGTTTCAGGTTCAGAATTTCCATCCACAAATCACAAGCACTCGGCCAGATATTAGTCACAGAAGCATTACCATTCCAGGGTCATCAGTTAACGCATCCAGTACATCCTCTGAATCATCTTTACCGGCAGCAATGTGAAGAGGTGTCAACCCTGCAGGGCCTACAGCATCAGGTCTAAACAAGAGGTTCTGATGACTTCCATTGATCAGGGACTTCAGTTCAGATTCTAATCTTTCTGAGACACTCTGAGGTACGTATCTCAAAAGAAGCTGAACAAGAGGCCTACAGTTTCTCCTCACAGCCCTGTGAACGAGGCCCATCTCAAGCACTGCACGATATATTGAAGGGTGCTTCCCTGCACCAACTGTTCCATCAAACAGAATATCCAAGAGCTTCTTTACCACCGCACACCAATCATGATCCATGGAGAACTCCATGAGCCACTTAAACCGTTTAAATGAAAACAAGTCAGCGTATGGATCCAGCTGTCCCAATCTAGACCTCAACCCACTTCTATGAAGAATCCAACCCATTTCTTGTATGAATTCAAATGCTTGATTCTTCGCTGCAAATTTCGAAGTCCCATGATCATCCACATCAGCTTCAATGAACTCCAAAGCATTCTCAAGTGAACGTATCTCCAAGCACACATCACTCTCTGCTACAATGAAAGGGAAGAAGCTGCCTGGGAGACCACAATTTTCGACCTGGACAAGTTCCAAAACATGCGTCTCAGCTCATATATGGGCATAACAACCATACACATGTAGAACGATGCGAATGCAGACACGATAGTCAAACACTTTAGACAAAACCTCTCGGTCGAGCAACTCACTTTAAGACAAGTTTAGGCCACCATATATAATAAACCAGTTTAAAAACTCGTTTGCATCTGAACCAGTTTATGCATTAAATATGCAATCTATGGCTGGACAAGCCACTAGTTATATGCTTCACTGCATTTGATATGAAGTCCATTCTTGTAGGATATCATTAAATTCAGAGAAATCATAAAAAAGAGACACCTCGATGAATCCCCTTCCAGTCACTCTCGGGATAGAACAAGAAAATTTAACACATTGGAGTTCATCTTGCTCCTCTAGGCTATCCTCCTCATCCATCAACTCCAGAGTTGCTTCTTGAACTAGATACGTGCCTTCGAGAGCACACAACAACCTGAACAGGATGACATTGAAGAATATTAGAACATTGATGAGCATCATCTGCTACTTGCTCAAAAGGTCAGCTTAACCTCATCTTAATGTTCGGATGACAGTTTAATGTCTATCAACATTATGAATTTCCATACCTTGTTTCAGGGTGACACATGCTAAAGCCTTTAACCAAAAACTGAGTTGTTTCAGAAGACGATGCGGCGATAGGTCTAATGCTCATAATTCTACTGCAGTTCATACTCCTAAGACACAATGATGTGTCAACAACAACCTGACCTGCATGGTGAAATTACTTCAGAATGCACATTCTCCAATACATAAAAAGTCGTTTGCATATTAATTGATGGGATTAAGACACTATAACTTCTACAAACCATTGTAGATAAATGCCATTTGATGCTGCAATCTGATATACATCCATCCAGTCTTCCAGAAAAAGTCATCTGAGACATCCAGAAGCCTATTTAAACTGGAACTCAGGTCGTAGCAAAGCTACAATGGGCAACAAAAAAGAGAGAGTAAGTAGAGCAGCTCGTAGGACTAAATTAAGTTCATTAGAGACAAGGCAATATCAGACTGTGGTCAGGGACAATGAAATATCAGCCCTAGGATAACGAGAGATAACAACTCACCTCCTCCCAGGCATCCTCGTCTTGACGAAGATAAACTGTAAGAACAATACAACCAGGCCTAATGTAGCTCTCAATGTCAGTAGGACTGTGAGATAGCCAGTCGAGTATCTGAAAATTCAACCATTTTTTGGTTATGAGAGTTCCTGAAGATAAAAGAACTGTAACGCTATTGTCAAAACCAATTCCAGGGCTTAAGGAGTACCTGTGCTCGTAGGAGAAGAGGAAAATCATTGGGTTCTTTCCCGAATAATTTGAAAACAATTCGGTCTGTCCGGCTCTGAAATAGAAGAAGAGACAGAGTAAGCGTACACGAGAGGTGCAACTTAAATAAGGCTGGACAGAGACAGATGTGACCGAGCTTGTGGTAATAAAAAAATAAGTGTAACGTAAGCTCTTGGAATTCTCTGAAACATACAAGTTACAGAGCTCACACAATAGAGCAAAAGCTAAATGCTTCATGATCACCCGCTATCTTATCGAGCATAACATGTGCAGTTAGTTGTGAAACAAAGGCATCCCACCCGAAGACCTTTAAGAACCAGATGGAAACTTAAGAAGCTGTAAATACCTGGGTGTCACCGCTTGAACTAGAAGGTGATTGAGCAGATGCTGAATCTGAAGTCCCACTTGTCTGAGGTGGGCTAGACTGGTGAGATTCTTGTTGCATCCATGAAGGACAATCAAGAGAACTGGTGCCCAAATTTGCAGGGACAGGCGACCTGTCAAGGTCCTCCATGCCATCATCGGAGTCAATATAAGCATCATTCAGATCAAAGTTATTCAGCTTGCTCTGCCCTCCGGTTGCATCTCTGCCATCTGCAAAGGATTCAACACCAAATTCTATTGCTAAGAGAGTTTGGTTTTTTTATCTCTGAATCTATTATCCAGACAGAAACCTACCTGCTGGTATTTGCGATGCAGGCCCTGCAGCTTGAGGTTGAACGAGCCTTGAAGGTCCTTCAACACCCTTTGAGGACATGGGAGGAACCGATTCTGATTTTGCAAGAGAGGCTCCACCATTGAGAATAACTTGAGATTCCTGTAAGAGGCCAGATATGTTCCTTTCCCCATGCCCGCTAGTGCCATTGGCAACGCTTCTGAGAATATGAGATAGCAAATCCTGATCTGTATCTTGTTTTGACTGATTGGCTGCACCCACAAAAGACAGTATCAAAAAATAATACCACTCGGTCCAGCATAAGTTATGCACTTTGTAACTTCAGACCAGCAACCAAATCATCCGAGTACTTTCACTTCTCTTCATAGTCCACACAACAAAAAAAGAACTGTGCACCAGGGTGGATGCCATATTTACAAGAATGCAAATCTAATTGCAGTTTAATGTAGCTTACCCTTAAAGTACTTGTCCCCCAGCCACGAAAATCTCAAAAGAAATAAATGCTGGTACCAATGAAAGACAGTGCGGAACAGCAGAAGAATGCAAGAACTGGTGACAAGAAGGCGGAGCCATATCAGTACTTACAGTGCATAGACGACAGTATCTTCAATAAGCTCATCAGCAGATAACTGCTAGCCTGCTCATCGTTAACGGAATTTGCATTAGGGGTTGCTTCAGGATTTGTTTTCCTCCTGCGTTTATTGTGGCCAGCTAAACGTCTGCGACAACTTCTCTTTCCTTCATCAAATTCTTGAAGGGCATGGAACCTGTCCCATTAAGAGTGGATGAAGACAGATTCCACATGAACACACCATATCAGGACACCCATAAGAATAAAGGAACTGACGGCATTAGAAAAATTAAAACTTTAGTGGAAATCATCAATCGAAATAAGATAAAAGGACAAACGGAGCTATTTCGGCAGTGAACAAAATAAGGTGGATGCCGCACTTACGTCGTCTTTTTAAATTATAACCTATCATCAACTGATAAAGTGGATATACTGCAAATAGCAAGAAAGGATACGGTAAAGATCTTACAGGCACTCGACTTACCTACTGCACTGTTGACAAAACCTCTGCATGATGTTCCCCACAAGTGCTTTGGTGGCTTTGGAGTGCATCTCACATACCTTGTGCCGTCTATGGTAGTCCTTTGCATTACTGAGATCAGCACCACAGTCTTCTACCTGACAAACTGCTCGACTTGTAGAACCTCCAGCAAGCTTAGTCTTCTTCCCACTATTCCCTTCCCAAGATCCCACATCCCTTTCAGGAACTGGAAAACATTGCCCTCCGAGCTTCAAAGTGAGGCCGCCAGCTTTATCATCCAAATTATCATCGTCCTCAACAACAATGACCCTCCGACGCTTCTCGAGCTCCCTCTTTCCATCATCAGTTCTCAAATTGACTTCATCGGAGCACGACGACGAGCTATTGGACGAATTGCCAGCTGCGGGAATCCGATTCTCGAGCGGGAGAAGCTGCCGGCCAGGATAATCAGACGAAACCGGATTCCGCTGCCTAGCGACGAACAGATCGCCGTCCCACTTCCAATCATTCAAATCCCATTCTAAACTCCTCTTTCCCAACGCACGCAAGTCAGCCGGAGGCAGCCCGTAGAAATGACGCGCTTGCGCCTCGACTCTAGCCTCCATCTCCGGTCACCAAGATCTCCCAAAAATCCTCAGGCCCGTACGGAACCGACCCACGAACCCAGGAAGAAGACCCAAAACTACGACAGCTCGAAGAAATCAAAACCCGCTCGAATATCGCATCAAACCACGGAAGCACCCCCCAAAAAACGATCCAACCCCAAGAAGTTTTCACCTAATCAGCTTCAGTTCTGCCCCAAAAGTCGAGAAACAGTCCACAGGCACATCCATGTTTCCAATTGAGAGCCACCCACATAACAATCGGGCCCCTAATCAACAGGCGAACCCCTCAAGACTCCAACTTTGAAGCTCGAGGACCATGAATTCGCCAACCCGCAGCGCGACCGTACTACCCCACCACCAACAACACATCAACAACTCAGGAGGGGAACCAACCACACGAAGCAAAAGAGCGAGAGCGAGAGCGAGAAGCCCCGTACGAACTTGCCTAGGAGCGATCGGAGCCGCGGGGATCGGAGCCGCCGGGGGGAGATCGGCGCCGGCGAGGGCGGCGGTGCGCCGCCGGGGAGGGGAGGGGAGCACAGATGCCGAAGGGGGTGGGGCAAGTGGGGGGGGGGGGGGGCGGCGCGAGGTTCGGGTCGTGATGCTGATGGGGGAACGTGCGGCCTCTTTGATTTTCTCTCTCTCTCTCTCTCTTTCTCAGTTGGAGTGTAGAGACAGAGAAAGGGAGAAGAGTTTTGTGGGTGGTAATGCGGTGTGGCACGGCATATGGTAATGGCGTACACCCACGCACAATCAATCATCGCTCAAAAGGAGGAGAGGAGAGAGAGAGAGAGAGAGAGGAGGGAGGGGCCCACCGTTGTACGCCGCGTGTCCCGCACCTATAGGAGGGGAGAAGATGCCCTCGCCCCCCCTTTTCTTTTTTCTTTTTTTTCTGTTGCTGGGTGGTGCTGCTTCCACTCTCGCGCCCCGAACGGCGGGGGGGGGGGGAAGGATCCGCGCGCTTCCGTGCGCCCCGGCGGAGGCCCGGGCTCCGGCGGCATCGCCGGCGTCGGGGTTCGAGACGAGGGACGGAGCTCCGGGAGATCTGGCTTCGGCGATGCCTGCGCGTCGCGACCCCCGGCCCGGACCATTGGGGTTTTTTTTCCGGAAACCCTGCCGGCATGAAATCCGATACCGGCGCGAGCGGCTTCGGCGCCCGTGCCTGTGGAAATTTCGTCTCGCCCGGTTGGGACCGGGTCGAAGTGAGGTACACATTGAGAATAGTAGTAGGTGCGCATTGAGTCCCCACATCTAGAGACGATTCCAAAGGTTCCGATTTTATGTCGTGATCGAGCCTCCGCAAGTCTCCAATCGAACCAAGTTAATTAAGGGAGAACTAGCCACTGGGGTTTGCCCTAGTGGCCATTCTTCCTACTTGAGAAGGTGGAGGTGAAGAGTTCGATTCTCCACCTTCTCATGGGGTTAAGGGTGGGGACGTTTAGTTTCGATTCACGCTCTTCGAAGAAACGGGGTAAAAGTTTAAGAATGAGTCGAGAATTAAAGTCAGATAAAAAAAAAATTAGGAAGAACCAGAAGTGCAACTCCGCATCAATTATTGTGATTCTTCGTGTACTTGGTAAAAAAGGATTACTATTAATTTCATTGTTTGTGCAAGAAATGATGTACGCTCTATTATTGAATGACTGATAGATAGAAAAATTCGGTTACGAACAGTTATATTTCACACGGACAGTGAATCTAACGGTCATCCTTTAAGAAATTATCGCGGTTAATCAAATAATCGAGCATAAGATATCGGAAATCAGTCGAAACAAAAATACGGTGTCAACAAGGTTTCACGGGTTTAAAATACAGTGTCCTCGAGATAGAGTAAATTGGGAATCGGTCCCCACTTTTTGGATAAAGTCTTTTTCATGCACGTGAACGAGTTGATTTCGTATGAACCAGTCGAGTCGATCGGCGCGTGTCACGAATAACCAAAAATATAAAAACAAAATAAATCCGCGAAAACGGGTACGGACGACAAATTTTTTTTTTCTCGGCGAGGTCGGTACACGTGGCAAAAAGGCCGGCTCTTAATGGCTCCACACGCTTTTTTCACTATTTTTCCTGATAATATTAATCTTTTTTTTTTGGCTCATCTATCTTTAATTTCCCTATTAAAATAATTAAGCACCGAACCAAAACTAAAGCCTCGTACGCGTGGGACATGTCACATTTTCAACCCCTCTTTCTTTGTCGGGACAGCCATTTCGTTTTTTTTTTTTCTTTGTTTCGTTTTTTTTTTTCGGCTCCTCCGATCAAATCATGGCCAAAGCGGAGAATAAAATGATCCCTACTTTTGACCGCCCGGATTTTTTTTTAATTTTTTATTTTGTTTATAATTATGTCTTGACTCCTCAAATTATTATGATCTAACCGCGCGTTGAATTTTGAGGACTCTAAAAGGTCAAGGCGGGCGCTCATGCGGGGGAGGCGATTCCGTCGCGGTTCGAAGTTTCTGACCTGCGGCGGTTGTCGATTTCTCATCGCGCGGGCGTAAGCAGTTTTGAAAAATCGGTCCGACCAATTTCATGTCGGGACCAACTCTCGGACGTAAGAAGCGGGGGAGAATTACCAAAACGGCCTTAGACCCGTTACACTTATATCAATTTAGTTCTAAACGTGTCGATTGAGTCCTAAATATTTACAAAATTTTCCAATTGAGTCTATCAAGTAAATTTTGGGCCGGAAAGCCAGTAGAAATGACCAGATTATGAAAATTTGAGATGAATGGTCAGATTATCTCCTATGAATATGGACAAAGCCATAGAGAGAAGAGAAGGTAAAATGGGACACATCCGAACTGGAGCCCAAAACGACCCACCTCACTTTCTACGCCATTAATGAATCAATCAATTGATAACAAAAGCATGCCCGCAGGTTTCAATGGATCGACCTGCGCGTTGAATATTTTGGGGACGGTCCTAAGATTAGCCGTGCTTATACGGGGGAGGCGATTTCGATCGCAATTTGAAGTTTTCTATCTTGCGGGGTTGCCGGTTCGTCACATGGACGGGAGCGGTTTGAACTTTGGTCCGCAACGGGACACAATTTTATGTCGCGGTCGCGATCAGATGGATGGCAGGAGAAGTATATAAAGTCCGGCGAGTCGATCGATCGAAGAGAATGCTCGGGGTGTGCCGGCGGGTGGCAATGGATGTTGAGGCATTTCGCCGATGTCGTATCTTCGATGAAGTACCCTTTGCCGAAAACTTGTTCTTCGATTTTTTTTTAAGAGAAGACAGGTTCTGTGATGATTCCGGACTAGAGTTGTATCAACGGAACACGAGGAACAAGTACACTTTGACGGAACTTAATCAACCATGAAGCCTGATGTCATAAAAAGAACTTTTCGATAATGACAAAGGAAATAATATTAGTCTTAAAAGCTCATTTGTCCAGTTTCTCGGCACGGGGCTATGTATCATGTATTCAATATTCGATTGTTCATATTCGCCAGTAAAAAGGCAAATTCAGGGCTTTCAAAGCCTTGTGGAAAAGGCTAGTTATCGACCCATACTGTCTAACCTTAATCTTTGTCGAACTTCTTCGACAAACTATGCTAGGTTCAACCCCATTTTGTCCCATAGGTGGTAATGCTGGTCTTGCCAAATTTGTGAACGTTAATCGGCATGTTAGGCCTAATGGGAATATCCACATTGGGTGGAACTAGCCTTACGTCTTCGACATTTGATAATTGACTGGCCTGCTAACTAATTTGATTTGTCAAATTATTATCACCAATTTGATTATTTTGACCTACATCAGCCCAATCATTCTCATAATTACGACATTGATTAGAAGATTTAGGCATTTGCATAATTCTTATGGGGTGGACTACTCTGACCAATATTATTGACATCAATAAATGAATAGGGACTAGGAACATACTTTCTTACCCAATCAAGTTGCGTGTTTTTTTTTTTTGGCTGACATTAGTAAATAGTACAGCTTCACAGCTTGAGGCCACGAGCTCGTTCGTCTCGATACGAGACTTCACGAAAGTTGCGGACCCCGCTTAAAACGACGGGTGACGAGCCATTTGTCCCCCAAAATAATGCAAGTGGACCGTCCTAGAAAGCTAGTAGAAGCGAGACCAGCGTGCGACCATCAGTAGAGAATTGGATGCCGACGTGCATGCGGGAGGCCTTGATCGACGCCAGATCGACGCATAGCGATCGGAATTTCAATTGGATTTTGGAACGTGATGCAGTTACGTGTAAAGGGGTCGACGTGGACACGATAGGAATGAGGAGGAGATAAGATCAATAGTGAATTTTTTTTGTTTTTCGCGCATATTGGTTTGATGGTGCGTCGCTGTCGTCAAGGGAAGAAAAGGGGTCTCGAATTCTCGTACCAATAATTAGGACAGAGGCATTCGAGTGACGAAAAAGTTAACCGGGGGACTTGTCAATTGGAGCACGAAGCGCCCGTCATCGCTTGTCGATCTCTCGAAGATGGACGAACGACCACCAACCACCTTGCGCCATCAATGAAATCACTAGATGAGTAACAAAGCATGCTCTGGGTTTTATTAATCGGATCGAGATTTTTTTTTTGGTACAATTTTCGGTTTGATTGAATAACACTGCAGGTCGCGCCCGTCGCCACGGTGCGGGCGAATCCTCGACTGCTGTAGGTGAAAAGGGCGATTCACGTGCATCGGTGGAAATTAACAAGACCGAATGATTCGCGATAAAAGGATTCTTCGGGTGCGTTCGTTTCGCGGAAAATGAGTGATTTTGAAAAATATTTTTCCGAAAAATAGCCGCTTGTATCGTTTAAGAAAATAATTGAATGAAAATATTTTTCATTGCCCACGAAAATAATTAACCATATATTATTATCGATGATGAAAATATTTTCCGTTGACTAGTTTTTTCTAAATGATACGAGCGATCACTATTTGGAAAATATTTACCAAATTACTTATTTCCTGCGGAACGAACATACCTTTCAAATTCAAATCTAAAATTGAGCAGACCCAAATGCTACGGGACATGTGAATGTCACCTTCCGATCGCTAAATAAAGTCTTCACTTGAAACTCCACGTGTACGTTTTTCGCTGACCTCTTCTCGATGTGAGGACATTTTAATGTTAGATCTTATCTTCAGAAACAGTCCTATGGTCGGCGGGTTCCACAGGGGGGAGGTACTAGTATTGAAATTCCATGACCCTCGTTCATTTCCTTCCCAATTTCGCAATTAATTCATCACATGACGGGCAACGATCGCTTGGAGAGTGAGAAAACTCACGAATTGAATGCCTAACTTCATCGAGCGTCATAGGCTGCGTTGGGTAATTCGAATTTTGAGTCCGGATAGGATAGCAAATCGTCTTATCCGGTGTTTGGCGGCGTCTTCCGGACCAGATAATCCCAAATATACCCGGATGAAATGCCAAATAAGAATTCCGGGGGACGAGGGTGCGATAAAGTCGAATTGAATAAAAAAAATTAAAAAATAACATAATAAAACTCAATTTCTCGAAATGGAGAATCCATTGAAACTGACCTCTTCACCACAATGACCCCTCCACCAGACCCAAGTGGCTGTCATGACTATTCACCTCATCAAACTCCTTTGATAATCTGTCACCTTTTGGTTTCTCCCGGATTCAATCTTGTCCTTTGCTCATCCTCCATTGTTGTTTTCGCCACCGCCGACGATAGCCCCACCGCGCAATCGTAGTCGCTGTCGAGACGACGAGAGACAGGGTCAGGAGGAGGAGGGAAGGGGAAGGGGGAAAGGGAAAGCGATGGGGCATCGACTCGCGACGGAGGGACCAGTTGGTGTGCGGGGGACGTGACTGGATCCAGAGCCATCAGCAGGGGATGGTATAGGCATAAGTCGACATGGCGAAGTGGACAACGGGGAGTAGAAGTCAAGTATAAGGATGATTGCAATGGTAGAAGGGTTAAGGTTCTAGAGCGCTAAGGTTCTTCAATCCGGAGGATATTCGGAGGAATTCTAATCCCATCTTATCTTACCCCATCCCGATTCGAATCCGAATTACCAATCGCATCGGCACTCGACGGTAATCACAAAAAGAGATCTTATGTTAAAAGATGGAACGTCGGGTTATGCCCAACAAAATAAAAATAAAAAAATAAACGAATTTGCTTTTTCCTTTTCTTTTTGACATTTCTTTTCTCTCTCTTTATTTTTATTTTTTTGGCTGAGGATGTTGAAAAAACCCCAGTAGGACCCTTTAGCTTGTTTCAGCCATCCAAGCAAACGTCCGCGCTCTTTCCTCTAGGGACCTCTCGAAGCAACTATGATTGAAACACAGTGGCATCGTACGAGATAAATCAAACGATCGCGATGAGACGTCACGGTTCGAAGGGGGCGACACGCGAGACCCTCACGTCGCGTCGACGGATCGTGACACCCGAGTTCCGCCTCCGTGTTCCGGGATCGGATTCCGCACTCCGCGTGGAGTTTACCCAGCCGCGATCGGCCCGACGACGAAGCGGAGCGCGAATTCTCCCCAAGGGCTATTACGGAAAAGGAAGAAGAAGGAATACATTGAAAAGCTCGAGGTCAACAAGAGGCAACGCTGGTGTGGAGACCGAACGAAAACGATGTCGGGGGGCTGACGCGAGACCGGATTTCCGGTTTTTGACCGACTTTTGGACCGGGATCGGAGGACCCTGGCCAGGTCGGGCCAGTCACGAGGTCAATTGGAACAGTCCACATGCGTGCTTGTCCCTCCGGCAATGCCGCGTGGACCACAGGACCCAGATGTGACTCATCTGGAGTCACGCAACTGGCCATGATGAAACTAGTCGTGCTCTTGCTCTTCTCGTATGCCGAGCAGACCCGTCGAATATGTGAGTTTGAATTGAAAATGATCCGATCCGATCCAATTTGATACGTGTAACCCGTTTTGACTTATTTTTATGCAATGTAAATTCAGTGACTCAAATCCAATCCGGCTCCAATACATGTCCGACCCGACCCGATCAATATTTCTAAAACAATTATATATTTAACCCAATTTGAAGTGAGAGTGCAAAAACAAGTGAGGGGCAAGAGAGAGTTATAGAGTTGGGTTATATTTAAATAAGTTGTGAACCTATTTAACATCCCTAGTATTTTGGAATTTGCCATTCTGAACCTATTTATGACCCATTAAGTGAATATAATTAACCAATATAGAACATATCGAATATGAGTTAAGAAATGAATCTGTAACCCATTTTGACATATTTAATGCCGAGTTAGCGCTCGATGGATGGACTGATAAAGCTTTAGAACACTTGATTTAAGCAGTTGGTGAGTGTAATTGAGCGATTCGATGTGTGTACGTAATGATTCTATTGATGTATTGTGCGTTTGTTTGTACATGTTGTATCGAAAAGTGTCCCGATGGCACTCGATAAGAAGCCTTTGCCTGTTGCAGGCAAGGGTCACAGCCCTCGCCTAGTGGTCAACGAGGGTCGGTTAGCCCTCACCTGTGACCTGCCAGAGTGGGCCAGCGACTCTCACAGCCTTGAAAAAAAGAAGAAGAAAAAGTAAGAAAGAAAAAATAAAAAAATTCACTAGAAAAATTTAAAAAACTGTACACGTTAATATTGGCCAGTGTCCACGTTGGCGATTTCCTGTTAAAATTAGCCGGAATGACTCAACTGGCAAAACGTGAAAAGGTTTATAACTCAATTAAGCAAAATTAAAAAAAATTTATGACTGAATTGATAAAAGTGCAATAAGTATAAAACTTTTTGGACAATTCTCTCGTTGATATCAAGATCATAGCATTGACGAGAAACTACTTTCTGGTCGTGTGGCCTCAAATGGATGCGCCGAGCAAGAATCAAATTCGAGCCTTTTGAAACGCAAGAAACGAGATTTTGTGAGATATTTTCCTTTAATCTATATATACTTAATAACGCTAAAGCTTAAAAGCAATAAAACAGCTCCATAAGTCTCGTACTTAAATTATAATTTCCACCACTTTTTTTTTTTTTTTGGGGAAAGGTTCCTGGAATTTTAATTAGCTCGTCATTGAGGGAGTCACGGGGCAGGTAGGGCGCGCAGAATCCAACACAAAACCATCAAATCTTCACTGCCATTCTTTTGCATTTTTCTTTGTTTCGATTTAATACTAACTTGCCAATTAAATAATATGAAGGTTCACGCATTAGTCCAACCGACCAAAGCTACCAACATATTCCCTTCAGATTGGGCAAAAGAGCAATAATGGACAAAAAAAAAATTGATAAGTACTATAGAAGTCCTAAAACTTATCATGAAAGCGTAATTAAGTCCTAAAACTTTCAAAAAGTTCAATCGAGTCTTAAAATTTGTTATGAAATGTGCAATCAAATGTTAAAACTTGCAAAAAGTGGAATTGAATGTTAAAACTTTCAAAAAGTACAATTAACGAAAGGACTTGATTGGATCATTTTGAGAAATTTCAACATTTGATTACACTTTTTGAAAGTTTTAGGACTTGATTACATTTTTGTGGTAGATTTTAGGATTTAGTTACACTTTTTTTAAAGTTTGAGGACTTCTAATGCCCTTATCCCTAATCATGTTCTCTTCGGTAGCCACTTCGTTGCTAATAAACTGAACCAATAAAAATGAAATTTGTTTATAACAAGAAAGTCAAACTCCTTTTTTTGGTCGAGAAAAAGTCAAACTCCTTTTTTTGGTCGAGAGAAAGTCAAACTAAAGTAAACAAGCTTCATGCGCGTAAAACCCTCCCTTAGTTTCAACCGACACCGGATTTCACGTCGGCCGAATCCTTAAAAAGGAGCAATTTATGAAAGAATTCGAGGTAGATCTACTATTTTTCATCCTTAAATCATTATTCTCAACGCCGTTTACGTGGACAAAATTTTACGTTATATTAGAGGAACCGAGTAATTACGACGATCATTTCGTGACAATACGAATATATTTTTGTCGTACCATGTCCTTTGGAGTTAGCAACATGCATAGTTGGGCATCAGATCCCTTCCAACCTGACAACCACACTCTCAACAACATAACCAGCTTTATAATCATTGTTTAGGACAAGAAGGTAATATGGGGTGGCCGAATGATTCCCGTTGAACATGTGCACTAACACATGTTTAGTTCAATAGTTCCCTAAGCAATCATAGCTTTAATTCTCTCTCTCTCTCTCTCTCTATATATATATATATATATATATATATATATATATATATATATATATATATATTCCTAAGATATAGATGTTTCTGGCCGGACCATGTTATATAAAAAAAAGGATGAAAGAGTTGTTTATACGTTAACATGTTGGACGTATTCCAATTGAATTCTGCTTATGGTTTCCGGTGTGCCCGCGGAGTAAATTTCTTGCATGTGTGTCCAGATGGAGAGTTTTTTCTACCCTTTTGAATTAGGAAAGAGGGTAGGTTTGACATAGCTTTTCTTTCTTTTCTTTTTTCCTTGTTTGTTTCGTACGCATGGTGCAAGCCCGATTATTGGAGGGGGCCGAAGCCAGATCTATCGGGCAAAGAAGAAAAAAGAGACACGGTAATCGAGCCTAATGGGGCGAGACTGCAGTCGGGTCTAAAAACTTCTATCCAGACTGGATCATCATCGAACCGTTGAATTTAGAGGGGAAAAAAAACGTCGAATACCTTGATGGATCGAACTCGGATTAGTACAAAACCCATGATTAGACCAGAGCGATGGTGGGACTAACTCGGGGCGCCATGCCCGAACGTCCTTTGCTTTGATCCGTCGCCCATGATATGAAATCATTAAATCTTCTTCGTAAAACAAATAGGGGCGAGAGAACCCGATTGGGCCTAAATGGGTGGGCTCAAGCCCAAGAAGGAACATGCGTACCCGGCCCACCTAAACGACGCCGCGCGCCTAATGAGCCTAACTAGGGCCGACCGTCGTCATGCCCATAGTCAGGTCCGTCGAAGGAACTTCACTCAACATCATTCTGTCCCTTTTTTCAAGGTTTGAAAAATTCTGGGTTTGACTCTCCCTAATTTTTAGGTCCTTTTTTCTTCCTAGGAAAGGCCGTGATGCGACAATTTGGAAAGTCGGGGACTTTGACCAGCATCATCATGGCAGGAAAAGTCACGGACGGACTTTGAAAACACCCATCGATAAAAATTGATGGCAAGGCCGGCGGCGAAGGAAGCGGGGGGGTAGAGAATCAAAGCCCCGATTAGTTTCCAAAATAGAAGTCGTCGCGAGGAGGAAATCGTAAACCTAATCGGAAAACCTTTCACTTTCACCAAATTCGAGATTTCGATTCCACGGCAATCTTCCTACGGATAGAAACGGCCGTTCAGTTCAGTTGGTTGGAGACCATACAAAAACACACGTCGGTTGCTACTCGAGTCCCCCCCCCCGCCCGAGCTCAAGCTCGAGTTGCCTCGAGTTTGACTCTGCTTGCACTACTCGTCCACTTCGGCCAAGCTCCAGCCTAGAAGTAAGCCTGACACACCTCTAAATTAGCTAGAGTAATAAGGTTTTCTCATTAAATTGAGTGTCTGTGTCTCGACTAATGTCATCGGGTCGTAACGGCCTCTTCATTCGACTGTGATAAGACGACTATCGAGACCAATCCTCAAAAACGGGCCGATGATTTGCTTAGACCACGACCGAATCGACGATGCCGATCTCTAGTTTGATTTCGAGTCTTAATTCGCTCCACAGCTCTCAAGGAACCGAGTTTGCTTACAAAAGAAATCTTCGAAGTTCACAGCAACAAGAGGAGTCAGGAGTGCCAACTGCCAATTGGACAACGAAACTTGGCCCCAATCCAAAAATCCACCTCATTTGCTTCAAGCTGAGGCTCTCTGCTTTATTGGTTTTACTTTGGGAAAATGATTAAGATACTTCTTAAACTTTGATCCGATATGCATGACTGTCCATGATTTTTTTAATTTATTTAATATGATTCATGAATTTTAGTTTAATGTTCAACTGAACTTTTAAATATATTCACAAAATTTAAGGACTACACTGAATATTTACCAATAGTTCGATGGCCACGTTGAATAAATTAAAAGTCTATGGACGACATCACACGTTGGGCTAAATGTTCGGGGATCGTATTCGTACAAATCACAAGTTTAGGGTAGACACTACATGTTCGGGACCATATTCTCCCTTTCGGCTTTTCTAACGCGTTAGACTGACCACTCACATTGCGACACGCGATTCGCTAACCTCCACCCCAGCACAGGCGATCCCTCCCCCCTCCCCCCCCACACCACACCAATTCTCTCTCTGTCTCTTTCTCTCTCCGCGCATTGAAAGTTCTTCGCTGACGGTGCGAAGGGGGTCAAGCCTGGCCCCCCTCAGCCGAATCGTCTCATTTAAAAAGAAGAAAAAAACGAAAAAAAAGAAAAAAAAAGAAGAAAAAAAGAAGAAAAAGGAAAAAAAAAAAGGAAATATCTCACCACCACCACCACCGAGGAAAGAAACGTCGCAGCAACCCCCAATATTTTTCCCTATAAAAAAATGGAAAAATCCGCCAAACGAAAAACCGCCCGTTTCTCTCCCTTGTAATAATAATTCAACCCGGGAGGAGTGTGGGACTAGTCAAGACCACGCCCCACTTTCGCTCCCCTCCATTCTTCCCCCTAGATACGCGTTATCCTGCGCACCCCCGTGCCCCCCCTTATTTTGCGCACCCTCCGCCGGCCCCCGACTTCACTCCTCCAGATCTCTCTGCCCCCGCTCGACCGACTGCCTCGCCAGTGCAGGAGCGAGAAACCGTGGTTCTCTCTCTCTCTCCCTCCCTCCGGCCTCGTTCGTTTCCCCACCCCTGCGATTTCCGGCCGACTTCAGGTAACCGCTTCCCCTCCGCCCGCCCTGCTCGCGCCGCTTCGGGCGTTTCGGTTTTTGCCCCTGCCGATCCTCGTCCCGCGCGCGATCGGCGGCGGCGGCGGCGGCCTCTCTCTCGCGATTTGAGGTTTTCGGTTGCCGGATTGCCCGGCGTGGGTTCTGGCGAGTGTGAATTTCGTGCTGCTGCTTCTTCTTTCTTTTTCTTTTTTTTTTTCCTTCATTTGTTTTTTGTTTTTGGTTTGGTGCGGGTGTGTCTGTGCGGTCCTGCGCTGGTGTTGCACGTGCGCTGCGCGGCGGTAGTTGACTCTGATCCGACCGTAGTTTGCCCGCCGAGCTGTGATCGATCGGCGGTGGCGATTCGGGAAGGCGACGATCAGCGCGCCGGCTCGCGAGCTTGTGCGGTTTCGGCTTATGCTGTAGCGGTCGAGCTTTTTTTTTTTTTGGCTCGCGCGGTGAATTTCTTGGAGTAGCTATGCTCTTGAGGCGTGCGTGGAGCTGATTTGCTGGACTAGACGATGCGGATCACTCCTCTGCATGACCGATCGGAACTGAAAGGGGGGAACGCGCCCCTCCCGTGTATGGAATGGGGTCGTCGGGGGCTGGGCTTCTTGAGGTGGCACACGGTCGCGCCGAGCTGGAATTCTTTATTTTCGTCCGAGATAAATGGACGTTACGCGACGACGTGTTGGGAGGACCTTTAGGACTTGTTGGATACTAGATTTAGGGACTTGGTCGATGGTTTTGGATGTGAAACATGTTCATGAAATAATTTGTAGGATCATGGTAGTATCATTACTTCTCTATTGGAACATTAAGAATGCGTTGAACATATTCATGTTGAACTGTGGAGATTATTCTGGTATCCGTGTGCTAATTATGATGTGATGCTGAGTGTGATGATTAAACGGACGATAGTCAGAGCTCATAATTCAATGTCTCTTTCACATTTCTTGCTGCGAGCTTCATCCGAGTCTTGTTTTGTGGTTACAAAGTAGCTGATATATATATAGTGAGGAATAAAACATGGACAGGAAATGTGTGTGTACGAAAATGAGTTTACTTGTGAATGCCTTTCTTTTTTTCTCGCTTACCATTTCCCATGCCATTCTTCTCATCATTATTGCTTCCAATTGCGTTCTTATGGTCCTTTTCCCGGACATTTGATGGAGACTGTTGTACAAGTACATCTGCAGTAGCATGGAAGTCAGAGGATATGGAAACTCACTGTGTTAGATGTGCTCATGCCACAAATTGTACCTGTTAGAGGAGTACTAGTGCACAAGGGTCTCTCTCATACTGTGGGGTCATAAGATGATTACATGCACTGACAATGAGAGAGAGAGAGAGAGAGAGAGAGTTAAATATGAGGAGCCTCAATCTTGCACTGGTTGGCGGATACTTCTACTACTTGAATTCGTGACATTTGAGACACACGAAGCAACCTTAACTGGGCATTTTATACACACCCTTGTCCAATATCATGGAAATCTAAAATACAAATGGACAACATACTTGAAAACTGTATAGTAAACTGCATAAGAGTTTTTATATCTTCTATCTTGTAGAACCATCAAATTACATCGTATAGGGTACCTTTGATTTCTGTGACTACGCTACTAGAGTGAGCCTCAAAATACGAAAGTTTCCAAGTGAAGACACTTTTAGCTAATCCTATTATCATACAACTGACGCTGCAATATGTTAACGGTTGGCCCTCATAGTTCACAAGTACTATCCTGCCGTAGAGATAGTTCTTAGCAAGACTAGCCTTGGACAGGGAGATTGTGAAGAGTTCAAGTCATTTGAGACTTTCCTTTGCTTTTCATCTATGTTTACGAAAATTATTTTTGTAACCTATTTGGCTTAGTTTGAGCCAATTCATTCCAGTGTTATTGAGAAGTAACTTCCTTCAACAGGGGAGTTCCATTTGGTGAGGGAAGAAAGCCATGAGCTGCTTTAGCTGTTGTGAAGATGATGATATTCATAAAGCTCCAGATAATGGAGGCATGTACCCGATGAAGAGCTCAGCAGGTAATTATGTAATCAAAATCATACTTGTTTTGATGCATAATTTAGTCCTACGAATACCAGCTAGAGAAAATTGGTATGCTGATCATCACGTTTGCTGCTAAATCTGTATCAAGTTTGTGGTTTTGCTTGTCTAGATGCATTTCATTTGACATTTATATTCACATTGTGATGTCCTTATTTTTCTACTTTTATGCTTTAGTTTTATGCTCTTCCAATCAAGTTAGCCTTTACTTAGTCCTTTATTACATTCTTCTTCTTGTCTATTTCCCCATTTTTTCAGTGTAAACTAAGTTGAACTTCATCATTCAGGAAATGATGGGGCATATCATGCCTCTGAATCTGCGCCAAAAGGTGCACAAGCAGTAAAAGTGCAGCCCATTGAAGTCCCTGCTATTCCAGTGGATGAACTCAAGGAAATCACTGATAGCTTTGGTACAAATGCTTTGATTGGGGAGGGATCATATGGCAGAGTATACTATGGGGTTCTAAAAAGTGAGCAGGCTGCAGCTATTAAGAAGTTAGATGCAAGCAAGCAACCTGATGATGAATTTTTAGCCCAGGTTTGGGATGCCAGCTGGTATCAATTGTTGACTCTTTCTTTTTTTAATATTTTCAACTGATGTAAAGCTTCGCAGGTTTCCATGGTGTCGAGATTGAAACATGAAAATTTTGTTGAGTTGCTTGGTTATTGTGTTGATGGAAGTTCCCGTGTACTCGCGTACGAGTTTGCATCTAATGGCTCTCTCCATGACATTCTCCATGGTAAGCAAGAGGCATGTCTCATTGTGGTCCTTATTTCACTGTTGCACTTTTGGATTGTACAACTACTTCTACCTACCCTTACCAAAAAAAACTACTTCTACCTATTATAGTTGCAACATGATGCTACTTTAAGGCCATTTTTGAGTCCACTATGTGATTTTTTTTGTCCCTATGGATGTATATCGACTGAATGTAGATATTTACAGCCTGTTAAACTTATGCTTTCTCAATGAAGTATATGTTACAAGCATAATTATTGACTTAAAGCTAGTAACTGCCTTTCCCATCATGATGTCATTCAATGATGCTTAAGACAAGTTCAATTGCAATGTCTTCTACTTAGCGGCATTAATCTATGTCATGAATTATTTATCATAGATACCTTGCCTTCTTGACTGTTGTGGTTGGCTAGCTTTGGTTTGCTAGTTTGATCTGCTTTAGCAATGGCTTCAACTTCTCCTTTGCTTATTTCTTTTTGGGCAGGGGTTAAGAGTAAAACTAAGAGCTAGTGTTGCTTTCTCTAAGTCAGTATATGTTACAATCAAAATTGTTGACTTATACAGCTTATAATGCCTTTTCCATCATTGTGTCATTCATTACTGCTTAAAACTGTTACTTTGCAACGCCGTTTACTTAGTTGCAATGATCTATGTCATGTTGTCATTTACAATGGATACTTTGCATGCTCGACTACTGTGGTTAGGTAGCTATTGTTTGCTAGTTTAATCTGTTTTAGCAAAGGCTTCAACTTCTCCTCTGCTCTCTCTCTCTCTCTGTGTCCAGGTAAGGTTTGAGAGTTTAATTTCTACTTTGTTCCTAGACCGGAAAGTTATCCAGACTCGCCGGGGAGTTTGGCTTGCCCTGTAGTCATCCATTTTCACAATAGTCCCTGCACTACCACCTTCCAGTTCATCAAAGGCATCAGTGGATGACTTAAAGAATGTTCACAATGGGTGTACCTGACAGAGAGTTAGCATCCTCATATTTATCATTTAAAGGGACATTCTATATGCAGTTCTATGGACCATTTTGGCATGGAGCATGTGCCAAAACTCCCTCACTTCTACTGATTATTAAAACCCCATAAATACACCATCTGTGATATATGATTGTGCATATTATTGTGGTTGCATAGATGCTCTTATGCAACATCCTTAACTTAGGGCTTCAAGTTTTGCTGGATCAAAGTGGCTCGATTTGAACTCCTGTTTATGATGTGCAAAAAGTAGTATAAGTCATCACCATTTCCTTTCGATGCAGGTAGAAAAGGAGTTAAAGGGGCACAGCCTGGTCCTGTTCTTTCTTGGGTACAGCGAGTAAAGATTGCAGTAGGGGCTGCTAAAGGACTTGAGTATCTGCATGAAAAAGCAGAACCTAGAGTAATCCATCGCGATATTAAGTCCAGCAATGTCTTAATATTTGATGATGATGTTGCAAAGATAGCTGATTTTGATTTGTCCAACCAAGCTCCCGATATGGCAGCCCGTCTTCATTCAACTCGTGTTCTTGGCACCTTCGGATATCATGCTCCTGAGTAAGCTACTTTTGGTTCTCACAATTTATCATATCCAACACAACGCATGCACATGCTTGCATTTCTATCATCATAACTCAGTATTTTCCGAAAAGCATATTAATTAGTTGTCCTTCTACTCTGGTGACTCAAGCTATTGTATAGTGGAGAATATCTTTTATCTATACTATTACTATTGAGCTTGACATCAGAGTAGCACAAACATGGGCTTTGATGAATGTTTGTTGGAAAAAATGAGAGCTTTGTTGTGGTAGGTAGTATTTTGTATGAACTTCTGTTTGTGCCAACTCATATGATCTAAATCACATGGAGCCTCTTTTTAAGCAGAGTTCTGCCTGGTAATCCTTGCCACGACCAACTTTTGATAACTCCAATTTTCTTCTTACGGGGCAGATATGCAATGACTGGACAGCTAAATGCCAAGAGTGATGTATATAGTTTTGGTGTTGTTCTGCTGGAGCTTCTGACTGGGCGGAAACCCGTGGATCATACATTACCACGTGGGCAGCAGAGTCTTGTTACATGGGTACTAATTTCGCTAATAATAATTTATGTTCTGCTGTTTTAGTTTTCTATGACACTGTACTTTCTTTTGGTCCCCTTGCTGAGTTCTAACTGATTTTTTTGTGCGTGTGTTTTTGATAGGCTACACCAAAGCTGAGTGAAGACAAAGTTAGGCAGTGTGTAGATGCAAGACTCGGAGGAGAATTCCCTCCAAAGGCAGTCGCAAAGGTAAATGCTTCAACTTACCATGTTAATATGCCTTTACTTTATAGGCATGGTGGTACAGTGACTGGAATATACTGACTCGTGAGCACACGTTCTCTCACTCGGTCATTGATCCTTCAGATAACTTTCTTCATCGCTAAGCATTCTGTGGTTTACATATTGACATATTTATTGAATTAATGGACCAGTGGCAGACTTGATGCATTTTAGGCCAAGAGATTCCACTGTAGAACTTCTCTTTCCTGTAAAACAGGATGAATGTTATATAGGCAATGAAATGTGCTGTAAAATTCAGCTTGTTGTAGCTTTCTATTTGCCCGTCCAATGGAATTGAACTCCAGATTTTGGTGTTCATAGAGAAATTTTGTTCCAAATTGAAGTATATCTGCATAAACACGATAGGTGGAAGTTCTGGGGTGATCTACAGTTTGACACCTTGTTATCATAAGATCTTAATTGTAGAGAGCCACCTCTTAGAATATCTATATCTGCGATTGCAGCTGGCTGCTGTTGCCGCCTTATGTGTGCAATACGAGGCGGATTTTAGGCCAAACATGAGCATCGTCGTGAAGGCATTACAACCTCTTTTGCACGCCCGGCCAGGACCAGCGGGGGAAACACCAGGCTCGTAACTCTCTCTCGGTCTCCTCGTCTCTCTTTGTGTGAGCGTGCAGTGGAAAAATGTAAAACGAACGGATTTGTAGGTGTTTCTATATTGGTTTTTGTGAATTTGTGTATGGATCCCTCATTGGGAACATTCTATTTATTAATACTGTGAGGATACGACAAATGTTCTCTTCATAATAATCTTCCTATTTTATTTTTTGGGGCGAAGCTATGTCTTGTTGGCGGATCTTATTTCCTCCATTTTACAGGATAATTACTCGTGTCAATTCGTCCTAACCCTCTCTTAATTTGATCATTTTTTTTGTTGAAATTTTTTAGTTTCAAATCTTTTGACAATTTGGTAATGTAATTCATTTGGCCTATTTTAGTCGGAAATCATTTATGTGGATACCGGTTGTCTTACGTAGCATGATCACGCTAATGCGAACAATATTTTTGCAATTTGTTAATATAGCTTCAGAATTATTTCTTTATTTTATTTTTTTCTTCTCTTTTTTATTTTTTAAATGAGGCCAACGAGGTTGCCGGGCCCTTGCTGGCTTGAGGCGAACCATTAGGCGAGGGCCGTGAGCTCTCGCCAGATCTGGGCTAGGCGAGGCCCTCACTTGTGGCCAGCGACCTCCACTTGCCACCATCGAGGTCACGGATCGGGGGAGGGAAATAAGAGAGAAAAAAAAAGAGGACACAGCAAGAAAAGGGGAGAAAAATAAAAAGAAAAAGAATTTAGAAAAATTTGCAAAATTGTTTATGTTAGTGTCGATCACGAAGGACGGTTGATGTCCACATTAGTAATTTTCGATCAAAATTAGTCAAAATGACTACATTGTCAAATTGTTAAAATGTTTAGAATTAAATTAGTTAAATTAAAAGGATGATAACTGAATTGGTACAAGTATAATATGTTTAAGACTTTTTTGATAATCTTTCTCTTGCTTTAATTATTTGTTGTGCTTTCGTGAGGGACGAAGTGGGTTCTAACAATTGAGGTTCTAACTTCTAGGATTTATATGAATTGGCTGTTAATTTATTTTGCTTAATCAAATCTCGTGAATCATTCATTTTGACTCTTTTTAAAAGAAATCTAAAACTTTTGAAATTTTCATAAAATGCAAACGCTGAACTACATATGATTTCATTTGCATCTTTTGAAATATAAATTGTTTTTTCTAAAATTTGACGGGAAAATAAGAAATACCTTTTTGTTACTTGAAAATGGTTAACACATATGCCCTGTATTTGATAACCAATCATATTATGAACTCGTGACGACGCTACGGATGTTGACTTTCCTCTTACACTCCCGGTTTAAAAAATTCAAAGATTTTTTCTGAATGTTTATTTGGAAATTTAACGGAGAGAATAATATATATATCCATCCTAAATTTATACTTTGTTTCTCCTTTACTTGAATTACACCATACAAAAATGAATTTCTATTGACCAAAATAATATAGTGGCACGCATTCCTTGTTTTATGGAGGAGTAAATCCTTGAAAGCAAAACATAGCATGCAAATTAGATGAAAATCTATCCGTGACTACTTATGATGATGGCGTATAATAATGCGCGATCTTAAGACATTATCGACCCGCGGTTCATGCGGCGATCAAATCAGCGAGGCAATGAAGCCACACGAACCTATCTAATTCTTCGGAGCGATAATTTGCATTTGTGGCGTGAGGTCGTGGATAAAAAAAAGTCTTCATGTTTTGAGAAGTTTGAGGATTATAAGATGCGCGATGGTAGTTAGTTGGTTTCATACTTTTAGTAAAGTGAGCATGCCACCATTATTGGTATTACCTCTGAAAGACTTCCGGTGCAAAACCAACATCAAAATCCTAGTTTAGTATATGCACTACCATATCATGAGGACGTGCTTGACCAAGGAAAGTTACCTCTGATAATGTAGGTTGTTGTTAAATTAAAAAGTTCAATAATAAGATGCAGAAATCGCGTCAATCGAACCTAACACAAAAATATATGAATAGTCAAAATTTGGGTCAAATTTTTTTTTGTGAGATTTGATATTTAATTTTAACTACCAAAATTATGTATGTGCTTCTCATGGGTCAATAACCGTGTTAATAAGATTTTATAAAACAAAAAAAATATCATAACTTTTCTCCTTGAGTATATTGTAGGTCTATTTTCCAAAACTATTATATCAATTAAATTTTCAAATAAACCTTATTTTGAAAATTTCGAAGATAAGTTTACCGTAGATGCAAAAATCGCATCAATTGAACGTTGAAAAAATTACGCAAATCAAAATTTGGGTCTAATTATATTTTTGTAAGGTTGATTCTTAATTTTAACTACAAAAATTATGCACATGCTTTCTAGTGAGTCAAAAACCGTGTTAATAAAATTTAGAAAGAAAATATTCTACTTTTCTCCTTGAATGCTCTTTAGATCTATTTTCAAACCATTGTATCAATTAAATTTTTTCCAATAGAATATTTTGAAAAGTTCGAATGATAAGTTTTCCATAGATACAAAAATCATGTCAATTGAGCGTTGCAAGGAAAAAAAAGGATGGTGTAGCTGCTTTTGGCCCTCCAGTAACCGAAAGCAATTAACTATTGACCTCAATAAAATCAATTACATGAACAAGACTGCTCATCAAGTAAAGCCTCATCAGCTGGATAGGTATTTAAGCCAAGTTCGAGGAAATTTAGGCTACTTTTATGCAAATTAAAGATGACAGGATCTAAGTTTAGTATATGCACTATCAAATCATGAGCTTCCAATATGTGCTTCACCAAGTAAAGTTTCATTGTGTTTTTCTCAATATTGATGCCACGTTCACGAATTTTACCAAATGGATTTTGTCCATCCGTGACACAAAAGAAAATGATGCAACCCAAGCTAAACATATCACTTGCTGGGCTTTGGTGCCCATCACCTGAGGTTCCGCAAGTTCAGATTTTCACTGTATAAATTCTAATTATGCACTTTAGGAAAATAAGATCAAAGGTCTTGTCATGAGCCTACCGGAGGCAAGATTTTCCAAGGATCCATGGAGGCATTTAATAATTCCTATATTTTATACTTTCACAAATATTATGCCATTTTTCATGAACTAATACTAATACTACTAATAATAGTAAGTCTAGAATATAAAACATAGTGTAGGTTGTTGTTAAATCGAAAAGTTCGAAAATAAGCTTTCCGTAGGTGCAGAAATTGTGTCAATCGAAGGTAACACAAAAAATTTATGGATAGTTAAAATTTGGGTCACTTTTTTTTTTTGGTGAGATTTGATGTTTAATTTTAACTACCAAAATTATGTATGTGCTTTCTAAGGAGTTAATAAGATTTAAAACAAGAAAAGTTTCCTTGAGTGCTATTTAGATCTATTTTCAAACCATTGTATTAATTAAATTTTGTCCAATAGAATATTTTGAAAAGTTCGAAGATCAAGCGTTCTTCTACATTTCTGCTCTAAGCTCTTTGTCTGCACTAATCTCTTTATTTCTTGATAGCCTTTGTGAATATGAATCTTTTGTGCTGTTTTCTCGTCATGGATTCTCTTAATAATTTGTTTACGGCTTTGGTATTGGAGCTTCTTCTAGCACATATTCTATATGTACAATTGTGCAGCATTATGAATCTAATTGCACTGAAGTTTTTGAATTTTTCAAGAATCTCTTTTCTTTTGGAAGGGCATAGAAGCTAGGATAATCGGAACGGCGTGGAAGCTAGTAATAATTGGTTCCCGATTCTTTCTTGAACCGGACCAATCATTCGGCATTTCTTTCCTCTCCTTCAAACTCTTTACCCACCAAAAAAATCATAAAAGCTTCAAGACACACTTAACATAAACCACCCTTGATTTTGACCAAATAGCCTAAAAAGACAAATAATTCAAGCAGCTTTTATTCACAATCCCTCTTACGGTCTTTGCGTGACCGTTCGATATGAGACTCTTGACATGCGTATGGAAATCAAGCCAGACATGCCGAGAGTCCCACATCGAATGGGCAGGCAAAGACCGTAAGGGCATCAAACCATTTTTAGATAAAATCCCTAATAATTAAAGTTCAAATAATTTTTAACTGGAATTGATTAGGCATTGATCGATAATCTAGTATGGTCGGGCCAAACCATTGACAATCGAGTTAATCAAGTTGATTACATTTGAAATTAAGATGTTTGTTTGATGGATGTAGCGCGTGCCTTGAGCATGACAGCCAACGCGTAAATATATTTCTCGGAATTCCTCTAAATCAAACTTTGAACAGACACTGCATTGACAACGATTGCATTTGCAGATGCATTGGCCATTTTAGTCTCTTAATCGCATTATTTGGATGGCAAGTTATTCTCTTTTTGGCAATTACTTTCAATGCGATTGTGTTAAAATACGTCTTGAGTTTGTCTTGAGTTTGAGTTGCGTACCAAATCCGAACCCAATTGGATGATATGCTCGCACCGTAAATCTTTGGTGTTTTTAATTTAGTTCTCTGGTTATTAATTTTAAGATCTTGTCAATTTGGCATCATAAATCTGCCTTTGACTTTAGCAAAACGAATTGAAGTCTGGCATTTGTAGAACTACTTATGCCAAAAGCCATCAATTCAATCACCGCCCGAGTTCTCTATAATGTCACTGTCTTAACATATGCTTTTACTGGATGCAGGTAGGGGAACAGGACTGATATGCAAATCTCTAAGCAATTCCATGCCGCGAAAGGTAATACCACCTCAATATATTTCGCTTTCGAGAACTTACCGTAGCATAATGAGGCAAACTTGCGCTTTATTTTACAGGTCCGCTGTTGACATATGTGGTGCTTCATATCTTGCACGATGAGAATTAAGGGTTTTGGGTTAATGAGCATGATCTTGTATGGCTTTGGAGTTCACATTTCCATGAATGGGCTGCGTCGATTTGGCTCTCGTTCATCGGAGGAATGGCCACCACTGAGGCTCTGGGATTGGCTGTGATCCAACGTTTGTTTGAGAGGCGTTTGTTTCGGGGAGAGTATTTCAGCGCACAACATTTGGCTAATTGGTGGTATGCCGTACCAATCAGGTAGTAGACAATTAATCCATATTGGTTCGGTCTTGCTCATTGTTTTCATTTTCTGGGATCGTTCATGAGCTTCCAGTACGTGCTTGACCAAGCAAAGTTTCGTTGTGTTTTTCTCAATATTGACGCCACGAAGAAAAGGATACGACCCAAGCCAACAAATCACTTGCTGGGTTTTGGTGCCCAAAACCTGAGGTTCCACAAATTCAGATTTTCATCGTATAAATTCTAATTATGCACTTTAGGAAAATAAGATCAAATGTCTTGTCATAAGCCTACCGGAGGCAAGATTTTCCAAGGATCCATGGAGGCATTTAATAATTCCTATATTTGATACTTTCACGAATATTATGCCATTCTCCATGAACTAATACTAATACTACTAGCAATAGTAAGTCTAGAATATAAAACATAGTGTAGGTTGTAGTTAAATCGAAAAGTTCAAAAATAAGCTTTCCGTAGATGTAAAAATCGCGTCAATCAAAGGTAACAAAAAAAATTTAGGGATAGTCAAAATTTGGGTCATTTTTTTTTGTGAGATTTGATGTTTAATTTTAACTACCAAAATTATGTACGTGCTTTCTAAGGAGTCATTAATTGTGTCAATAAGATTTAAAACAAGAAAAGTATCCTACTTTTCCTCCTTGAATGTATCTATTTTCAAATCATTGTATTAATTAAATTTTCTCCAATAGAATATTTTGAAAAGTTCGAAGATTAGCTTTCCATAGATGCAAAAATGGCACCGATTGAGCGTTACAAGGAAAAAATTGGACGGTGTAGCACCGTAGCTCTGTCGAGTTAGCGTTCTTCTGCAATTCTGCTCTAAACTCTTTCTCTGCACTAATCTCTGCACTTTTCAAGAGGTTTCTTGATAGCGTTTGTGAATATGAATCTTTCCTGCAGTTTTCTCGTCATGGATTCTCTTAATAACTTGTTTACGCTTTGTTATTGGAGCTTCTTCTAGCACATATTCTACATGTACGATCGTGCAGCATTATGAATCTGATTGCAGTGAAGTTTTTGAATTTTCAAGCATCTCTTTTCTTTTGGAAGGGCATGGAAGCTAGGGATAATCGGAAGGGCATGGAAGCTAGACCGATTCATTCTTGAACGGAACCAATTGTGCAGCATTTCATTTGAATGTTTCCTCTCCTTCAAACTCTTTACCCACCAAAAAATCATAAAATCTTCAAGACACACTTAACATAAACCACCCCTGATCTTGACCAAATAGCCGAAAAAGACGAGTAATTCAGGCGCATGGCTTGGCTTTTATTCACAATTCCTCTTACGGTCTTTGCGTGGCCGTTCGATATGAGACTCTCGGCATGTGTATGGAAATCAAGCCAGACATGGCGTATGGAAATCAAGCCAGACATGCCGAGAGTCCCACGTCGAATGCGCAGGCAGAGACCGTAAAGTATCAGACCATTTTTAGATAAAATCCATAATAATTAAATTTCAAATGATTTTTTTTTAAAGTTTTGAAGAAATAAAATTAAAATAAAACAAATAACGGGAATTGATTAGGTGTTGATCGATAATCTAGCATGGTCGGGCCAAACCATTGACACATTTGAAATTAAGATGGTTTGTTTGATTGATGTAGAGCGAGCCTCCAGCTGAGCAAATGACAGCCAACGCGTAAGTATATTTCTCGGAATTCCTCTAAACCGAAATTGAACGGTGGATTGCATTTGCAGATGCATTGGCCATTTTAGTCTCTTAATCGCATTATTTGGATGGCAAGTTATTCTCTTTTTGGCAATTACTTTCTATGCGATTGGTGTTAAATTACGTCTTGAGTTTGAGTTGCGTACCAAATCCAAACCCAATTGGATGGTATGCTCGGACCGTAAATCTTTGGTGTTTTTTGTTTATTTCCCTGGTTATTTAATTGTAATATCTTGTCAATTTGGCATCATAAATCTGCCTCCGACTATAGCAAAACGAATTGAAGTTTGGCATTTGAAGAACTACTTATGCCAAAAGCCATCGATTCAATCACTGCCCGAGTTCTCTATAACATCGTTGTCTTAAGGTATGCTTCCACTGGATGCAGGCCGAGGAGCAGGACCAATATGCAAATCTCTAGGCAATTCCATGCCGCGAAAGGTAATACCACCTCAATATATTTCGCTTCCGAGAACTTACTGTAGCATAATGAGCTTGCGCTTTATTTTATAGGTCTGCTGTTGACATATGTCTCGCTTCATATCTTGCGCGACGAGAATCTTAGGGTTTGTATGGCTTTGGAGTTCACCTTTCCATGTATGGGACCGCGTCGATTTGGCACTCGTTCATTGGAGGAATGGCCACCGAGGCTCTGGAATTGGCTGTGATCTAACGTTAATGAGTATTTCAGCAGCGTCTGAGCTTGCGCTTTATTTTATAGGTCTGCTGTTGACATATGTCTCGCTTCATATCTTGCGCGACGAGAATCTTAGGGGTTTGTATGGCTTTGGAGTTCACCTTTCCATGTATGGGACCGCGTCGATTTGGCACTCGTTCATTGGAGGAATGGCCACCGAGGCTCTGGAATTGGCTGTGATCTAACGTTAATGAGTATTTCAGCAGCGTCTGGCTAACTGGTGGTATGCCGTACCAATCAGATAGTGAACAATTAATCCATATTGGTATCAGATAGTGGACAATTAATCCATATTGGTTCGGTCTTACTCATTGTTTTCATTTTCTGGGATCCTTTAGAATCGGAAAAATAGACATGCATTTGTATGCATTAGTTTTTTTTTTTTTTGTAACCCGGAACCCCCGCACGGCCGACAGCTGAGGAGATAAACCCGGGGTGACGCTAGCGCAGGACCCACCACCACGATGTCACGCTTAAGAATCCCTAACGCCAGTGCTGGGATTCGAACTCCTACCCTTCGTGGGGGGAGGGGAGCCCGAAGCCAGCGCAGCCGCTGAAGGCGGTGGTATTTGTATGCATTAGTTCTGTTCTACTTGCAGGACAAAAAAGTATCATCAAAGTTCTCTGGTTCAAGTTTTCTGGTTCAGTCATTGGTCTTGTCCATATGTGCATGTACATATTTTGCAGTTTCACTCTTAATTATGTTCTCAGCTATCTGTTGGAACCGTACCCGGTGTGTACCCGTAAGTGCTCGATATCTCTCTCGAATATCGTTGTCATCTTCACCGTGATGCACTCCGCATGGACCTTAATTAAGAGTTTTGGAGTAGTTGATCTTCTATTTGTGGAGGGCGTGGTGGATGGATTGTAGCCATAGCCTCAAAAGATCATCCTCAGTTGACCATTACTACGACTTCTCTCCGGGGTTGCTTGATAGGTACACACGCGTCCCCTTCATCTCCAAGTTCGAAAGCGTTCGAGTTCATTTCTAACAAACGTTTTTCTTCTCTGATGCAACGCCGTGCAGTTTCGTCATGTATCACTGGACAAAAGGCTCGCGGATGCATCAATGGGAAACGTGCTGCACGAGGCGGCGGGTAACCTTGCAATCGTCGGCAAAGGACAACACAGATTCTGCAGAGTTGGTATCATTTCTTTTTTCCCTCTGACATTCCTTGCAGAGACATTCAAAGGCGGGTCGAAATCTTTTCCCCTTTGGCGTAGTCGACCCATATTTTCCTTGTACAGAGTATTTTCCTTAGGACTTTATACACTCGCATAATCATTCATTGTTGCACTAGAAAACCATATTGCAGAGTCAATATCATCCTTTTTTTCCTGCTTGTTTCGAGATCTTCAATGGTGCTCCAACGAAATTATTCTCATACAATCCCCAACTGGGTACGAATTACATGCGACTTCTCGACCATTTGTTGGCGGCTAACATTCGACCGATCCAATATTTTAGCTCTATCCCACCAAGTATCACTTAATCAGCTTGACCTCTCAATCTGGATCATCATCTTGCTAATTTAACCCAAGTTAGAGCCACTTGAAGTGCCCAAATCCCATATTTTACAGTAAAGATCTTTTCACTATGCAGGAAATGCTAAAACTCTTGTGTGTCATGCTTACTGAAGCATGTAAAAGAATCTACGAGAAAGTTGAACAGCTTCGGTTCCCTACTTCTAAATAGCAGCATAGCTCTTCTTTTGGTCTGGCCAAAGAAGAGTGACTATATGCTCGTGATTTGCGTGGTCTTAATCCCCGACCCCACCTATCCAGCTAACAATCGACCATGAACATGGAAGAGACGTCTCCAATCATCCTTCCCTGATCCTAAGGAAAAGTTATGACCCCACAAATTACAAATGGATGATAGAAATGATTATGTTTCCAGGGGTCCCAAAGCACAAGGGAAGATAACATTATCAAGTCACCATCGCTTTCTCCATAGACTTTGTCATCAATATATAGCAAAACAAGGCGACGATAGTGATTGATTGCCTCTCTAATTGTGAAATGCGTGTTAAGAGAGATTTTGATTTAACGCAGGGTCTACCATAATGTCAATTGATCTAATTTACTACATCTGTAAATCTTGTATAATGGATGTCTTTAAAGTTGTATGATCAACGGTATAGAATAGTCGATCTTTTTCACTTGAAAAAGAAAATTTTCAATCACGGTTTGAGGTGATGGGCTGGGAATTCAGTCTACCGTTTGTGTGCTTAAATTAAGCAAAATATAGTGCAGAAATCAAGTGGGACTGACAAATCATAACCTTTTGGTGGAGTCTTGTATTGGGTCCATGCCATTGACTAGTTCACTTTATATTAGGCAAGAGTATTGCCTTGTACGAAGACTTAGGAGAGTGCTTAATACAAAGTTGACATTTGCATATTAGTAATGCTACATATATATATTATTAATTTACAACTTGACGTATTCAGTAACATGACGGATTATAACTATGTCTTCAAGTAAGTGAATTATAGCGAATACTTAAAAACAATCCAGCAAATGACCTAACACAACGATCATAATATATCTAACGTTTCATTTTTATATCCGGGTGGTCTCCATAACATCGGAAACAGAGGGGCCATGTTTGAGGTCTTCTGTCTCAGTCATCCTAGTGGTCATGTATTTGTACAGACAAGCGCGAGTAACATGTAATTTCTTTGAATATTGGAGGCTGACGCCAATTCTAAGCAAGCCCAAAAAGAGGCCAAAAGATATGGCGCAACTGCAAATCCCCGTGGGGTCCATCACTGTCCGGATTGAAGGAGACAGCTGGGTAACATTCATCACACCAAATCTTCCCTACTCTTGGAAAACCTCATTCAAAACAAAACACAAAAAAAGTGTTTTTGCTCGAGTTGGGAGCGGGGATTAGTTCATGTTTTCCACTTGCTGACAGATCCATACAGAGAAAAACTTGACCAAAAAACGAAGCAATCTTTCCTTTTAGATTTTCCCCCCATCTTTTTGTCAAAAGTCTTTGAATCCATTTCCTCCCAATTTCCTGTCTTTCCACTTCCACCTCCTAGAAAGTCCTTGAGAGTGACCCAGTTGGGGACTGGGATTGCTTGGAAAGATTTTCAAAGGTTAAAGTCAGGTAACGTGCAATCCCACCACAAAAGTCGTTTCCCTTTCTTGCAAGGTTGAATGTGTTTCGAGAAATTTTAATTTGGAAATGTTTTGATTGGGCGTAGGGTGAAATCAGTCGGTCGTTTGCCATTATTGGGTTTTTAAATTCCTAAACTCCGAATAAAATATGAGGGATGCTGTGGTTCCGGATCTAACACCCTTTGGAATCCAGTTGCTGAAATTAGAAACAAACAGATTCTGGGTCTTGCAAGAAATGGTTAATGAAGTAATGGGTATGTCTGTTTTCGATCACTGGTTTCCAGTTTTAGTACAAATGGATTAATATTTAGAATTCTTGCTCATTTTTTTAGTTCTTGGCCTCTCTCTCTCTCTCTCTCTCTGTGCCAATGGTTAGATCTCAATTCAGTTGAGACAATTGTGTCTGACACAAAGACTCACTGAATAAACAAAGCTGAACCACAGATGACACCTGAAACCCATAAAACAAGAAGTGGGTGGTGTTTGTGTTTATAGAATCAAACAAAGAATCAGAGAAAAAGTTCTGATTTATCGGCATCTGTATCTTGGATGAGTGCAAGAATGTGAGGTAGAATCTGGGGAAGACTTTGTTCCTTTGAAAGAAATAAACGACTTTTGTTTGTTCATTTTTTCTGGGGGATTTGATCTTGTGGTATTGTTGAGCATGGGTGAATTTCCCAATGAGTGGAGTTGGGAAGAGAACAAGCTGTTTGAGGTGGCTCTGGCGATGGTGGATGAGCAAGACCCGGATCGGTGGGATGCAGTCGCGGCCATTGTCGGAGGGAAGAAGAGTGCAGAGGAAGTGCAGAGACATTATGTAATCCTTTTGGAGGATTTGCACTTCATTGAATCTGGGTGTCTTGATCACGAGCTGGAGGATGCTCAGTCATATGGTCAAGTTGAGTGTATTAGTCAGTCAGTGTATTGGACAGATGAGGATCAAAAGTAAGTCACCTCTCTTCATGTAATTGATAGCTCTTGCTTTTTCCCCTACAATTACATAACTTGGTATACCTAAATACTTTATCTGCTGTTCCACTTCTGCAATACTGTTCTTCAACTTAATTGATTTTACATTGTTTTCTCCGCTCTTGCAGTTTGATCTGTTCTTCAAATTTGTCCCACGGTATAAGCTACTTTTGACAAATTTCAACGCTAAAAGCCTTCAAGCTTGTTCTGTATTTCTTGATTGGCATTAGGGAGGTTTGCAGTCATTTTTTGGCCAATTTGAGCTGAAGAAAAGGGCCTGATTTCCTTTTATTGGTATTGTTCGAATGAGCTTTAGCAAATAAGATTTGGAAATATATGAACCTAGCAAATAAGCTCTGGAGGGTCAAACTTGGCATGGAACTCTTTTACTCTTCCTCTTGTACTTGCAGAGGAACTACAAAAGACCGCTGTAAGAAACCAAGAAGAAAAGAAACTAGTAGGAAAAAGAGAACCAACTCCAGTATTCCAGATGAGAAAAACCCACTGTTCAGTTTCCTAATGACTATGTCTGCGCTGAAGCTGCGGAAAGAAAATGGCACTTTTTCCACATCTCTCTGCTTTTATCTGCTGTACAGACTATGGAGAGACTGCAATACGGCCCTTTTTTTCACATCTCGGAATTTTGTCGATCCTTGCACAAAGCCTTTTGTCCGAGAGAAAACTAAAGGATCTAACAGTTCATATTTCTAGCTGCTCATACTCTGCTGGTGACCCATAATTGTTGCTTGACTGGATGCCGTTCAGTAAATTTTATTTTTATCAAGCAATGTAGATACTCTGGCTAGTTTTCTTGAGATGTCTTTTTTCTTGTCTGTGTAATTGTTTTGATGTCTCCCTTGAAATGCATGTAACATCCTAGAAAGAGTACTCTGGAATTTGGGTTGCCTATCTACTCTTCTTAGTTTAACGGGTCAATCGGGAAGAAGTAACAAGATCCAGAGCTATCTCGTTTTGATTGATCTGAAAAACCTTCAAATTTTGGTTTTATACAAGGCAGTTCTTGTCAATGTTTCTCATTAGCTCCTTTTATGGCTCGACAGTTTACATGACAATGTTGTCCTTCTCTTCTGGATTTTGAATTTATTGATGTTATGTGCAGATTGTTCATTCAATTGGACATGGACTGATCAGTAAAGCCAAGAGCCATTCATTCGAGCAGCTTGTTTCTTATTTGAGAGCTCATGCCTAAGAGGAAGACCGACAGTAGTACTTCAGTATTTTGCTGTTATTCCCGTATTTCTTCTTTATCCTACTGATATTCGTCAACAAATGAAGTTCAAGTGGCAAGTTTGATCACAGTATCAGCAAAATGTATTTGAAACCTTGTCCACCAAACTTCTAGTGATCAATGTAAATATGGCTAAAGAATCGCAATGGGAAGTTGCAGGGTTATGTTATTCTTGGCATGTTAGCGTCTTGTGCTTTGTTCCTTCTTCTTTCGGTTTTGCAACCCCAGATCGTGTGAGCTGTGGCATTCGGTTTACTGAAGCTTTTTAGCTCATTCGCACAAACATAAACTGATGCTTTCCTATTTTCTGGTGGTGATGTGAATTGATCAGACTATAAAGTAGGCTTCTTTAAGCTGTCAATAAGTGTGCATTCATTCATCTAATTGCAAGATAAGAGGAGAGCATGATATTTCTTCGAGCAAAATCTTAGCTCCCAAGGCATCAAAACTATGATTTAACAATTCATCATCTGTCCACCAATGTACAGAGTCTACATTCCAAAAGAAAAAAATATGCATGAGAATGTTTCTGAAACGGCGGTCCTTCATCATCAACAGCCCATGGAAATTGGTTGGTGTAGTCCGCTACGCTCCTGGCTGTGTTCTCCCTTAAACCCTGCTTATGCTGATGTATCAATGCCCAAAAAGATTTCACCTTGCTTTGTTCAAAGCCGGATTGCTGGTTAGCATGGAACACAATCCTACACGAAAGTCAAATGAGATGACAGAAGGGTCGGACTGGTTGGCAGAAGCTGCTCCTTCTCAAGCTCCAGACCAAGGTTCCTGC
Source organism: Syzygium oleosum (assembly GCF_021117445.2). Lineage (NCBI taxonomy): Eukaryota > Viridiplantae > Streptophyta > Magnoliopsida > Myrtales > Myrtaceae > Syzygium > Syzygium oleosum. Next base: position 202,651 of record NW_026607512.1, read on the forward strand.
TACTTCGTTCTTGCTCCGAAATCAACCACCATATCCTCTCCGACACCGTGCTAGAATCAACTTTGCACAATCTTTACCTGAAGACCGTTCTGAGTATGAAAGATGTGCGGAGTCAATACCATGACAGATGCAAATATCACTCTTAAAATTGCAGCAGCATGCGAAAGGCACCAACTGAACTTGAGAGCAAGAATTGATGTAAATATTGAGCTCACAAAAATCAGTAAACAGACAAACTTTGCTCAAAATATGGAAGTCAAAGATCACTTGACTTTGAGACCCGCCATTCGCGGGTCGGGTCCAGATATTCTCTCAGTAAAGATCTTACCTCATCTCCACCAGCAAATAGTCTTGTGCCACATCAGGAGATTCTCAACCCGTGGCGACATTCTCATCTCCCATTTCCACGGACAACAACATCAAACAAAGTGAAAAAGAAAATGAAAAGAAAGCAAAAATAAACTCTTATCCTTACTCATAAAATAGGGGGGGGGAGGAGAAGCAGAGGAAGGAGGCAACAGCCAGGGAAGAGGCAGTGCAGGGTCGAGCCAAAACAGTCCCTGTCCCTGTCAATAGCTCAATCCATGCTCTGCCTCTTCCCAGCCTCTGCTCTGTCCCCTCTTTACCTCAAAACATCGACACCCAAATGCCCTTCGCTCTTCCCTTCAATCCCTGCCCAGAATTCGCCAACACAAGCCCTCATTTCCCCAGATTTTGATCCATACTTGCATTGACTTGGAACCCTTATAAGTTCCTCGAGAGTATATAAAAATATAGTACACACGTACTAGCATCTCAATCTTGAACCGGACTGACCGTGTACTGCACAGGAGATTTCCGTACTGGGCAAATTGCTAAACGTACTAAATTCTCGCCTCGCTGTACTCGCTTCCTTTTTTAGGGTATATTTCAGAATTCAGATGTGGGAAAGCACAAATTTAATTCCAGAGAGTAACTTCTTTCGATGCAAAGGTTCAAGCAAAATTCTAAAGATCAAGCGTGCCTTTGCAATTACATGTCGGACAGAAACGTTTAATTCTTTGTCCTCTTGGAATCATCGAAGGAGATATTACAGGCATGAGCAGCAGCATATCGGATAGAAACGAACTATGGTGGTCCTCCGGAATTGAAGTTGATGGTAAACTTCAACTAATGCCGCAGCATTCGTGTGAGCTGCGTCATTCGGTTCTTTCAGTCCATCAACTTTAGTTCTTTCGGCCATCCACTATGGTGGTCCTCCGGAAAAACCTCACTCGCCATTCTTTGTTTCCATGAAAAGAAATGAACTGAAGTTGATGGTACCTACTACTGTTGATGTAAAGCTAGTGGATGGCCGTCCATTTGACGAACTGAATGGACCGACCTGAAAAGAACGGGCCACTCCATGCCAAACCAAGAAAACACGAGAGGGCCTGCGATATGGACTTTGGGACCGAATAGTTCCATGCTTTTACGAAAACGAAAGGCGAACCCAGCTAAGTACGACAAGTTACAATGTCTCTTCTGGGTAGAGCTGTCAAATTAGTGGATCGGATCGGATCATAAATGAACCGACTAAAATTCACCCATTACCCCTTTGTTAACCAATTTATTCATAATGCAAATTTCTTGAATTCTCGACTATCCATACTCAATTCGACTCATACCCGATTGAATCCATATTGCTAAAATACCTCAATATTTAACTTAATCTAAAGAAAACTCATCTCTAAACCGCAGTGAGAGTGCAGAATGAGTGAATACGAAATCGAATAAGAGCGAGAGAAAATAAAAAGAGAGTCATAAGTTGTAAATCAATTTATAACCCCACTTACGACCCATTTATAACTCATGTTATATTTAAACTCATTTACTCAATATAACTAACTCATATAACAACTCACGCTTATTATATATGGGTTGAGAAATAGATTTATGACCCATTTTAACAAATCTACTTCCGATTCACGAACAAGGCATTATAAAGTCGCTAAGATAGATCTTGCGACAGCCTTCTTTTCTTGACGCAAATCAAGGGGTTAGGTACTCAGCTCAGTGAGCTCACATGGTAGGCCCGTTCAATCCCATTATCTCATCTTACCATTCTCTTTACCCCAACGCACCTTTTGCTTTTGGAGACAACAAAAGGACCTTCATGACTCTCTTTTAGGAAAGCGTAATGAAGGTCGTACAATAAGAGTGTTCGGTTTTATGTGCCGCGAATTCATAGATTGCCCAACATCAGTTTCTGCATTACCGTCTTTAACTTGACCGTCTATTCATCGAATGGTATAAAAGCAGGAAGAAAATGTCAATCCATATTAACATGTCACATGCAAGAAGATCTGTAGTTCAATGTTCTGGTTCTTGTATATGAATTCTGTGATCACAATGAAGTGAACATCCAGATTAAATAAGCCATGCCCTTACGGGCTTCTCAGGCTTCCATAACTCGACACTGTTGTATGTGTGTTGTCCACCAATATGCATCAACGAACAAGTTTTCTGACTGTCTTATTCTATTATTTTTGGCAGAATGCAGAAGACGAACTCAAATCATGATGTGCTTGCCGATGGAATAAGGACATCAAAGTCGGAGAGAGTCCACTCTGCCACTTCGTCTTTGTCGCTGACGAAAATCTCGGTGCCCATGTCGATGGATGTCCAAATTCTCCGAGCTGGAGTAGTTCCAGGATCCTACATTGTGATCAACTAGCAACATTTATTCGCAATTTCTTCAGGATAAATCATTTACATCAACGGTGCCAATGCAAAAGTAGGCGTGCCCTGAGCACATTCAGAATAATAAATAGCTGCTTGACATGGGAAATGCGTATTTAGCATCCCCCGTGCGATAAAACATGAGTCCCTTTCAAGAGGAATTATGTTATCATTATAGTAATAATAGCAATGATATTAAACTAGTTTACTGACCTGATAAAAGTAGAGCCTAGAAGATAATCCACCAACATCGAGCTCCCAAGTTCTTCCATCCCCGACCCAACCATCCCCTCGTTTTGTCGGATAGCCATACTCGGCCCAGATAGGGTGTGGCAACAGTTGAACCAGCTCTTGCGCCTGAGGATTACTGTACGGGTCGCACGTGCTGACTGGTTTCTGCAAGTGCTGCGCGTTGCCGGGAGCGCAATAGTAGTGATAAGCCGAGTATGGGAAGTTCGCAGTGTCGTTTCTGTAGATCTTTTTATTGTCAGGCGTTATGTGATATGGCGGGCAGTTGCCTAAGCCACTGGGGCTACACCAAGCTGGAGTTTGGGGGTTGATGATCATCTCGCTGTATCGGGTGACATCAGTGCTCACATCGCCATCGCATGGGTTGCCGTTGTTCTTCCAACAGCTGCCCATGTCGAGTAAATAAAACTGGCTCTTGGGACCCCCTCCTTGTTTGATGTCCAAGGTCACTCTCACTTTAAAATTAGGCGATTCGGGAAGCTGAATAATGAACACAAAGTGATAACTAGATCAGGGTCAAAATTGCTTAATTAGCTAGTTAGAAGCAATTCCGACTCTACATGAAAAGCAGCAATCGCAAACTAATAGTATTGCCCAAGTGTGTGCTTTAACCTTACTCTGATGTAAAACCTTAGCTAACCACCTACAATCTGCAATCATCGAACACTTCAGATAAGGATCGGTGACCAACCCAAATTCGGTCTCCCCTATGCGAAGTGCCACTGAGTAATGGCAAAGAAGAATAGGTGGATTACTTTAATGAACATTGAATGATTGACGAAGCAAAGGGGACTTAATTATGCCACACTTCATCAAGCTGGGGGAGTAACACGCAAAACATCAAAAAGAGGGGAAAAAGAAAAGGAAAATCAATCAGAGTCTTTTAAAGCCGTTTAAATTTAGCTAATGCAACCCCACACACACTAGGAACAAGCTCAACTACTTCATCACGAGAATCCAGTATCGACTCGTGAGTCGTGTGACCTGTCATCTTCCCTGAACCCGATGCCTGGTCAGCTGCAGGGAATGTCAAAGAAATCTATCCCCACTCTAATCCAGTTGCATTGACGAATCATCATCATCCAGAGAGGCTGATGAAATATTAATTATCTATGCATCTTCCGAGCAATCAAGCTAAGTAAATGCCAACAGTATACCTCTCTCTCTCTCTCTCTCAGAGCTAAGGAGTTACGGAATTGAGCCGTCCAATCTACTCTTAGGCTCTTAGCCAAAGAAAAGCACAGAATGGTGCACAGAAAAATTAGGAAAGTACTAAACAGTTGAAAAAACATAACAAGGTCCTCGTATTTATTACCACTTACAGTTTTGAGCATCCCTCGGGTGTCATGATGGTACCCACCAGAGAACCCTTTGGTTGCATCAGCCCTGAGGTAGAGCATCAGCCATGGGTACTTCTTTGAGGTCTTGAGTTTGTGATGAAAGTTCCAACTTCCTTCACCGACCTTCTTGTCCCAGATTACCTCATAGTATGAGGCCCCGTCATTCGCCTTCCCAATGTCATAACCCAAGTCATAAGTTCCGTTGAAGCTCCCTCTCATCGTACCATCGCCCAGTAACTGTGTCTGCTGGTGATTCAATACTGGCTGGTTCATGCACCCAGCACCAAAGCAAGGGAACCTCCCGGGCTTGAAAGGCGGCGCCTTTTTCCCATTCTCAGGGCACAGGCCAGAGGTGGTGTCGTAATTGCCGTTCTTGAGCATCACCATCCAGAATTGCCATGGCCTTGGGGTGTCCAAGACTTGACACAGTGAGCCCAAGTAGAGCTCCTTTTCGGCAGCATACATGTCTGGGTCTTTCTGGGCTTCTGGTGATAGACCTGGGAATGATTTGCCCACCCCAAGCTGGTTATCAGCTTCAGTTACCTTGTGTTTCAGTGCAGCACCTGCCCTTGTCATAACAAAGAACAAGAACTCAACAGGCGAAAAAGAAAATGGGAAATGGGAAAGACATGGAACATTCCCAGTTATGTCAAAAGAAATTGAAATCATCTTTTCTGACCAGAAAAAAATGGGCCTTTCTATTTTTCTTTTCGTTTCTTGGCATGCAAAAGATGATATTAGATGGGCTAGTCCAAGTAATCTTGAAGAGCCATTGCCCCCTATATAAAGATTATCTGATGAGTGATGAATGACAATCTTCGTCTGATTACTGAATGAGACGGAACAGAAAAGAAAACTGTGGAAATGGAAAGAGGCAACTTCTAATGCACAGTCTTCTTACTGCCTTTTCTTTTTTTACTTTTGTGGTGGTGGTGTGTCTCTGTGCTTACTTGACTCCAGATCGAAGCAATCGGCCGCTCTCGGACTGCCCATGCCAGGAGCTTCTTGGCCAACTTCGTTGCAGAAGTTCCAAGCTTCAAAACCCACTCTCAGCCCATCCCTTGCCATTCCCGGGTCACCCACTGCCGACACATACTCAGCACTTCTGGCGCAGGACGTCATTAGCACCAGCACATTCCCAAGTAACAAAAACAGGGGATGCAAATGCTTCACCGCAGGAGCACTACCCATATCGAATGTGGCCTGTTTTCTTCTCTCCTTTTCTCTCTTGGCGCTCGAGGAACGGACACCGGGAGTGGGTTTGTTTACATATGGAGACTCGTGAAGACAAACATCTTGATCTCGGGCGGGTTTGGCCCTTCCTCAGTTCCTCTGCCCTGTCTCCGTCACGAATAGAATAATGTAGCAAGGACCCATTAAAATAATTCGAGTTTAATGAGAATCGTCTCTGTAGTCGCCAACAGATACGGATACAGAAAGCTCCATCTCATCCCACTCCACCGCTCCCTCCCATTTTTTTCACCTCAATTTAAAGACGCGGGGGTATCTTTGCTTTGCCTCTTTGGTCTCCCTTCCTTCAAATCCACGTCAAAAAGCATACCCTTTTTTCACCCGTTCACGGCATAAACCAGAGTGGATGGATAGACGTGCTTTGCTTTCTCTTTTGACCAGCAAAGAACAGGGCTATCACATTTCTTTCCTCCTCTCTCACTCTCTCTCCTTTTTGGGCTCCCTCGCTAAAGGACGAACTTGACATGCAAGATCAACGGTAGGTGGTTCACGGCCACAGGGGGGGTTGGAAAAAAAAGGGCAGAGGAAGCAAAGAAAAGATCTGAGATCAGTGTCTTGCTTGGATTCGAGTGCTTTTTGTTTGGTTGCGAGACTTCTTTTCGTGCTAAAAGGGCGAACGGGGGCAATGGCGAACTGCGTGTGGTCACTGTCGGCATCCTTCCGTGTGAGTAAAGTAGAGACGTAGAGATACGAATCCCCATCGAAGGATGACGCATCAGGGCGCCAGAGCCAAAAGCCAAAAGCCAAAGGAGAGAAAAAACATTTGGTGGAATCCGGGATCGCCACCTCAGCGTTATCCCGCCAAAATTTTATTTATTTCTTTTCTTTTTTCATATTTTTTATTTGGGAAAAAATCACAAAAAACCCCAAATTTTGCCATCTGTGACACATTTATCCCGAACTTTTTTTTGTGACACCAAAAACTCCGAACTTTGCTTTTTGTGACACATTTACCCCAATGTATTTACTCCATGGGCATTTTCGTCTTTTTTGCTTTTTCTTTTTTTTTTCTTTTTTTTTCCTTTCCGGCGAGGGGGGGCCTCGCCGGATCCGGCGAGGGCGGCCCTCGCCGGCGTCGGGCGAGGTTCGCCCTCGCCGGGCGAGCAAGGGCGGCCCTCCCACTCAGCGAGGTCGACCCTCGCCGGCGTCGGGCGAGGGCCGCCCTCGCTCGCCCAGCGAGGGCGGACCTCGCCGACGCCGGCGAGGGTCGCCCTCGCCGGGCGAGCGAGGGCGGCCCTCGCCGACTCAGCGAGGTCGACCCTCGCCCGACGCCGGCGAGGGTCGACCTCGCCGAGCCTGGCGAGGGCCGCCTCGCTCGCCTGGCGAGGGCGAACCCGCCCGACGCCGGCGAGGGCCGCCCTTGCCGGATCCGGCGAGGGCCGCCCTCGCTCGACGCCGGCGAGGGCAGCCCTCGCCGGATCCGGCGAGGCCCCCCCTCGCCGGAAAGGAAAAAAAAAGAAAAAAAAAAGAAAAAGCAAAAAAGACGAAAATGCCCATGGACTAAATACATTGGAGTAAATGTGTCACAAAAAGCAAAGTTCGGAGTTTTTGGTGTCACAAAAAAAAGTTCGGAGTAAATGTGTCACAGATGGCAAAATTTGGGGTTTTTGGTGGTTTTTTCCCTTTTTATTTTCAGTTTTTCCTGTTTTTGGAACACGGTCAAAAGCGAGAATAATGGACGCTGGTGTTGTGTGGCTTCCTAGTGGGTGACTGCCGACTGATTTAAAAAAAAAAGAAAGAGAAAGAAAAGAAAAAGTCCCCATTTCGTTGTTTTGGTCCAGCACAACTCTTTTTATCGCCGAAAAGTTCGAAAAAAGAAAGTCCGAAACAGGGGTCGTCTCTTTTGAAGCGAGGGTTCAGATTGGGCATCGTTTCGAATTAAAGTTTGGCCGGTCAAATCTTCGCCGACGTGCTAATTCCAGTGACCAGAGCAGGGGCAATTTTGTAACAAAAAAAAGTTTCTGCTTTGGGCCGCCGAATTGAAGGAGCATTGAATATAAGGTGTTTCGAGGGTTATCGAATGAAACAGGATTCATTCCGTGCCATCTTTTGAGGAAATGATCCTACTTCAGGTTTTTATTTGAAATTTTCTCGTGATATTATAAGGTCGCTACGTGTACTTTGTGACGGATTTTCAATAAAAGCACGTGCGATTCAATGAATATATGTGATCTCAGAAAGCGCCTAAGGTTTTAAGTTTTGACTGGGGAAGATGGGGCGGCGATCGGAAGAAAAGTGAACTACAGGGGGTTGACTTATATCATGGTAATTGAGTAGGTGGTGATCAAATGAATATAAATAATAAGACCCAACAAACTCCATGGAATTTCAAGGTTTCTTTCTATTATTAAAAATTAAAGGGGCAGTGCGCGATCGGTGCGAACAATCATCCCTAGGTATCAGTCCATACCCATGATGGGATGTCGGGTTCGAGTCGGAGCTGCTACTTATTTTGATCGAACCGGTTCTGTCTTCCTACGATAGTCCTAATACGAGTAAACCCGTAGCTATCCTACTCGTTTCATGACACGACGAAATATACGCTGCAGGCGAACGAGAGCTTCTTGAGATCGAGAAGTGATCGGGGGATTCGAATCCATCACCAGAAGGGCTCGAATTACTCGAATTTCGAGGAAATCAATCGCTTAATTTGTATAGAAAAAAAGACGAAAAATCATCAATAATGTTCGGGTGAGTTAGTTCTATTTAAAAGACATAATCAACATCTAAAATGTCGGATAGTGTGATAGTATTTGGAATCTCTTGCCTATTGCCATGTGAAGAGGTCAAATCTCTCATCATGGACCAGCATGAAAAACTATATATGTATATATTTAAACAGATAGTCAATTTAAGTATTTAAACAATCCCCCGTTTTATCTTTTCTATAAGACCTAATTTAAAAAAAAAAACACCAACTTTTTCTTAAGTGACAATTTTAACCTGAATTTTTTTTTGTCTTATAAAAAATCACGAACTTTCGCTTAAATTTTAAAATCGGCCCGAATAATTTGAAAATTTTGCATTACGGAGGCTAGATTTGGAACTAGAGTGAAAGTTAATGATTTTTTATGAGACGAAAAAAAAAGTTCGGGCTAAAATTATCGCTCAAGGTAAATTCGGTAGTTTTTTTTTTGAATTAATTTTTTTTAGGAGTGCTTTTAGGACACCTATTTATCAAACAAAAATAACGAAAGTTGGAATTTTCAATTTCTTGAAATCAAAATTTTTCTTCTCAACAATATATTTTTTTCTTGAAAAACTCGTTCATTCTTATTTGAGTGGTGGGTTGGAATGTGAATGTGCTGGCCTCCACCAGCAGTGCCACCCTCATGATTGGAACCTTGGAGTCATGAGGCAAAGGACCGCTGGTGTTTGACCTGATGCAACTGGGCTCTTGGGCTGGGCTTTTGGGATCGGCCCAACTATACAGCTGCAAGCCCTTTTCCATGCTTCCAGTGTTAAATAGATTTTTCTTAAAATGGTATGTAAAAGATAGAATGATTGAAATACACTAGAGGAAGCAAAAGCTATCCCGTCAAACTTGGATAAGATTTCATCTTTGCAGCAAAAAAGCGTTCTGCAAACCTAGTTGCACGACACTTTAGCTGGAGTCATCAGAAAGTTTGACGTTCTGCCCACTTTTATCCATTTTCGGTTAATGCGCGTCTATCCGGTTCGAGACACGTCTTGTTATGCTAAATTTTACAATGTCGCGAAATTTTTTTGGCTGTAAACCTAGTCGCATGCTTTCAGGAGGATGATTGGCTTTTTTGGCTGTAAACCTAGTCGCATGCTTTCAGGAGGATGATTGGCCCAACTACAACGGCAAGCCTTTTCCATGCTTTCAATGTTAATAGATTTTTCCTTAAAATGATACGTAAAAGCAGAATGATTGAAATACACAAGAGGAAGCAAAAACCATCCTTTCAAAATTGGATCAGATTCCATCTTAGCAGCAAAAAGTAATCTGCAAACCTAGTTGCGCGGCACTTTATCTAGAATCATTAGAAAGTTTGACGTTTTGCCCATTTCTATCCATTTTTGGTAAATGCACGACCATCCAGATCAAGACATGTCTTGTTACGCTAATTTTTGTAATATTGCGAAATTTTTTTTGGCTGTAAAGCTTGTTACGCGACGCTTTATCTGGACTCATTAGAAAGTTTGACATTTTGCCAACTTTTATCCATTTTCGGTAAATGCACGACCATCCAGTTCAAAACACGTCTCATCACGCTAATTTTTGTAATGCCACGAAATCTTTTTTGGCTATAAACCTAGTTCCATGACACTTTATCTGGACTCATTATAAAGTTTGACATTTTGCCCACTTTTAACCATTTTCGGTAAATGCACGATCATCCAGTTAAAGACATGTCTCATTACGCTAATTTTTGTAATGCCCCAGAATCTATTTTGGTTGTAAACCTAGTTGCACGACACTTTATCTGGACTCATTAGAAAGTTTGACATTTTCCCCACTTTTATCTATTTTTGGTAAATGCACGACCATCCAGTTCATGACACGTCTCGTTACGCTAATCTTTGTAATGTCGCGAATTCATTTTTTGGCTGTAGATATTATGATGAATAGGGGGCAAAAATAGTAAAAGAGACCATACTTAACTCTCGATCATCTTAGGGGAGAGTGAACGGAGACTTGAGCTCGTGAACACGTTAACTTGTAACCCTTGACCCAAAAAAAATAGAACGTTAACTTGTAACCGAGAGAGGCATTATAGTGATGGAAGGTTATCCGGGAACTCAATGGTTATGTGCGGTGCTTGTTAATGGGTAGACTCTCGTCACATTATCATTTTATATTCGATACGAATTTTCGTATTCGCCAATATCGTGTGGACATTTCATCATGTCATGGTGACGTGTATAGACATTAGTGGCCCAAAACGCATTTGATGGACTGCCACACTACATCGATGAGAAGAAATACAACATGAGTACCTTAGGAATGCCACAATCCCATGTTGGTATTGCAGAAAAAAGAAAAGGTCCTTCATGCGGCTAGTCAAATGGGCATTGAAAGGCAAGTTACTGTAACTTCATACCTGACCCATTAAAATATTATCTTCAATTTTCAAAAGCACAATTCCATCTCCACACCAAACTCCAATTTTGAACTTCCAAGCAAAGAGTTCAATTTTATAACGTGAAGGCACCCATTTATCTGCCACCCCACACTAGCGCCCTATAAAATGGTGCATAATCTATAGTCCCTCGTTCTCAATCCTAAGCTTGTTAGCTCCTCATCCATTGGTACTGTCTTTCATGGCTATCTCGGTGATCCGATCGATCGAGTCCTTCGTCAAACCATCCCAAAAAACTCCGTTGCATGTATTGGATCTCTCGGCCATCGATAGAATACCGGTCCTGAGATGCAATGCCCGGACGCTCCATGTCTTTAGACACGGCCCTGATGCTGCCCAAGTTGTAAAGGAAGCCTTGTCCAAGGCGCTGGTTCCATATTATCCTATTGCCGGGAGGCTGGTAGAATCCGTCCCTAGCGAGCTTCAGATAGATTGTTCTGCGGAAGGAGTGAGGTTTGTCGAGGCTACGGCAGATTGTACACTCGAATCTGTCGATTATTTTGAGGATGTCATGTCGATCCCGTATGACGAGCTTCTTCCCTGTGAGCTTCAGGACCCTGAAAGGAGAGAACCACTGGTTCAAATGCAGGTCAGGATACTAGGCTCTAGTTTATTGCAGCCGTCTCAAGTTGCCATTCAAAATTTGTTCTCAAAAGACCCGTTTCCGATACTAATTGAAGTTACTATTTCAGGTGACTCGATTCGCTTGCGGTGGGTTCGTGATGGGGCTGATATTCTGCCACAGCATTTGTGATGGTTTAGGAGCTGCTCTATTCCTGAATGCACTAGGAGAGTTTGCGAGAGGCCTCGAGCGTCCCGCCATTGAACCGGTGTGGTATAGGCACTTCTTCCCTACTCCCACCTCTCAATCTAAAAGTGATAATGTCTCTGCTCCTCCATTGCCAATCCCGCCACCTCCTATGCCGAATTACCAACTACAACATGCCAACATAGACATTCCCCTGGAAGACATCAACGAGCTCAAGCGAATCTTTCGCGAATCTACAGGCCGAAATTGCTCCACCTTTGAGGCCGTGGCTGCAAGCTTTTGGAGCTCGCGGACGCGGGCAATAGGCTTAAAACCTGAGACTGAGGTGTGCCTCGTCTTCTTCGCTAACTGCCGTCAACTCCTAGACCCTCCGTTGCCTGACGGGTTCTATGGAAACTGCTTCTTCCCTGTCACAGTAAAAGCCTCCAGTGAGCTGCTTCAGGAGGCATCTTTCAGTGATGCGGTGAAGATCATTCAAGAAGCCAAGGAAAAGCTGCCCTCTGAGTTTGAAAAGTTCAAGAAAGGAGACCCTTTGGAACATGGTGCCGATCCGTTCGCGCCGCCACTCGCTTACACCACCTTGTTTCTATCAGAATGGGGCCGGCTTGGTTTCAACCAGGTCGACTATGGTTGGGGGCCTCCCATGCACATTGTTCCTATACAAGGATCAAGCATCATACCCGCTAGTATTGTGGGGTCTCTTCCTCTGCCGAGAAAAGGTGTGCGGCTGATGACCTGGTGCATTGAGGAGGCGCATCGCCGGCCCCTGCTAGATCAGATGGCGAAGCTCTTCTAATGGCTCTCCGAGCATGATCCATGAGAGGACCGCCAACAAACATAAATTATCTATCTGCAAAAGTTTAGCCCTCTGTATTGAAGACACTGTTTTGTTCCTTGTTTGGGCCAGAGGCTTTGGTGTGATGACATTGGCATGTAATGGAGAAGAGCGCATCTTTTACAGAAATTGCAGGGGGAACCGAAGTTGTAAGGAAAGGGGACTATGGGTTTCTCAAGATTGGTACTTTGGAACTGGGCCTGCCAAACAGCTCAAGATAGGAAAGCTCAAGGCTCAGGTGGCCATGAAAACATGTGTCAGTCTAACTGGAGGTTTCCCGATGATCAGACTTGGTGATAAAGTGACCGAAACAACGTTAACCATGCCTTAAAAAAAGAATTGCATTTTAACGTTACTCTTGATCTTTCAAACAATCGTGACGGCGATTGATTTTAATGACCTAGGATGCGAAGGTATATTTCTTGGCTCAAGTGACCGAAGTAACCGTGATTTAACAGCAATCTGACTGAAACAGACAAGAAGAGATGATTAGGCACGGGAATTACCAGTTAAGGTGATTTACATCCTTGAACAAAGAAATTTTTTACAAGTTCTCCGGGCTTCAAATAAAGGAGAACATATAACAAAATTGATAATTTTATCACTTTCTATCCAATTTATTGTTAGGCAACAAAATGACATACATTTTACTACCCAGAAAACAAACATAATTTTAAAAAAAATTGCCCATGGGTAAAAAAATTTCGATCGTGTCAATGGCCCAGTTCTCAGGTCTCGTTGCATTGACGTGACTAATTTCTGATTGAGGCATTGATCATGATTTGAGCATTGATTTAAAACCTTGAATGAACATTATTGAAAGAAATTTATCTCTAACAGGCTTTGTTTGTTTCGTGGAAAATAAATAATTTGAAAAATAATTTTCTAAAAATGATCGCTTGTATCGCTTGAAATTAATAGTCAACGGATAATATTTTCATTACCAATAATAATTTTTGTCTAAACATTTTTGTGGATGATGAAAACATTTTTCTTTTGTTTATTTTTGTAAGCAATATAAGCGATCATTTTTAGGAAAATATTTTAAAATTTTTCATTTCCGTGAAACAAACGGAGCCTAAGGGTGCGTTTGTTTTGTGGAAAATGAATAATTTGTAAAATATTCTCTCATATCATTTACAAAAACGAATAAACGAAAAATATTTTCATTATCCATAAAAATGTTTAGATAATTCATAATGAAAATATTTTTCATCGATTAATTATTTCAAGTGATACAAGCAATTATATTTACGAAAATATTTTTTAAATTATTCATTTTTTGTGAAACAAACGGAGTCAAAGTTGTTTGATACAATTATGAGATGTCTCATCCCATCCTACATAGGCAATGGTCCAAGTTCCACCTCCTAAATTTCAGCAAAAAGAGAAAAAAACAAGTTCAATGTCGAGAAATTACAACCACAGCATGAAGTGCAAAAAATGAAGGAAAAAAAAAGTAGAAAATTTTTTAAATAAAGACTTAAAGTGGGGTCATTTTCTTAAAACAGAATTCAGAGTAAACCTTGTCTCAAATAAGGTAGGGACAATTTTGTCCAAAAATTGTAATTGGGTAAAAATGGATTAAACCCCCAAATGGATTACTAATTTTGCCCCAAATCCCTGATTGAGGGTTAGGATTTGAACAAGAGGCCGAATTTGTCCCCAAATCCTCGGTTGTGAAAATAGGGTTTGAAGAAGATATGTGCTTGTTTGATATAGTTGGTGAGGAAACATGCCATTGCAAGATTCACCAAAATACTTCGGTCTAAATTAGGGTTTGAAAAGAGGGGAAATTTGAGCCGATTTGTCTCCAATTCTAATAGAATTTGGGGCAAGCATGTGTAGCGATGTCGTTCTAAAGCATTTATGTTATACTATTACAACGTCGGATAATATTGTCACGTTGGATTTCCGATCTTCTAAATCGGAGTTGATAGTGAAGTGAATGTTTTTTTTTTTACTAAAGCTTCACTGAATTGATCTCTCGAAAAGTTTGAGAACTAAGTGAACATTTCATGAAAGTTATGTCACTTCTAGTGTACTTTTTCTTTTATTTTTTGTTTGTTTGTCCTATCTGTAATTCTCTTCTCTTTCAAACTTTTTCCTTCTCTGTATAGAATGCAGAGTTGAACCTTTCATCTATGATACTAGTATCCCCACTACCTCAATTCTCTACCACCATTAATTCAGCTTCTAGATACTTTTTAATCAACACTTTAATGTTGACTGTAGCCAATTCCTTAGACTGCATTGTCTATGTTTGTTTCCCTTCTTCAACATTAATTATACTTTTTGAAACGAAATATCCATCTAGTGTCCTTAATTTTCCCTTTACTTTTCCCACCATTAATTCAACTTATTCAATCCTTTTTAATCAGCTCTTCAATGTTGACTATTGCCAATTCCTTAGTCCGCATTTTCCATGTTTCTTTCCCCTTCTTCAACATTAATTACACTATTCAAAACGAAATATCCACACCTAATCTTGCTTAAGTGATAAGGTTGAAAAATCCTCCGTCATACGCTATACTCATGTCAAATTTTAGTGCTATGCTAAGCAAAGTTGGTGGCCGCAGCCAACACACCATCTTCTGGGAATAAATATATTTATAAGAAAATAGAACTTTGACTTGACTTATTACCAATAATCAACTAATATCCCTCCCAGCAAAAAAAAAAAAAAACGCCACCAGCCCCTAGAGCACTAAGAGAGAATATTTTCTCTCTTGCTGCTGCTTCATTTGTCAATGCATTGCAGCTGTTATTAATTGGAATTTCGGAATTTAAAATTTATCATCCGAAGCAAGTAATCTTATTACAGCGTATAATTCCCCAATTCTCATAGTATATAAAAAAAACGTTATTTTCGATTTCAATTAACTTAATTAAGGCCCTAAAGGCACCCTTGTTAACGAAATCTTAATCGTTATAGTCGGTTTCTCGAGAAAATTTGTTGCTTGGGAAAAAAAAAAATACATCACTCGTGCAAAGGCCAAAATTGCATTTTGTGAAAAGACAACCAGGCAAAATGATGTCCCTAAAAGATAAAGGGGGTGCATCTAGAATCGCGTTCCTGCTTAGAAGTTTCTCCACGTGGGGGTAAAGGAAAAGACCCACGTTTATTGGAAAAAGCCATCAGGGGTGACCATTGAATAGAGGAGAAGTGCAAATTTAGTTGTGAAAGCATGTATTGAGGTCAAAGTTCTCAAGGCATGCGTTGACGAGATAGCGTAAACCCTGTTTCATCATAGACGCGACTATTGTGTTGCTGCCTCGAAGAAGACGAGATGACAACTTTCCGAGAAAGGAAAGATCTTGTGTTATGCTGAACAGAGATATTTTATTGGTTTCCGGACGTTTTCAGATTATGGATTTTCTCGCGAAACAGCAGCGATGCACAAGAAAACAAAACTGGGCTTGACGACCAAGAAAGGAAAAGTAAAACGTTGGAATTTAAGACGAAAGAATAGTCAGTGGGGATAACGAGAAATGTTGGACCGCGGATTCTTTGACCGAGAGAGAGAGAAAGCGACATGGGAGCTGACTACTTGTTCGACAAGCAATTTGGAAGTGTGCATATAATGCAGGAGGAGGACTTCGATGGAAGAAACTGCAGATCAGGATCGCAGAGAGTGAAACGAACTCTTCAGAGCAGTCACCCAAGTGCCTGCATATTTCTCGGGATCCCAGAAGACAGTACTCACCCGTGAGCTGACTTTTTTGAGAAGCTTCAGGTGGAATAATGCATCTCTCTCTCTCTCTCTCTCTCTCTCTCTCTCTGTGCCAGTCTGCTTTTGGCTGCTTACGTCTTGTTATGCTCGGGGCTTATCGGGAGAACAGTGTCGGAGTTGGTGAATCATGCATGATTCATAACTCTGCCCGAGGCAGAGGCAGAGCAAACGATTCATTTTTTCGCCTCCTTTTGCAGAATCAAAGATTCTTGCAAAACAGGAGGTAGAGCAAAATAATAAAAAAAGAGTTGATTTTGCTCTTTTGTGCTGGTTCGGATCAAAGGTGGTTTTGGCACAAATCCGATGAGTTCATGATATTAACCTCTCTTCACTCTGTGTCTTGTGAATGGTACTTAGGAATGGTGGTCCATTGGCTAATTTTTCCTGTGGGTTTTTTTTGACAGCTTCTGCTTTGAGAGGCTTCTTGTGCACCCTTCAGTTTGGTATGTCGCCATTTGCGTTGGCAAGCGCGCGCGCACATTAAATTTACCAGTTTCAAAACTCATTAAGCTAATGATTCATCATTCTAATTTTTTTTAAGGGTGCTCAACCAATGAGATTAAAAATCTTTTCGAAGTACGGTCCTGTAGATCAGCGGTCTTTTTTTTTTTTTTTTTTTTTTTTGGTGACGCAGGGAACCCCCGCACGGCCGACAGCCGGGAGGTAAACCCTGGGGGCGACACGTGCTAGCCACCACACACATGCACCGGTTAAGTCACCCTGCGACACCCGGAATTCGAACACTCAACCTTTTGCGAGAGGAAGAGTGCGCGCTCCAGCAGCGCCACCCAGGCGGGTGGTGTAGATCAGCGGTCTTTGGTCTCTGTAATTTTGACTTTCATGGTTGAAAGAATGTCTCGTATCTTGATTGTTTAATAACTAATCCATTCAAATCCCACGAGAAGATACTCGTGATATATTTATCGGATAATCGTTCAGAGTAGTTTTGTCTTTAGTTGCTTATGTATTTGAGAAAATTGACTGCAGTACAGTTTGTTTTTGGTTAATCAATTTGTGCTCAACCGTCCAACTATTTCTTTCACAGCATGCCCAATAATTTCACTCCTTTGGCTTGAATTATAAATTGCTGATTCTAGGTGCTCACTTCATGCAGTCCCCACAGACAATTCTGTATATACATACAGGATAAAGAAGTTGCATAACAGGTCTGTGTCCCGGGTACGGTAGCATGGCCATCGAAGATGGAGCAACCGAAGATTTAGTAACCGATGAAGCCACCACATCGAGGAGCCTCGAGGTGGTGGGCACAAAGAGCCCCACCGTGAATGAGAATAAGCAGGACTCCAACAAGAGCAAGGGAGACGAGAAAGTGAACTCGGTTCCATTCCACAAGCTGTTCTCATTTGCAGATTCTACTGATATGCTATTGATGGTTGTTGGGTCGATAGGCGCAGTCGCGAATGGCATTTGCATGCCTCTTATGACTGTATTGTTTGGACAGCTGATCAATACATTCGGCGGGAACCAGGCTGACAGTGATGTTGTAGACCTTGTGTCCAAGGTAAAAGCTTTGAAAATATGGACTTGGTGGATTGTTACAGAGAAACTCTTTTCTCGGAAAGGAAATTCTTTTGGAGTACTTGTGTTGAGATTGTGAATTAACTGATTATATTTCTTGTGAAATCTTCAGATAGCTCTGAAGTTTATCTACCTGGCGCTTGGGTGTGGTGCAGCGGCGTTTCTTCGTGAGTGCATCTTGAGTCTCTATTTACGTTTAGTTCGGAGTTGAACTCTTTATCTTAGCAAAATGAGAAAATTTAATCTTCGTTCATCCTTTCATTTGGTCAGAGGTGTCTTGTTGGATGGTCACCGGTGAGCGACAGGCTGCGAGAATTAGGGGCCTGTATTTGCAAACTATATTGAGACAAGATATTGCCTTCTTTGACAAAGAGACTAACACCGGAGAGGTTGTCGGGAGAATGTCGGGTGACACAGTTCTCATCCAGAATGCCATGGGTGAAAAGGTCATACTTTCCTTGTACCGGCATAACAATTGTGAAAAGAATGTGTATTTTGTCTGGTGTACTCAGTATACACTTTTCGTCCTGGATTTTGACGGATTGCTAGATTCGTGCAGGTGGGGACGTTTATACAGCTCGTATCAACATTTGTCGGAGGCTTCGCGATAGCATTTATCAAGGGGTGGCTATTGACCCTCATCATGCTAGCCACGATTCCTATGCTAGTGATTGCGGGTGGTGTTACGTTTCTCATAATCTCAAAGAAGGCATCTCGTGGGCAAAGTGCGTATGCAAAGGCAGCAAATGTTGTTGAACAGACAATTGGTTCGATCAGGACGGTATGATGCATCCACGTAGCTGAATACCAGAATTACGCATGTGTGCCAACTAAATCGACACATTTCCAAGAATAAAATAGATGACTCGATGTCGTTTTGCTCTAAAACTCATATTCAGCGATAGCTCTAATCTTTTACTGTAGAGTCCCACTATAAGCCCATTTTGGTGCAGGTTGCATCCTTTACCGGAGAGAAGCGAGCAATCGCAAGTTACAGCAAATTCCTTGCGAATGCATATGGATCAGGTGTGCACGAAGGCCTGGCGGCAGGAATAGGTCTTGGAACGGTCACGCTCATCATATTTGGCAGTTATGCTTTGGCGGTATGGTGCGGCGCGAAGTTGATAGTGGACAGGGGATATAATGGGGGCACAGTGATTAATGTGATCATGGCAATCTTGACTGGTTCTATGTGAGTTGCACTCAAACTGTACTTTTTCATTTTGGTCTTTGTTCTCTTGGTTCAATTCCTTATTTACCCTAGAGAAATTTAGAAAGGCTAATCAAGGATTTTCTTTCTTTTTTTCCTCTTTTTTTCGGGCATGGTGCGGATGTTCATTAGGTCTCTTGGGCACGCTTCTCCATGCATGAGTGCATTTGCTGCTGGTCAAGCTGCTGCATATAAGATGTTCGAGACCATCCACAGGAAGCCGGAGATCGATTCTTTTGATACCAAGGGAAAGAAACTAGACGACATTCGTGGAGATATAGAGTTGAGGGATGTTTATTTCAGTTACCCAGCCAGGCCCGATGAACAAATATTCAACGGGTTCTCTCTTAGCATCCCGAGTGGTACAACTGCCGCTTTGGTGGGACAAAGCGGAAGTGGGAAGTCCACGGTGATCAGTCTGATAGAGAGATTCTACGATCCACAATCCGGTGAAGTACTTATCGATGGGATCAACCTTAAAGAGTTTCAGCTTAAATGGATCAGGAGCAAAATCGGGCTTGTCAGCCAGGAGCCCGTGTTGTTCGCGTGCAGCATCAAGGACAATATTGCATATGGAAAGGAAGGCGCCACGCTTGAAGAGATCAAAGCTGCTGCAGAACTTGCGAACGCAGCCAAGTTCATAGACAAGTTGCCGCAGGTATAAAGATTATGCAACTCCATGATCGATGAATCAGCTTTCTTCTTTTCTCTGGCCAAATGGTAATTTCTTTCTTACCTTCTCGATCTTACTACTTGATGATTTTTTAACTTTTGACATTTAGGGCTTGGACACTATGGTTGGTGAACATGGGACTCAGCTGTCTGGTGGGCAGAAGCAAAGAGTAGCCATAGCAAGAGCGATTCTTAAAGATCCTCGTATTTTGCTCCTGGATGAAGCTACAAGTGCACTCGACGCTGAATCTGAGAGGGTAGTCCAAGAGGCCTTGGACAGGATTATGGGCAACCGGACAACTGTCATTGTTGCCCACCGATTGAGCACGGTTAGGAATGCCGATATGATTGCTGTTATTCATCGTGGAAAAATGGTGGAGAAAGGTAAATTGCAATCTAACTTGAAGTGAACAATGAAACTGTGAATTGAGCGAAAGGAACTATAATTTCCTAGCATGTACAGGTGTATCATTGACAATTTATGCCTCTCTGACACTGTCCAGGTTCACACTCTGAACTGCTCAAAGATCCAGACGGTGCATATTCTCAGCTAATACGCTTGCAGGAAGTGAACAGAGAATCCGAACATGCACCGGATGACCAAAACAGGTCAGAAATTACTGAATATAACAGACAGTCCAATCAAAGGATGTCATACAAACGGTCCATTAGTCCGGGATCATCTATGGGAAATAGCAGCCGCCACTCGTTTTCAATCTCCTTTGGTCTTCCCACTGGACTCAACGTTGCCGATGATACAGTGGCTGGACCACAAACCCCTGCACCTGGGAGCACAGAAAAACCACCAAAGGTCTCCCTACGCCGGCTAGCTCGTCTCAACAAACCAGAAGTTCCTGTCTTGCTAATTGGAACTCTCGCTGCAGTTTTTAGTGGCATGATATATCCTGTCTTCGGCATACTTATATCTAGTGTTATCAAGACATTCTTTGAACCACCACATGAACTTAGAAAGGATTCTAAGTTTTGGGCACTGATGTTTCTGGTCATCGGCATTGGATCATTTGTGGCAAATCCGGCTCGTACATACTTGTTCTCCGTGGCTGGTTGTAAGTTAATCGAGAGAATCAGACTAATGTGTTTCGAAAAGGTGGTCCACATGGAGGTTGGCTGGTTTGATGAACCTGATCACTCAAGCGGTGCCATTGGGGCAAGGCTCTCAGCAGATGCAGCATCAGTGCGAGCCCTAGTTGGAGATGCGTTAGCTCAGATTGTTCAGAACATTGCGACGGCCGTCGCTGGTTTGGTCATTGCTTTTGTCGCAAGTTGGCAACTGGCGCTGATCATCCTCGTCTTAATCCCTCTAATTGGTGTCAGTGGATTTGTACAAGTGAAGTTCATGACAGGATTCAGTGCAGATGCAAAGGTAAGCATTATTACAGTGCTTTTTTCTTTTCCTGCCAACTAAATTAAATTGCTTGGGAGGTCTTTATCAATCCCCAATTCAAAATTTTAAGTCCTAGGTTCAAAGAGTTGAAAACGGAAAGGCCATCTTCGAAATTTCTGATTCACATTGCTTGTAATCTTCAATGGCATAAAAAGGTTCCACCATGGTTTTTATTATCTTGCAAATAATCTCGATTATTCATGACCATATTAATCTATATGTTTGCAGATGATGTACGAGGAAGCAAGCCAAGTAGCTACCGATGCGGTCGGAAGTATAAGGACTGTTGCTTCTTTCTGTGCTGAAGAGAAGATAATGCAGCTTTACGAGAAGAAATGTGAAGGCCCCATGAGGACAGGGATTCGACTAGGGTTGATTAGCGGAATTGGGTTCGGCATGTCCTTCTTCCTGCTGTTCTGTATGTATGCAACAAGTTTCTATGCTGGAGCTCGACTCGTTCAGGACGGCAAAACAACGTTTTCAGATGTCTTCAGGGTAGGATGGATTTTCTTTGAACGTTAAACAGCTTTTCCTTAGGAATTTCGCAGAATCATGATTGCCTTTTCCTTATTTGGCTGGAGGATTGCTGTTGGAACTGGTTTCGGTTAACGGTTCATAGACATTTTCTTTGCAGGTTTTCTTTGCTCTGACCATGGCAGCCACTGGGATTTCACAATCAAGTTCCCTCACTCCCGATTCCACCAAAGCCAAAGCGGCTGCTGCTTCTATTTTTGCAATAGTAGATCGCAAATCCAGGATAGACCCAAGCGATGAGTCGGGGACAAAATTAGACAATGTAAAGGGAGAGATTGAGCTTCGCCATGTCAGCTTCAAATATCCCTCAAGACCAGACATTCAAATTTTTCGTGATCTCAGTCTGGCCATTCGCTCTGGAAAGGTAAAACAATTGAGCATCGAATTACAAGAACAGCACTAAAGTTTTGTTGAACATGAGGAATAAAAGTTTGATAATTACATGATTCTTTCTCTCAGACTGTTGCTTTGGTTGGAGAAAGCGGGAGTGGAAAATCGACAGTGATAGCGTTGCTGCAACGCTTTTATGATCCTGATTCAGGTCACATTACACTCGACGGAGTGGATATTAAGCAGCTGCAACTCAAGTGGTTAAGGCAGCAAATGGGTCTGGTCAGCCAAGAACCCGTTTTATTCAATGAGACAATTCGTGCCAACATAGCTTATGGAAAGGATGGAGATGCGACCGAGCAAGAAATACTAGCCGCATCAGAATTAGCAAATGCTCACAAGTTCATTAGTGGACTGCAACAGGTTTGACAGTCGTTGCTTGTTTTGTGTATTTAACTCAACCGTTTGCTTTCGAATGAGCTTTTCTGATTTCTCTGTACAAATTTGATGCTCAGGGATATGATACTATGGTTGGTGAAAGAGGGGTCCAGTTGTCCGGTGGTCAGAAGCAACGAGTGGCTATCGCTCGAGCTATAGTAAAGAGTCCCAAAATCCTGCTTCTTGATGAGGCTACGAGTGCGCTGGATGCAGAATCCGAGAAAGTGGTGCAAGATGCATTAGACCGAGTCATGGTGAACCGAACCACAGTCGTGGTGGCGCATAGGTTGTCCACGATCAAGAACGCAGACGTGATCGCGGTGGTTAAAAACGGAGTCATCGTCGAGAAAGGAAAGCACGAGACTTTGATCAACATCAAGGATGGTTTCTATGCATCTTTAATTGCCCTACACACTAGTGCTTCTACCGTATGAGCCTTTTTGTAACTTTCGCTTCCCATGTAAGCTCATTCTTTAGGAGTATATTCTTTCCACTTTGCTTGACAAAAGAGACGGGAAACACAGTCTCAAGTTTGTTGAAACTCATATACAATTATATGTCGTACGTAATTTTACAGCTACAACAGTTGATGCTAAGAAATGCAAATGCCATTGCTATATATTGTCACCGGCTCTTTTTTTTTTTTTGGGATAAATTCATTTAAAGTACTCAAATTTGTTAGGGAAGGTGCAATTGAGTCTTAACCTTTTTAAAAGATACAATCAAGTCTTAAAATTTATCAAATTGGTGTGATTAAGTATTTTCGTTAACTCCATCTAATTTGACTAATGGAAAGTGTTAACGTAACCTTTTTTTTTATTTTCTCTCTCCTATGTGGCACTTCCGTGGCTAGACCATGAAGCATAATGCTATAACGACATCGTTTTGGTCTAAATCTGATTTTTTTAATCCAAATTTTATTTTGATTAGATTAAAAATAAGCTAAATTTAAAAAAAAAAATGAGGAAAGGGCCGCTAGATCTAGCGATTATTGAGGCTAGGGCGGATTGTACGCTCAAATTTCTCGATTATTTCGAGGATGTCATGTCGATATAGAATGAAGAGCTTCTTCCCCGCGAGCTTCAAGACCCTGAAAGGAGAGAACCACTGGTTCAAATGCAAGTCAGGATATTGGGCTCTAGTCAATCGCAGCCATTTCAAGTTGTCATTCGAAATTTGTTCAATGTTTTTGATACTAAGAATATGTTTACACCAAAAAATGATTAATTTTTTGTTTTAATTAATAAATGATAAACTTAGTCGGTAAAAGCAGAGTTTAGCTACTTATGAACATAATTATCAGTAACATGAAGAGAATAGCTAACTCGCTGGTGAAGTCATCGGTGACACACAACTGAAAGTTATCGACAAGGACCTTGAAGTTGATTGATGAAGTCATCGGTATCGACAACGAGCAGTCGACATGAGAATAACTGTTGACCGTTTGTAACCTTCGTTTGTAACTGTTTGTAGGCTTTAAATAGCCACATCGTACTCTTTGTAGCCTCGAATACACAAACAAAGTTATCTTTTATTTTCCTATATCATAACTGTAGTTTCCACGTCCAGATATTTCATCGTCAATTAAATTCCAGCACGTATTTTAGTTGTAGCTTTTTGATTTTTGTCGTCAATTTAAGTCCGACAAAGTGTTTTGTAATTTAACGTTGATTAAATTCCGCTGAAATATATCTATCGGTCTCCTTGTGTTCCTCTGATAGATCCTAATCGGAATTGCCACAAAAGTTGTCTCCACTTAATAAAAATAGAAAAATGACTTTTGGTTAAAGGTATTTCGTTGTCAAGACAAATTCCGACGAAACATTTTTTTGCACGCCCCGTGGGATAACTTATGGTTTATTATGAGTAATAACAATGCCGAGAAAAATACATCACCACGCTATGGGTAATAACCCCATTGAAAGTGTCACCTAGTTCGAGACCTCCTACAGTGAAAGCCAAGGTGGGAATGTCAATAAGGTATGTGTTATTCGAGTGAAAGAATTTTCTGTAAATTAGTTTTCTAGATTTTCACATATTTGGTTAACTGAAAAAAAGAAGAAGAAGAAGAAGACCAGTCAAGTTAATAAAATGAATTCCTCGGCCTGAAAAGGGGAAATCATTTTCTTTTGTCATGAAGTTTTCCCTGAAATAAACACATCCTAATTGAATTATGACTCTGTTGGTTTCGCGGAAAATGAATGATTTGAAAAATAATGTTCTCATAATGATCGCTTATATCTATCGCTTATAAAAATAAATGAACGAAAAATATTTTCATCGTCCACGAAAATGTTTAGATATAAATTATTGTCGATAATGAAAATATTTTTTATTAACTAATTATTTTAAGCGATACAATCGATTATTTTTAGAAAAATATTTTTCAAATTGTTCATGTTTCGCAAAACAAACGGAGGCTATGATTTCAAGTGACTCAATTTGCTTGCGGCAGGTTCGTCATGGGGCTGCCACGGCATTTGTGAAGGTCTGGGAGCTGCTCGATTCCTGAATGCACCAGGAGAGTTTGCGAGAGGCCTCGAGCGTCCCGCCATTGAACCGGTGTGGTATGGGCTCTTCTTCCCTACTCCCACCCCCGCAATCTAAAAGTGATAAATGTCACACCCCGAAACCTACCAAGATGGGGAATGACACGGCCGTCCTTTCGCCCAAAGGACGCAGCCTCAAACCACCCAAGAGTCCCAATGACATCGCTCTCGTTCTATTGGCTGCTAAACAAAGAACCTGAAAGATTGGGAAAAGAGGGGGGTGAGCAACCACAGCTCAGTAAGCAGTGCGTATCTCTTCTAAGTAGATCGAGCAACTACTATGCATGAATACATAAAGTCATACCAGAAACTCATACTTCAAACCAAAGATATAATATATATATATCAATCAAATACGAGTTGTTTTATTTCATCAAAGCTTTATACAAGTCCCAAATACATTTTAAATCCATCATCACAATTCAAACTATCAATGGTCAAGTCCATTGATCAATCTCTATAAAAACCACATCAATGGTCCATTCCATTGACTAATCTCAAAATCACACATCAATGGTCTATTCCATTGATAAATCTCATATAACATCACACGTCGATGGTCCATTCCATCGACCAATCTATTGCTCAATATCTAACCATGGTCACGACACAAAGTCTTGTGACAAGGCTACCAAGATTCCCCCCTTGGCAAGGTCTCCACCTACAAAGCCGGTGGCTCGGCCCAGAAGGATATCCTAAACTCGGTATGCATACCCCCAAAGCCCCTCATTGGGCTCACAGCGATACTGAGCATCAAACAATCATCATCCAATATCAGAAATCCAATCCAGAATACATTTCACAAACCAAACAAATAACTTTCTCGTAACACGGCTCATCCGCCATTTCTCAAACCATTTCTCAAATCATTTCATAAATCATAATGTGGTTCCAAAACCTTTGCATAATCCATTTCATAAATCACAATAGTTTTCCCAAATCATTTCATAATCCATTTCACAATAATCGATATATAAGCCTTTTTCAGAAATGCCTTACCATGCCATTTCAAATAATCAACAGGTAGTAAATGCTCGATCCGAGCTTTTATGCAATAACAATGCTATTTAATTCATAACATATCCGATTCATATCGCTTTCGAAATATGAGTTTACAAACTCAAAGAAGAGATAGCACCACTCACCTGGAATCCCCAAAAATCACACCACGGCTCTCACTCGAACCGAAGATCTCGTAATCCTATCAATTAAACGAGAATCGACGTCAACACCAAATAAAACACCATTTCACTAACGACTAGACTAAACTAAGCTTAGAAGCTAACCAAAACGACTCAGACACGCCCACAAATTGCTCATCCAAAGCGATTATCCAAATCGTCCGCAACGCGAAACTTGATCGCGCCATAACTTTTTCCACCGAACCCCGTTTCAAGCGGGCTTATAGTCAATAGAAAGCCCATTCATAGCACTACAATAACCCCAACTTGGCCATCCCGAAATCGAGCCAAAAACCGACGAAAATCGGCCTAAAGCCTGCTGGTCGCGCACTGTTCACTTGCGCGGCTAACTTCAAAAATTCATATCCGGTAAACCGTAAGTCCAAATCAGGTTCCGTAAAATCCCACGGCTCCATAGCACCCTAAACTATCAATTCTATAAAAATATGCAGCCCTACGACTCAAAAATGGGACTTCGCCGCTCGAATTTCCCAAAATTCCGAATTTCAAGCCCTAAATCGGAAAACTTCTCCGATCAGATGAACGAAGGGCGCGAATGCTTACCGGACGTTGTAATACGAAGTTGATCCGAGCTGGCGAGGCTCCGGTGACGTGAGCCTTTCCTTTTTCTTCTTCTTCCTTTCCTTTCCCTTTCTCTCTTTTTCTTTCTTCTCCTTTTTCTCTCTGTCTTGGCCGAGCAAGCTCTCGGCTTAAATGAGAAAAACTGAGTCACTGTAGCAACTTTTGACTTTTTGACTTTTTGACTTTTTTTTTTTTAAATACCTGAATATTACATCCATCCCTCCTTAAAAGAAATTTCGTCCTCGAAATTTACACTTACCTCAATCAACAAACAAATAAGGATATTTGCGTGTTTTCTCCTCTTAAAAAAAATTCCCAAGAAGCCCTTTCCGATTTTGTCATTGGATCTTTATATATATTCTCAATAAACTCCTCTGCTTTTTTTTTAAGCTTACCAGCCCATCCCAAAGGTCCACCACGCTTCCGCTGCGCCTCTGATCAAAAATTAGTTTTGCTTTCTTTTCTATTTCAGGTTTATCATGCAAGCCTCATGTACACAATTGCAAGCTCAAAAGCCAATAATTAGGGTCATTCTTGAATTAACTGGCCAATTTACCATTCTCGTAATCCTCCCTGAAGTACTTGTCGACCAAACCATTTGCCATATTTCGCAAGTCCTCATTTTCATGAAATTGGAACCTCTACATGGCTTCAATCCTGTCTTCTCGCTTTACAAGCTTCAGCCCTTCACCATTAGGCATTCCCTTCAAAACCAGCTCTATAAAAAGTCCCACTCTTGCCACCTCAATATCAACAGACCTTACTAGATCAATAAACTCTGAGAGGCATCCACCACCCACAAGTGAAATTAAGTGTTCCTAAGTGAGATAGGGCCTTGTATCCCTTCTGTTGGGCCAACAAAAAGATTTCCCAGGGCATATGCCACCTCCTTTCTTACATTAAATGGGGCTGAT
The DNA here is from genome assembly GCF_021117445.2 of Syzygium oleosum. NCBI lineage: Eukaryota > Viridiplantae > Streptophyta > Magnoliopsida > Myrtales > Myrtaceae > Syzygium > Syzygium oleosum. Next base: position 229,991 of record NW_026607512.1, read on the forward strand.
AAAACGAGGCGTAATGATCATGGCAATGCCTCACTCGAATATATTAACCTTTTGTGTTAACCATTGGCTATATTAGATGACACCCATGCTACTTCCTTCTTCAAGACTTGATGCTCACTTTTTTTTTTCTGCATTGCACTTTTTCCCTAGTATGTAATAGCAGCCTTCAACTCTTTGACAACTGAGGAAGTTTGAGCTTCCAAAAGAGACTGCACCTCATTGACCACCATATCATTGCCAAGGGAGACATCACCTTCACCATCATCATCACCATTAGCACTGCCACTAACCCCAATCCTGCATAACCGCTTCGCACAAACTAATGATTCTCTTCTTTCTTTCCCCACAGTCGCAACTTGTCACCACCTCCTTTGTGCTGCAACATTGCCAACTGAAGACTGGATAGGATCTGTCCAGAGAGGCGAGACGTCATTGGCCATTGTCGAACACCCATGAGAAGCAAGAGAATTTAATCGATCGAGAGAGATGGAGGTTGAAGAATGGCGCAACATGTGAACCTTTCACTACCTTGTCGCTAGGTTTAGATCAAGCCTTGAGTAAGACATAAGCACCTCGCTGCCATGTGATTTCAACTGTCTACAAGCATAAGCCCAACTTTACCATTTTCATCACCAAAATTTTGAAATTCCTTTTTCCGTCCACTTCTACTAATCATCACCAAATTTCACATCTATTGCTTAGTCTCCCCATTTTGTATTACTATCCTCAAATCAATCCACCGAAAATTATTGCTTGCAATTTATCATGCCTAAAATATCATACTACCGCAGTATACTAGTATCCAAACTATCTCCAAATTATCAATTCCTACATAGTCTATACTATCTCCAAAGTATCATCAATTAACAAAATATCGTTACGACAATTTTCTCTAGTACCATAAAGTTGATAATCATTCGCTAACACTTGAAATATAATCCACAGAATATCTATCAAATCAAAACATATCACAACCTGAATTTTCACAAGTTGTCTATTCTCCTTTCAACATTCCATTTACTTCAATTACGTACATAGTCCAAGAATATCACATCATCCACTTGAAGATTCGCGCAAATCAACTCTTATTTATTGCACAAAAACTTTCGAATTCTTTTCCTGTCTTTACTAACACCTCAAGAAGAGATTATTGATAACACTATTTCAAAATTTTCCAATCTAATACCATAAGATACTTAACTCTTAACACTCTCAAGACAAGATCCACTTATTCAAATTTTCAATCTCAATTGTTTCCCCAAATACCCATAAATTCTAAGCATTTTACCACTTAAGAGATCATCTCTTACGATTGAATGCTTACAACTTCCCAAATCACTAAGATAGGAACATATCTAGTTTCCATTAAATTCAATGATCTCAAGTTCTCAACTTATAGAATCATCACTTAAAATTATCTCTTCTTAATTCAAAGACTGAAGCACTTGCCTCGTGCTATCATTTTACCGAAAACCGCAACTAAAACTGACAGTCTCCACTAGTTCCACAAATATTTTTTTTTTTTTTAGAATAAGATCATAACCTGCTATTCAGAAGTTCACAAGCTGATCGCACCTATTTACCATAAGTAAATCTCTATCTCACATGTCAATTCAAGCTTATAACTTCTAAGATCAATTCTTCTCATACCAAATATCGCCACATATCAAGACCTCCAATATAAATTCTCCTTTCTTAACCAAGAAAATAACCTATCTCAACCAGCAACTTTTGCTCTTCATCCCTATTCTTTGTCAGCGATTTCTTTAATTGTCCATACCTCGTCCAAAATATGCTCTAGAGGCAATTTGTCAAGTTGGGAAAGTATATGCTGTCTTGTGATCTCACCTTCCCACCCGACTTCCGCATCAATTTGAATGAGCCCTGAACACTTGATAAAATGTTGTCTTCAACCTTCGAATTTCATCTACCAACATTTCTCTTTTTACCGGCTGCTCAAGATTTTCACTCTCCAGTTCATTAATCAACTTATTGGATAATTTGGAGGCTCCAACATGTTTCTCATATTCTAATTAAAGGGACAAATTCTTTGCTTCCAAATCTCTAACAAACTTTTGCAAAATGAATATTTCAACTCGTGCATTTACATCTTTCTCCACTTCTTCCTCATTTGAATTTCTTCTTGCAAAAAGTGTGCATAATTTTCTGAACCCGCCAAGCGTGCCCCACTTGATTGTACGTAAGTTGCACGTTCTTGTTTTATAACTCCTTCACCGTTTATCTGGAACATGTAGGGTCGAGACTTGCCTACTCCACTAGGGAGAGAACACTCTATAGCACCCATTAAAGCCCTTAATTTCTTCCCACAAAGACTTTACATCTCTCTCCAACTCCCTATTTTTTTTATTTTTTTTTTTGCCAGCCGACGCATCATGATTGCCTTCAGCTTTCAAATTTTCATCAACGGGTCTGCAAATGCCATCTACAAAAACTTCAGAATCCGTAACCTTGACTATTATATCATCTCCATTACTAAACGCACCCTCATCTACAACAATTTCCATAGTAAGAGATTCCTCCCTCTGACCTTGACCACCACAATCCCTAGCTCTAGCTAGATTTTCTTCTCAACCACCACTAATTCCATCTTCACCTATTGACACTACACTTTCTGATGCACTAGAGACTTAAAACTCCTTGTATTCTTGCTTATCCATGGTCGATGACAACCGATCCTATTCAAGAGTACACATCTTGAGTTGTGACTCGCCAAATATCTCCCCCTTTATTTTCTTGCCAAAACCGCACATTGAAAACCTTAAGATACATTCCTGGTATCAAAAGTAACAACTTGCTTGCCTTTGTTATCTCTTACAAGGCAAAGCACGTTTCTCTAAATCAGAATTGACGGTCACCTAGATTCCAAAAGAAACATACACCATAGTATTCAATAAAAGACTAACACGCTATAAACTAACACAAACTCACAACGTCCCAAAGACTCTATACCCCAAAAATCATAACGTAAGCTCTGATACCAACAAATGTCACACCCCGAAACCTACCAAGATGGGGAATGACACGGCCGTCCTTTCGCCCAAAGGACGCAGCCTCAAACCACCCAAGAGTCCCAATGACATCGCTCTCGTTCTATTGGCTGCTAAACAAAGAACCTGAAAGATTGGAAAAAGAGGGGGGTGAGCAACCACAGCTCAGTAAGCAGTGCGTATCTCTTCTAAGTAGATCGAGCAACCACTATGCATGAATACATAAAGTCATACCAGAAACTCATACTTCAAACCAAAGATATAATATATATATATATATATCAATCAAATACGAGTTGTTTTATTTCATCAAAGCTTTATACAAGTCCCAAATACATGTTTAAATCCATCATCACAATTCAAACTATCAATGGTCAAGTCCATTGATCAATCTCTATAAAAACCACATCAATGGTCCATTCCATTGACTAATCTCAAAATCACACATCAATGGTCTATTCCATTGATAAATCTCATATAACATCACACGTTGATGGTCCATTCCATCGACCAATCTATTGCTCAATATCTAACCATGGTCACGACACAAAGCCTTGTGACAAGGCTACCAAGATTCCCCCCTTGGCAAGGTCTCCACCTACAAAGCCGGTGGCTCGGCCCAGAAGGATATCCTAAACTCGGTATGCATACCCCCAAAGCCCTTCATTGGGCTCACAGCGATACTGAGCATCAAACAATCATCATCCAATATCAGAAATCTAATCCAGAATACATTTCACAAACCAAACAAATAACTTTCTCGTAACACGGCTCATCCGCCATTTCTCAAACCATTTCTCAAATCATTTCATAAATCATAATGTGGTTCCAAAACCTTTGCATAATCCATTTCATAAATCACAATAGTTTTCCCAAATCATTTCATAATCCATTTCACAATAATCGATATATAAGCCTTTTTCAGAAATGCCTTACCATGCCATTTCAAATAATCAACAGGTAGTAAATGCTCGATCCGAGCTTTTATGCAATAACAATGCTATTTAATTCATAACATATCCGATTCATATCGCTTTCGAAATATGAGTTTACAAACTCAAAGAAGAGATAGCACCACTCACCTGGAATCCCCAAAAATCACACCACGGCTCTCACTCGAACCGAAGATCTCGTAATCCTATCAATTAAACGAGAATCGACGTCAACACCAAATAAAACACCATTTCACTAACGACTAGACTAAACTAAGCTTAGAAGCTAACCAAAACGACTCAGACACGCCCACAAATTGCTCATCCAAAGCGATTATCCAAATCGTCCGCAACGCGAAACTTGATTGCGCCATAACTTTTTCCACCGAACCCCGTTTCAAGCGGGCTTATAGTCAATAGAAAGCCCATTCATAGCACTACAATAACCCCAACTTGGCCATCCCGAAATCGAGCCAAAAACCGACGAAAATCGGCCTAAAGCCTGCTGGTCGCGCACTGTTCACTTGCGCGGCTAACTTCAAAAATTCATATCCGGTAAACCGTAAGTCCAAATCAGGTTCCGTAAAATCCCACGGCTCCATAGCACCCTAAACTATCAATTCTATAAAAATACGCAGCCCTACGACTCAAAAATCGGACTTCGCCGCTCGAATTTCCCAAAATTCCGAATTTCAAGCCCTAAATCGGAAAACTTCTCCGATCATATGAACGAAGGGCGCGAATGCTTACCGGACGTTGTAATACGAAGTTGATCCGAGCTGGCGAGGCTCCGGTGACGTGAGCCTTTTCTTTTTCTTCTTCTTCCTTTCCTTTCCCTTTCTCTCTTTTTCTTTCTTCTCCTTTTTCTCTCTGTCTTGGCCGAGCAAGCTCTCGGCTTAAATGAGAAAAACTGAGTCACTATAGCAACTTTTGACTTTCTGACTTTTTGACTTTTTTTTTTTAAAAAATACCCGAATATTACAATAAATGTCTCTCCTCCTCAATTGCCAATCCCACCGCCTTCCGTGCTGAATTACCAACTACAGCATGCCAACACAGACATTCCTTTGGAAGACATCAACAAGCTCAAGCGAAATCTCTCGCGAATCTACAGGCCGGAATTGCTCCACCTTTTAGGCCGTGGCTGTAAGTTTTTGGAGCTCGCAGACGCGGGTGATAGGGTTGAACCCTGGGACGGAGGTGTGCCTCGTCTTCTTCGCCAACTCCCGTCGACTCCTAGACCCTCCATTGCCCGCCGGGTTCTACGGAAACTGCTTCTTCCCTGTCACAGTAAAAACCTCCAGTGAGCTGCTTCAGGAGGCATCTTTCGCTGATGCGGTGCAGATCATTCAAGAAGCCAAGGAAAAGCTGCCCTCTGAGTTCGAAATGTTCAAGAAAGGAGACCCTAATGTCAGCTTTTCGATCCTGAGTTGAGATGTTAACTCTAATTTGAGACGTTAGAAATCCAACGTGACGATAATTTAATATTTTTTTTAATCGTTGTGGTTTGTCGAAAATCTAACGTAGTGATAATTTAACATAAATGCCTTAAAACTATGTCGCTATACAAATCCTCATTAATTCAGCTTTTCGATCCTTTTTATTCAACTCTTCAATGCTGACCGTTGCCAATTTTTTAGTCCGCATTATCTAAGTCTGTTTCCCCTTCTTCAGTATTAACTACACTATTTTAAAACGAAATATCCACACGTAATCTTGCTTAAGTGATAAGGAATTTGGAAAAATCCTCCACCACACTACACTCGTGTCAAATTTTAGTACTCAGCTAAGTAAAGCTGGGGGCCGTAGCCGACACAGCATCTTCTTGCAATAAAAATATAAGAAAATAGAACTTTGACTTGACTCATTACCAATAATCAATTAATGTCGCTCCCAGAAAAAATAAAAAACAACACCACCACCAGCGCCTAGAGTACTAATAGAAATTATTTTTTCTTGTAGTTTCTTCATTAGTCAATGCATTGCAGCTATTATTAATTGGAATTTGGGAAAATATTTATCATTTAAAGTAAGTAATCTTATTAAAACGCGTAATTCCCCAATTTTCAAAGCATTTTAAAAAAAATTATTTTAAAATTCAATTAACTTAATTAGGGCGCTAAAAGCATTATGTTAATGAAAACCATGTTGATTGTTATAGTCGGTTTCTCGAGAAAATTTATAGCTTGGAAAAAAATATCACTTGTGCAGTGCCAAAATTGCATTCTGTGAAAAGACAACCAGGTAAAATGATGCGTGTAAAATCACGTTCCTTCTTAGAAATTTCTCAACGTGGGGTGCAAGAAGAGATAAGAGCAAATTTATTTTTCACATCACGAGGGTCACAGATGATATGTAAAAGCATGTATTGAGGCCAAAGTTCTTAATGCATGCGTTGACGAGATAGCATAAACCCTAGTTCAACGTAGATTTAACGCTACTGTTATATCGCTCCCTCGGAGAAAACAAGATAAACAACTTTCCGAGAAAGGAGAGATCGTGTGTTGTGATGAACAGAGACATCTTCTTGGGTTCCGGAAGTTTTCAGATTATGATTTTCTCGCGAAATAACCGCGATGCATGGAAAAACAAAACTGGGGTTGACAACGGAGAAAAGAATAGCAAAACATTTAAAGGAAAGAATCGTAAGTGGGGTTTGAAGAGAACTGTTGGGCTGCGAGACTTTGAACGAGAGAGAGCGACTTGGGGTGCCATGCAATGCTTGTTGGTCGAGCAATTTGGGAGTGTGCATATAATGGAGGAGGAGTTTGATGGAAGAAACTGCAGATCAGGATAACAGAGAGTAAAAGGGACTCTTCAGAGCAGTCACTCAAGTGTCTGCAATAATTCATTTCTCGCGATCCCAGAAGACAGCACTCACCTGTGAGCTGACTTTTTTGAGAAGCTTCAGGCGGAATAATTCATCACTCTCTCTCTCTCTCTCTCTCTCTCTCTCTCTCTCTCTCTGTGCCAGTCTGCCCTTGGCTGCTTACGTCTTGTTATGCTCGGGCTTATCTGGAGAACGGTGTCGGAGCTGGTGAATCCATGATTCACAACTCTGCCTGAGGCAGAGGCAGAGAAAAAAACAATAAAAAAAGAGTTCATGCGACTCTGTTCTGCTGGTTCAGATAAAAGGTGGTTTTGGCACAAATCTGACGAATTCAAGATATTAACCTTTCTTCACTCTGTGTCTTGTGAATGGTATTTAGAAATGGCGGTCCATTGGCTTATTTGTCCTGTGGGTTTTTGACAGGTTCTGCCTTGGGAGGCTTCTTGTGCACCCTTCAGATTAGTCTGACTCCATTTGCGTTGACACACGAGCGCACACATTAATTTTACCAGTTTCAAAACTCATTAAGCTAATGATTCATTATTCTAATTGATTTTTTTAAAGGTGCTCAACCATTGAGGTCCAAAACTCTTTTCGAAGTACAGCCCCGTAGATCAGCGGTCTTTTTTTTTTTTTTGGTAAGGTAAGATGTATATATACTTTTTAACGCACCAATTACAATGAAGGGAAATCGTACTCAAAAACCTCGTACCTGAGGGAACAAAAAAGGTGTTCCAACGGGTACAAGGTGTACGACTAAACAAGGCTAGAAAGCCGCAAGAGTGAAATTAACAGACTAACCACTCCGGCCAAAAGAAAGCTATACAACAGCTAAGCGAAAGAATGTCTGTAATTTTGACTTTTATGGTTGAAAGAATGTCTCGTCTCTTGATTGCTTAGTAGCTAATCCATTCAAATCCCACGAGAAGATACTTCTGATATATTTTTTGGATAATTTTTCAGAGTAGTATTGTCTTTAGTTGCTCATGGATTTGAGAAAATTGACTGCAGTTCAGTTTCTTTTTGGTTAATCAGTTTGTGCTCAACCGTCCTAGAACTATTTCTTTCACAGCTTGCCCAAAAATTTCACTCCTTTGGCTTGAATTATAAATTATTGATTCTAGATGTTCACTGATGCTGCCCCCGCTGACAATTCTGTCTATATATATACAGAATAAAGAAGTTGCATAGCAGATCTGCGTCCTGGTTATGGTAGCATGGCCATCGAAAATGGAGCAACCGAGGATTCAGTAACCAATGAAGCCGCCACATTGAGGAGCCTCGAGATGGTGGCGGCGGCGGCGGCGGCCAAGAGCCCCGCCATGAATGAGAATGAGCAGGACTCCAACAAGAGCAAGGGAGATGAGAAAGTGAACTCGGTTCCATTCCACAAGCTGTTCTCATTTGCAGATTCCACTGATATGCTATTGATGGTTGTTGGGTCGATAGGCGCAGTCGGGAATGGCATTTCCATGCCTCTTATGACCGTATTTTTCGGACAGCTGATCAATGTATTCGGCGAGAACCAGTCTGACGGTGATGTTGTAGATCTTGTGTCCAAGGTAAAAGCTTTGTAAATATGGACTTGGTGGATTGTTACAGAGAAACTTTTTTTCTCGAAAAGGAAATTTCTTTTGGAATACTTGTGTTGAGATTGTGAATTAACTGCTTAGATTGTTTTTATAATCTTCAGTTAGCTCTGAAGTTTATCTACCTGGCGATTGGGTGTGGTGCAGCAGCGTTTCTTCGTGAGTGCATCTCGAGTCTTGATGAACTTTTAACTTGAAGTCGAACTCTTTATCTTAGGAAATGAGAAAATTTGATTTTCGTTCTTCCTTCATTTGGTCAGAGGTGTCTTGCTGGATGGTCACCGGCGAGCGACAGGCTGCAAGAATAAGGGGCCTATATTTGCAAACTATATTGAGACAAGATGTTGCGTTCTTTGACAAAGAGACTAATACCGGAGAGGTCGTCGGGAGAATGTCAGGCGACACAGTTCTCATCCAGGATGCCATGGGTGAAAAGGTCATACTTTCCTTGTACCAGCATAACAATTGTGAAAAGAAAGAGTATTTTGTCTGGTGTACTCAGTATACACTTTTCGTCCTGGATTTTAACGGATTGCTAGATTTGTGCAGGTGGGGAAGTTCATACAGCTCGTGTCGACATTTGTCGGAGGCTTCGTGATAGCATTTATCAAGGGGTGGCTATTGACCCTGGTCATGCTAACCATGATTCCTCTGCTAGTGACTGCAGGGGGAGTCATGTCTCTCATCATCTCAAAGAAGGCATCTCGTGGGCAAAGTGCATATGCAAACGCAGCAAATGTTGTTGAACAGACGATTGGTTCAATCAGGACGGTATGTTGCATCAACGTGGCTGAATGCCAGAATTGTGCATGTGTGCGAACTAAATCGACACATTTCCAAGAACAAAATAGATGTCTTGATGTCTTTTTGCTCTGCAACTCAAATTCGGCCACTGCTCTAATCTTTTATTGTAGAGTCCAACTATCATCACATTTTGGTGCAGGTTGCATCCTTCACAGGAGAGAAGCGAGCAATTGCAAATTACAGCAAATTCCTTGTGAATGCATACAGATCAGGTGTCCATGAAGGCCTGGCGGCTGGGTTAGGTCTTGGAACAGTCATGCTCATCATATTCGGCGGCTATGCTTTGGCGGTATGGTACGGCGGGAAGTTGATATTAACCAAGGGATATAATGGGGGGAGAGTGATTAATGTGATCATGGCAGTCTTGACTGGTTCCATGTGAGTTGCACTCAAACTGTCCTTTTTCTTTTTAATCTTCGTTCTCTTGGTTCAATTCCTTATTTACCCTAGAGAAATTTAGAAAGGCTAATCATGGATTTTCTTTCTTCTTTCCCTCGTTTTTTTGGGCATGGTGCGTATGTTCATTAGGTCTCTTGGGCAGGCTTCTCCATGCATGAGTGCATTTGCTGCTGGTCAAGCTGCTGCATATAAGATGTTCGAGACCATCCACAGGAACCCGGAGATCGATTCTTTTGATACCAAAGGAAAGAAACTGGACGACATTCGTGGAGATATAGAGTTGAGGGATGTTTATTTCAGTTACCCAGCCAGACCCGATGAGCAAATATTCAATGGGTTCTCTCTTAGCATCCCGAGTGGTACAACTGCCGCTTTGGTGGGACAAAGCGGAAGTGGGAAGTCCACGGTGATCAGTCTGATAGAGAGATTCTACGATCCACAATCCGGTGAAGTACTTATCGATGGGATCAACCTTAAAGAGTTTCAGCTTAAATGGATCAGGAGCAAAATTGGGCTTGTCAGCCAGGAGCCTGTGTTATTCGCGTGCAGCATCAAGGAAAATATTGCATATGGAAAGGAAGGCACCACGGTTGAAGAGATCAAGGCTGCTGCAGAACTTGCGAACGCAGCCAAGTTTATAGACAAGTTGCCGCAGGTATAAAGATTATGCAACTCCATGATCGATGAACCGGCTTTCTTCTTTTCTCTGGCCAAACAATAATTTCTTTCTTACCTTCTCGATCTTACTACGTCATGATTTTTAAACTTTTGACATTTAGGGCTTGGACACTATGGTTGGTGAACATGGGACTCAGCTGTCTGGCGGGCAGAAGCAAAGAGTAGCCATAGCAAGAGCGATTCTTAAAGATCCTCGTATTTTGCTCCTGGATGAAGCCACCAGTGCACTCGACGCGGAATCTGAAAGTGTAGTCCAAGAGGCCTTGGACAGGATTATGGGCAACCGGACAACTGTCATTGTTGCCCACCGTTTGAGCACAGTTAGGAATGCCGATATGATTGCTGTTATTCATCGTGGAAAAATTGTGGAGAAAGGTAGGTTTGCAATCTAACTTGAATTGAACAATGAAACTGTGAATTGAGCGAAAGGAACTATGATGTCCTAGCATGTACAAGTATATGATTGACGATTTTCACCTCTCCAAAACTGTCCAGGTTCACACTCTGAACTGCTCAAAGATCCAGACGGTGCATATTCTCAGCGAATACGCTTGCAGGAAGTGAACAGAGAATCTGAACAAGCACCAGATGACCAAAACAGGTCAGAGATTACTGAATATGACAGACAATCCAGTCAAAGGATGTCGTACAAACAATCCATTAGTCCGGGATCATCTATAGGGAATAGCAGCCGCCACTCATTTTCAGTCTCCTTTGGTCTTCCCACTGGACTCAATGTTGCCGATGATACAGTGGCTGGAACACAATCCCCTGCTCCTGGGGGCACAGAAAAACCACCAAAGGTCTCCCTACGCCGGCTGGCTCGTCTCAACAAACCGGAAGTTCCTGTCTTGCTAATCGGAACTGTCGCTGCAGTTGCTAATGGCGCCATACTTCCGATATACGGCACACTTTTATCCAGTGTTATCAAGACATTCTATGAACCACCACATGAACTTAGAAAGGATTCTAAGTTTTGGGCGCTGATGTTTCTGGTCCTTGGCATCGCATCATTTGTGGCATATCCGTCTCGTACATACTTATTCTCTGTGGCTGGTTGTAAGTTAATCGAGAGAATCAGACTAATGTGTTTCGAAAAGGTGGTCCACATGGAAGTTGGCTGGTTTGATGAACCTGATCACTCAAGCGGTGCCATTGGGGCGAGGCTCTCAGCAGATGCGGCATCAGTGCAAACCCTAGCTGGAGATTCGTTAGCTCAGATTGTTCAGAACATTGCGTCGGCAGTTGCTGGTTTGGTCATTGCTTTTGCTGCAAGTTGGCAACTGGCGCTGATCATCCTTGTCTTAATCCCTTTAATTGGTGTCAATGGATATGTACAAGTGAAGTTCATGAAAGGATTCAGTGCAGACGCAAAGGTAAGCATTACTACTGTGCTTTTTTTTTCCCTGCTCACTAAATAAAATTGCTTGGGAGGTCTTTATCAATCCCCAATTCAAAATTTTGAGTCCCAAGTTCAAAGAGTTGAAAACGAAAAGGCCATCTTCGAAATTTCTGATTCACATTGCTTGTAATCTTCAATGGCATAAAAAGGTTCCACCATAGTTTCCATTATCTTGCAAATAATCTCGATTATTCATGACCCTAATAATCTATATGTTTGCAGATGATGTACGAGGAAGCAAGCCAAGTAGCTACCGATGCGGTCAGAAGTATAAGGACTGTTGCTTCTTTCTGTGCTGAAGAGAAGATGATGCAGCTTTACAAGAAGAAATGTGAAGGCCCCATGAGGACAGGGATTCGACAAGGACTGATTAGCGGAATTGGGTTTGGCATGTCTTTCTTCCTGCTGTTTTGTGTGTATACAACATGTTTCTATGCTGGAGCTCAACTCGTTCAGGATGGCAAAACAACGTTTTCACATGTCTTCAGAGTAGGACGGATTTTCTTTGAACGTTAAACAGTTTATCCTTAGGAATTCGCAGAATCATGATTGCCTTTCCTTATTTGGCTGGAGGATTGCTGTTGTAACTGGTTTCGGTTAACGGTTCATAGACATTTTCTTTGCAGGTTTTCTTTGCTCTGACCATGGCAGCTGTTGGAATTTCACAATCAAGTTCACTCACTCCCGATTCCACCAAAGCCAATGGCGCTGCTGCTTCCATTTTCGCAATAATAGACCGCAAATCCAAGATAGACCCAAGCGATGAGTCGGGGACAAAATTAGACAATGTGAAGGGAGAGATTGAGCTTCGCCATGTCAGCTTCAAATATCCCTCTAGGCCTGACATTCAAATTTTTCGTGATCTCAGCCTGGCCATTCAGTCCGGAAAGGTAAAACTTTGGACTTTATCTGATGCCTAACTTTAAACATGAATTTCACAATTGAGCATTGAATTACAACAGCAGCACTAAAGTATTGTCGAACATGAGGAATAAAAGTTTGACAATTGATTCTTCCTCTCAGACTGTTGCTTTGGTTGGAGAAAGCGGGAGTGGAAAATCGACAGTGATAGCGTTGCTGCAACGCTTTTATGATCCTGATTCAGGTCACATTACACTCGACGGAGTGGATATTAAGCAGCTGCAACTCAAGTGGTTAAGGCAGCAAATGGGTCTGGTCAGCCAAGAACCGGTTTTATTCAATGAGACAATTCGTGCCAACATAGCTTATGGAAAGGATGGAGATGCGACCGAGCAAGAAATACTCGCCGCATCAGAATTAGCAAATGCTCACAAGTTCATTAGTGGACTGCAACAGGTTTGACAGTCGTTGCTTGTTTTGTGTATTTAACTCAACCATTTGCTTTCGAATGAGCTTTTCTGATTTCTCTGTACAAATTTGGTGTTCAGGGATATGATACTATGGTTGGTGAAAGAGGGGTCCAGTTGTCCGGTGGTCAGAAGCAACGAGTGGCTATCGCTCGAGCTATAGTAAAGAGTCCCAAAATCCTTATGCTTGACGAGGCTACGAGTGCACTGGATGCAGAATCCGAGAAAGTGGTTCAAGATGCGTTAGACCGAGTCATGATGAACCGAACAACAGTCGTGGTGGCTCATAGGTTGTCCACAATCAAGAACGCGGACATCATCATGGTGATTAATAATGGAGTCATTGTCGAGAAAGGAAAGCACGATACTTTGATCAACATCAAGGATGGCTTCTATGCATCTTTAATTGCCCTACACACCAGTGCTTCTACTGTATGAGCCTTTTGTAGCTTTGACTTCCCGTAGAGCTCATTCTTTAGGAGTATGTTCTTGATACTTTGCTTGACAAAAGAGATGGGAAATACAGTCTCAAGTTTGTTGAAACTCGTATACAGTTAGATGTCGTACGTAATTTTACAGCAGCAATAATTGATGCCGAAGAAATGCAAATGCCTTCGCTATATATTTCGTGGCCATTGGCTCTTTTATTTTCTTTTCAGGATAAATGTACTGGAAGTACTAAAACTTGTTGCAAAAGGTGCAATTGAGTCCTAACTTTTTGAAAATATACAATTAAGTCATAAATCTTGTCGAATTAGTGCTATTAAGTACTTTCATTAACTCCTCTATCCAACTTGACTAACAGAAAGTGCTAAAGTGGCTTTTTTTTATTTATTATTTTCTCTCTCCTGTGTGGCGCTTATGTAGCTAAACCATGAAACATGAGCTATAAGGACCTCGTTTTTACCCAAATCTGATTTTTTAACCTAAATTTTATTTAGATTAGATTAAAGAATAATCTGAATTAAAAAAATTTGAGGCAACGGTCACGGCTCTCACCTAAATTGACCGAGGGCAACTAGATCTGGCGATTATCAAGGCTAAGGCGGATTGTATACTCAATTTTCTCGATTATTTCGAGGATGTCACGTCGATCCAGAATGACGAGCTTTTTCCCTGCAAGCTTCAGGACCTTGAAAGGAGAGAACCACCGGTTCAAATGCAAGTCAGGATATTGGGTTCTAGTTAATTGTAGCCATTTCAACTTGTCGTTCGAAATTTGTTTTCAAAAGACATGTTTTTGATACTAGGAGTATGTTTACACCAAAAAATATTGTTTTTATCGACAAATGATAAACTTAGTCAGTGTAAAACAAAGTTTAGCCACTTTGTCAGCTCGTTAGTGAAGTCATCGACGATATAACTGAAAGTTATCGACAAGAACCTTGAAGTTGATTGACGAAGTCATCGATATCAACAACGAGCAAACGACGTGAGGATAACCGTTGGGTGGTTACTTCTATTGCCGCTATTTTTGGATTGTTGTGACTTCTTATATATAAGTGTTTTAGATTATAGGAGTTAGTGGACAATGTAATTTCTTGTAAGTGCCATTAGGAAGTTATTTCTTCTTTAGTAAACCATTTGCAACCTCCATTTGTAACCATTTGTAAGCTTTAAAGAGCCACACCATACCCTTTGTAGCCTCCAATACACAAACAAAGTTATCATTTAATTCATGTATCGTAATTATAGTTTTCACTTCTAGATATCTTGTTGTCGATTAAATTTCAGCGCGTATTTCAGCTGTAACTTTTAGATCTTTGTTGTCAATTTAATTCTAACGTACTTTAATGTTGATTATATTTTGTCGTCAAGACAAATTCTAGTGAAATGTCTTTTTTGCATGCTCGGTGAGATAACTTGTGATTTATTGCGAGGAATAACAATGGTGAGAAAAAGGAATCACCACGATATGGGTAATAACCTCGTTGAAAGTGTCACCCAATCCAAGGCCTCCTGTAGTGAAAGAGACAAGCCAAGGTGGGAAAGTCAACAAGATGCGTGTTGTTTGAATGAAAGAATTTTCTGTAAATTAGTTTTATAAGTTTTCACGTATTTGGTTAGCTGCAAAAAAAAGATTAATTAACGGAAAATCATTTATAATTAAAGAAAATATGTATACTTAAAGTTAGGAAAACGAATTCCCTAATCTGAAAAGGGGGTAAAATAATTTCCCGAAAAGTATTTTCTTTTATCATGAAATTTTCCCCAAAACAAACGCACCTTAATTGAATTTATGAAGTTTTGCAGAAAAATGAATAATTTGCAAATTTTTTTTTTAATAATGTGGCTTATATCTATCTTATAAACATGAATGAACAAAACATTTTTTTTATCTTTCACAAAAATATTTAGATTTAAATTATTATTGATAATGAAAACATTTTTCATTGATTAATTATTTCAAGCGAGACAAGCAACTATTTTCAGAAAAAAATATTTTTCAAATTATTCATGTTCCGCAAAACAAACAGAGCCTATAATTTTAAGTAACTCAATTTGTTTGCGGCGGGTTCGTGATGGGGCTGCCATGGCATTTGTGACGGACTGGGAGCTGCTCGATTCCTGAATGCACTAGGAGAGTTTGCGAGAGGCCTCGAGCGTCCCCGTCTTTGAACCGGTGCGGTAGAGGCAATTCTTCCCTGCTCTCAACCCTCAATCTAAAAGCGATAATGTGTCGCCTCCTCCATTGCCAATCCCGCCTCCTCCATTGCCGAATTACCAACTACAACATGCCAACATAGACATTCCCCTGGAAGACATCAACAAGCTCAAGCGAATCTACAGGCCGGAATAGCTCCACCCTCAAGGCCGCGGCTACAAGTTTTTTGGAGCTCCCAGATGCAGGCGATAGGCTTGAACCCCAGGATGGAGGGTTGCCTCGTCTTCTTCGCCAACTGCTGTCAACTCCTAGACCCTCCGTTGCCAGCCAGGTTCTACGGGAAACTGCTTCCCTGTCACAGTAAAAGCCTCCAGCGAGCTGCTTCAGGAGGCATCTTTCACTGATGCAGTGAAGATCATTCAAGAAGCCAAGGAAAAGCTGCTCTCAGAGTTCGAAAAGTTCGAGAAAGGAGACCCTCTGGAACATGGTGCCGGCCCATTCGCACCGCCACTCGCTTAGACCACCACTTTGTTTCTATCGGAATGGGGTCGACTTGGGTTCAACCACGTCGACTATGGTTGGGTCTGTTGGGGGCCTCCAATGCACATTGTTCCTATACAAGGATCAAGCATCGTATCTGCTGGTATCGCGAGGTCTCTGCCTCTACCGAGAAAAGGCGTGCGGCCAATGACATGGTGCATCGAGGAGGCGCATCGCCGACCCCTGCTAGATCAGATGGCGAAGCTCTTCTAGTGGTTCTCCGGGTATGATCGAAGATAGGACTGTCGATAAACAAAAATTTATCTATCTGCAAATGTTTTTACCCCTCCATATTTGAAACATCGTTCTGTTCCTTTTTTGGGCCAGAGGTTTGTCATGGTGACACTCTAGATCTGGGCCTGCCAAACAGCTCCAGATAGGAAAGCTCAAAGCTCAGTTGGCCATGAAAACATGTGTTATGTCTAACTAAAGGTTTCCAAATGATCGACTTGGTGATACTGATGAAGTAACCGAAACATATACTAATCACACCTTCCCCGAAGAATTGAATCTTAACGCAAGTATTTTTCGTGACCGGTTTTAACAACCCAATCGCGAGGGTCGGTCTACATTATTGCTTGGCCTCAAGCGGCGAAAGTACAATCGTGATTTGACTGCAACCTGGTCGAAACAAAACAAGTAACAAGGAGAAACAAATTGGACATAGAATTTACCGGCTAAGCGGGTCCTATATAACAAAATCGATAATCTTGTCATGTTCTATCCGATCCATCGGGAGGCATCGAAGTGCACCGTTGATATGTACATTTTACTACCCGAAAATACAAACATAATTTCGTCCGTGGGCCGGAACTCTAGGCCACCAAAATTGGGTAAGAATTCCCGATTAGGTCGAGGGCCCATTTCTTGTCGTGTGAGCGTGACTGATTTCTGATTGAGGGGATTGATCGTGATTTGAGCATTGATTTATAAACGTGGAGCCGTATTAATTGAACGAAAATGATCTCCAACTAATAAGCGAGAACGACAGAGTTTGATACGATTACGAGACGTTTGGTCCTATCCTTCAACCTCCTAAATTTCAGCAAAAAGCAAATAAAAACAAGTTCAACAAAAAAAAAAGAGTGCCAAGAAGGTCAAAAAGAAAAAGTCATACGTCCAAGATTTGGACATAGACATAACGACGTTGAGGAGGGAGGATAATAGTAGTAGTAGTAATGACAGCTTTTATCCCTTGTTCACAAGGTCAAAGAGGCCCTGAAATTACGGGATAATTGTTGTCATTTTTTAGTTGATGAGAATAAACTTTGAATTAAAGATTACGATAAGCTTTTAAATAAACTTTTGAAGGAGTTTAACTATTACATGGAATTCGATATTCTCGACAAAATTCTCGCAATAAAGTACAAACTTTAGTAAGCCCGTGCTTTTACCTATAAATTTATGTTTTAGAGTGATTGAAATGAATTGAAAATTAACAAAAGAAAGTTACCTACGATTTCAAAAAAGGCTATGAAAGAAAACATGCGCCTAGGTATTTTTTCACCAAGGAAGATGAGATAGATTGATATGAGATTTGGCATTAAAAAACCTAGCTACTTTCGGTAATGCGAACTAAGACTTCATATTAATTTTCATCATAGGTGTCGATTCTCTAAGAAATATTAGATAAATAGGTATATGTTTAGACTGAAAAGTAAACCGAAATACATGAAATCGGAATATGACCTCGAAGAAGTTACATCTAACTTTCTATAAATAGAAGGAGCAAATGGACACGAGAAAAGAATCTAAGAAGATCTCACACAAATTAGCTTGATATATTTTCCCACGTCACTTAGGCGAAGATTCCAAGAAATAGAAATAAGCTATCATTATATATATTCATGATTCTAAGTGATTCATTATATTTAATGCGCTCAAAATATTTCATTATTATATTATGATTCGATATGTGTTGCAATATTAAGTCTCCTGTTCTTTTTATCAGAAAATGAGCGTGCACGCTGGAGTTCAGGTCCACTTTTAGCTTTCGACAGGATAACTTGATTGATGTAAATATTAATTTTGTTGTAATTTTCTATATGTTATTTCTCTTGCAAAAAATTCACGTCGATACGGACATTTATAATTATATAATAGATACAATCTTAGACTCGTGCACCCGTGCCACGCGCAGGCGTCTTGCTAGTATTATATTACGCATAAAATTATACAGAGTTTTATGGCCAATCTTCCCTGGCATCCTACCGCTAATGATGTGAAAAAAAATACATAAATAATGTAGCCTTGGAGTGTCGTGTTCAGTGACTAAAAGACAATAGCTAGAATCAGTTGAGATGATCAAGAGAGGTAGGTTAGTTTGTTTCGCGAAAAGTAAATGATTTAAAAAATATTTTTCAGAAATTGATTGCTTACAAAAATGACTGAACGAAAAATATTTCCATCATCCACGAATATGTTTAGACATAAATTGATGTTGATAATGAAAACATTTTTCATTGGCTGATTATTTCAAGTGGTATAAGCGATCATTTTTAAGAAGGGTTTATACCACAAAAAACCCCAAACTGATACATCTGTGACAAATTTATCCAAAACTAATTTTTTGATCACCAAACACTCCAAATTGATACGCTCGTGACAAATTTACTTCGTTAGTTTTTGTTAAATTTTAGTGTCAAATTGCTTTGTTAAGTGACACGCGACAGTTGACGGACGTACCAATTTTGGGTTTTACCCTCAATTTGTCACAGTTGTACCGGTTTGTGATTTTTTGTGGTATTAATCTAATTTAACGGAAACTAACGGAGTGTAAACTTGTCACAAATGCACCAATTTGGGATTTTTGGCGATAAAAAAATTAGTTTGGAGTAAATTTGTCACTGATGTACTAGTTTGGGGTTTTCGGTGGTCAAAAAATTAGTTTGTGGTATATTTGTCACAGATGTGTGAGTTTGAAATTTTTCGTGGTATTAACCCTTTTAAGAAAATATTTTCCAAATCAATTATTTTCCGCAAAATAAACGGAGTTGTGGAGTGATATTATCTTTCACAAGAAATAATTAACTTTAAATAATGTTTTTTTGTAGTAGTTATAGATATACCTTACGAAAGATATTTTCATTTAATGAGAGGTCCATGTTCCAAGTACGTGAATAGAAATGCCAAGTTGCTAAACGAATCATGAATAACTTAAAAAGTTGCTGTAAGGTAAAGAAAGATCCTTCGTCATGGCACTGCGATTAGTGCGCTGTGATCGCGCGCTGTGACATGTAAGTTTGAGTTTTGTCGTGCGTTAGAATCTTGCAAGTTGTGAACCGCGGGACCGGTCCATTTGAGATATTTTAATGTTCTTATCTAATTCTCAAAGTCCAAAGGAACTTTGTAAAAGCAATTAGGGATGAAAATCGCATCCAAACACTTATAATTACTTGCATTCCGTTTGTTTCACGGAAAATAAACGATTTAAAAAATATTTTTCGAAAAATGATTGTTGATATCGCTTGAAATAATTAGACAATGCAAAATGTTATCGTTATCGACGGCAGTTTATGTCTAAATATTTTAGCAGATGACGAAAATATTTTGCGTTAATTCATTTTCGTAAGCGATACAAGAGATCGTTTTTTGGAAAATATTTTTCAAACCATTCATTTTCCGCGAAACGAACGGAGTCTTAACTTCCTATATCCATGAAATTAAACCCACACATTTTATAAGCCAATTTTTAGACATTTTGGTCGCGTAATTCTCGAGAATACATCGTTTTGGGCTAAACGATGTCCGCCCACATCAAAGGCGTACATAGATGCCGGAGATAGATCATTTATCAAGTGAAGAAAAAAAACATTCGAGAGATACATACATGCTGAGACGGGCTTTTCTACAGATAGTCACGAAATGCGTGTGGGCAAAAAATTGTTTTCTGCTTACCGAGCTCGACACACCGATCCGATTAGCCAGCCGAAAACCCTAGTCATCTACCGGGCTTAGCGTCATTATCATTCGAATCTAATTAGGGCAAACTTTATTAGGTGGGGACGTTATAATCAGGAAAAATCTATTTGTTTTTATCAATATTCAATACCCAACTGCACGATTTGACGAGTCATAATAAATGGAAGTGAATGTCGAGGTATGGACCACGGTCCTACTTATGGCCGAGTGATCCTTTCCAAAAATACTAGTGCTTGGCGGGGCTATAAAAAAATAGATTTACAAGCATAACATTTTTTGGGCATAGATAAATGAATAAACCGAAAAAGGTTGGTGCTTGGCATGCTATCCAAAAATCTAGTATATTAATCACGTTTTAGGTAATTACGAAAGGAAATATAAATGAATTCACATGGTTGCGAGAATTTTAGTTGTTTCGAATTTTGAAAGCATCAAATTGGAGCGAAAGTCAACTCAAACAGGCTCCTTAATGACCATACATAGATACATATATATATATGTATGTGAATAACGATGATATATTGAAGACCGCATACTTTTTTGAATTTTTTTTTTGGTCGTGTACTTTTTTGGATTTACTTGCGTAAGAAAAGTCCTAGAAGCATTCTTTAACGATTTGTTTTGTTGAAGTACTGATAAATTGTAAATCGATATGCCGAAATTTGTTTTGCGGGGGGGTTAATGTATAAATTGATAAAAAAAAAATTCAATAAACTATAGAAATATGACACGTTGCTTTTGCAATTATAAGTTTTCGTGAATTTCCTTTCAACATTTAACAAGTAGGCGATTGAGTGATGAATAGGGAAAGATGATGCCGCCTTTTTAGAAAATTTTGCACGATCCATTCTTTTCTGTCCAAATGGAGGGAGTAGGTAAGGGGGCCCTTTTTTCATTCGTGATGGTATTATCCTTTCATTTTCAATATCAAAAGTACATTAAAGGAGTTTCCAATAATGCCGTGGCGACAAAAACCACCGTAGAAATTCTCGTTGGGGTTTTATCTTTCTATCCTTTTCAATTTTCGATTCGGTTCGATTTTAATAGTCTAGCATTTTCGCGTGGGCGTCCTCGGTGATTACCAGTCGGTGAGATGCGGGGGGGGGGGGGGGGGGCTCTCGAGCCGGTGCAGATTCATCAGGGCAGTCGAAGAGTCCCGACACCCGCCCCTATGTAGTTGTGGCCATCTATATAGACGTGATCAAAGAGTAAATATTGCACTTATCTCTTGTGCCTTGCGTGACAAGATTTCGTGTGTTGTCTTTGTAGCGCCGCGAGAGCACATTGACGGGCGACAAGAAGGAGAACGTGAAAATAGTCAACGATTTTATGATGCTGAGGTGGTGGTTCAGCTTAGCTGCTGAGGTGTGTCATGCATCATTCAAGGGAAGAGGGCGGCTTCCCCCCCGCCTTTGTTGGTGCCCATCTGAACCAGCGGTATGCAGAACGAAACCCGGTCCCGAACGCCGAGGCTGTCGCCGTGCTGCCCATGCGCCGCCTCGGACCTTCTGCTTCCGCCGCCCATCTGGAAGCCGACCCCAGAGGGGAGCGGCCTTCATTCGCTGGCCGCTCGCGTGGGATGGCGCCCTCAGTTCCACAGTCTCTTTCTGTGCTGTTGTTGCACTCCGCCGTAGAAGCTCCTTCCCTTTGTTTTTTTTTTTTTTATCAAAGATGATTTCTAGGTTTCTCTTTGTTTTTCTAGTGAAAAAACAAGAAGTAAAAACCATTAAAAATCCTAAATTATATAAACTGGGACACATTTATCCTAAATTTTATATCTATGATACCAAAAATCCTAAACTCATACATGTGTGACACAAATACCCTCCGTCAAAGTTCTATCAATGAAAACCGTTAAAAATTCACGTACATGGACGTCAGAAAGTAAACAGTATTGACATAGCGCTCACGTGGTTTAAGTGAATTAAATGACGTCATTTTGGCTGAAAACTTATATAACAAAATATTGACAGAGGGTAAATGTATCACGTAAGTATAATTTGGAGATTTTTATGTCACAAGAAAAAGTTTAGAGTGAATGTGTCACGGTGCGCATAGTTTGATATTTTTAATATCACAACAAAAAAAGTTAAGGATAATTGTGTCATAGTGGGCTTAGTTTGGAGTTTCTCACGGCATTTTCCCAAAAAAAGACAATGCAAATTCCATTTTGACCATAATCAATTGATAATTTGTATTAAACATATAGAGATTTTAGATATTAAAAAAATGGATTAGGAAAAAAATTAAAAATTAAAATTCAAACATATCAAATCTACATAAAGTCTCTCAATTGTCCTATTAGTAACTATTAATTCTGAGGGTTCTTAACCAACCCTTTTTCGCCGAGCTTTTTTTCATGGAGGATATTATCAATTATTTGGAAGTGGAAAATGTCCCGTATGCTTTGATGGTTTGCCAATTAGGTAATCCACTTTAAAATTATGAAATATTTGGGCAAAGGGTAAAATTTTAAATCAATTTCTCTTACAATTAACGATTTTCATTTTTTCTCTGAGAAAGCGAACTAAATAACAAATGAGTAATCGCATGTAGAGGTGATCGGGAATTGGGTGGCCCTCCGAGGAGTTCAAGCCTTGTCACCTCGAAAGATAACGATGGGCAGTCTTGATCGACCAACTCCTTCTTGGGTCCGACCCGCGAACCTTGACTTGCTCGGGATCATCATGCTCGATCAATTTTATTGAGACCTTGTAAGGAAAAAAAAGAGAGAAAATTGAGGTGAAGAACGTTTGAAAATTGAAATTTAAGCTCGATAGCAGGCTCGGTCGGCTCATTGATCATGTCTACGCAGATGGTGCATGTAGGGCACGTCACACTAGCACTTTTTCTAATTTTGAACGCCTAAATTCTCATTGTGTTGTGCAATTAGTGGTCAAGTTATTTCTGTCGAACATCATTGGAATGCTCCACTTTATTCATGCATCATTGCTTCTAGCAAAAAGGTCGGGTGTTGTCGCTTGTTGATCGTGCGTCACGTAAAACATGTTAATGAGATGCAATTGCACTTTCCGAGCGAGCAAATTGTGATCCGAACCTTTCCATAATCAGTAAAACGAGTGAATTTTAGCTATTGATCAGGTGAGTCTCACATAGAGCCCGTACCACTCAACTTACTGCAATTCGCTCGGTCCACGTGGATCCGGTGCATGTTACTATTTTCCTATTATGTATGCATGTTGCGCGTCAAAATCGTCCAAGAGGGGTGATGCGACTCTTACTTGTCCCACCATTAACTCAGCCTATCGATCCTTTTCAATCAACTCTGCAATGCCGACGCTCCGCCCATTCCTTTGTCCGCATTATCTATATTTGTTTCCCCCTTCTTTCAACAGTAATTATACTATTTAAAACGAAATTTATCCGCACCTAATCTTTGCTTAAGTGATAAGGAATTTGGAAAAAAAACCCTTTACACACTATACTCGTGCCAAATTTTCGTACTCACGCCAAGCAAGGTTGGTGGCCGCCACCACACCGTCTTGTTGCAATAAATGTATAGAAAATACAACTTGGACTTGACTTAGTACCAATAATCAACCACCAGCCCCTACAGTAAAAATAGAGATGATGATTTTTTCCTTGCAGTTGCTTCATTTGTCAATGCATTGCAGCTATTTATATGAAGTAAGCGGACCAATTAAAATGCGTGATTCCCCAATTTTCAAAGTATAATTAATAGACGTAACTTTCATGTTCGATTAACTTAATCAGCGCCCCGAAAGCACCTCGAAAGCACCCTATTGATAAAAACTACATGAATTATTATATGATCGGTTTATCGCGAAAATCTATTGCTCGAAAAAAAAAAAATATCACTTGTGCAAAGTCAAATTTGCACTTTATGAAAAGCCAACCAGGCAAAATGATGCCTGCAGGTCCAGGCCAGAAGAAAGGAGGGAGCATCTAGACCAGAATCACATTCCTGCTTAGGAAACTTCTCCGAGTGGGGGGGGGATAAAAGAAGGAGAGGAGAAGTGCAAATTTACTTGTCATGTCACGGGGGTCACAGATGATACGTGAGAGCATGTATGAAGGTCAAAGTTCTTGGTGCGTGCGCTAGTGAAACGGCACAAACCCTATTTCAAGAAAAGAGGATTTCACGCGACTCCTATATTGCTGCCCCGAAGGAAACAAGGTAACCACTTTCCGAGAAACGAGAGATCCTGGGTTGTGATGAGCAAAGAGATCTTCTTGGGTGCTGAGAAGTTTTCATGCCCTGATTCTATCGGGAAAAAACAGAGATGCATGGGACAAAATGAAATCTGGGTTTGACAACCAAGAAAAGAAAAGTAAAACATTTAAATTTAAGCCGAAAGATCCGTAAGTGGAGGTTGACAAGAAAATGTTGGGCCGCGGGAGTCTTTGACCGCCGAGAGAGAGAGAGAGAGAGAGAGCGACCCGGGGGTGCCATGCTATGCTTGCAGGACAAGCAATCTGGAAGTGCATATAATGGAGAAGGAGCCGTTGGTGGAAGCTGCAGATCAGGAAAGCAGTCTCGAAAGTGCCTGCCATAATTCTTTTCTCGGGATCCCGGAAGACAACAGTGCTCACTTTTGTGAGCTGACTATTTCTTGAGAAGCTTCAGGTGAGATAATGCGTCCCTCTCTCTCGCTCTCTGTCTCCCTCTGTGCCAGTCTGCCTTTGGCTGTTTGCGTCTTGTTGTGCTCTGGCTTATCTGGAGAACACTGTCGGAGTTGGTGAATGATTCATGACTCTGCCTGAGGTAGAGGCAGAGCAAAAGGTCCGTATTTTCGCCTCCTTTTGCGGGCAGATTCTCGCAAAACAGGAGGTAGAGCACAAAAAGAAAGGAAGGAACAGAGAGTTGATTTGGCTCTTTTGTGCTGGTTCAGATCAAAGGTGGTTTTGGCACGAATCTGATGAATTCATCATATCAACCTTTCTTTACTCTGTTTCTCGTGAATGGTATTTAGACATGGTTGTCCATTGGCTAACTTCTCCTGTGGGATTTTTTTTTGGACAGCTTCTGCTTTGGGAGGCTTCTTGTGCACCCTTCAGTTTCTTGAGTCTCCATTTGCGTTCACACTCGCACACCCACATTAAATTTACCAGTTTCACGACTCATCAGGCTAATGATTCATTATTCTAGTTGATTTTTTTAAGGGTGCTAAACCAATGAGATCAAAACTCTTTTCAAAGTACAGTCCCGTAGATCAGCGGTCTTTGATCTCTGTAGTTTTGACTCTTATGGTTGAAAGAATGTCTTGCATCTTGATTGCTTAATAGCTAACCCATTCAAATCCCACAAGAAGATACTCTGTAATTTCTAGATGTTTAATGATGCAGCCCTCCAAGACAATTCTGTGTATATATACAGAATAAAGAAGTTGCATAACAGATCTGTCCTTGGTACGGTAGCATGGCTATTGAAAATGGAGCAACCGAAGATTCAGGAACCAATGAAGCCACCACATCGAGGAGCCTCGAGGTGGCGGCGGCGGCGGCGAAGAGCCCTGCCGTGAATGAGAATGAGCAGGACTCCAACAAGAGCAAGGGAGATGAAGCAAACTCGGTTCCATTCCACAAGCTGTTCTCATTTGCAGATTCTACGGATATGCTATTGATGGTTGTTGGGTCGATAGGAGCGGTCGGTAATGGCCTTTCCCTGCCCCTTATGACCGTTTTGTTTGGACAGCTGATTGGTACATTCGGCGAGAACCAGGCTAACACTGATGTTGTAGATCTTGTGTCCAAGGTAAAAGCTTTGCAAATATGGACTTGGCGGATTGTTACAGAGAAACTCTTTTCTCGAAAGGGAAATTTCTTTTAAAGTGCTTGTGTTGAGATTGCGAATCAACTGAATAGATTGTTTGTGAAATCTTCAGATAGCTCTGAAGTTTGTCTACCTGGCGTTTGGGTGTGGTGCAGCTGCGTTTCTTCGTGAGTGCATCTTGAGTCTTGATTTACTTTTAGTTCGCAGTCAAACTCTTCATCTTAGGAAATGAGAAAATTTGATCTTCGTTCTTCCTTTCATTTGGTCAGAGGTGTCTTGCTGGATGGTCACCGGCGAGCGACAGGCTGCGAGAATAAGGGGCCTGTATTTGCAAACTATATTGAGACAAGATGTTGCCTTCTTTGACAAAGAGACCAACACCGGAGAGGTCGTCGGGAGAATGTCGGGCGACACAGTTCTCATCCAGGATGCCATGGGTGAAAAGGTCATACTTTCCTTGTACCGGCATAACAATTGTGAAAGAATGAGTATTTTGTCTGGTGTACTCAGTATACACTTTTCGTACTGGATTTTAACGGATTGCTAGATTCGTGCAGGTGGGGAAGTTCATACAGCTCGTGTCAACATTTGTTGGAGGCTTCGTGATAGCATTTATCAAGGGGTGGCTATTGACCCTGGTCATGCTAACCATGATTCCTCTGCTAGTGACTGCGGGTGGAGTTATGTCGCTCATCATCTCAAAGACAGCATCTCGTGGGCAAAGTGCGTATGCAAAGGCAGCAAATGTTGTTGAACAGACAATTGGTTCGATCAGGACGGTATGTTGCATGACGCAGCTGAATACCATAATTGCGCATGTGTGCCAACCAAATCGACATACTTCCAAGAACAAAACAGATGTCTTGATGTCTTTGCTCTAAAACTCATATTCATCCATAACTCTAATCTTTTACGGTAGGTTGCATCGTTTACCGGAGAGAAGCGAGCAATTGCAAATTACAGCAAATTCCTTGTGCATGCATACGGATCAGGTGTCCACGAAGGCCTGGCGGCTGGATTAGGTCTTGGAACAGTCATGCTCATCATCTTCGGCGGTTATGCTTTGGCGGTATGGTACGGCGGGAAGTTGATATTAGACAAGGGATATAATGGGGGCAAAGTGATTAATGTGATCATGGCAGTCTTGACTGGTTCCATGTGAGTTGCACTCAAACTGTCCTTTTTCTTTTTAATCTTCGTTCTCTTGGTTCAATTCCTTATTTACCCTAGAGAAATTTAGAAAGGCTAATCATGGATTTTCTTTCTTCTTTCCCTCGTTTTTTTGGGCATGGTGCGGATGTTCATTAGGTCTCTTGGGCAGGCTTCTCCATGCATGAGTGCATTTGCTGCTGGTCAAGCTGCTGCATATAAGATGTTCGAGACCATCCACAGGAACCCGGAGATCGATTCTTTTGATACCAAAGGAAAGAAACTGGACGACATTCGTGGAGATATAGAGTTGGGGGATGTTTATTTCAGTTACCCAGCCAGGCCCGATGAGCAAATATTCAACGGGTTCTCTCTTAGCATCCCGAGTGGTACAACTGCCGCTTTGGTGGGACAAAGCGGAAGTGGGAAGTCCACGGTGATCAGTCTGATAGAGAGATTCTACGATCCACAATCCGGTGAAGTACTTATCGATGGGATCAACCTTAAAGAGTTTCAGCTTAAATGGATCAGGAGCAAAATTGGGCTTGTCAGCCAGGAGCCTGTGTTATTCGCGTGCAGCATCAAGGAAAATATTGCATATGGAAAGGAAGGCGCCACGCTTGAAGAGATCAAGGCTGCTGCAGAACTTGCGAACGCAGCCAAGTTTATAGACAAGTTGCCGCAGGTATAAAGATTATGCAACTCCACGATCGATGAACCGGCTTTCTTCTTTTCTCTGGCCAAACAATAATTCCTTTCTTACCTTCTCGATCGTACTACGTCATGATTTTTGAACTTTTGACATTTAGGGCTTGGACACTATGGTTGGTGAACATGGGACTCAGCTGTCTGGCGGGCAGAAGCAAAGAGTAGCCATAGCAAGAGCGATTCTTAAAGATCCTCGTATTTTGCTCCTGGATGAAGCCACCAGTGCACTCGACGCAGAATCTGAAAGAGTAGTCCAAGAGGCCTTGGACAGGATTATGGGCAACCGGACAACTGTCATTGTTGCCCACCGTTTGAGCACGGTTAGGAATGCCGATATGATTGCTGTTATTCATCGTGGAAAAATGGTGGAGAAAGGTAGGTTTGCAATCTAACTTGAATTGAACAATGAAACTGTGAATTGAGCGAAAGGAGCTATGATTTCCTAGCTGGTGCAACTATATGATTGACGATTTACGCCTCTCCAAAACTGTCCAGGTTCACACTCTGAACTGCTCAAAGATCCAGACGGTGCATATTCTCAGCTAATACGCTTGCAGGAAGTGAACAGAGAGTCCGAACAAGCACCAGATGACCAAAACAGGTCAGAGATTACTGATTATAACAGACAGTCCAGTCAAAGAATGTCGTACAAACGATCCATTAGTCGGGGATCATCTATAGGGAATAGCAGCCACAACTCGCTCTCAGTCTCCTTTGGTCTTCCCACTGGACTCAACATTGCCGATGATACCGTGGCTGGACGACAATCCCCTGCTCCTGGGAGCACAGAAAAACCACCAAAGGTCTCCCTACGCCGGCTTGCTCGTCTCAACAAACCAGAAGTTCCTGTCTTGCTAATTGGAACTGTCGCTGCAGTTGTTAATGGCGTGATACTTCCGATTTTCGGCATACTTATATCCAGTGTTATCAAAACATTTTATGAACCACCACATGAACTTAGAAAGGATTCTAAGTTTTGGGCACTGATGTTTCTGGTCCTTGGCATTGCATCATTTGTGGCATATCCAGCTCGTACATACTTGTTCTCCGTGGCTGGTTGTAAGTTAATCGAGAGAATAAGGCTGATGTGTTTCGAAAAGGTGGTCCACATGGAGGTTGGCTGGTTTGATGAACCTGATCACTCAAGCGGTGCCATTGGGGCAAGGCTCTCAGCAGACGCGGCGTCAGTGCGAGCCCTGGTTGGAGATGCGTTAGCTCAGATTGTGCAGAACATCGCGTGTGCTGTTGCCGGTTTGGTCATTGCTTTTACTGCAAGTTGGCAACTGGCGCTGATCATCCTTGCCTTAATCCCTCTAATTGGTGCCAACGGATACGTACAAGTGAAGTTCATGAAAGGATTCAGTGCAGATGCAAAGGTAAGCATTATTATAGTGCTTTTTTCTTTTACTGCTCACTAAATATAATAGCTTGGGAGGTCCTTATATATCCCCAATTCATAATTTTGAGTCCTAGGTTTAAAGCTTTGAAACGGAAAAAGCCATCTCTTAATTTTCTGATTCACGTTGCTTGTAATAATCTTCAACGCCATAAAAGGTTTGCACCACGGTTTCTGTTATCATGCAAATAATCTCGATATTTCTTGACAGTATTAATCTATATGTTTGCAGATGATGTACGAGGAAGCAAGCCAAGTAGCCACTGATGCGGTCGGAAGTATAAGGACTGTTGCTTCTTTCTGTGCTGAAGAGAAGATAATGCAACTTTACAAAAAGAAATGTGAAGGCCCCATGAGGACAGGGATTCGACAAGGACTGATTAGCGGAATTGGGTTCGGCTTGTCCTTCTTCCTCTTGTTCTGTGTGTATGCAACAAGTTTCTATGCTGGAGCTCGACTCGTTCAGGATGGCAAAATAACCTTTTCAGATGTCTTCAGGGTACGACGCATTTTCTTTGAACGCTAAATAGTTTTTCCTTAAGAAATTCTCAGAATTATGATTCCCTTTTTCTTATTTGGCTGGAGGATTGCTATTGGAACTGGTTTCCGTTAATGGTTCTGAGTCATTTTCTTCGCAGGTTTTCTTTGCTCTGACCATGGCAGCCATTGGAATTACACAGTCAAGTTCCTTCACTCCCGATTCCACCAAAGCCAAAGGCGCTGCTGCTTCCATTTTCGCAATAATAGACCGCAAATCCAAGATAGACCCAAGTGATGAGTCGGGGACAAAATTAGACAATGTGAAGGGAGAGATTGAGCTTCGACATGTCAGCTTCAAATATCCCTCTAGGCCAGACATTCAAATTTTCCGTGATCTCAGCCTGGCCATTCACTCTGGAAAGGTAAAACTTTGGACTTTATCTGATGCCTAACTTCAACGTGAATTTCACAATTGAGTATTAAATTACAAGAACAGCACTAAAGTATTGTCGAACACAAGGAATAAAAGTTTGACAATTGATTCTTCCTCTCAGACTGTTGCTTTGGTTGGAGAAAGCGGGAGTGGAAAATCGACAGTGATAGCATTGCTGCAACGCTTTTATGATCCTGATTCAGGTCACATTACGCTCGACGGAGTGGATATTAAGCAGCTGCAACTCAAGTGCTTAAGGCAGCAAATGGGTCTGGTCAGCCAAGAACCAGTTTTATTCAATGAGACAATTCGTGCCAACATAGCTTATGGAAAGGATGGAGATGCGACCGAGCAAGAAATACTAGCCGCATCAGAATTAGCAAATGCTCACAAGTTCATTAGTGGACTGCAACAGGTTTGACAGTCATTACTTGTTCTGTGTATTTAACTCAACCAATTGCTTTCGAATGAGCTTTTCTGATTTCTCTGTACAATTTTGATGTTCAGGGATATGATACTATGGTTGGTGAAAGAGGGGTCCAGTTGTCCGGTGGTCAGAAGCAACGAGTGGCTATTGCTCGAGCTATAGTAAAGAGTCCCAAAATCCTTCTTCTTGACGAGGCTACGAGCGCACTGGATGCAGAATCCGAGAAAGTGGTTCAAGATGCATTGGACCGAGTCGTGGTGAACCGAACCACAGTCGTGGTGGCGCATAGGTTGTCCACGATCAGGAATGCGGACGTGATCGCGGTGGTTAAAAACGGAGTCATTGTCGAGAAAGGAAAGCACGAGACTCTGATCAACATCAAGGACGGTTTCTATGCATCTTTGGTTGCCCTACACACTAGTGCTTCTACTGTATGAGCCTTTTTGTAACTTTCGCTTCCCCTGTAGCTAATAATTCTACAGGAGTATATTCTTGCCACTTTGCTTGACAAAAGAAATGAGAAATACAGTCGCAAGTTTGTTAACATTCTTATGCAATTAGATGTCGTATGCAATTCTACAGCTACAGCAAGTCGATGCTAAAGAAATGGAAATGCCTTCGCTTTATATTCCCCGGCTACTGTTTCTTTTCTTCTCTTTCTCTCGTTGGCTCAAGTATGGAGTAATAGCCTGACCGTCAGTGCTGCACAGTTCTTGTTTTCTTATAGAATTGGACATGAGTCTTGGATTCTCTCGCTTGTTGTGAGCTCTGAACTCGACAAGGTCTACTGTTCCGACTCCAATAATTTTTCCAAACTGTTTGATCAAGGGGAAAGAATCGTGGGTGGATGCAAAAACGTCATCCATGACGGTTTCTGATCTATGTATATTCAATTCCTAAGAAATATAAGAAATGTTGGGTTCTCGAGATGGAACATGGTTGGATGACCCATTATGCCAAAATCCATTATGTGATTGCGTGGTACGACGAAATCATGGCTTGGCGTCGGAATCTTGAGGAACATTCTTTAATATAAAAGTCTTGAAAACTGCGAACGATGCAAAAGCCGGAATCCTACCCATCGAGATTATGAAAACGACTTGATGCATAGCCTCTTTGATAATGACACGATCTAGAAGCCTGTACAACTTGTGACATTATTCTTTCACACTTAAATGGTACGAGACAATCCGTGCAACTGCATGAAAGGGAGAGCGTAATGAGTTTTCAACTAGTCAAATCTTTCGAGGGCGACGCACTTCTTGGACCACAGTAAGCAAAAAGCCGGGCGACGCCTAGAGTAGACAAATTTCTACGGTATGGGGTCAAAACCGAATCACAACTTTATTGAGCCAATTTGAAGACAGCTCCTGCCAGCAATGACCACGCCAACTAAGATCTCCGTACGCACTCAACTTTAGAAAGCAAAGAGGCCTACTATGCATAATTCAACAGGCCTGTTCAGACCGTTCTACTTGTGAAAGTCGGGTTCAGGCTATCGACAAAACGATGTCGACCTTCGTATTTGCTCCTCTTGCCCATTAACGTTGAGATGGTTGCTCAGTCAATGAAAGAACCAGCACAACCACCGCGAAGAAACTTGCGGGGCATTTCAGAAACAGACAAAAATAAGAAGACAAATACACGGCAGAGCAGAACTTCAATACTTTGATTCTGGATTTGCATGGCTAAGAATGGTGTCTAAACATCACCATCATAATCTTCATAACGCTAGCCCCTTCGTCTTGACCTGCAAGGGGAATGCATTGCCAGCTACTAACCCTCAAGGGATCTTTGCAATTTCAAACGGAGCTCGATGACGTGATAAGATGTTCAATCCGCAATGTTTGAAAGTGAGAAAATTATCAAAAAAGTCCTAAACCTATTGCACTTTTGCCAATTCAGTCCTAAACCTTTTAAGTTTGTCAATTCAGTCCTAAACTTTTTCACTTCTTGCCAATTCAATCCTAAACCATTTCACTTCTTGCCAATTGAGTCCATTTGGCAGGCCGGTGCTGACGGGGTCGCCGGCTATCCGGCCAACGCTGACGTGACAATTTAAAAAAAAAAATTTCGAATTTTTTAATTCTTTTTTCTTTTTTTTTTCTACCTTTTCCCTCTGGCCGGTCACCGGTCGTCGAACCAGCCAAAGGGAAAAGGCAGAAAAAAAAAATATTAAAAAATTTGAAAAAAGTATTTAAAAATTATCACGTCAGTGTTAACCGGACAGCCGGAGGCCACGTCAATGCCGACCAGCCAAATTGACTCAATTGGAAAGAAGTGAAAAGGTTTAAAACTGAATTGGCAAACTTAAAAGGTTTAGGACTAAATTAACAAAAATGCGATAGGTTTAAGACTTTTTTGACAATTTCCCCGTTTGAAAGTTGAGATAGTCATACGGTCTCAGCTGGAATCAGATGAACATGTTGCCATAGACCTTATCATAAATATCATCCAAAAAGAATGTCTACACGAGTTGGATAAAACTGCTCATTAGAACTATAAGAGATGAAACTAAATCTTTTCGTCACTTCCTTTGTTTTTGCCAGCTAGTCTGTTTCTTCTTCGCTTTCATCACTATATGAAACAAGACAAGATATAGGGAGGCCATGGGTCTCATTAGCACCATCACTGTTACGTGTTTTTACAAGGTCCGAAGTTTTTCCACCAATGTCACCGGAGGTTTTCCTTGTGTCTGTATATTCTTCAGAACTCTGACGATCAATCTTTGCTTTCTTTGCCGGCGGTTTGACTTTTATCACAACACCCAATGGGCGAGCTGGTGGATTCTTCCTTCCAACTTTTTTATCTTCCTGTACATAGGAAGAGCTGAATCACCAAACTATAGACGAAGAGCTTGTAAACAGAACGTGTTTGAATTAGTGCATTTATTCCAGCGACCAAGTTTAACAATCCACATTCAATGGAAAACAAGCAATGACTGACTTATGTGACAGACAAAATCACCAGAAAAATTACCAAAAAAATCATAAACATATTGTACGAATGCCAATTCAGTCCTAAACTTTTCAATTTGGCCAAATTAGTCCTAAACCACAATTTCTAATGTAGTCCTTCCGGCAAAAATGAAATCGCTGAAGTGGACATTGGCCGTTCTACGTGGCACATTCGATGCTAACATGGACATTTTTTGCAATAATTCTCTTAATCTTTTTATAAATTCTTTCATTTTACCTAGTAGAAAAAAAACAAAGGAAAAGAAAGAAAGAAAAATATAAAAGAATTTAAAAAAATCAGAAAATTTTAATAAAATTACAAAAATTTTCTATGTCGGCGCCGATTGTGCCATGTAGGATGGCTGACGTCCACGTCAGTAATTTCCAATCAAAATTGACCGGAAGTGCTGCATTGGCAAATCTTCAAAAGGTTTTGGATTAGATTGGCTGAACTGAAAAATTTATAACTGAATTTGCATCCGTATAGTAGGTTTAGGATTTTTTTTTGGTAATTATCCCAAAACGCCTCCCTCTCAATTCCAAAAAGAAGGAGAAGAAGAAGAAGAAACTTCAGACCAAAAGGTATAATATCAATAGCCACAAAGAACCTGAAAGAAGAGTGGGATCACAACGTCAACAATGAGCATAGAAGTCACCATTGATTGAAATTTGAAACCCACAAATTCGAGTGCATCTTTAGTTCTTCCTCAGTATAGAAGCAAACTGTCTGTAAGGCCGTCCAGTATCTAAGCTATTGTTTTGCACTAGTTCAGTTTCCGGCACAAAGATGATGGATCCAAAATAATCTCCTCTAGTATGTTATAAACCCCAAAACGATCAATCATTATACAACTACATCATTGGAGGGACAGACCCCTCACATACAGATGACATTTTAGTTTTATTTGATATTCTTCGAGTCCTAAAGGCTCCCGGATTGTAAAGTGCCAAAACAAGTGATAGCTAGCACTTATTCTGTTGGTTTTAGTTTTTCACTAAGGTGGCTTAAACTAAGGTCGTA
Organism: Syzygium oleosum; assembly: GCF_021117445.2. Lineage (NCBI taxonomy): Eukaryota > Viridiplantae > Streptophyta > Magnoliopsida > Myrtales > Myrtaceae > Syzygium > Syzygium oleosum. The sequence goes on from NW_026607512.1 coordinate 264,353, forward strand.
GAAACAACACCTACCTGTCTAAAAAAAGCATAGAACATAATTTAGAGGACCTCAGGGTCTTACAAGCTATTTGGCGCTCTAATTCAGATAGGTTATTCAGTATTGCAATCAATTTGTGATATACATGAGGGTCCTGAATAATGAGTGCCACTTCAAGAAATTTTCTCTAGCTACGATAATGTGATTCAGTTTGACAGGATCAATTCCCCTCCCTGGAATCGTACTTCACGCCCCTCATTACCAGAAGTGAATGTGTTTTGCAGCTTATATTTTAATTTGAGCATGATATGAACATTCTTTCCAGAGAAATATATATCCATAGCACCAATTCAAGTAAAATACAGAGACAAAAAAGCTCTGCATATGAAGCACGTAATTCAACAATGAAACTAACCACAGGAAGAGTCGGTAGTTCTGTAAGCTCATGCACAACATTTGATTGTGCTGCCACAGCGGCCTGAAAAAGAACACGTGTATTGGAGTCAGATTATCCTGCCATATGATTATGGGCATTAGAATTTATCATGTACCATATACCAACAGAAAGTTCAGAAGCTCTTTGACAAATTTTTTCATTTCAGAATTAATTATTACAGTTGCAAGAGACCAAAAGAAGCAAGACACTGGACAAAAATCTGACTCTTGTTCATTACCATTCTCTTAAATCTCTGAAATTGGTGGAGAGATGAGCTTGCATAATCATGCCGGATCACAAGTATGGTTTTCCATTTTTACATAACGATAGTGACAAGATGAGCATCATCTTATAAGTGTTCAAATTAAACATAATACTGCCACTTCAGCATCCATGAATTGCAGTCGTATAAAGGTGTATAGACATACTCCTCAATACCTGGAAACTTTGTAGTTGTTGAGCTTCCTCATCTGCCATCTGCCTCTCATATTCCCTCTTCGACTATAAATTAAAATAACAGAAGATGAGACATCATTTCATTAACTAAAGCACGTGGATAGATCACAACTAAAAATGCGTATGCATATCTGACAAGAAAATCTAACAATGTAACATTTGGGAATATTGCCTCAACACTCCGAGAAATTTAGGCTGAAAACATAGTGCCAACTTAAATAATTATATAAATCATGCTTGGTTCAAAGATTTACTAATACTACTCTTCTAACATCTTTGACTAAATGCCTGATGTTCCAGATATCAAAATTTGCAAATGGTCTAAATTTAACCCATGTAAAAGCAAATATCATATCTGAGGGCTTTAGTTATCACATTTGTGATAACCTAACTATTCAGACTTATAAGTTATAGATGGTCGTTGAAATGATTCGCTATGACTAGCACCACATTCTGTGATGATCTAGTGAGTAATCTCACCATCTCCAATTTATCAAGAAATTCAGTTTCATCTTCATCCAAAGCTTTGGGCGGTCCTGAAAAAAGAAGTATTATCAGACAATTTCAAGAACTTAATTGCCACCGTCTACTTATATCATGTACGGTATTAACACGTCAGGCCATAATGCAGAATTGAAAAAATGATTATGAAAAGATTCATATTCACGTCCGAGTAAAACTTAGGGTCTTTTCAATTTGAGGATCATTATTGATATTTGATCATTCATGGTTGCAAAACTTAGGGTCCTTTTACTAAGATCTTTTTCTAAAAAAAGTAGTGGGGAACACGAAGAGATAGCATCAAGCAGTGGAAAAAAAAATTGATCGGTTCCATTGGACCGGAACAGACCACCGGTTCGGTCTGGTTCCCGGTTCTAGGACCAACCGGTCCGGTCCCCGGTTCCCAATTTTTGGGAACCGGTCCGGTTCCCGGTTCCACATTGGAACCGCACCGGACCGGGAACCGATCACCCCTAACCCACACTAGGTGTGTGCAACAGCAAGACAGTTTCCACCTATAATGTAATGAAGAAAACATATATTATAGTCTGCCTCCAGTTGATTCCTTAGACTCTGTTAACGGTAAGCTGCTTTTACGACCAATTTAAATGAAGACTAAGAATATAAACACGGGCACTTACTATGCTTGAAGCGCTCGTTGAATTCTGCATCACGCTTGTCTTTGTTCTCTTTCAAAATCTGTATCACAGAGGAGAACAGCTCGGTTTTAAGAAAGATTGACAAAGCACAAAAAATTAATAAGTAGTGGTGGCCACAGAACAAGACTGATGGGTCCCCGAACTCAAACTGCGAGTGAGAATAAAATCAATATGCAACGAATGAGTATGCAATGTCTTTCAAATGCAAAATCCATCGCCATGAATCGTCACAACTTTAGAAAAAACAACATCCATATGCTTTAGGAAGAGGCATGTTCAGTTTCAAAAGGGAACTCCAATCTACATCGTCTGCTCATTCGTGACTGCCACGGCCCAGGTACCGAACCACCAGACAGTTACTATGCAAAGCCCCGTCAAGTCCACTTGATTCAGCTCTACGTGGTAACAAATTGCATGTACTGAAAGGGCAACACGAACTTGAAGTTTCTCGGTAACTACTAAACCTCAGCAGAGAAAAATTTCGGCCTAACCCCCCCACGGAGGAGCAGCTACAAAACATAGCGCCCACACCGAAAATGTCCACGCTACCTTAACCTTAAACAATTCGTTGTTCGTGGTTCAAGTTTCCCCGTAACGCAAAAGGGTACCAGAAGAAAACCTCATAGAGCGGCCTATCTCTCTGGGCAGTGCCATCCTCAACCCTCTCGCCCCTCGATATCTTCGATTCCTCCAACTGCAAAATTCAATTTCGAGAAAGCAAGAAACGTCGGACGACGCGACCAAGAGCCTCGAAACGAAACCTCGCAGGTTGTGCGACGTAGGCCGCGGCTTCTAGGGTTTACGAGACTCGTTACCTGCTCCTCGGAGACGAAGTTCATCAACCTGACCGGTCGTGCGGATTCCTCCTCCATGAGTTCGAATCCCAGCTCGTTGCTGCCGCGGGTGCGAATCCAAAGGCGCGGCAAATTTTTGCTGGGTAAAATGTCGGATCAGCAGGGGGCTACGCAGCCGGGTGGGGCGGTGATGACTGATGGTGATTGGTGGAGCGGTTTATTCACCGGTGTTCGCGGGAGCACCCGATTGGGCCTTAACATCCTTTGGGTTTTGATCATGGATGGGCCCATCTGTCTTAGTCTTTTCCCCCTCACCACTTGTTCTTTAACTTCTCGTTACCGTTTCGACCGAAAAAAATAAATAAATTCTCGTTACCGAAAACATGTTTGAAAAAAAAAAAAAAAAGCAGGGAGGAATGTCAAGGGTTGTTGTGCTTCTTTTTTTTTTTTTTTTCCAAAAAATGGATTATTTAGAAAAAAAAATTCTTAAAAGTAATCATCGTCCACGAAAATGCATAAACACAAACTATTAGGCCTAATTCCCTAAAAACCTTCAACTTTAGGTTTAGTCCTAATTCTAACCCAAATTTTTTTTTGTGTAAAAATAAAATCCCAAACTTTAGGTCTAGTCCAAAGTTGCCTCGAACTTTTCTTTGTCTAGAAAAAAAACCCAATTTTATGTCCGGTCCCAAATCTACTCCAAACTTTTTTTTTTGTCCGAGAGAAAAATCATCAGCTTTTACTCTAATCCTAAAACGGTTTCATTTTGGAAATAATTTTCCATGTCACCTTGCTGATGTGGATTTGTTATCGACGTGAAAATGTCACATCGAGTTGGGAGCGGGCCACGGATAGATTTGAGAATAAATTGAAAGCTGGTGATTTTTTTTAAAAATAAAACAAAATTCGAAGTTAATTTAGAACTGTATTTAAAGTTTGGGGTTTTTCTAAGATAAAAAAAAGTCCGAGGCAGATTTGATATTGGATTTTAAAGTTTAGGGTTTTTTCCGAGACAAAAAAAGTTCGAGGTGGAATTTGGACTAAACCTAATGTTGTGAGTTTTCTTAAGGAATTGAGGCCTAATTTATTATCAATAACATATATATTTTTTATTAATTAATTATTTCAAAGAATAAAGGCGATTATTTTATAGAAATTATTGTTTAAATTGTTTATTTATTGCGAAACAAACTATGCTGATATTGCTAGTTTATGAAATCGATACCTATCAATATCATGTATTTAATCCATGATCCATTCTTAATCCGTCACATCGATTAGTATATATATGAATAGTGTTGATATATCTAATGCCGCTCAATTGAAAAAAAGAACTCTATGATGGCAATAAAATTTTTGAAAAAAAAAATCACACTGGATATATTATTTAGAAGTACACTGTAATGTCGAAATAGCATCGTGTTTTTGGATAAGCTAGCATGATTGGCCTTATTTCGATGGTATGTCACCAATAGGTGTTGTTCCTCCATTAATAGCAAGCATCATGCCCAACACTAAAACGGGTCAAACCAACTGTATCTACCCTATTAGCCACTACTAATAATGTAACTAGTAATGGTATTCGTGAATTTTTCCTTTTTGGCTCGAAATCAGATATGTATACAAGTTTCCATTTAGGAATAGGAAACAGATTTTGCCTTGGCATTTTATATTGTTTTTTTTTTTTCACATGCAAATATTTAAGCACGAGCTATCTGCATGAGATGCCGGATTGTCGTTTTAAGAAGAAAAAAAAGCTTATTTTGAAAAGCCGGGTGCTTACCTAGTAATTAATTAAGTGAGTGGATTTAGTGAATGGGGCATTAGAAAATGTTGGGTACTTACCTAGTAATTAGATGAGATATTAGATTAACATCACTCCAAATCCTAATTAAAGTCAATGTTTTCCTTTTTTCGTTCCAAAAACAAAAAAAAAAGGAAAGTAAAAAAAAACACACAATAATAATTCGAGAAGCACGTGCGAGGGGGCTCGTCTACCACACCTTATCCCCCCATTCTCAACGTCTCATCTTCTTCATCTTCCATGGACGCGAAAGCAGAGCGCCGGAAGAAGCCACAGTCCGCTCCAAGTAACTAACTCCTCCGACGACCACAACCGCCTCTTCTTTCTCATGGCGACTTCGCTGTGCGAGCCGCCGCCGCGGCTCGCCGCCCGCCGCCCCTCTGCTCCGCCTCTCTCTCCCCGCTCCAAGTCCCTCCTCCTCCCCCGCGGCGCGCGGGGCGGCGACCTGAGACCCCCGGCGGTCTCGCCGTTGTTCCTCGGGCGAACGGCGCTCCGGAGGCTCAAGTTCGAAGCCAGGGCGTCGGGCTCGAGCTCCGGCGGGGGGAGGAGGCAGGTGCGCGCCATGGCTTCCTTGGGAGGCTTGCTCGGCGGGATTTTTAAAGGGAGCGACACCGGCGAGTCCACCCGGCAGCAGTGCGCGGGGACCGTGAGCGTGATCAACAGGCTCGAGGCGGAGATGTCGGCGTTGTCGGACTCGGGATTGAGAGACAGGACTTCGGTTCTGAGGCAGCGAGCTCAGCAAGGCGAATCTCTGGATTCTCTTTTACCTGTCAGTATTGGCATCCCCGAATTGATCCTCATTCTGAAGTTCAACTGCTCACCTCTTAGTTTGAAATCGATTCTAGCGTCGCACTTGCTCTTTTTGACGTGTTGGAATTGTTGTCTTGTTCTTAGTGAAACCGAAATGCAGTTTTTAAGTTATGAGAAATAGCTGGGAAATTACGAGGGCAGGATTAAGTTTAGCAAAGTTGAACTGTAGGAATTTTGGTTGAACCCTTGCATTAGCTTAAATTTACTCTTTTTATGGTTCTCTATTCATCGATTTCTTTGGTTGATTAATGGATCGTGGTCAATAAATCTGTGTGATTGCAGGAAGCATTTGCTGTTGTAAGAGAGGCTTCAAAAAGAGTCCTGGGACTTCGTCCCTTTGATGTTCAACTAATAGGTAACTGCACGTGCTCATTCATTGGATTCTTGTATTAACACATAAATAAGTCCTCCTAACATGATTGAGAGAGGAAGTGCTCATCGACTTAAATGTGCTGAAGATACTCATTTAAGTCTCTTGTAACATGATCTTTTTCCTTCAATCGAGGGTGTATATATATATATATATATACACACACACACACGCTCGATACTATCATAGAACTGGGTGTTATTGAGCGCTTGATTTCGTTAACATTATTGGATGGATTGGTTTTTAGGAATTTATCTGCAGAATTAATGGATTCACACCTGCTTTTATTATTTTCATTTATAGCAATGCACTTATCATGGAATTCTAATTAACTTTTATTTTGCAGGTGGCATGGTACTTCATAAGGGCGAGATAGCTGAAATGAGAACTGGAGAAGGCAAGACACTTGTTGCAATATTGCCAGCTTATCTAAACGCTCTTAGTGGAAAAGGAGTCCATGTTGTCACAGTGAATGATTATTTGGCTCGACGTGATTGTGAGTGGGTTGGCCAAGTTCCCCGCTTTCTTGGATTGAAGGTTGGCCTAATCCAGCGTATGTCTCATTCTTCTGTATGAGCTAGACTCCATTGTTTGTTGTCTTTTATGATAAGGGCAATGACTGGCATGAGGAAATCTTTCATTCTAAAGCTTTTGAAGGTGCATATGGATTTTTTACCACTTCATGCTATGCTACTTTTCATTTCCAGATGCCCAACTTTTTGTTTTATTCACTAATTCAGGTTAGCTAGCCCTTGGCAAAATGGTAGTGGTGTTAGGGCACTATTGGTTGTTTGTGACTCTTTCTCTCTCTTTAGTCAAAAGTTTAAATGTATCTGCAAGTTTAAGAGTTATTATGGTCGATCAGATATTTGACTTTCTAGGGGAGTGATGCTTCGTATGGATCCAGTGTGGAATAATAATGATAAAGGGGGGTTCTATGTATGATGGCATCGTCCAAATTACAAATGTTTTTTAGCTCATGCAATTTCGACATGGAGCGACAGTATAGGTTTGAAACTTTGGGGAATTCCTGCAAATATTTAATGATGGCGGGATATGAATTTCCTCTTATATTAATTAGGGATAATGACACAAACAGTCCCTGAATTTTGACCCAATGTGCAATTTGGTCCCTGAACTTTTAATTTGTTTAATGTCATCCCTGAACTTTTGGTACATGTTCAATGTGGTCCCTGAACTTTTAATTTGTTCAATGTCATCCCTGAACTTTTGGTATATGTTCAATTCAATCCCTGAACTATATGAAAATGTTCAATGCAGTCCTTTCCATTAATTCAAGTTCAGGGACTACATTGAACATTTTCATATAGTTCAGGGACTGAATTAAACATGTACAAAAAGTTCAGGGATGACATTGAACAAATTAAAATTTTAGGGACCACATTGCACATTGGGTTAAAGTTCAGGGACCGCATTGAACAAATTAAAAGTTCAGGGACCAAATTGCACATTGGGCCAAAGTTCAGGGACTGTTTGTGTCATTTTGCCTATTAATTATGCTAATAAGTCACGTTGGTAGTCTGATGTGACTTTTTCTGTGACTTCTCTAAATATGTTTGGTCAATTATCCACCCTTACTGTTTGCTTTAAGAAATTTTATTGTGGAGCTTAGATTACTGCGTAAGTGTATCATTTGGACATTGATGCTGGCAGAGAATATGACAAGCGAGCAAAGGAGGGAAAGTTATTTATGTGACATAACGTATGTCACCAACAGTGAGCTTGGGTTTGATTATCTAAGAGACAACCTTGCCACGGAAAGTAATTCTTTCTCTATTTATAGTTTTCCAATGATAGTACAATCTCTCATTTCCGTTGAGATATTTTGATGTGGGATCACTTATGCGGAAGCTGATTGTGCTTTGTGGTGAAAACAGAGTATTGAGGAGCTTGTGCTTAGGGGTTTCAATTACTGTGTAATTGATGAGGTAGATTCCATCCTCATTGATGAAGCAAGAACTCCTCTCATCATATCAGGATCTGCTGAAAAACCTAGTGATCGTTATTATAAAGCTGCAAAGATTGCAGCAGCTTTGGAACGTGATATACACTACACTGTAAGATGCTAAGACTTCTCAACAGTATTTGTAATGGTGTGAATTGATCTGGCTAAGCCTTTTATGTCCATATGAGTTTGATTTCTGGACTTGGCAGCCCTTTATGCCTAGTAATAAGTGAACTTGCAGGAAGTCTGTCAGCCATGGCTTTGTAATTATTATGAAGCTAAAATAATAAATGGAAGCGAGTTTTAATGAAGGACAACCAGTGTTTTCCCCTCTTTTTTTCTTTGTTGAGAGGATGATAGCCTTTCAAGCCCTTCTCTTATGAAGCTTAGTAATACAGGTTGATGAGAAGCAAAAGACTGTCCTTTTGACAGAGCAGGGTTATGAGGACGCCGAAGAAATTTTAGAAGTGAAAGATTTGTATGACCCACGGGAACAGTGGGCGCTCTACGTTCTAAATGCAATAAAGGCTAAAGAGCTGTTTCTTAGAGATGTGAACTATATTATCCGTGGCAAGGAGGTGCTCATAGTGGATGAGTTTACTGGTCGGGTCATGCAGGTAATGTTTTGATTGAGGTTCCTCTTTGGCTGAGCAAATGAGTTATTTTCTTCTCAATCTTGGATAAGGAATTTCTCAGAGAGACTGTCATTCTCAGTGTTGCGTCATTGAGTACTCATGGCTTCTTCCCAGTTGAAAGTCATGTGATATAGGATCTATATGTGTTCGCATTGGACATTTCTTAAGATATTTGGACATTATGGTCCATGAGTAATTAAATAAGTGCTTCTTATTCTTTTTTAAATCTCTTGGCATCATGTAACCTCTTCTTATACAGAAGCAATTAGCTTTCAAGTATCTTGACATGTATGTGGCTTGGATGCGACAGAATGGAATGTCATTTTGCTGGTGTAATTTTGAAAGTTCCTGAATTTTGGTTTAGAAAAGAATTAACCCTTCTTATTTCACTTGAGGTAACGATTTGGAGTGACCTTACTGCCATGGTCATATCTTTGAAGTATCATGGGGACAGATGTTTAAAGAGAAAAAAATATTGACCTTGATGATTTATGTAAAAGGATAATTAAGGAAACTGTTAGTTCGCAGAAAAATCAAGGCCGATTGCAGAATCACTCAGTTCTTACTTTCCTGACCTCTAACTGTCTATAGGTGCCTTATTCTGTTTTATTAGGGGCGACGATGGAGTGATGGACTTCATCAAGCAGTCGAAGCCAAAGAAGGGATGCCAATTCAAAATGAAACTATTACATTGGCTTCAATTAGTTACCAGAACTTCTTTCTTCAGGTAGTCTTTGATCAGTATAGGTAGCTCTCTAAACCCTTTTTCTCCATCAAATTCAAGCGTTTCTTCTCTACTGCTTCAGTTTCCAAAGCTTTGTGGAATGACTGGGACTGCAGCAACTGAAAGTGCAGAATTTGAGAGCATATACAAGCTAAAAGTTACAATAGTACCGACAAACAAGCCAATGATTAGGAAGGTTAGTTATAGTGACGCATTTGTGCTACTTTTTAGAGTGACGCTTGTTCATGATGGCAATATATTGCTTAACTTCTGTAGAAGAAGAGGGTCGATATGGAATTCAAGTGTGCATTTGTATGTTAAGAAGGAATAAGATCAGTCTGAGGTTCCTGTAGATCATTTGGATGAAAGCCATTTGTCTGGATTTCCACTATTAGTGTATTCATGAAATTCCTTACCTCACCCCTTCTTTTTGCTTCATCTTCAGGATGAGTCTGATGTTGTTTTCAGGGCAACTACAGGAAAATGGCAAGCGGTTGTTGTAGAAATTTCCAGAATGCATAAGACAGGTTGTCCTGTGCTTGTTGGGACAACCAGTGTTGAGCAAAGTGATTCGTTATCAGAGCAGTTGCAAGAAGTCGGGATTCCTCATGAGGTGGGGTGTTCTGTGCTTTAAGGAATAATCGAAGTCTATTTTTCCTGCTGACTATGAATGGTTTATTTAGGACTAGTATGTTCTCTGGGGTAAAAGATGAACTAAACTTCCATCTTTGGTGCTCTAGAAACCTTAGCTCCTGTCCAAATTTGAAAAACGCATCTAGAGATTGAAACAAAATGAGTAACATCTCCAGCAAGTACTGTAGATCTGATTTGTTAAATTGATTGGGGTTATCCTCCATGTGTAGATACTTTTTCAGTATCTTTTTTATTTTAATTTTCCTGGGAAATCATTCTACATTGATTGAAAACTTTCTTTATGTAAAGAGAACTAACATTGACTTTTACTTTACTACACTAGAATAGAGGATATACTGAAGCCTATTCAGGTCCATTTTTTGGTTTTTAGAGCTCTGCACTCACCACATTGCTGTGATTTTAGCTGGGCGATGTTTATTTCAGGACACTTCTAGCACAAAATTGTGCATTGACTTCAATTTCGCACCTAAGAAAGTCAGTCAGAGTAAACTGGCTTGAACTCAATTGCTGGCAAAGCTGCTATTGGGTACCTAACGTCTCTTAGTCTGGCAATTATTGGCTTATATACCTGTTTTTCTGCAACCTTAACTTCTCTAACTTACATGGAAATAAACTATTTTACTTTATCTGTAGTGTGAAATGGTCTTTCATCTTTGCTTTATATCCATGTGGCAGTTTGAAATATACGAAGTTGTGATTTCAAACAATTAAGCGCACAAGGCACACCCCTATTCAATATTTTTGTTCAATTGAAATTCTTCTTTTTTTAACTTTACATTATCGTTTTCTTTTTAAATGTTGAAACTTGACCTCTAAGTTTGATGTGCAAGTTCTGTCGATATTAGTGTCTATTTCGTCTGTGAAAGGTCCTTAATGCAAAGCCAGAGAATGTGGAAAGAGAAGCGGAAATTGTTGCACAAAGTGGTCGCTTCGGAGCAGTTACTATTGCCACCAATATGGCTGGTCGTGGAACAGATATAATCCTTGGTGGTAATGCTGAGTTTATGGCAAGATTGAAGCTACGTGAAATGCTTATGCCAAGGTATTTCCTGAGCATCGCTAAATTATATTACAATATTAGATCCACTTTTTTGTGGTTTTATTTCTATTCTTCTGCACATCCAATGGGCTCGCTCTAGATGCCTCTGCTAGAAATCATCCAGGTCTACCCTTGTTTGGTGTAGAAGACATGGTACAAACCGAAAATGCTGGAAATCATCCAGTTCTTATGTCTGGGCGTTTTATCTCAGATCACGTTTATATATGTCCTAGGAGTTTCATGTGAGGTATTGCATTTTTATACTGATTTCGAAATTTAGGAGAGGCAGTTCTAGCTGTAGCTCTCTGAATTTTAATATGCTTGTGACATGCATAATCTTGGTGTGGAAGAGCGTTGCCTGGCATTTTGAGGTTTCCAGCACTTGTTTTCTTCACTTGCACAGCATGAGGGATGCTATCCAATATAGATGCATTCTACTATCAGTCAATCCTGCACTACATTCTCAGACAGGTGTCCCTCTGAATGATGAATGGAAAATTGTACAGAGTTGTTAAACCAGTTGAGGGAGTTTTTGTATCAGTGAAGAAGGCACCTCCAAAAAAGACATGGAAGGTTGGTATTTTTCTGTGATGTTAATCTTGAATTCAGATGATGAACTCTTGAAGTTTCATTGTGATATGTCATTGTAAGATATTTCTTGGGAAACTTTAATTTTCCAGGTCAATGAAGACATTTTCCCTTGCAAGCTATCCAGTGGAAATACCCAACTGGCTGAGGAAGCTGTGCAATTAGCAATGAAAACATGGGGTCAGAGATCATTAATAGAGCTTGAGGCAGAAGAGCGGCTATCTTATGCTTGTGAAAAGGTGAAGTTCATGAAATATGATCTTAACCAATAGTCTATCAGTTGATTGAATATAATGGGGGTGCTCGTAATAGTTAGGCCATGAATTCTATTATGCAGCTAAAGCTTCTGAAAACCTTGTTATGGCCGATTTCCTTGCACTTCAGATGCTCTCTTCTTACTTGCAAAACCATCCAGAGGACTGTCAACCTATAGGGAATCATCATCTTAGGTTAGATGCACTGTAGCAATCAAGGAAATTTAACATATGATGATACCTACTAACATTTTCTAACCTCCTTTCCTTAATTGCCCGATCTTGTTCTGGTTGTTTGTATACAAGATATTTGTTTGCTTCGAGATACAAGCTGTCGTGACTTGTTACCATTTCTTTGGGACTCAAGATGATTAGCAGCTGTATTAGAACCCTCTGACCTAAAGAGCCATGAAATTTCCTGTGCTAGATGTCAATCTGGAGACCTTTCATTTAACCATATCATTTTTCTTCCTTTGTTTTTTCTTTTTTAGTCAGTGAGATTCTTACTTTCCTTTCAGTCAGCACTTTAACAATCAGAGAATCATTAACAAGATCATCCTATTGTTCTACTTTATAGGGTCCTGCACAGGATGAAGTCATAGTGAAGCTAAGGAGTGCTTTTCTGGAAATTGCAAAAGAATTCAAGGTCTTCACTGAGGAAGAAAGAAATAAGGTCTTTTAGCTCCTCTGATAAATAAGTTTCATATGCTGTACTTTTTCTCTGCTTGATTAGTCTCTTTCCACTTGATTGGTTTGTAGGTAGTGCAAGCTGGAGGCCTTCATGTGGTAGGAACAGAACGGCATGAATCACGACGAATTGATAATCAGGTCATATTCGCAAAAATACTTTAATTTGTATTATAGCTCTTTTGTAGTTTCTTTTGCCACAATAAAATAAGTTAAATTTTTCTGACAGCTGCGTGGTCGAAGTGGACGACAAGGGGATCCCGGAAGTTCTCGGTTCTTCCTCAGTCTAGAAGACAATATCTTCCGGATTTTCGGAGGAGATAGAATTCAGGTTTAAAAAAGCAGTGTAAATGAGTCCTGATATATTTTCTACGACAAATTATGCTTGTTGAAGCATTTTCGTATTGTGTAGGGTTTGATGAGAGCTTTCAGAGTTGAAGACTTACCGATTGAGTCAAAAATGCTAACAAAAGCACTCGATGAAGCTCAACGGAAAGTGGAGAACTACTTCTTCGATATCAGGAAGCAATTGTTTGAGTATGATGAAGTGCTAAATAGCCAAAGAGACCGTGTATATGCAGAAAGAAGAAGAGCCCTTGAATCAGATGATCTTCAATCTCTCATTATTGAGTATGCTGAGTTGACAATGGATGACATCTTGGAGGTGAACTGTTTGAACCCTTTGCACCCTGCGAATACCTTCATTTGTTTCATGTTATTTGTCTTATTATATATTGCTTCTAAGACTGCTTATCATTTATAGGCTAACGTGGGTCCTGATGCTCCGGCGGAAAGTTGGGATCTCGAGAAACTAATAGCGAAGCTTCAACAGTAAGTTGCTTATGTTTTTCATTTCCCAATTACAAAAAAATTGACCATCTTTATCCTTAAAATAGTTTAAACATGGGAAAACTGACGGTCACTCACTTTCGGGAAAACTGACAGTCACTCGCTTTCTTTTTTTCCCTGAGTTTCTCCTCAAGTTGATTTTATTGATTTTATATACTGATTGTTCGAAAGAAACCAGCTGTGTATGCTCTTCGCCCTTTTGGTAATGTTTCTTTTTTTTATGAGACATTGATATAAAATTGTTCGCTTGCATTAGAAATATAGAAGAACACCAACGAAAACAGCATAGTGTTGATACTAACTCTAAGTCAAAGTAAGATCAGATCATGAAGTCCATAAGCATTTTAATTGCATAAAACAGAATAAGGTGAAGATTTAGTTCCTTTGAATAATCTTTAATTTCCTTCAAATGCACCACATGAGACAAAGTGGAGCAGTGCTCCAATCCTTTTCTTCCTTACAACCTCTGTTATATTTCTCGTGGGTGTCTAGATTTGAATGTTTACGTTTTGCTTCGGGTAATACTTTGCATGATATCTGGCTCAAAGAGATATTCGTTATTTATTCTTTCTTCTCAGATTTAAACTGATAAGCTCATTTCCAGGTATTGCTATCTGCTGAATGGTTTGACTCCAGATCTACTGAGGAGCAAGGGTTCAAGTTATGAGGAATTGCAGGGTTACTTACGTCTTCGAGGTCGGGAAGCATATATGCAGAAAAGGGTCAGTATATTATCTCATTAGCTTAGAGAGTGAGACATTCTGCTTCCTTCAAGTGTTTAAAGTTAGCCCACGACAATACACATGATGCTTCATCTTTGTATGCTACCCCATAGAGCCCGCCCAGGTAAAGACATACTGGCATTATAAATTTATGCTGATGTAATGATAAAAGTTTCATAATAGCTGCCTGTTAACTTCATCAAGATATAGAATTATGTTAAAAGTGAAATATTAGTTGCATAAATTTCTTTACCGTTTTAATTTTCCTTTTGAACTGCAAATAGGAGATCGTCGAGAAACAAGCACCAGGGTTGATGACAGAAGCTGAGAAGTTCTTAATACTGAGCAACATCGACCGTTTATGGAAGGAGCACTTGCAAGCACTCAAGTTTGTTCAGCAAGCGGTGGGCTTGCGGGGATATGCTCAGAGGGACCCTCTCATTGAGTATAAGCTCGAAGGATACAATTTGTTTTTGGACATGATGGCACAGATCAGAAGAAATGTCATATATTCCATATATCAGGTTTACATTCTACTCAGAAAACTTCACACAAACCACAATAGACGTATCATCACGTTTGCTTTTTCCTCTTTTTTCGTTGTTACAGTTTCAGCCAGTGCTGGTAAAAAAGGATGAGGATCGGAATGGAACACCAGGGAAACCTACTACAAACGGTAGAAGCAGCGGCAAGCCTGATCCAGTTAGTGTGGAGTCATCTTCACCGGCTGCCAGTCCTCAGGCAAGTGCATAGATGCGTCCTGTGACAATTTTGGCCGCGATTCATTTGGATGGGAACAATATACAAGCTTGTCTTTGTTCTCCTTGTAAAATACAAGAGCCTGCTGTATTTATTTGTAAAGGAATAATTTTTGCAGATGAAGGGAGTGATTGTAAAGCTTGAACATAAAAAATTCAATGATACTGACTCCAGGCATCTCTGTATAACAAACAAAAGCTGGACAGTGTAACACAAGCAAGCTTCTTATCGTAAACCATGTCCATTAACTTGATTGTAATGAGTTCCACATCAGTCGCAATTAAGAACAGGGACGAATCCACATATTTAATCTATTAAAATCTTTTCATAACACATCCATGCGCTCTCCAAACTGATGTATTCCGATTGTCGGCTCTTGAGCATAGTCAAGAAGGCTCGCGAAACAGCTGCTTGAAGATGAAGCCGAGAGTATGCACTTGTTGCGGAGAGGATGTTAGTTCCATCAAATCAGGATCAGGAATAAAAGACAAGCCCTGTGAAGCCAGTTTTACATATGGCTGGTAATGATTCCCAAGATGTCCTTTTTTTCCAGCTTGTGAAAAGGCAAAATTGTTTCTCATCCCACTCGATCCCGATTCCCATTAGTTTCTCCGTTTAGCAGACTCTGCCCAGTGCTCTTGCTTTCAATATTTAAGTCGCTGTTGCAAAGAATTTTCTCAACGATATGATTGACAGCATTTCCTTTAGCCTGTTAAGGTAATCAATTGTCATTCATGGAGAAATGATAGAGAACTAATGATGCCTGGGGATTGTCTAAAATTGAGTGTGGTATACCATCCGAAAAGGTCATTATGTTTGCTACCTTTATTCCGATTGCAATTGCAGTTTTTAAGTTGACGAGTTCTCCGAGCCTTAAAGATCCCCTCTTCTTATCTTTGACAAAGATCAGCGGCACCTTCCTCGATGAGGCTAGACTTGGCAGATGTCTGGTCAACCATCGGGGGTTGCAATCGGATGCCAATAGAATAGCCTGCGTATACATGTGTATTGAACTCCCTTAGCCACGATGACAGTGAAAGTTAAATAAATAGATGACAACCTTAAAGAACAACAGAAGTAGAGCAGCTGCACAACGCCTGATTTGCTCCTGAACAGTAGATGGTCTCTCACATTATCTCACAGAGAGGTCAGGCCTAATTGCGAGTTTCTCAAATATGATTATTCCAGTTTTCAAGAACCACTAAAACGGGTGATTCCCACAAAATTTATTGACCCCAGGAGGGACTAGTTGATTCATTAATGGTGTGGAAGACATGGCAGTGAGCCAGCACACCCCGGCACGCCACAGTGGAACAGCAACAGTAATAGCAAGTGGTAAAAGGCAAAGGTTTCCATTGATGCAAGCGATGGGAAAGTAGGTCGCCGAACAAACCTGAAGCCGGGGATAGGATGCATCATTGTTGCCGGAGGTAAGTGACTTCTGAGGACAGTCATCTGCTGCACCATTAGATGGAGGCATTCGTTCGAGCGCGCGTGTAACTTCATTGACCCCAATTGCAAATTGTTGCTAAGAAAATTCCAGGAAAAAACCTCTCCAATCAGTATATGATACAAGGCCATGATTACAGAGCAAAAGCTAGTTACCCAAAATTTCAACAACCTTGAGCCATATTTTCTCTGGTAAGGCCTCTCCATCCAAACTCCTAGCTACCTTAATCTTGCTGCCCAACAGAGAAACTCGAATAAAAACAACCAAGCAACGCACCAGAAACCACAGACAGAGAGATTCATCCCTTACCCTCGAATCGATTCGAGCAGAAGGCCGAGACTTTCTCCTTCAAAGGCGCTGCAGCCGCAAAAGGAATTCATAAAAACGACGGCAGGAAACGTGAGCGGTCGAAAACACGAAAACAAAAAACGAACGACGGGCCCATGTTTGAGACAGAGATAGCGGATTGACGCCACTCACTCCTGTTCCGGAGGACCGGAACTGGGCTTGGCGGGTTCGGGAGGAGCCCTCTTCGAAGCTCTGCTCCGGTTTCGCATGGTGGCGAAGCTCCGAGTCACGAAAGAGGGAAGGCGAGAAGCTTCTCTTTCTCGACGGAATCCTCGGAGCAGAGGGGAAAGAATAGACGGCGGTGGTCCCGAGCGTGCGTATTCCGAAATCTGGGGCCGACGAACTGAGGGGGGGGTCACTGAGCGAGCGCGGTTGCAACTTCGCCCCTTGAAACTGTTGAATGGAAAGATGCTTGCGTTTCGTTCCGCCGGGCAATTGCCGGGGCTTTAGAAAAGAACAGAAAAGCAGAAATCCCACCCAGCTCCGCATTTCACGATGAAACACATGTAGTTTCAGGCTCGCTCTCGCTCGAAAAAAGAAGAAAAGTAGAAGTTAATACCATGAAAAATCTCAAACTGATACATTTACGATAAATTTACTACAAATTAATTTTTTGATCACAAAAAATTCCAAACTGATATACCTATGACAAATTTCTTCTAAGTTAGTTTTCGTTAAATTTTACCATCAAATTGCTAAGTTGTATAATACATGACAGTTGACGGATGTACCAGTTTAGGAATTTATCTTTTTGTTTGTCACGGGCATACCAATTTAAATTTGTCACAAGGGTATTAGTTTTGGGGTTTTTGGTGATCGAAAAATTAGTTTAGGGTAAATTTATCACAAGTGTTCCAGTTTTGGGTTTTTCGTGGTATTAACCCAAAAGAAAAACCCTTAATTTTAGGTTAAAATTTCAATTTAGTCCCGAACTTTTTACTTTTTATCTAAAAAAAATTATCAACTTTCACTCTAGTCCTAAATCTCTGCTGACACATTAAAAAATGGTCATTGATTTCTTCAAAAGTATCAACATCAGTACCACTTAGAGGTTCATTATCAGAACCCACATCTTCAACACCCTAACATTTACATGGAACAACAGCCTCTTGATATTGATAATTTTGAATAAACCAATAATGATTCTTTGACGAAGGGTTAAGTGAGGCAAATTTGAAACTAGAGTAAAAATCGATGAATTTTTCTTTAGACAAAAAAAAAATTCGGTGCAAAATTAAGATTAGACTTAAAGTTGAGGTTTTTTTTTATTTAAGGAATTAGGCTGTATCAAAAGCGTTATAATTCTTAGCACCATTACTACAAAATCTCATGCGTGTCAGGCCCAGTGTAAAAATTGTTTGATTTTTTCATGAGACGGGCCATTTAAGACTTCCAATTCAATACGCACACAAAACTTCATGCACAGTAATTAGTAAGAGCAGACAGTAACATGATCGAAACATAGACAAAAAAGCTAATCCGAGCAGGGCTTAGGAATTTCAGGGGCCGGATTTGCATAGTGAAGCCCAGTCTTGATATGTGATGGAACAGATTAAAAGCCTCATCTCAAAAGACGACACTGTCAAATTGCTGGTTCACAAAGATCCTGCTCTTGAGCTTTGTTGATGCTCGTAGCTAGGCATCACTCTGGTTACTCATATCATCAGCATCCGATCCTATCGCCGACAAGTTTGAGCTGACGGAGCATGAGTCGACATTGTCGAATCGTAGTTGAAAGCCGTTGACTACAGGATGGCGAAACAAAAAAGGGTACAAAGAAGGTAGGAGGAAAACTCTTAGTTCTGAAATACACATTAGAAAGGCAGAGAGAGATCAATCAAAGAATTATCTCTGAGACCGAGAATTCGAATTTTCTAGCGCTAAATATGCCCCGGAGATGCTTCGCTCCCGTCCTTTCGTATGACAGGACTTAAAACCTGCCTCGATATATAGGTTTCGAGCTCTTTCGAGACCTCTGTCAACTTTAGGTCAAAATTGCTTCTATACTTTTGCTTTGGCGATGCCATGACACCTGAGACCATGGTGGGAGAGCCAGAGAATCGTCTTCTCGGACTTGAAAACCTCCTGGGTGATCCTGGAAGCACGCCTTTGGCAACGAGGGGCGTTAAGCCTGTGAGGACAGTTGCCATGTTCTTGTCTGTGTTGATTAGAGGCCCACGTTTTTTCTCGAGTGGCAATGGATGTAATTCGCTTTCCACTGTTGCCTTCTGTCTCAAGAGCCTCTCTCTGGCCTTTTCTGCTGCTAAAAGAGCTTTGTCTGTGCTTAATTTTATCAGCTTCCATGGGTTAATACTTACATTGAATCCTTGTTTCTTGGTTAAAGGAGAAGATCTGGGATCTTCATCAATCCTTATCGACAATCTCGTGTGATTCTGGCCATTCAAAAACTAGTTGTCACTACGAAGTATTTTTTCTAACTTACATGGTAATTTTAAAAGGAGAATTTCCAGACTTTACCTGATCTCCTCTGTGTCCGCTGCAAACAAACCGAGACATGAAAGTTGACTTTTCAGGTGAATCGTAGTCAGTACTGTCATCCGAATCCGAATCATCGAATACATCAAATCCTACAGTTTGGTTCTCTCTCATAGCCAGTATGTAATCATAAGTTCTCATTCCCTGGAGCGAGTAATGACATGCTTTCATGTCAGAAAGGGAGAGAGCTTCCAGGGAACAATGGTTGGGAATCACCCAACAGAAAGAGCAATATAAAGACAGCCATTGGACAGAGTTACCTTCCGGATGAGCACCATGTGAAAGAAGAAAAGTTGTCCTAGCGCTGCTGAGCTATAAGCTGTTAGTAAAACCAACAAAACCTGTGACATTCTGTTAGTTAATGTGCTATCAACAATACAAGATGCATCCATATGAAGACCATCAAGTGATTAATTAGTAGGAAACCAAAAGATACTCACAGAAATTGTGGCAAGAACTTCCCTAGGAAACTTTATGTAGAGCCTCCTCCTCAACTCATGTTCTATTCCTTCCTTATCCACAAAGCATCTGACGAATATCGCAACAGCAGTTCCTCCTTCTAAAATTAACTGTAATATTATCAACTGGCAGTAGTAAGTAAAGAAACTAGAGATTGTAGTACGCTAGATTGGTCGATGCTAGCATTAATGGGAAATAATTCCATGTCAAAAAGAAACTGACCATCAATAAGACAGAAGCCATGAGAAGAATGAAAACCGTGTAGTTCTTTTTCCCGATGCAATTGTTCAACCACTGGAATAAAGAACCCAAATCATTCATGTCAGTAAATGCAGGTCATTCCCATAACAATTAGACAGGTAACAGCAATTCTCACCCTGCAATGATGATCAAACCCTTCTACACACCTGTTGCAACTCCTGCAGTGCTTGCTGTGCTTCTTTACCTGCAAATGGTTTGGAGAGTTCTCCATGTCAATTTGAAGATCAAGACGAAACCCAATTATGCAGGTGGAAGGCTACGCAGGCATTATCCATGGGCTACCATTGCAGTCATATCTAAACTTCGGAAAGTGACCAACCTCAAGGTTACAAAGGCTACAGAAAGTAATGTCATCTGCTTTAAGATCTGGTGCAATGGCATCATCCTTCATCACCAGGGGAAATGGAAGCAGGGGCTCTAAGTGCGCGCTAGTGTTCATCGGGTCCAGGTACTTTCTTCTAATGATTTTCCGCAGAATCTTCCTCTCCAACCTCCTAAAAAATCTAGTAACGATCTGAGCCAAAACAAAACCATAATTTAGCTTAAGCAAGCCCTTAGATTTGCCTCTTTTCTTCTTTCTATAACCGGTTTTATCTGTCGGATCAATCGCAGTACACCAGATGAACAGAAACATCGCCGAGAAAACCTGAAAAATCGGGGAAACCCCCCATCAAACTCCCAGAAAACTGACAGAAAGAAAAAAGCAATCAATGTCTCGGCACAAGTACACGATAAGGAGTAGTTTACCACAAACGAGAATATTGTTGTCACGGTGATTTCAGCAGCTCTGCTCCCAAGCAACAGTCCCAGGAAGACGTAGAAGTCCACAACCAGGAAACTGAACACCGCCATCCCAACTATCTGCAAATTGCAAAAATTCACGTCAAGAGACTGATCGATTCTAAACTTCAAACGTG
Organism: Syzygium oleosum; assembly: GCF_021117445.2. Taxonomy (NCBI): domain Eukaryota; kingdom Viridiplantae; phylum Streptophyta; class Magnoliopsida; order Myrtales; family Myrtaceae; genus Syzygium; species Syzygium oleosum. Next base: position 284,970 of record NW_026607512.1, read on the forward strand.
ATCGATTATCCGCATCCATGCCCTCCGCTTCCACTCGTCGCCGCCGATTTGGAGCTTTCGCAATAACGCCGATGCAGGAACCGACTAAACAGCGCGCTGCTAGCCTCAGCTCAAAAACAGCAAACCTAAGCTCGCGACCTCGGTCAAACTCAAGCAACTCCACGGATTTCACCAAATCTCGACAAACGTTCACAGCCGGCGCGACTTTCAGCTCCCACCGCCTACCAATTGCCAAACTACCGCGCTAGCTAGCTACTTACTACGAAACAACCGGCGATAAGCTCGTCGCCGCCGATTTGGAGCTTTCACGACAACGCCGATGCAGGAATCGACTAAACAGTACGTGCTGCCAGCCTCAGCCTCAAAACAGCAAACCTAAGCTCGTGACCTCGGTCAAACCCAAGCAACTCGACGGATTTCACCAAATCCCGACAAACAGCGGTAGCTACTCACTACGAAACAAACCGGCGATGAGCTCGCGCGCCGGAGCAACGCGACCCGACCGGGGCCGAAGGCGAAAGCGAAGCGAGAGACCGCAGGGAAAATGCTCGAGGAGCGCGCGTTTACCTGCAGCGGATGGAGAGGACGCTGCCAGCCGTGGCGTCTGGTCGCCGCCGCCGCCGCCGCCGCCATCCTCGTCGCGACGGCCCTGCCTTGCCCTGCCCTGCGCGGTCGGAGGTGCGCGGCGTCGAACGATCCGCTCCGATCCTCGGCCTCCGGAACTGCGGCGGCGGCGGCTAACAGCGAGCGAGAGATTCCATCGGTGCGGAGGCGGTTCTCTCTTCCCGGAGCTTCCAAAGGCTTGCTCGCGGACTCGGGGAGCTCGAAATGAAAAGAGCAAAATAAGAAGAAAAGGAAACACTTCGCAACGGTCGAGTACGACTTGACGGAAGGAAGACGATAGATTTTATCTTCAAATTTTGAACGCGCCCTGACGACGATCTGCTCTCCTTGTGGGGGGGGGGGGGGGGGGGGATCGGACGGCTGTGAGCTCGTGATCGGAGTGGGCCGGGCAAATTTTTGTCTTTACGTGGAGTTGACCGAAAGATTTGTACTGCGCGACTTGTAAAAAGTCTAAACGAAATCTGCATGCCCGGCCCGGGCGACCTAGGTCTAGATCGGCCCATTGGGCCATTTTCCGGGCCCATCGGAAAGTGCTCATGGGCCCATGTGGACCGGGTCGGGCTTGCGGGTCGCTCGCTGGGCCCATGATAAAGTCTATCTCTCTCTCTCTCTCTCCCTCTCTAACAAGAAAGGAGTTCTACCTCCAACGTATGAAGGTATTTTTTTGTTTCGAGTTTTTTGGGAATCTTACGACTCGCGCCTACCCGTTTTATTCAATGCAAAATATGTAAAAATGTTTTGAAGTTTACGAATATTGACGTGCAGATTCCAATATAATTCTTTCGTGAAGTTTTAAAAGTCAAAATATCTTCTTCTCCAAAATTTGAGAAAAAAGCAAGAGATCTTTTAAGAGAATTCAAACTGCGAAGCGTGTATAGCAAGACATTGATATATAAATTGCGCTTTGACTTTGATTTTTCCGTTTAATAGTCAAGTTTATTTCCAACATTATCGCCTAAAGTATATGTTGACTTTCAAAATCATTAAAATTTCGGTGAACCATTTCACAATTTCTTAAATATTAAAATGTTATTTGCTATGGACTTTGTTAAAAAGTGCCGCAGGGGCACTTATTAAACAACCAATCAACAAAATTTTACAAATTAAATGCATTGCTTGCCCTAGTGTAATTAATGCATAATCAGCGACTTGAAAATTAAATAATTTTGGACAAAATATACTTAACAAGTATACCAGGACACTCGTTACCAATACATTTTTTTATTACGATGAGAGTGACTTGTTAAAAGTCATACCCAAAAGGGCACTCGGTCACGCAAAGAAATCTATGCAATTCAAGGAATTCATTGTGAAATTCAGTGTATAGTTTACCGTTATGCATTTATCGTCTCACACTTAAAACTAACACTAATTTGCTAATCATCTCACCTGTTGAATTATGTCTCGAGTTTGAGCTGTTTACAGAACCCAACCCGATTGAATGAATATCCAAGTTTGACAGGAAAGATGAAAATCAAGAGTTGGACTGACCTTTGCTTAAGGTTGGACGTGAGAGAGAAGAAAAATAAAGGGAAAGATCTCGTGCACTACAAGACAAAAGTAATGGGCACACATATTCTATAATATATATAATAGTCCATGTGGTGGGTCTAGGTCAAAATAAGTAAAATTGTTGCCCTTAAAAAGAAGGGCAATTAGGGCGTTGGTTCCCAAGGAGAGAACAATTGGTATAAGAGCTTGAGGATTGGATTTTCTGGATTGTGATTTGGGGCTTTTGTTTGTGTGATTATTATTTGGAAATTTTGTTGTTGCAATTATGTCTGGGGCAAAAATTGAAATTGAGAAGTTTAACGAGAGGAACAATTTTAGGTTATGGAGCATTAAGATGGAGGCTCTATTAATAACTCAAGGTTTAGCCGAAGCATTGGAGGGCAATGATAAGTTGCCCAAATCAATGAAAGATGCCAAAAAGGATGTGCTAATGAGGAAGGCGAGGAGTATAATCCTATTAAATTTGTCGGATGAGGTATTGATTGAAGTGGCCGAAGAGAAGGATGCCGCAGTATCGTGGGCAAAACTTAAGGCACTTTAATTGATGAAAGGTTTGAACAATCGCTTATATATGCTGAAAATGATATTTCAGTTTTGGATGGTTGAAGGCACATCCATTAGAGCCTACTTAGATGAGTTTAACAAACTAACGATGGACTTCAAGAACGTCGATGAGGCCTTGCTTGATGAGAAACAAGATATGATATTGTTGGCATCTCTACCGGATTCTTTTGAGCACTTTATAGATTCATTGCTAAAGGGGCATACAACGATTACCTTAGAAGAGGTAAAGTTCGCATTGTTTTCTAAGGAGTGGCAAACGAAGTTGCGACAAGATGACTTAGCGCAAAATACGGCGCAAGGTTTAGTTATCCGGGGCAGAGACGGACGAAGAGAGTTTAGAGGTAATAGATGGAAGAGCCGTTCTAAATCGAGGTCTAATGTTCGGAATCGTCAATGTTATCACTGTGACGAGATAGGGCACTACATGAGAGAGTGTTCGAAATACAAGGGTAAAGGAGTTAAGGTGGAGTTTGCAGGCGATGGTAATATTGTTACCGTAGCAGATAATTATTCTATCGATGTCGATGACGTGTTAGCAGTCACCACGAGTTTATCAGGTGATGATTGGGTGCTTGACTCTAGATGTTCTTATCATGTGACTTCTCATAGACACTGGTTTATTACCTATCAGTGCATGGAGGGCAATAAGGTACTTATGGGAAATGGTGCTGCTTGTGAAGTGGTAGGGATCGAAACAGTTCAGATTAAGATGCATTATGGGGTGGTGCAAACGTTGATAGGTGTAAGGCATGTACCAGAGCTGAAAAAGAACCTTATCTCGTTGAGTTCTCTTGACAAGTTTGGATACTGGATTTCCGCTGAAGGTGGAATTTTAAAGATCTCTCGAGGTGTGCTTACGGTGATGTGAGGGAATATAGATTGCAGGTTGTATCTCCTTCAAGGAAAGACAGTGATTGGCTCGTCTACTCGATTCTCTGAGGTTTCGGGTGAGGACACATCACGGTTATGGCATATAAGACTTGGACACATGAGTGAGAGGGAGATAATTGTTATAAGTCAGAGGGGTCTATTGGGAGGTCATCGAATTGAAAAGCTGAATTTCTGTGATCACTGCGACATGGGTAGCCAGCAGAGAGTAAAGCTCAGTGCGGCGGTTCAGCATACCTCGAAGATTGTAGATTACATACACTCAGACTTATGGGGACCTTCTCAAGTTCCGTCCAAGGGTGGTCCCAGGTATGTGTTGTCTTTTGTCGATGACGTTTCAAGGAAAGTGTGGATTTGTTTTCTTAAACATAGGAGTGAGGTGCTTGGTCGGTTCAAGTTGTGGAAGGCGATGATCGAAAAGTAGATAGGAAGAAAGATCATGTGCCAGAGAATGATAAAGGATTTGAATTCTGTTCTGATGAGCTTGGCTAGTTTTGTATAGAAAAAGGCATAGCGAGACACCGCACTGTTGCCGATTCACCACAGCTAAACAGAGTTGCATAATTGATGAACGGAAGTATATTGGAGAGAGCTCGCTTTTTACTCTCCAATGCTAGATTAGATGAAGATTTTTGGGCCGAAGCCGTGAATACCGCTTGTTGGTTAGTGAATAGATTACCATCACCAACAATTGATTGGAAAACTCATGAAGAAACGTGGTCAAGTAAGTTTGCAAATTACACTGGACTGAGAGTGTTCGGTTGTCCTACTTATGCTCGTGTGAGTGATGGCGCGTCAGAGCCGAGGGCAAGGAGGTGCATATTCATAGGCTATGCACATGGGGTGAAGGGATACGGGCTGTGGTGCGCTGAGGAAGAAACACTCGATTTTATGTTCAGTAGAGATATTACCTTTGACGAATCTGCTCTGTTTCAGAAGATGAGTGAGGGATCAATTGGAAAGAAAGATCTGGACCGTATTCAGAAACATGTGGAGCTTTAGGGAGAGCCTAGAGATGTTCAGAGTACGGTAGATGCGACAACTTGTGCAGAGTCGCTAGATTCCATAACAGTTGACAGTTGTTCCGAGGTCAGAGTTGATGAAGCTTCGAGGTGGTCAGTGGAAGTGGATGAGATAGAGCGACAATTATATGCAGATATTGAAATAGATAATTTGGATGCAGTAGAAATAGTTTCGGGTATGGAGATGCAGACAGAGGCTGTTGGAATGTTGCAAGTGACTCGGAGGAGTTACGTTGGGAAAGCGTTAAAGCGGTTCAACATGCAGTTGAGAAATTCTGTAAGTACCCTACTTACTACACATCATAAATTGTCTAGACTGTCACCGTGTACTTGGATGGAGGTGGAGCAATTGTCCCGTGCTTTATATGCTCGTACTTCTGGTTGCTTGAGTTATCTCGTGGACAGTACTAGGCTTGATCCATCACATACAGTTAGGAAAATATATATGATTAATCCAGGTATACATTGTGATGTTGTGAAGTGGATCCTCCTGATTTTGTTGGGGATGACAGACGTTGAGGTATGTTACAGAGGATATACTTCAGGTAGTGTGGCAGTAACTGGGTTTGTGAACCCAGGTCATGTAGGGAGCCTGAAAGATAGTTGATTACTGAGTAGTTATGCCTCTACTTCTATTAGTGGTATTGTGTTTTGGAAGATGTGGTTGAGAGACATGGTGACTACCATAAGAGCTAAAGAAGCGGTGTGGTCTAATGACTTGGTTAGTGATGTTGGCGTGGGACATCCGGTTGATGTGGTGTTCGATAGAAGTCAGAAATATCACTAGAGTATCGAGTTCATTGGTGATCGAAATTTCTGCGTCAGATGTAGCATGTCAGGAGAGGAAGTGACCGTGAACAAGGTTCTTACGGTGGTGAATCCTACGGACATGTGGACCGACTTCATTCCTCTAGTCAAGTTGTAGCTTTGCTTGGGCTTAATAGACGTCTGTGATGGATGAGCGCCCATCGGGGTGTTGGGAGAGCGGTATGGATGACAAACACTGTGACTTGACTTCAAACGTCAAGTCAAGGTAGAGAATTATTGAATTATGTCTCGAGTTTGAGCCATTTACGGAACCTGACCCGATTGGATGAATATCCAAGTTTGACAGCAAAAATGAAAATCAAGAGTTAGACTCACCTTTGCTTAAGGTTGGACGTAAGAGAGAAGAAAAGGAAAGGAAAAGCTCTCATGCACTACAAGACAAAAGTAATGGGCACACATATTCTATACTATATTTAATAGCCCATGTGGTAGGTTTATGTCAAAATAAGTAAAATTGTCGACCCTATAAAAGAAAAGAAAATAAAAGAAGAAGGGCAATTAGGGTGTCGGTTCCCAAGGAGAAAACACACTAGCCGCCTCCTTCCTTCTTGAATAGGAGCCGCACAGTGAAGAAAATTTGTGGATTTCTTCGGCATAGAGCATGAGTGGCCGCAAGAAGAAGAAGAAGAAAGAATGGGAAGACTTTCTTATTTCTAGCTGGATGTGAGCTCTTGCTTGGTCTTGAACCTCCGAAAATTGTGCTATAAGTTATACATCAATTTGAGTTGTTTATTACTAAACACTTGGGGTTTGGGTTTACTCTAGGTACGGGAAACACTCGAGTGTTGTGAGCGTTTGTTGTAAACTTGGATTCTCCGATTATAATGGATTATATAGTGATGACTCTCCCCGTGGATATAGATTCCGATACGTCGGACCGAACGTAAATATCCCGTGTCCTTTATCGCTCATCGTTATTTCTCTGATTATATTCGCGTTGACATAAATTGCAAGATCTCGGGTTTAGCTTCCGCGTTGGTTAGTATCGCAACATCAACATTGGTAAATTCACAGGTAATTTGATAACAATCTGAAATATGTTAACATTTTGACGACAATAATGATGGTGAACTTTGATACCAAAGGATAACATTGAAATGAAAGTTGGGGAGTTGCTAACCAACCATAAATTGGTCTATTAGAAATAAAGTCGGTAATCTTGTAAAAAGTATTGAAGTCGTTTGATATCAATAATATTAGTAAGCTTTGAAAGCCACCGGTAAATATCGAATGTAAGTTGATGACTTGCTGATCGACTATAGTTGTTGGTAAAATTCAAATGTAGGTCGGTAATTTTGCATATATTTGAATAGTTACTGAAGGCCAATGGGAAAATTCAAATGGAAGTTAGTAAACGAAAAATTGCAGTTAAGTTGACAATATACTGATTCACTAGACAATGAACAAAAGTTGAATGTATCTTCGTAACATTACCAAATTTTACAATGACTTGATATGGATGATACTTATAACTGTTAAAAGCCTAGTGATAAAATTTAAATGCAAGTCATGTTTAGACGATAAATTGAAATGTAAGTTAACAATTCACTAATAAGAATTGTTAATCCCACGTATCGAAGTTTATCGGTCGGCGACTTCACCCACCGATGGCTACAAAATCGAAAATCATGGCGGACCCTTCTCCCTGTGAGCTGCAATTAAAGGTACGAAAAGCTGCACATCTCTTGATGTTAGTGTTACTTGATGAATTACCAACCAACCATAAGTATTGTTATTTTGATGATATGATCCCGATTCCTGATTATCACTTGTTTGATTATCACCAAGATTTGCAAAGTAATGTTTTTCTTCTGTCTAATGTTTGTGAAAATTGAGGGGAACAACACTAGAAATGTCAAAACTTGTGTACGGCGCTCACTTTAGTGTCAAAAGTTTTTTCGGATCACTTACATTTTTAATAAAATGATCACTTAAGTGCCAACTCCAATTTGGGTCGTCGGAAATCTGACGTGGCCATATTTTATTAATTTCTCAGTCTTACGTGGCACGTTGGCGCTGACGGGGACAATTTTTATAATATTTTAATATTTTTTTGATTTTTTAAATTTTTTTTCTTTTTTTCCTTCTTTTCTTTTCTTTCTTCTTCTTCTACCTGTGGCCGGTGATCGGCCAACCCTCGCCGGGGCTCGCCTGCCCTCGTTCAGGCGAGGGTCAGCCGAGCCTCGCCTGTGGCGGGTGACGGCGGCCTTGTCCGGGCGAGGCCAGGCGGCCGGCCATGGTCGGTGAACAAACACCGGTCACCGGCCAAAGGTAGAAGAAGAAGAAAGAAAAGGAAAAAAGTAAATAAGGAAAAAAATCAGAAAAAATATTTTAAAAATCTAAATACACACATGGAATTGTCACGTAAACTGATTTTTTTTTTAAAAAAATCCAACTTATATTAAAATTTTAATTATAAAAACCACATATTAATTTGATCGGAATTTCTCGCGCGTTGGTACTTAAGTGATCATTTTTCCTCTGATTTGGCACTTAAGTGAGCTAGCGAAAACTTTTGGCACTAAAGTGAGCGCCGTACACAAGTTTTGGCACTTCTAGTGTTCTTCGTCCGTGAAAATTGATTACATCATCCATCTAGAAACAGTCTCCATGTTCTACAGATGTTTGGCTGCACCGAGAGTTCCTCCAAACCCTACAGCAAGAAGTGAACTGAAAAATCTGCATACACTCCTTATCCACAAAACGAGAAATGCAACACTACATTATGGTCTTGCAGGGAAAGAAAGATAGCATGATTGGACTGCATATTCAAACTCACCGGCTGTAGGACGGATTTCTGCAATGAATCTATCGAGTACTTTTGTTTCGCAGCAAGTTTTACTTACAGAAGGGAAGTAGAGGAACTCGAGGTGGAACCAAACTAGAACACGCCGCTATCTCCGATTCAGCCTCCTCACCATGCCATATTTTCTAACTTTTTATTATGGTTTTCTCCCAAGTTTTTTACATGGATTTTCTCGAGATTCTGCGAGTTGCAGAGGAGTCATATCTTCTTAGTAAGTGAACCAAGCTAGTGTTTCTGGCTGAATTATGCAATTGGTGGAAGGTTCATTGAACTTGGACGACTTTATGAGTCGATGTGGAAGTGTACCGATCAGCAATCTTCATGGTGAAGGAGGGGTTGCTTTCTTTTCCTAGTATTCCCGAATTAGAATCTTTGCTTGTCCAACTCGCCCTTCCCAATGAATGTGTAAATCGTTTCTCGAACAGCTTGAACTCTAGATCTCTCAATATTAGGTGTGCACACTGTGCAGAGTACAAAGAGGGTGTTCAAAAGCCCTTTCACAAGAAGTGATGCAATGCTCTCTGATTAATTGCTTGAGAAAGGGATAGAATGTGCACCGAAGATCCATTTGAAATTCGCCACGGTACTTTCTGCGTAATAAATTTTGTAAACCAGAATTTAGAGTTCTCCTAAGCACGAGTCCATGAAATATGTCAGATGGGCCATAAAGCTGTAATGATACCACTTCCGAATCCTAGGAGTTAATTTTCTAAGCGTTGTTATATGTAACTCTTTTATCTAGTGGCTCTAGCTGGGGAGCTGAGACTATGTTCAAATTGAAATATGGCGTTGTATATATTTAGCTGCTGGAACAAGGGCGAGGGAGTTTGGTACGTGATGAAGTAGGGTTCATAAAACCCTAATTTTTGTTAATGTTCTCTGCCTGAACCTAATGCTATATCTATAACATTGGTGTCGCTTATTTCCCTAACCCCAAGCCACTTGGAGATTTACAGCTACAGCATTCCATGGTCTAGTATGCAATATTGAGGAAAAAACAACTCAGATGTGTGAAATTGAACGATGATATTGCATATATATAGTCGAGAGGCTATATAGCTGTAAGAATAAATGTCGAAAAGAATACTAGTCTTAAACCTTTCAATTCATCAGTTATATTGTGATTGTTGTGGCTGCTCCTCAATTGCTTTGCAATTTGTTAGCTGACTATCTATCCTTGCTATAACTTGGTGAGCAAGCGAAACCAGACACTGGCAAATACTAATTAAACAAACCGTAATGCAACATTGGGATAGATGCTGAGAGAATCCTTCGTACACAGCATATATATGCCCAAAGTTCTGTTTCTTAATTAAAATGCAACTCACCCTATAATCCAAGTACAGACATGATGCTTGACCATAGGCTACGTGATATACTGACCGATTCTTATGAGGTATTGAACAAGTTTTAGACATCCACTTGTGATTTTCTTGATCATTTCAGTTAATATTATACCCGAATTGTAATTTAATTATAGCATACCTCGCATTTTATATTCTAAAGAAAATGAAAGGACTTACTTCAGACATAACCCACACGCAAGACAACTGCCTCGCATATTTTCTACGCGGCTGACACGCTCTAGACTTATTCTAAATTCTTCAGATATGAAGAGTGGCATCCTTCCTACTAAATTATCACAAGTACAAGCCAGCGATTCCCGTAAGTAGAAATCATGTATAGGGTAAAGGTGCACTAAAGAAATAATATAAGTAGAGGACATTTTCTATTCTAAAACATAAACTTACGACAAGTGGAATGAAAATGCAAAGAGACGAGATCAAGTAAGGCCGAGGCTGAAGAAATATTATTTGAAAGATAAGAAGCTTTCTATCTGTTTTTAACCATGTGAGGCTCTGATCTTTATTACTTTATGTACAAGACCAGGTATATATATGTTTCTCTACATGTACTTGTCCTTCCTAAAATTTCTACCTTAAATTATACCCCACTTCTAAGCTTTTAAAAGTTGCAAAACCCCCCATATATGAAGCCATTGTACAGAAGAAAAACATACCTTCAGCAGGAAAAAGGTAAAAAGAAAAAGAAAGATCATCACCAAGAATTACAAGACAAGAAAAGGCCGATGGATTAAGAGGAAAGAAAATGCCAACTAAGGGCAAATGGGCTTAGAACGCGCAACACGTGCATGTCTCCAAGATGTTAGAAGCTGACTAATCTCTAACCCAAAATCATCCATCAAAGCACCGGTTGCAGCATCCAAACATGATCAACAAACTGAGTCTCTATGACCTTCATCTCTGAAAAGGGAGATGTGAGTGCACTTCCCTGATCTCCATCAGCCTTTCATATCCTTCCATATAGGTGTATAATTTTCTCGACAGTAATTATTCCGTTTTGTTCCCCGACCTAGTAGCATCTTTTCCTGTTAGGCATATAGAGCGAGTCTGCGAAAAATAAGCTCAGTTGGTGGAGAAAGTGGTGCAGGATTGAGGAAGCTGTGGGGACCCAGGAAGCACACCAACCCCAGCAGGAAGGAAGTGATTATTCCCACTATTGTTGTTATTAGCATTGATATTGCCATCTGGGCCATTCTGCGGTGGCACGCCGCCCATCACTGTTGAAAGAGCGGCTGCCAGTGCGGCAGTAAAGTTGGGGTTGGAGGCAATGGCAGCACTGACGCTCTCCACCAAGGACGCATGCCTTTGCCCTAGTCCTAGTTGCACCAAAGGCATCGATGGTAATTTCATGGAGTGTTGCACTTGCCCCATCATCTGAGCTGTAAGGCCATGCAAGGGAAGAGGGAATGTGGTCGAGGCTGGAGGCAGTGCGCGGGGGAAGAGTTGCATGGGGTTATGGTTTTGGGTCAAGTCGAGGGTGATGGTGGGGAACGGCGCAGAGGCGGATAGAGTGGCCATGGTGGAGGGGTAAGGGAGCGAGGGGAAGTAGCCAGGGTTGGTGGAGCCTAGGGTTTCCTTGCTGGTGGTGGAGCCGGATAGTAGCATGGCGGCAGCGGCAGATGTCGTGTTGGCCATGGCAGTGGCCGCCGGAGGAAGCGGGTGGTTGTGGTTGCCTTCGTAGGTGGTGATGAGTATGGTCTTGTCGTCCGCACATCTTTGCACCTGTGTTGGACAAGAAGGCCAAGTTTACACTTCCCAGAAAAAAAAAGTATAATCATCTCTTAATCCAATAACGAATTTAACTAACATGCAATGGTGGTTTGATGGGTCCATTAGAAGTTCGCTCTGGTTATAAATGAAGAACTCTTATTATCATTTCCACTTGAATTACCCAAAATTACACGACAATGGAAATGCATGGATTTATTTACGTGAGATTATGGTAGAGAAGCTTAGCTAAAAGAAAGAAGTTTTAGCAGAAGAATCTCAAAAGGTCATGTTTATAATGTTCACATTCCTCAGTGAACGAATGGTTTCGTGTCTTTGACATCATCAACAGTAATCACAAATTCGAGAAATTAGGAGAGGAGATGCAAAATTCCGAATACCAACCAATTCCAAAAATCACCAAGAAGATAAAACAAAGTACATGTGGTTTCCTACGACTGATATTGATCAACATGAGCGTGAGAAAAAGAATCGACGGGTATCCTTGGCGATAGAGTGCGATCTCCGACTAAAGGAATGCATGACTCGACCCGCCAACTTGGCCTAGCGAAAGCAAAGTCACTCCCTCATGGTTCCAGAAAAGGAGTCACCATTTCTTAATTAAAGTCGTTTACCTGCTTGCGAACTGGACATCCAACGGCCATCGTACAACGATAGTAGGCCCGTGGACAAGGATTTCCCTTGGCCATCTTTTGACCATACTTCCTCCATTGACATCCATCGCTAATCTGAAATATAATCAATAGAGAATTAACAACAGAAATCACCCATCAGCTTGATTTTACATCCCAAATCAACGTATAGTCATATAAATCCGCCTTTTCTTGGATTATTTACCGATGGCGCTTCCGATCTTGCTCTCACCGACACTCGCGCCTTCCTGAAGGGCGCGTCGGCCATTGGCTCGTCCCCGCCTTTCGGGGGCTCGAGCCTCGGGCTCTTGGGGGAGCCCCAGCTCTGCGAGGTCCGGTAGCCGTCCTCGATGCTGTGATTATTATTATTATTGGTGCTATTGAGTGGAGGAGTGTGAATGTGGTCGCTTTCCTTGGACATGACCTCCATGGTAGTGGTTGGAGAGACTGACACTTCGCGGGTCTTCTCTTCATCATTCGCGTCGTCTATGGCCGCACATGTTGGCCGAAGGTCCATGAGCTGTTGCGCTGACTTTGTGGGGCTTGACATGCTGGTCATCTCGTCCCTCTGGCAAATTAAGAGCCCCGTTAGTCAACAAGTCAATCGTCAGTGCAGAAAAAAGAAAGAGCGAGAGAGAATAAAAAGGAAAAGGTAAGCAAGTTCAGTTGAGTCTAGAGAGAGAGAGAGAGAGAGAGAGAGAGAGGGAGCTTTACATAGCTCAAAAAGAAAAGGTCATGCATTGAAGATACATCTGGTTTCAGTTTTGTTGATTTTCTTTATAACCATGTACAGCTTCCCTGATGAACTTAAGATCTTGATGAGATGAGAACTTGCATAAGGGGGAAGAAAAGGAAGAAAACTCAAATACATGAGAAAGGAAAATAAAGAAAAAATAATGGGTGGAACAGATTCTCAGAACATTGAGTAAGGAAAACTTTCCAATCCCTAGGTGGTCCAGTTCTATAACTCGTTTAACAACGGGGATTGAAACCGCAAAACTCTCGGTTTTGAGTAAGATATCGGAGAAAAAGGCGATAACGGATCGAGAATACACTTTCCAGTTTAAAGCGAGGTCATGCACGGGTTGCTCATTATTATATTTGACATTCAGGAAGAGATTGGATTAACTTTGCCCGTATGGTCTACCAATCGACGAACAGCGATGCGAGCTATGTGTAACTGCAGTCTCCGTCAGATCTTATCGAGATAAAAGAAATCGACAGACGAACGATTCGATTCGAAACCTGGTTATAGTACCTGCTGCTCGCGCAGATTAAGATGGGCCTGTTTCTGCATGGCCATCAAGAGCTGAGCGTGGAGATTACCATAGTTCTTGGAGATCTGATCCAACATGCTTCTCAGCTTGTGGTTCTCCTCGTGCAGTCTCTCCAGCTCCACCCGGAGCATCCTCATCTGATCACAAACCAATCAAAAGCTCAACCTTTCTTAGCGCTCTCGGGAACTTCGAGAATCGAGATTGAGGAATCCCGGCGACCCGCGATCGAAAAACATCACGAAAAAACTCACCTCAGCATCCTTGTTACTATGATCGTCTTCTAAAGCGGCCGTCGTCCCGGAATTCAAAGAGAGCAGGTTCAGTCCAGTCTGTCATCAAAACTGTATGTCAACGAACCGTGAGCGATCCATATAAAAAAACAACACCAACATTAGGCTTACGCCGGGATCGGATAGGGTCGATCTCGATCGTCCATTGCACCTCATGCTCTCTTCCTCCTCGTCGCCGCCGAACCTGGAGCAATTCTCCGGTGAGAAGAAATCGACCACTCTGATGGGAGGCTTGGTGTCGCCGGCACCGTAGGAGCTCTCGTCGGCGGCTGCGGCTCGGTCGGGGGGCGGGGCGGGGCTCTGCTGGAGGAAGTCGCGGGAGTGCAAGAACGTCAGCTCACGGCGTTGCCTATCCATGACCGCAGAAAAAATCAAGGACTTGGGGGCGAGAGAGAGAGAAGGGGAGAGAGAGAGGGTGGTTGTGCAAAAAGCTTTTTCAAAAGGAACGAAAGGAGATGTCGCTGGCAAAGTCGCTTCTGGTCTGGGGGTCCAAGCGATAATAAAAGGCCCGGAGATGGAGCGGGGGGGGTAAGAGAAAGAGAGACGACGACCAGCCGCTTTTGTCGCTGGCACGGGATGACGTCGCCGATCATCCGAGCGTCCACGTGGCGCCCTCCGGAGCCGGGGAGGAGAGGCGCGCGCGGCCCCGCGAGGATCAACCGGGAGAAATTATGATATCGTATCGTTTGCATACACGACTCCGCACGAGCCTCTAGCGCGCGCGTTTTTCGGCTTGGAATTAAGCTCGAAACCTACTTTAACACTTGACAGCGTACCAATTTTAATCATTAAAATGCTAATCAGCAAATCGAATTTCTACGTTCCATCCCGATATATCATATTACTACGTGAAAAAAATGAAGATGAAATCTTTATTTGTCTCGAATACAGATATCAAAAGAAAATTGCAAATTCTTGGATATTGTTCCCGAAATTTATTTTCCGGCCTTCGGCCAATGAAAGTGCAAATTATATTATATTCTCGTAAATGTTTTTTTTTTGGGGGCAATCCATTGATATTTGATACCCCCGTATAGTTTTTATTTACTTTTATTGATCAGTATAAGTAGGGGCCGACGTCGATGATCCAATTTGATCGACCGGTTGAAAATGCGACGGTGTTCCCTAAAGTCATGTCAGGAAACGAACTGACGGTTGGATGCTCTAGTTGGGAACGCCGTTAAGGATAACGGGGTGGGGGGGGGCGAGGGGAGTCCACGTGGGGCTGGGCCGTATTCTTGGGTCAACGGAGTTGACGGCACGGCTCTGTCTGGTCCAAAGGAAGGTTGTCATGTCACGTGAAGTGAAGGGCGGGGTGGGGGTGGGGACCAAAAACAAAAGGGTGGGGGTGGTGGGGACCACGTGGGGAAGACACCTAATCCCACTGACTTGAGAGGCTTAGCCCCACCGCCACGTCACTTTTCGCTTCTGTCCACGTCGGCCCCCCTCCCAAATCCTAGTCCGTCGTGCGCCTCATTACATTAGCTCCTTTCCCGCATCATATTATTATTATTATTATTATTATTATTATTATTATTATTACATTTTATATAATAACTTATGGAACGTGTTTAATTAGTCGGCTACATGGAGGAAATTATCAAAGCAACTCACACCCCTATCACCCCCGGTTAATTTTGAGCTTTCCAGAGTATGAATCGAATCCACAACTTTCGGCTCCTAAACCGAAAGCATGGAAATGGTCTTTTCAATAGGGCGTCATTTTTATAGTTCTTCTAGAAACTATTTTCCTATCGTGAATTGAATTAAACGAATTTCGTTAGCGAATAACCTAGGAGCATCTATTGTGTAGCTAGCTAAGGAAACTTTGTGGTTTCCATACATTGACGATCTACCGTTATGCGTGATCACTTGTTTTGAAGGATCGAATTGTTCCTCATTCAATATTAAGTGGCACGGGAACACTCGTTAATGGGAGCCAAAATTTATCGGATCTAAGTATTAAGTGTGGACTGCATGAACATATGAAATCTATTAAATAAATAACTAGATTTATTTTTTGTGATCCAATGGCCATCCATTTTGAGGAACAATTCATCTAGACTTATAGAATGGTCTTTTCTAATCTCTTAAATAACAGTCTACCGTTATGCCTAACCATTTATACACTTCCTAAAACTTCCATTATTTTTCTATAATAAACCATGACCTCAAAAAAGAAGTCCCGGCCCTTGCCCTCGTCTACGGCCAGCATCACGGAGGCTGGCGACTAGCAGAGGGAAATAAATAAAAAAGAAAAAGGGAAAAGCGAAAGAAAAAAAAAAGAGAAAAGAAGGAAAAGAGAAGAAAAAAAGAAAATAAAATTTAATAAAAAATTTCAAAAAAAAATTAGAAATCAAATAATATGTCAACGTTAGCAACAATCATGTCACATAGGATGGTTGATGTTCACGTCAGCAATTTCTAACATAAATTGGCTAGATAGACTCAATTGGTAACAATATGAAAATATTTATGATTAAATTGGTTAAATTGAAATGTTTAAAACTAAATTAGTGCCAATGGAAATAGTATAGGACTTCTTTGGTACTTTCTCCCATTCAAAATACGATGTTTGAAAACATTTCAAATGATCACCTTTTTTTTTCTTTATATAAGACAACAATTCACCGATTCTCATAGTTAAAAAGTTTCGCTAAATTTTTTTTATAAAAAAAAGCGCGTTTGCGTGATCCTACATAATCCCATATATAAGAGACGAATTTTGAGCTTATTCTCGACTAGTAGAAGGTCTTCCGCAAGTTATATGAACTCATTAAATCTAGATGACCTTAGCGCACAAAACTGATAGGATTCGAATAAGCGGCTTTCATATTTTAAATTGAAAATCCCTCGACGCGCTAATCAATCTGCACCAACTCTGAGGAGGCAAACTGTAGTCAAATCGGATACCACTTGCAACAGCCTTACATCATCCTAACGTAGAGAAGTTCACCCCCAGCATTTGAACCGGAAGAAAGAGAAGTTCGATACGCAGACATATATAGTTTGTAAAATCCCAAATGATGAGGACCACAGCGAAGCTTATGTTCAAATATTGGAACTTGGACTGCTCAACATATTTAATAATAGGCAGTCCATAGCGTACATTACTAAAGTATCACGACCCTAAACCTCAAGTCTCATTTAAGTTTCACCGGTCTCTCTACTTAGCTTTGACAAAAGTCACCAAGTATGATCCAAGTCATTAATCTAATGTTTGGTCACGGGCATTAAAAAGATTAGATTAATGTTTAGTCACTAATTTCTTGTTGATGACTGTCGGTTGAGTCATCAATTCGCGTATGACCAGCTCCAAAAAAATTTAAAAAAAAGAAAAGATATCTAGATATCACGATTACATAATGTTAGGTCGATATTTTCACTATTTAAGCTTTAATTCATTTTATATTATGAGGGCATGATGATGCATTCTCACTGAACAAGTTTGCTTCGTCCATGTCTAGATAATAATCAAATTATATATAGTGGAGGGCTCCGATTTTTGGAAAAAAATTATAAAATCATTAATCACTACACGAAATTTCGATTTATTAGGAGGTTCTTTATGGAAAAAGAATGTAATAGAGTATTATTTCTTATTACTAGGAGTTGAGAAAATTCAATGAAAGGAAAACGGTAAAGATCGAGTGCCCCTACTGCACTAATTTTATGGTGATTAAGTGCTATCTCTATTTGAAAAATGCCATTTTTCGAAGTACGATATCTTCTTATTTTCGAAATATGTCGATACGTGTTCTTACTAATAGTAATAGTATTAAACAGTGCTCCCGGGTGCTTGTTAACAGGACCCAATTCAATGTATTTCCACAAAGTTTCCACCAGATTATCCATCAAAACAGATGGATTACTTATACTCGTTTTCTTTTCATGTTGAACTAAAAGATACTATTTCATTTTTTTTTTATCGGGAAGTCGTGCATTTACATGTATCGGCAGCCCGACAATATATATTTTTCGATCCCTCCGAAAAATCCGAAAAAATACTATATTTTAATTCTCCCCGTATTAAATGTGCATAGCTATATTTTCCCAATAAACACGATTGAAAAATACCAATCACCCACCCAACCCTTCGTCTTGCCGATATCGACATAAAAATAATCGAGACGGATAATAAAATCAATAAACAAAAAAAAAACCCTAATACATCAGACTCGTAACCACCGCAATATTTTTAATGCACAGAAAATCTCAGTTTTAATGGGTCAAGATTCAAGAAAAAAAAGAAAGAGAAGAAGACGGCCTTCTGATCAACGGAAGAGGATGAGGGCAGGGCACTCCCCATTGGACACCGAGACAGCTGGAGGGTCCTTGTCCGACCCCATTAAAATACAAGGCATCGAGAATGATCTTGGCCCATCTTCACCAAAATTATAATTTGATTAATCCTAATTAAAGCGGATTTAATCGAGCATTTTTCCAATAATGAATCTCGATTTTCTTTTTTTCGGGCCGGAGTATGTCCCTGAAATGCTTCGTCCGAACCCTGGGACGTAAAATTCGGGAGTATTCCCTGGAGTAAGAGCAGAAAAACTTTTTCCGGATACCAGCATATCAAAATAAGAAACGTAATGCTGGGGCGGCCCAGTCGGAAGCTTAGGCTTCCCCTGTTCCGGTGAGATTCCCTTGATAAATCACCACCAGGGATCAAAGGCAGGCCCTCGGTTACGGATTACTCGGTCATGAAAATCAAACATTTTTCCAGCTATGAATCTCGAATTTTTCAAGATAAGAAACGAAAATTTCTGCTGTCTCTGTCCATGGATTTGGAAAAACAGTGGCCACCATGATGATAATGGGAGTATTCAATGTGGGGGGGGCAGCGGCATCAATCGTCGACCTCCTTTGTCCAAATCTGGGATTGGTTTTTCTTGCAGGGCTTTGCCATGGACAGAAACAATCTTGTCATTTACTGGAAAAACCATTGACCTTTCTGCATACCCGAAATTTTTCTCTTGTCCTCTTCGTGATGCAATGGACGAAAACGAGGGCCCCGGAGCACAGCTTCAATGAGTTTGCACGCTACCCTCCTCCTTCGATTCACGTACGTATTTTGGATGGGTGGTGATTTCAGCACTCTCTTCTTTTGTTTACCTTCTCTTGTTTGATTTTTCTTCTCTTTTGTCGTTTTCGTCGGCATTTATCGCTCTCTCGAGCCCCCGAGAAGAGTGGGGAAGCGAAGGATTTACGGCAATCCATTTGTGAGTTTAATTAGTCAAGGAAAGCTAGTGCCCATTCTTGCGGTATATTGGAATACTATAAATTTGGCGGATGGAGATTGATGAGTGAAAAAAGAGTGCCTTCTTTCATGATAAGCATAAAGGTTGCATCTATGACGGAAGCGAATTGCGGGTCGACTATCGCAGCCAGTTCGGTACATACGATCGAGAGAACTATATACCATGAATCCGAGATATGAATGTAGACTCTTCTTTTCCTCGATCATTTGACTATATATATATTCTTTAAATTGGAGAGAAGTTATGTCTCATTTTAGTTATATTTGCTTTTGATTAGATGATTTCGATCGTATGCTAGGAAGGGCAACGCGCGCACCGCGACTCATTCTGAGAGAAACTCTAATCCACGCCTTGTTTAATTCAGAGACATTTACATGTTCGTAGTCATTTTTGTCTCTCACTAATTCTCGCGACTAATTAGATCACACCGACGGAATCATATACACTCTATGCGTTTCTTTATGATTCGATGCGAGCGACTCTTCAGTTCATAGTATCCCAAATCCTGCCGAGGGTTTTTCAATGGTAGTAACTTTACCTTAACTTTTCTTTCCCCTTTTAGATTCAACTCGAACTCTATCCCCACCTCCCAAAAAGATTCCTCAACATAGATTAGATTCTAGGACCTCCAAAGATTAAAGTAGTGTTAATATTGGAGCTACTCCAACTCCTCTAGGCTCTATATGCACCCCCATCAAGATTAGAATCTATGTAAAACTGTATAGAGGGTCATATCCCCGCAGAAAAACCCTAGAACGATATAGGGTCCTAACAAAGACTTATCTCAGTCGCTGAAAGAGCCAAGTTAGGTCTGCCATATATGGGAGATTAGGCTTGTTGGCGGTTGCTGATAGAGGAGGGAGGGTAGGAGAAGCTTCACCTCCAGCGCATTAAATTGAGGTCGTGCGCAAGTCGCACGCAATTAAAGACGCAACATACAAACGCAACTCGTTTTCCCCCCTTCGTACGAAGACAACCGAAGAAGATCAAGGGGGGAGGGAGGGGGGGGGCTGGCTTTGCCAAGTAAAGGAAAGCGGCTCTCCCGGAGAAAAGAAAGATAGAATAAAGCTCCAAATGCGGCGGAGGTGGGCCCCCCCACCTAGCTGAGAAAGTCTAGACGTTTATAGCACGCGACGTGGTGCCTTCTTCGGTCGGTAGATACTAGCTATGATCATAAACGTAATCAAACAAGTATATAAAAGATATATGGGGCACATCAGTCAAATGGCCCGGAACGACATGGTTAAGCACGTAAGGCCGTGTAAGAAATAAGTCCAAAAAAATCCTAAATTTATTGTACTTTTACCAATTCAGTCATAAACCTTAATTGTGCCAACTGAGTCATAAACCTTTTCACGTTTTGTTAATTGAGTCTATTTGGCTAATTTTGGCCGGAAATCGCTGACGTGGACACCGGCCGTCTGACATGGAACGGCCGGCGCTAATGTGATCAAAATTTAATAAATTTTTTTATTTTTTATTTTATTTTCTTTAATGAAAAAGGAAAAAATTAAAAAAGAAGAGAAAATTAAAAAAGGGAAAAAAGTAAAGAAGGAAATGAGAAGAGAAGGAAATAAAGGGAAAAATAAAAAATTAATAAAAATTCGAAAAAAATATATTAAAATATTATCTACGTTAGCACCGACTGTGTCATGTAGGATGACTAGCATTTACGTCAGCGATTTCAACTAAAATTGACCAGATAGACTCACTTGGCAAAATATGAAAATGTTTAGGATTCAATTGGTACAATTAAGGTTTAGAATTGATTGCAAAAGTGCAATTGGTTTACGACTTTTTGTGACAATTTTCTCGCCCTTCATTTGTAGTTGAGGAAACTGTAGCGACAATGGTCTCCAAGGATGCGCAATATGTTGGGAGAACAATAACAACCCGAATAATATCGGATTGACGCAACAGAACAAAACAATCTTCCCCTCTTATGCAAACATAATAGGAAACAATATAAATAACAACATAAACACCAAGTATCCACAAACACAAGGCAATTTTACTTGGAAAACCTCCCCGGTGTGAGGAGATCAAAAACCTCGGAGCTGGAGTCCATTCAAAATCTTCACTATTAGCAAAATTGAGTGAACAAAGTTCTTTTCTAGCTAATAGGAGAGGTACATAGTAGCAACAACACCAAGAACACCATTCTTGGCAATACACGTGACCTTCACAAGAGATCAAGGACAATTCTCACTAAAGCACAAGTTCGGTTCAACCCACAATAAACCTAATGAGGGTAGCACGAATCGACCTCCAATCATCAGCTTGATGAAAACCGGACAGCACCCTCTTTTTAGATTTTTTGCGCTCTCTTACTACTGCCTCACATTAATGATTCTCTCCAGCTACCACTTTAATAGAGAGAAAACCCTATTGATTTAAGTCAAATATAGCCTTATATTAATTTCTCCGTATGGATTATCACATGAGCTCAACCCTTTGAGTTTGCATTTCATTGGGCTTCCTCCACATGGGAGTGAACCCCGCCCAACACAACATGGCCTGGGTTGCGGCAATGGTCACTCCACCTCCAGGCGAGCAACGATCATAAAGCACAGGACAGGACTTTTGCAATGAGATCCACAATCGACCCATCCGAAATTTGTTTTGGATAATCCAATGAGGTGATCTTAGTCATTAAAATATACGTCACTAATCATCCTAAATATTAAAACAATTCCATTCAATAGTTCAATCGTTCTGAACAATTGACTATGGTCTCATGAAATTTCTCACTAGTGTCAAATTGAAGCCTCGAAATTCAAATATTTCCAACCTCTTAATTTTCTCCCCTAATTACGTACTTTCAATCTTCGATATCAGGTCAAGTTGCAATACGCGCTTGACGGGGAGTGTTAAACCTTTTTAACACTAAAAAACACGTATTCATCTAATAATTTAAATTTTTAAAATGATTTGTCGTGTTTCACAAAAATCTCAAAATTACTTCATCAAAACGAACGGATGGAAACATGTCATGCGAAACTTTGCATGCCAATGATATTGTTCCGATCTTATGTGCCGTAATGATAGAGCACGCATAAAAGACAAAGTTACTCAGTTAGGTATATTCAATTATTCACATATATATAATATATGTACACACATACATAGACACGCGTAAATACAAACGCCCGTCGATATGCAAGTTGAATTTTGCTCCCACCAAGCCGCCACAAAAGCAAGCTTTCCGTGAAGGTTAGGCTCGTTCTCATTAAGCCTCTCTCTCTCTCTCTCTCTCTCTCTCTCTGTCTGTGTGACGCCTCTGAGCAGAAAAGGAATCCACCCTAAAATCTCAGCTACCCTTTATTTGCGTTCTTTTCTTCTGACTGAGCCTAAGCTAAAATGTCAGCTACCTGCAAAAGACAAAATAGGATCAGCCCCATATTTGTTCGCAAAAGAGATAGCTCTATATTCTCTCTCTCTCTCTCTCTCTCTCTCTCTTCTCTCTCTCTCTCTTTGTGGGTTTGGCGTCTCCCTCCGAGATTAGGTCAATTTAGTTTGGCTTGACGTGTGCCCTAAACATGCCAAAGATCGGACATAGCGTCGACTCGAGTCCTTAATGTGGCCTTTCTTAGATTCACCGTCAGTGGAGTGGGGTTTCGTGGCTCTGGACCAACCTCCGAGTTCGACTGTGCACTTAGATTCGGCGTCGGCGTCCATGGAAGGTCCTCCTTTTCTCATTAAGAGCATCTTCGAAAGACCTCTCTCTCTCTCTCTCTCTCTCTCTCTCTCTCTCTCTTTTCTGTAACTTTTTACTTTCTCGTGACTCTAACGTAATTCGTAAGGAATTTAATCTGCAATACCAAAGGGTTATCATCATCTGGTTATGACCTCCCGCTGGGGACCCTTTTGAGTTTAAGACCTGAAGAGGTAGAAGAGCGACTAAGTTTGCATGCTCCGATGGCACGTGGTTCTTCCCTGGTAAGGGACACAAAAACGCACCAAACAAAACCCTCTATGTAGATCGAAAGCTGCACACATGCAAAGCTTAACGCACGTACCAGAAAGCTGCGATCGCGTTCCGTGTTGAACTCGTCCAACGGCGATGGGTGACCGACAAAGAAAGAGAGACGCGGACATATTCCCTGGTTCCATTTCATCGATTGTTTGTACGTTTAACTTGTTATCTATGTCAGTCCATTTCAGAATAGAGATAGGTCTCTCTCCCTCTCTCTCTCTCTCTCTCTCTCTCTCTCTCTCTCTCTCTCTCGCGTCCTTTTCTTGGTCCAGCCAGCGACTCTTTTCTCATTAATTCTTCATCCGCCTCCACTTGCGGGGGGGTTCATCTGTCAGGTGGACCAATCCCTTCTCGAGGAGTTTGACAATGGAGAGACTTTGGGGGGATGATATTATTGAGGGTTTGATTAGGAGGGACAGGGGTGTTGAGGGATTCAAGTCATCGAAAGCTCACGTGGAGTCTTCCTCCTTTACAACGCTGTCGTCCTCCACTTGCATCTGCATATGGGCCTCCCGGACAATGAAATGGATGAAGACACGTAAGTCTTCACCCACTCCCGGTTTGTCCTACCCAAAATGTTTGGGCTCTTGGCTTGTGCTCACGTATTTCGCAGCAAGCTGCAAAAGAATACGCATTAAAATTCTTCGTAGTACCCCCCACGTGTTACACAGAAGTATTAATTTCTTGGAGTTTAAGAAAGGAAATTGGTTTCGAAAAAAAAAAAAGAAAAAGAAATGAAACTAGCCAAATTGAAAGCTTTTGAGGGGCAAATTTGGAATTCTAATAAGCTTTTGAGTGCTAAAGAGAAAACTGACCAAATTTCATTAATTGAGGGTTTCAGCATTTCAAAAATTCTAAGCTCAAAGCAGCCTTGAACTCTTAGCTTTTCCAAAGCTAGCATTTGATCTAAAGCCCCTTGAGAAAACTTGCCAAACACTCCAAATTTTCCTTAGGGGGCTCCCTTGGGAAAGCTAAATCAAATGCAGCCTTAGATCGACTCTCTAATTGCCTCACGGTACCAGAGCCGAGATGGCGTCGGGCGTGATTTCAAAGTTAAATTCCATAACACTTACCCTTGAAGCATGTTTTTTGGGTACGACCTTAATTAAATCGTGGCATGAAACTTAACCGTATATTCATATATTTTGGTCGTGAACCATATATATTGAGAAGGCACATAACGGGCGCGTTTAGTCACCCACTCGTCGTTCTTACTTCACACAAGACCAATTTTCTTAGCAGCCTACTATAAACCCGGTCAATCTCCCTCCCGGTGGCAAAACTTCAATCACGTTCTTCCACGGAAACGAAGAACACATCAATGACATAAGAGAGACTCAGAGCAGGTACAGTAGTGATGGATGCTCATATGGTGAAGGCATCGTGATATAGATTAACAGTGCACTCTATGAGAGATACAAAGTGCATAGAATCATCAATGCATGCAAGGAAAATGTGGACTTCAATCGATACTATGAGATTGTTGAAGTATTGTTCCACATCGTTCGACAATAGGCCCTAAATGTTTCATATATTTATGTGATTTTCCTCCACCTATTAACTTAAGCTCTTGGGTTTGACTTTCTAACATGATATCATATGTGCTTTACTTCCTAACAAAGATTGATCTAGAACGAGCGGAGACAGCCCGGAAACAGCCGCAACAACTCCATGTTCCCATCTGTTTAAGGACCTAAGAACATCCGTCAAAACTCCCCTTTCATATCCCCACACGACCACTTGGGAGTCGTTGCTTGTTCCTTAATTCACGTTCCATCGCCTTCGTTAGGACCACTCGATACCTCCATATTCCAAGTACATAAGAAGTAGAATTCCAAACACGGGAGAGACAAATTGACCAAGCAAAAGACTGTCACGCCCATGACATTATTGCTTGTTGGTATTATCCATTCCGTAAGACGATTCGTTAACGCGGACTGTTAGTCTAAGGTGTTTCAAGGACCCCAATATCGGCAGATGCACGCATCGGGTACCTTTTACTATACGCCATAGAAATTGCCGGTGATGAATAATAATAGCGCGCCGATGTTTAGCAAGTTCCGACGATCCAATAAAAATCAATAATTCGACCGGAAAAATTTGGTGATCTTGGGGATTCAAAACATCTATAAAGAACGTTACGCAAAAAGGTTATGAGTGTATTTTATTTCTTTTGGTTTCTCATTCCGAAGACGATGAGATTTGCTTGGGCTAAAACGATTGGTAGAAGAAAGTCCGGCCCACCAGACCCAGCCCAGGCTCGATCGGAGCGGGTTCTGGACCGACCCGTGCCCGATAGAAAACGGAACGGGTTCCGCGAGCTCATCGGACCTTCAACTCGGAGCTCAATTCGGATTCAGTAGTGTCGTCCCCAGTTCGTCAAAAGCGATTTGCAATTCTTTGAAAGATTTCGCATTCATCGGGAAGCTCAGAAGCTCCCCAATCCCGGCAATGGCCGAGGTAATCTTGAGAAACCCTCCTCTGTTTGTATGTTCGTTCATGTGTTCTTCTTTGGGCGACAACGATCGTCAAGTTGAGTCGAAGTTATGATTCGTCTGGATTGTCATCTGGGAAGATCGCCTGATGGGTCATGGCTTCGTCGCATCATACGATCCGTTAATCCGGCTCTGTTCGATTAGGTGACAGATAGAGACATCACCAGGTAGCTATTGGGGTGACAATTCGTTGGAAACTGATGCACCCATTTTGGATTCAGCGAGTTCTTTTAAGCGATACCCATTTGAATTTCTGTAGATTGTGTTATCATGCATTGCCCGAATGCTTTTGGAGATGCGTATATCGGAAATCCATTTTCTTTCCATGTTCTTTTGCATTATGGAATTCTCATGACCACGTCCTTTGAGTTTCTTTTGCTGCCCTTTTAAGTTTATGCAGCATTTGATTGCTAGTTACCGAGTCTTTTTATCTCTATCGTTGGAGATCGATTTGGCCAAGTAAAAAATATTTCATTTTGCGGAAGATCGTTCCATAACATGTATTTTTCTCTTGTGGGTTCATTTAATTGTTGACTCATTCCTCAGTATTGGGTGATTCAGGGTCGTGTGGTGCGAGTTCTGCAAAGATCTTCATATCGAACGCCCGGGCATTTGTGCACGAGGCTCAATGACGCGAGGGAGGAGAAGGCTGCCGAGGAGGAGGAGCAGAAGGAAGCGGCTCGTGCCATTCAACAAATTGACGCACTGAGCGTTAGTTTGTAAGTAAGACTTCTCTGCCACGCGACCAAACAGGAGATTAAACTTTGACTTTGATCCGGTAAAGGGCTAACTCTTAGTTTCTCGTAAGTGTTGCTCTGCGGTGACGCGATGCAAATGAGACTCTAGCCTGTGCCGCCATGTTTGTTGGGATTCTGTCTACGCATGAAAAATTAGATGCGATAGGTTCCTGGAGCTGTACTCCTCGCATGAAAAATGCTTTCCTATGTTATTTTGTAAATTTTCGTTGTTTGATTGAGGCATAGATAGATGGAGCGATCTATTCGAGTTCCCAAAGACCATTGCACCTTTGTCTTAGAGGAGTCCGCTTTAACAATTTCTGATCTTTTATGAAGAATTCCTTCTCTCAGACTATCTTTAGTCCACTTGAACTTCTTCAGAGTCTGTTCGTGGAGAAGATTCACTATCTTGACACAAGTGGTCATGCTTTCCATGATTTGGCAACCCGGTAATGTTTATTACGTGTCCTTTTGGTTAATGTTGCATCTCCATTCTCATGCCAACCCTCTAGGCAATTCGAGCATGTGATGATGCCAGATTCTTGCTGTACACGAATCTCCAATCCACCCTTTGCCCTTCATCTGATCTTAATATTGTCCAATCAAGACATTGATCTCTCTCCAAGACATTAACCTATCTAAACTCGTAAGAATGAGGGTTTGACAGCAGTTCGGGTTATTTCCATAGCCAGAGCACTGCACTTCACTATGATCCTAGCTCTGGCTTCCACTATTATGATGCTATAGGTAGCGAATAACGGCTTAAGAAGATAAATTCCGACTATGAGTGATCGTCGGCTTCGAAATGTTACAACTTTGCTTTCTTATTTGGCAGGGAAGTGTGTTACACGAGAAGAGGCGTATAACACAGTCCAAGTTTCGAGTAATTTCAAATGCTGGAAAGCCATTTCCGACAAGATAGTGTCATCTTCAAAGGGAAGTCGAGTTTTGGAGAAACTAGATCCTGCCAAATCCGAAGATGCACCAGCACCCGGGTCAGTTGTTTCTGGATCCTCGAATCTCAGGCGAGAGTAGTCAAAAGGAACCGTCTCGCCTTTCGCCATCAACAAAAGAAGAGGCAGGAGGAGAAGCCGGAGGTTATAACAGAGGAGGCAGAAGCGACACCTAAAGCGAGGGAGAAGGCTTCGGAAACGAGAGTCGAAGAGAGGGAGAAACTGTTGCTTGGCCTTTACAGTGGAAGCTGTACATGAGGAAAGCAAGCGCACACATTAGTACTGTATAATGCTCGGGCTTCCAGCACGTTGATTAATTTCCATTTTCCGATATGATTCTTGCGATGAGACCGCATGCCTGAAATCTACCGCCATTAGTCTTTGCGATGAGCATCTGTTCTTGTTATCTTGACCTATAACAGTGGAAATTAACTGAATCATGCGCCACTGCCAGAGTAAACACATGTTCCACAGAGCTCAACCAGACCTCAAACTTCGCATAGTTTAACTAATCATGGAAGTACACAGTTGTTATGCGATATCCATCGTGTTTATCACGGCTCATCATGAGCTTGAAGATGTCCCGGAGGCTGGACCAACCCACCACCGTTTCATGCGGTGTGTCGACACTCCCACTTCCACACCGCATGAGCACGCCTGTCTGAACTGGCCCGCCACTCCCACTTCCGTTGACCGCGACTATAACCCTAATAGCATATAACACGTATATTTAGGTATTCACGCTCACGAACGGTGGCTAAGGCTGGTGGAGACTTCGTGCATTGTTGGGAATAAAAAAGGCTTTTCGTAATCCAAGCTCATCTCGTAAATTAGATTCTTACAATTATTATCTAGAGACTTGGAGTCTTGAAAATTGTTATTGAGGAAATTAATGTTTACTTATTGTTGCTTATTTTCAAGATATTTTTAATTGTTCTAGTTATCTAAAGGGTCTATAAATATTATGAAATCCTTCAAGACATATTTGAACATCAATTCCAAATTTTATTTTTCCAACATTTGGTATCAGAGCCAGTTTTGGCTGAGTTTTATGAATTCGGCTTAGAAAATCTTGTGTCATATGACCTCTGTGAATGGTGCCGGGACGATCCAACCTCAACTCCCATGGTTCAATGCGAAGAATTTGAGCATTGGAAGATCCAGATGGAGGTGCTATTCGGGTTTCAGGAGCTGAACGAGATTGTGGAAGAAGGATTCGGGGAGCCAGAAACGCCGACAAATTTGACAACGGAGGAGCAGAGGACGATAAAAGAAAATCGCAAGAAAGACCGTAAGGCTCTCTTTTACATCTTTCAAGCTATAGATTCGTCAATCTTTGAAAAAGTGACGAATTTGAAGACGGCAAAAGAAGCTTGGGACTCTCTCATCAAAATATACAAAGGCGTTGAGAAGGTTCGGCTTCAGACTCTTCGTCGACAATTCGAGCTCCTTCAAATGGAAAAGTCGGAGTCCATTTCCAACTATTTCTCACGGACATTGGCTCTTGTCAATCAAATGAAGGCCAATGGTGAGACTATTGGTGACCAATAGATCGTTGAAAAGATTCTTCGGACGCTAACTTTGCAGTTCGAATATATTACGACTTCCATTGAAGAGTCTCGGGATCTCTCTATTTTGACCGTTGATGAGTTGATGGGCTCTCTACAAATGCACGAGCAGCGACTCAAGGAGAAATCCAAGACGGTAGAGGAAGCACTACAAAGCCAGTTGGTGTTGCCCGATGAAAAGAAGAAACTTTCTAATCAAAGGAAAGATAAAAAGTGGCAAGAGAAGCATTCTGGACAACGAAAAGATAAGTCCCATATTCAGTATTTTAATTGTAAAAAGTATGGGCATTACCAATCTGATTGCCGAAGCAAAAAGATTGGTGGTCAAAAGTTTCATGCCAAGGTAGCAAGATTTGTTAATAGCGACGATGAGCATGACAATGGTCTTTTATTCACGTGTGATGCTGCGGTGGATAACCAGAAGAACATTTGGTACTTAGACACTGGATGTAGCAATCACATGTGCAGCGAGAAGGAATTATTCCCAAAACTTGATGACACCTTTCGTTCAGAGGTGAGGTTCGGGAATAATGCCAAAGTTCCTATCATGGGAAAGGGGACAATTAAAATCAAGGTGAAGGATGGGTCGGTTCAAAGCATTTCCGACATTCATTATGTTCCCAGTCTTCGAGAAAATCTCCTAAGCATGAGACAATTGTCCGAGCGAGGCTATCACATGACCATTAAGGATAAGCTTTGCACGATTCATGATGGCAAAGGAGGGTTGATTGCGAAGGTAAAAATGGCTCGAAATCGACTTTTTCCTTTGTATATTAATTATGCTACCTCGTGTTTTAGTGCCTCGGTGCAAGATTCTTCATGGCTTTGGCACAAGCGGTTCGGGCATGTGAATTTTGATAGCTTGAAGCTGTTGTCTCGAAAGAAGATGGTGCGTGGACTACCCGAAATTTCTTCTCCGAAGGAGATATGTGAACCATGTGTTATTGGAAAAAAGTGCAAAGAAAGCTTCCCTTCAGGACAATCATGGAGAGCTTCAAAGCCGTTGGAGTTAGTGCACTCTGACCTCTGCGGACCGCTCGGTGAATCGTCAAATCGGGGGTACAATTATTTTGTTACCTTCATCGACGACTTTAGCCGGAAAACATGGGTTTATTTCTTGAAGCACGAGTCCGACGCCATTGATGCTTTCAAGGAGTTCAAAGCCTATGTAGAAAAACAATGTGGGCACCAAATTCGGATTCTTCGAACTGATCATGGCACTAAATATTTGGTTGGTGATGGCTTCTTCAAATAGTGTGGCATCAAGCATCAATTGACAGCACGGTATACTCCTCAACAGAACGGAGTAGCAGAGAGAAAAAACAACACTATTGTTGATGTGGTTCGCACCATGCTTCGTTCCAAACAATTGCCTCAGCATTTCTGGGCAGAGGCGGTTGCTTGTGTTGTTTACTTGTTGAATCAGTGTCCTACTAAAGGTCTTGAGTTCAAGACTCCGGCGGAGGTGTGGAGTGGTCGAACCCCTTTAGTTCAGCATCTTCGCGTGTTCGGGTGTATTGCTTATGCCCATGTGCCAAATGAGCTTCGCAAGAAGCTTGATGAGAAGCGCGAGAAGTGCATCTTCCTTGGTTACAGTAATGAGCCAAGGGTTATCGGTTGTATAATCCAATAACAAAGAAGGTGGTTATCAGTCGAGATGTCACCTTTGATGAGGAAGGTGAGTGGACTTGGAGCATGGAGGAGAAGAAGCAATTTCACTTTGTCCTGGACGAAGAGAAGTTAGTTCAACCCGATTCAGATGGTCAATCTGAACTAGTAGCGGCATCGATGCAACCTGATCCGGTAGCAGAGACTCAGTCGGATTCTGCTGAAACGTCATCACGTCCACGGCGAGAACGAGTTTTACCGGCTCATTTGAGGGATTGTGTTTTGTCCAATGATGACGATCCCTCTGAGGAAGAAATTATTAATTTTGCTCTCTTTACAGATTGTGATCCGACAAACTTTAAGGAGGCTTCCCAAGATGATGGTCGAGTTCGTGCTATGGATGATGAGATATATGCGATTGAGAAAAATGATACATAGAAGCTCACTTCTCTTCCAAAAGGCAAGAAGTCCATCGGCATGAAATGGGTCTATAAGACCAAGTAGAAGCCTAATGGTGATGTTGATCGGTTGAAGGCTCGTCTTGTAGTCAAGGGTTACAAACAAAAATCCGAGATTGACTATTTTGAGGTATTTGCTCATGTTGGAAGAATGGAAACTATTCGCGTGATCTTTGCTTTGGCTGCTCAAAGACGTTGGAAAATACACCAAATGGATGTCAAGTCCGCATTTCTCAATGGCATACTTGAGGAGGAGGTGTATGTGGATCAACCTGAGGGGTATGTCAAGAAAGGACAAGAGGGTTTCGTCTACAAATTGAAGAAAGCTCTTTACGGTCTCAAGCAAGCACCGCGAGTATGGTATACCAGAATTGATTCTTATTTCATGAATCATGGTTGTAACCGATGTCCTTATGAGCATGCTTTATATGTGAAGATTGGCTTGAACGGTGAGATGCTCATTGTTTACCTAAATGTTGATGATCTCATATTTACCGGAAATTGTCCTGAGATGATTTCTGACTTCAGGGAGGCCATGACTCGTGGGTTTGAGATGGCGGACATGGGTCTCATGTATTATTTTCTCGGCCTTGAAGTTACACAATTGGAGGATGGTATTTTTATTTGTCAACAAAAGTATGTCAAGGACATTCTTAAGTGTTTCAAGATGGCTACTTGTAAACCAATTAGCACTCCAATGGAGGAAAGATTGAAGTTAACAAAAGATGGAAGTGGCTTCGAAGTCGATCCCACATATTTCAAGAGGCTAGTCGGGAGTCTACGATATTTGACTTCTACTCGGCCAGATCTTGTTTATAGTGTTGGGATGGTAAGCAGATTTATAGAGACTCCTAGACAATCACACTTGCAGGCGGTGAAAAGAATTCTACGATACATTAAAGGTACTGTTGATGATGGTATATTCTACACTATTTCTAATGATTTTCAGCTTATGGGATATACAGACAGTGATTGAGGAGGTGATATTGGAGAAAGGAAGAGTACTTCCGGTTATGTTTTCTCTTTAGGAAATGGAATTTTTTCTTGGTCCTCGAAGAAGCAACAGGTGGTTGCTTTGTCCAATGCGGAAGCGGAATATATAGAAATGGCTTATTGTGCTACTCAAGCAGTTTGGCTACGTTTGATGTTTGCTGAATTACGTCATAAGCAGGAGCATCCGACGGTGATTAATTGTGATAATAAGTCAGCAATTGCCCTTGCAAAGAATCCGGTCTTTCATGGAAGAAGCAAGCATATTGATATAAAGTATCATTTCATTCGAGATCTAGTGAAGTCCGAGGAGATTGTGTTACAGTTTTACAAGTCGGAAGACCAAGTGGCTGACATGTTTACTAAGCCGTTGAAGACGGACTCCTTCCTTAAACTCAAGAGAATGATCGGCATGGTCAAGATGAGCTCGGTTTAAGGGAGGCTGTTGGAAATAAAAAAATGATTTTCGTAATCCAAGCTATCCTTCAAGACATATTTGAACATCAATTTCAAATTTTATTTTTCCAACATGCATATATCAATATAGAATTAAACTAACTACAGTCAACTCTGACATCTCTTTAGAGTTTTTCCGCGTTCTTGAGAAAGGCTGCATGTGACGCTTACCCTTTTTCGTTTTCCCTTCCTCCTTGTGAATGCACGTGAAATACTTGACCAAAAAAAAAAAAAATGCACGTGAAATAGGAAATACACGAAGTTACCGTCGTTCGCTGCAACGATGGCAGGCGTAGGATTGGATGTATTTATATGTATTATGGCATAAACAACGACTGGAGATTAATTAAAATATGCAGATATGGCCGAGGCTACGGCTTAGGTTCTTGGATCATATGTCTGGTCATAATAGAGTTGTCATTCAATGGCCATTGGCCAACTATTGGCCAATTCAATGATCGTAGCCCAGTCAAAGTGTTTGACCACTGACTTAGCAAGCACATCGTGCACATCACTCTGCCTCTCTCTCCGACATTGGCATGATAAATAAGCCTTACCTTCACCCATCACAAGCATTATATTGGGACAAAACCCTAGCGAGCCATGGCTAGATCCCTCGTCTTTCTCTTACTCGCCCTTGCTTCCTCTCTCTTAACCCTATCCCCGCCTGTGACCGAGGCGCGCGGTGGGGCGTCCATCGCCTCCCTGATCCCCGAACAGCTCTTCGACGGCATCTTCCTTCACAAGGACGATAGTGCGTGCCCAGCCAAGGACTTCTACACTTACGACTCGTTTGTGCGAGCCGCGAGCTGCTTCCCGAAGTTTGGCCGCACTGGGAGTGTGAGGATGCGCAAGCGCGAGATCGCAGCCTTCCTTGCCCAGGTGTCGCACGAGACGACCGGTGGGTGGGCGACGGCGCCGGACGGACCGTATGCGTGGGGGCTGTGCTTCAAGGAGGAGGTGAGCCCGCAGAGCGACTACTGCGATCCAAGCGACAAGGAATGGCCTTGTTATCCGGGCAAGTCTTACAAAGGAAGAGGACCCATCCAACTATCTTGGTAAGAACCATGACCCTCCATAGCTATATCTCATACATATCGTCAAAATTTAAGAAGCTCTGGTCATTGGAATAGCGAGCATAGGCGAGAGTTGTGCTGCATTCGTGTAGTTAAAGATAACAAGGATTTGCCACGTGGCAGGAACTTCAACTACGGACCCGCCGGGAAAGCGCTCGGCTTCGACGGCCTGAGGAACCCGGAGACGGTGTCCAACAACTCGCTGGTCGCGTTCAAGACGGCGCTGTGGTTCTGGACGACAGAGAGGAAGCCCAAAACCTCCTGCCACACCGTCATGGTCGGGAAGTACCGGCCGTCCAAGGCCGACCTCGCGGCGAACCGGACGGCCGGGTTCGGGCTCGTCACCAACATAATCAACGGCGGCCTCGAGTGCGGAATCCCCGGCGACGCAAGGGTCAACAACCGGATCGGCTTCTTCCAGAGATACGCCAAGCTGTTCGGGGTGGACACCGGACCCAACTTGGATTGCCAAAATCAGAAGCCCTTCTAGTCAAGAAATAAACAAAAGGAAGATTGAAAAGATGATGAAGATTGCAGTTAGGAACCATGATGCTGTGTCTTAGAATAAAATTTGCAGAATGGTCCTTGTCGGGACAAATGGTAAATTCCAAGAGAATTGGGTTGCATGGGAGCTGACAAAGTTTGCATCACGATTTGGATTCTATTTGGTCCTGATCTTTTTGTCCCTGGTCTGATTCCATCTTTTAGCTGTTATTAATTCTATCCACCGTGATGGATGGAGACATAATTCATTAAATTCAAGTTTGGATACAAGTCTAATGTCCGAGCCCACCAACAACAAAAAATTTCTAACGACTAACCAGAGAAATCATGGCCGAACCAAGGCTCAATTTCCTAAAATACCCCAATTTAAGGTTCGATCCCAATTTTGCCTCGAACTTTTCTTTTGCCTAAAGAAAAATTCCAAACTTTTGCTCTAATCTCAAATCTGCCTACACATCAAAAAATCGCCATTAATTTCTTCAAAATTATCAAATCTTGGTTAGTTAGAGATTCATTATTAGAACCTACATGTTTGTCAATACCCTCACCTTCATATGAAATAGCAATAATCTTCTAATGTTGGTAATTTTGAATAAGCCAAAGGCGATTTTTGGGCGAATGGATAAATTTGGTAATAGAGTCAAAGTTCGAGACATAAAGAAATGGTAAGTGCACTGAAAGTCTTAAAAACTTGTCATGAAAGTACAATTGAGTTTTAAAACTTTCAAAAAGTACATAATCGAGTCCTAAAACTTGTCATGAAAATACAATTGAGTCCTAAAACTTTCAAAAAGTGCAATCAAATCTTAAAATTTGTCAAGTTTGTGCAATCAAGTCCTTTCATAAACTCTATTTAACTTGACAAGTTTTTGGATTTGATTGCATTTTTTGATAGTTTGAAAACTCAATTGCGCTTTCGTGACAAGTTTTAGGATTTTTAATGCACTTATCTCATTAAAATTGGGTCTAAAGTGGAGGATTTTTCTTAGGGAATCAGCCCTCGAATGAAAATCGAGAAGAGCTGGCCCCTAAATGGACATGGCAATTAGCATCACAAGATTGGGCTTTTGGAGTTGGACCGTTTCCCATATGAATGGAACAAAGCTATGGTTTATACTTATCGACTTATTAAACGAAATTCATAGCAGGCTTTGTTTTCAGCAGAGAATGCTTCTACAACGATAAGAAATAACCCTTTCTTTCAAAGACGAAAAAGAGCACCAGCAAAAAAGAAATTAGGAAATTTCATGAATCCTAATTCACTCAATTAATTTATTACATACTCCGATTCAGTTTCAAGTTCGTGTCGTTTTGAGTTAGATCAGGACTTTAAATGCGATCGGGGTTCAAGTTGCATTGTAGGTTTGTGTCGTAGTTATGCCAATTGGGCTGAAAGGGGGTGCACATGTTGAAGTTCAATCATGAAATATTAAGTTGAAGGGCAGTGCAATAGTTACTTGATCATGATCGGACAATCGGTGAACTCTTCCTTAATTTCTTGCCTATCTGGCTCAAATTCGACTTAGGATATATATAGGTCTTGATTCACATTCAGCACTTCGTTAGCGATGAATCTCAATTTGATTGGTCTTTTCTTTTGGGGCTTACAATAAATATTCTAAATCGTTGGAATACCCTACTAACCTCATCAGATGCGTTCTATCTTGGTCTTGCCGACTCTCATGCTAAGTGATTACGATAATACACGAGTTTTTATTTTAGAGGTAGTGTCGAGAGAGAGCGCGAATGCCACCATGTGTAAATGAACTTTGAAGGCACATGATGCGTTTCGGAAAGCATTTAGGAAAAGTTTTTTTAGAAATGCAAAGAATTTTAGCCTAAAGGGTTTTGGTTTCCCCAATGGTCGATGGTAAAGTTAGTCCTAGTTCTACTACTTTGGTGTAGTCTCGTGCCACTTAGTGATCGACACGTGGAGCTCCCGACCTTTAAGTGCTCCTACTTGGTCCTCTCTCTTTCTCAAGATTGTAAAAAAAATGCTCATCAACCACCAAAGAAACAAGAAAAGTGCCAAAAAAGTCCTAAATATATTGTATTGGTAGTAACCGTTCATCCGGCTAATTTAAGTTAGAAATTACTGACTTGGATGCTGGCAATCCTACATGGCATGGTCGGCATTAATGTGGACAAAATTCATAATTTTTAAATACCTTTTTTCTTTTTTTTTTTCTCTTTTCTTTTCCTTTTTTTTTCTTTACCCTCACTGGCCAACCAACGCCAGCCACAGGCTGGTTTGGGCGAGGGCCACTGCACCCTAACCGGCCATGAGCAAGGGCCTCCGCACCCTCGCCTGTGGCCGACGAGGGTGCGAAGGCCCTCGCTTGGATTTGGGTGATGACTTAGCGGTCTCGCCTGTGACCAACGAGAGTTGTCGGCCCACGGTATAAAGAAAAGGAAAAAAAAGAAAGAAAAGAAAAGGAGTAAATTTAAAAAAGCAATAAAAAAATTCTGAAAAAATATTTAAAAAATTATAAATTTTGTCTACATCAGCGATTTCCGGCTTAAATTGACCGAATGGATTGAATTGATACTAATGTAATAAGTTTAGGACTTTTTTAGTACTTTTCCCAAAAAAAAAAAACAGTAAACCAAATTCATTCAAGGATAATCAATCAATCCATTCACGCGTTCAGTTTGCTAAAAGTGATCGGTCGATAGAAAATCATCTATGATTAAAAAAAATACGCATGCTTAATATTAGAAAAATGAATTCACTAATTAGAAAAAGGGAGAAAATATTTTCATATAAAATGATTTTTTCAAGAAGCATTTTTTTTCTTTACCCTGAAGTGACACACTGTACTTGTTCCTCGAGGGAGGGTATAGGGGATGATCCTAATTTATTATAGGGTTATTACCACGAAAAATTTCAAATCGGTACATCTGTGACAAATTTACTCAAAATTAATTTTTTGACCACCAAAACTGGTACACATGTGAAAAATTTACCCTCAGTTAGTTTCCATTAATTTTTACTGTCAAATTGCTTATTTAAATGACACATCACAATTGACGAATGTACTGGTTTGAGGTTTTACCTTCTGTTTGCCTCACGTATACTAATTTGTGATTTTTTTTTGTATTAACTCAATTTAATGGAGGGTAAATTTGTCACAAATGTACCAGTTTGAGGTTTTTGGTGGTCAAAAAATTACTTTGCGGTAAAATTTGTTACAGATGTATCAGTTTGAGATTTTTTGTGATTAAAAAATTAATTTAAGGTAATTTTGTCACAAATATGTTAGTTTGAGATTTTTCGTGATATTATGTGTCGTCCTCTGATATAGGTCCGTGGGCCCCAAGGAGGGGAAAAAATAAAAAAACAGGTTGGTGGACCCCAAGAAAGCTCCGCGCATTTGGTCTTGTAAGGGGGTTTTCCCTCGTTGCCATCGACGAGACACATCTTCATCACCGTCATCGAACGAGCGGTCAATCGAACGAGGATGTCACTGCGGTGGGCCCCCCACGACAGGACATCGCCATCTAATCCGACGGTGGCGATGCGATTATGATTGGCCGGGTTTCGCTTCGTCACTCTCTCTCTCTCTCTCTCTCACTCTCTCTCTCTGTCTGGCAGCAGCAGCATCGTACAAGTGTACTGTTCGGGCAGGACAAGCCCCGTAGGAGGAGGCGGAGCAAAAACACGGTCACGTGGACCACGCCCGGATCACGTGAAGGACCACCCCCCACCTTTTGCTCTCCCCACCACCCACCACCACTGCCACCGAGCTTTTTCCTCCAGCGACCGATCCGACAGGCCGACGCCGCCCCCACGCAACGTCCCGCTGCCACCACCTCCCCCCCCCCCCCCCCCACCCCATCCCCCACCCCACCCCATATCCATCGCCCTCCACGTGGGGCCTTATCTCATCGCAGTCCTTCCGAAACTCCGGTTTGTCGTTTTGCGCGCCTCTGAGGTTCGTTCCGTGTCGAAGGATATCGTGGGGGGTTCCTTCGCCAGCGCACGGCAACGTGGGAGGGCGACATTATCATGATTCATCTCATCTGGAGGAAAATGAACCCGCGAAAGCGACGGCCACTTACCCCCCCCCCCCCCCCCGCCAACTTTCATGTCACTTCTTCTCTTCTGGTCTGGTGCTGCTCGAACGTGGCGAGGGAGATGGAAAGTGATCTCTTGAATGGAACAGGTTCCGCCTCATCAAACCCGGAATGAATCTCCAAAGATATGCAGTGATGGCTTACGTCCAACACCAACTGATATCCGCTTTGATTTGTTTCTGGCCATCAAGTAGCCAAATTTCTTTCAAGAACCCACCCCACCTCCAAAGTGAGAGGACATTAATGCTACTCGGGTTGGGTTTGCACCGCATGTTGACAAAGGCACGTTGAAACCAAAGCTTCCAATATCTCCACCAACCAAGAAACTGGTAAAGATTTCTCAAGAGGGGTGAACAGAGAGACACGCTGTTGAAATCAAAGAGGTGGGGTTACGTGCATCCTCGGATCACACAGATGGGTGGGAGATGGGCCCCAGAAATGAAGTGGGAGGATTAAAAGTTTGAAGCTCCCGATCCAGCCCCCCACCTCCAAAGTATCAGGGGGGACATTGGATTTGGATGGAAACGGGGAGTGTCTTTTGGTTTGTAGCATCCGCGTGTGGGGACCAACTCAAACCCTGATGGTATGTCACGCTCACGCTCACGCTTCACTGCTTACCACCATATATTAAAATCCTGATAGGCTCGCTTCAGTATCTTGCAGCCCCGTGGACACCTTCTCTTCCCTTCCTTGCGTTTGGTGTTGTGTGGAGTGACTGGCGAGTTGCTCGGAACCATCATCGACCGCAGCCTCTGCCGCCAGTTGGCATCTCTCCTCCTCGTTCCTTTCGCACGCAGATGCTGGAGGAATACAGAGGCCATCAAGGAAGATCGACGTTGACCGGGACGAGGGTTTTAGCAAACCTAGCAGCTGCTTCCATGTGAGTTGCTTCGTGTTCTTGAGATGTCGCGACCCATCTTCACGCCTTGATCAAGATGTTCTCGTCCTTTTTCTTTCCCTAGTGCTCTTGATTTAATTTTCTTGGCTCATGAGGCTGTGCAGGCCTGACCATGAGTTTGTGGAGCTGGTGTGGGAAAATGGCGGGATTGTGATGAGAGGAAGCACTCCGCCAAGCAGATGCGTCGTCTCCAGCCGGTCTAATGACGGCAAAGTGGCTTACAATGCTCCTGACTCAGGCACTCGTGTGAAAAATCCCTTCCCTGGTGACTTCTATATTCGGGGCGTTGCACACCACAATGGCATGGACTCTTCTGCTCAAGGCAATGCTCATGATGATGATGTAGTAACTTCTCCTGATGATAAGAATCGGACATATGTGGTGGACGCTGCTTCCAAACATGGAGATGCAGATCATCCAGTGTCATCAAGAAACGAGTCCTTGTTCATCAGGAAATCCTCTCACCCTACCAAGACTTGCGACGACGGTCACCGTTGGCCGTATCAGTCTCCCATGCAGCAAGGCCAAGATTCGACTCGGTTCGTGGGATCAGGATTATGTCGAAACCCCCATATGTGGTCGGTCAATCACTACTCGTCCAAGGCGATGGTGTTGAGGGAGTCAAATTCTCTCCGCAAGCCCAAAAACACGAACTTTTCCCTCTTCTTACGGCCGCCTGTCGTCCTCAGGGCTAAGAATAGAGAGACGACCGAATTGCCAATGAGATTACCAACCGTTGAAGATCTCCCCCGCGCGGAGACAAAAACTGACAAGAGAGCAGGCATCGGAGATGCCCGAGAGGCGCCATTGACTGAGCCGGCAGCGGCTTTTGGAAGACGAGCGGATTTAGCGGATGATAAGGCGAAGCCGATGTTCACGGATGATAAGACTTCAGGAAACGCTTTTCCTGATGAACACTCTATAGTCCTTGGCGTAAAAGA
Source organism: Syzygium oleosum (assembly GCF_021117445.2). NCBI lineage: Eukaryota > Viridiplantae > Streptophyta > Magnoliopsida > Myrtales > Myrtaceae > Syzygium > Syzygium oleosum. Next base: position 324,506 of record NW_026607512.1, read on the forward strand.
CAATTCCCTTAGAAACAGAAAATCTAAAGATCAATGCCGGGATCCGTCGTCGACCATAGCAGCGACGGCTATAGATAAAACAATGCCCGGTGAGCGACGACCTTGTGACCCGACACCGGTTGCATCTTCTTCTGTGTGCTCGCGAGAAGCCTCCAACTATCCAGTAGGTACATTGAAGAGGAAGCACGAAGACTCCGAATCGATATATCCAGGTGATGTAAGTGACGCAACTGGAATTCTCTCTCCTTCATGCGTGTTTCTCCGACCATCCCACACAACTTATGTGACCGTGATATTCAATTGCCATTTTGCTGCAGGATGAGGATGATGATGATGAAACAGAAGAGGTGAAGCGAAAAGTACGGACTCGAAGCAGAGCAACAATTCACAATCTATCAGAAAGAGTAGGTACCCTGAACGCATAGAATTAATAGAGCAAACCAATAAGTGATCTAACCGTCGCATGTTATAACAGAGACGCAGAGACAGAATCAATAAGAGATTGCGTGCCTTGCAGGAACTTCTGCCAAATTGTGACAAGGTTGGTATTAATTTCGATTCAGATGAATAAAATAAAGCAACCTACCACATGATCCCCCTGCATAACAAAGGAACTGTAACTCTTTACCAATACTCGATGATCACTGTGCACGTCTTCCTTCCAGCTCATTCTTTCTTTCTCTGAAAATAAGGTGAATAAAGCTTCGGTTCTGGATGAGGTGATCGAGTATCTAAAGACCCTTCAGCATCAATTACAGGTAAAAAGGAATTCTTCTGACGCTGCATGCTAATGCATTAGAAATAACACGAGCAACAATATATCCTGAACCTGTAACTTGATGCAGATTATGTCGACTAGGTCGCCGGTTTTCATGTCTCCGATGATGTTACCCACAGGCGTACATAATATGCACACACCGCATATGAGTCAATTCCCACTAGGAATGGGTATGAGAATAGGCGCAGGAGCCGATTGCAGCACATTTCAGTTCCCAATCCCGCCTATCTCTGGAGCCCCCACTTTGCCTCGAAGTAATGGAACCGGCATACCTATGTTTGGAGTCCACCCAATTCCATATTTGCCTTTCATTCCGACCCTAACACGACCAGTTTCAGCTGCGGATGTTTCTGGAACAACCACTGCAGTTGAACACGGGGAATCTGCAGCCCGATCTGGCAATTGCGATGTAATCCAGAACAAGGAATTCTGAGAAGCTGGAGGTCATATCGTGCGTGCCAGTAAATACTTGTTTAATAGGCATTTACCCTGTGGACAATGTCTTAATTCCCTCTGAGCAACATTGTACATGCGGGAAATAAGAGGTCTCTCAAAAGCAAGACTCTGCCAATTTTGTTCCCAATGAGGATGCCTACTTTGAAGTATGGCGGAGGGGAGAATTTAAAAAAAGTAGCATTGACAAACATTCTTTTTCCAAAATGATCATTCACCACTTGTGCATTATACTGGACTGCAAAAAATGGAGCTGTCTACTGGTTTGCTTGTTTAACGGTCTGACAGAAGGAAAACTTTCATGTAAACAATAGCTCTTCCCGAAAAGGAAAACAATCAAAAGCTACAGATCTTTGCTATACATCTTCATAATGGAGCTGCATACGGTACATTGCTCAAGACACATCCAAGTTGCCTCATATACATGAAGGTACATTATCAGAGAAACTGTATATCATATTACACCGTTCCACATTTCAAGTTACTATCGAATGTCAGACCAAATGCATTGCGCTAAAGAGAATAATTACAAAAATCTCAGGTCACCATCAAGTGAGCTGAAACATCTTGCAAATTTATCATTGATGAAATCTCTGTAAGCATTCGTGCTAAGCAGCTTCAGCTTCAAACTTTGAATATTTATGTTCCTCCTCACTTGCTCGAGGTGCACCATCGTGCCCAAGTTCCTCGGATGCACCAACTGCAAGTTTTAGATTTGAAAAGGCATCACTTAGAGAGGCCGCAGATTCCAATTCCTCTGCTTCTTTTGCAGCATTATCTATCTGATCACCTATCTGAGAGTGTTCTTTCCCAACTTCCAACTCTAACTTCCTAAACTCATCGGCGACATCCTCATCCTCAAATCTGCCAGATGATGTTGATTCTGTGAGCAGGAAAGAAGACGAGTCAGAAAAGCAAAACTTGAAAAGACACAGACCATAAGTGGGAAAAGGGATATCATATACCTAGAGCCCTTTCAACTTGCTTCTGGAAATCAATGCTCTCATCAATTTCTTCCAGACAAAGTTCAACTTCCCCTACACTGATCTTGTTTTCCTTAATTGCCCGAGCTCCAATCTGGATCGCTTCTGAAACCTATAATCAGCTATTACAAGTTAGTATTTTTAGAATCACCTAAATATTAAGGAAGCAGGATGATCTGCATATATCCTCGATATTAGTCAATGGTTCGGCATCACCTAAATATTCAGATACCTTTTTTGTAGATTCAGCATCAGAAATAATCTGAAGAACTTCCTCCACTCTGTTCAAGAGTGTTGCACATTTTTCTCTGCTCTCAGAGGCCAGCTTCAACTCCCTTGCATACCTGAGCGCAACTTTCTTGTTTCCAGCTTTCAGAGAAGCAGCAGCTAAACTTCTGGTCCTGCAAATAGATATCAGAAAACAACATTAAGTTACAGAAACATTAACGAGTTACACATAGAGCAAGCTCCTATAACAGGAATGCAAATGAAAAATGTTCCCGTTCCATGTATTTAAATGATGCCAGTCACGCATCAGTTCAGATACTTAAATTTTACTCCAACATTTACTTGGTGAGCATGAAAATATATGAGATTATTCAACAATCAACTAGACACAATACAGGAGTAATTACTTCTCATAGCGTCGATCAATCAAGTCGAGTTGTTGTTGAAGCTTTTCCGTCGTCCAAATTAAGTGCAAAACGTCATGATCTAGACTTGTGATAGTGGAAACTGCAGCGGCCGTAAGAGAAACTTTAACACCCTGCAAAGTGGAAACTCATAAAATATAATTAACCCTGCAAGAAGCGCGACATCAAAATAACAATCATTTGAGATAACAATTCTTCCTTCTTGTCTTTGTTGATCAAAACTCAGACACCGGCAAGGTAGCTTGTAGTGAAGGTATTTAAAAGATTAAAGGCCGACTTGATAAGAAATAACAGAATTTCCCTTCATTTGTACCTTAAAAAACTAAATTCAATGTTGGTACCTCTATAGACTTTATGGATGGTACCGAGACAACAACATATCCTGTTCTACCCTCTAAAAAGTTCAGTAATTAACCATGCCAAGGGCTATCAGGGAAACACAATCAGTAATGGTAGAGAAATAAAAAAGATAAGACATAGAATACCTCTATATGTTCCTTCTTGTGAATCGACAAGTATTGTGCTTTTCTGCATCCTGACAAATAGCTCAAAATGATAGATTCTTCATCAGGTCCTCCACAAATCTCCCCGAACCTTCTCCTTGTTACAATGCATGAAGATGTCCAACTGCTCTCAGATAAGACATTGACAACTTCGCATGCTTTCTCCTAGAAAAATGAGATAACCAGCACGTGACATATTTGAGATTCCGTCACAAGATCGCTTTATGAAGACCACTGCCTATTCTGTAGTTGTCAGGTGAAAGTAACTAATAGCAGATTCAGGTTCTTGTGGATTATGAAAAACAAATAAAGGTAAATAAATATCGATCTACAGTATAAATCCCTTTACAAAGAAAAGATGTAACTGAATACACTCCAAAGCAAAAAAACCTCCCCTCCGCTCCATCCCGCAAAATGCAATTTCAACAAGACAGATCTCATAGACCAAAACTGTGCTTAAGGTTTTTTAAAAGTGGCTATCAACATACACACCTTGAGGAGAGCTGCAAGAATGACACTATCTTCCAGTACTGCTTCGCTACTCGACGGTCTAACCACCAAAAGTCTTACTTTCCTCAAAATCTGGGAAAGCCGTCCGCTACTTGGGTCTCCAAGATCAGCTTTTCGGAGAATATCACCTTCATCATACATCAAAGACTGAAAAATGAAGAATAAAGACAACCCACAAGCTCACGGGGACAAGTAGTTAGTAACTCTATCCCAAAAAAATTACAAAAGGCGCACCGCAGAAGATGCAGGAACCAATGCTAAATCTACTAAAGCGAAGCAAAACCGCGTAATTGCCCCCAGCATCTGGGCCACAACACACTAAGTATCGAGCATAATTTCACTAAAGCAACTCAATGCCTAATAAGTCCCAGCAAAACTAGAATACTTGCATCGGAAATTTCCCAAATTGGTTCGGCAATTCCATAAACTATTCGATTGATGGCTCGGAGTAGCACGATACCAAACCGATAGCCGACGTTCACGAAAGCCATATCATGGAGCACCATAGCTATGCCACAAAGCAAACCATCACCACTAAGCTTACCAGAACATGATCGATGCACAGAGGAGTCAAACCGCCGCGGTTAAACCATTCCTTCGTCACCTTGAACAAACAAAGGGACGCATCAATTCCAGTCCAGCAATTCCAGCCCCCCCCCCCCCCCCCAACCAAAAGAGAGAAAACCCACATGGAGGAGCATCGCAAGATGCGATTTTTCCCCCAAAACTAGACAACCCAATAGACGTAATCGAAACGAAACCTGAGAAGGGTCGACGATGAGGAGGCCGAAGCGGCGAGCGATCCGGAGAATCAAGTCCCTCCAGAACCGGTACCTGGGCTCCCAGTCGGACCTCTGGCCGCTGAAGGCCTTGAACCGCGCCGCCGCCACCACTTCATCGTCCCAGTCGGGGACTTCCCCGCGTATGAATTGGGCGAGGGAGTCGCCGCCGCCATCCATCTTCTGGTTCGATCGACGGAGCTCCCGCACGATCCGCAGGGCGCAGCGTCGCCGTCTCGCGTGCGCTCGTTTGATCTCAAAGGCAATTCATTTGAATAAAAGGAAAAGAATCAAAACAACACTTTATGTTTCAAATTAAAAAATTCACATATTGTACGGAATGAAAGTTCAACCTACTCTTTTTTTTTTTTTGGTCAAAAGAAGTTCAACCTATTTCAATTTTTTTTAAAAATAGGCTACTTGTTATTCAAATATAAATTATAATAAAATTTAATAAAACATGTAATAATGTTTGATTTTACGGTTTGATTTACTTTCGAAATAGTTGACACCCAAGCCATATCGGTTTATAGCGATTCTCTAGTTGCACGGCTTAATGAGTTTTATATCTAAACTTGAGTTGATATTCCATATCATCCTATTGCTTATTTGTCGCCGCGACATCATAACGAATAAAGCATCATTGTAGTAAATAAAAAGCAATAGAGGAAAAAAGTTGTTAAACGAACTTATAAGGAATTGAAATCTAGCGACAAAATTAGTTGACTTTTCTTTTATCTTGAACCTAGATATTATGAAACCGATCGCCATGTCTTTTCTTTTATTAAATGTGCTTGTTTTTTTTTTATTTCGCCATGTCGCGGAAGCAAAGACACCGTTCAACAATTTTTAACGGTTGTTTTGGAACCGTAGAAGCAAAGATGATATGTTGAACGCCGTCTTTTCTTTATTAAATGTGGTTGTTTTTTGTTTCGCCACGTTGCGGAAGCAAAAACAGTATATTCAACAGTTTTTAACGGTTGTTTTGGATTTTGGATCGTAGAAGCAAAGACGATATGTTCTAACGGATTTTTAACGATTGTTTTGGACTCGGTGGTTCTTTAAGCCGAGTGATCGCGCAACGCACAACGATCGAAAACTAAACCATAAAGTCGTCTCTTCCTCTTTCGAGCCCCCAACGGTTACAAACTCAAAGCATTCGGAACAGCACCGGCGACCATTCCGAACCACGATCGACTCGATCTATCGAAACCGAGCATGATACATAGGTCGTCCCTCCAGTACTCAGCCTCGATCCACGGTGCCCTAGAGTCGCAAGTCTAGAGCCATAAGGGCATTCAGCCAACCGAGATTCAGCTGTCATATATGGACCGACCCTTATAAGGAAATAGAACGGTGGATAAGATTAAGCCCTATAGCATGCGAATTTGCATCTTATGGTAAATAATTCAAAGTTTCGACACATTCCTTAAAGAGAAGTTTGCAACGACCGCGCGCGAAGGACGCCTGAACGAAGAACGCGAGAGGCCCTTCGGCTCATCGTCCTCCACATGCATGGAACGAACACACGCACACACACACAAGAGTCTCCCAAGAGCAAGATCAAACAAACCCCTTAAATCCTTATCACGCAGGCTATGGTTCCGTTTATCTGTAAAGAAGAAAAACCCTAAAGAGAGATCTGGAATGGCTGCTCCATCGTTATTCCTTTAGCGCATCTTCTTGAGCGCCTCCTCCACTTCCGAAGAATCCACGGACTCCTCCCCGTCCTCCTCCTCCTCCTCCTCCTCCTCCTCCCACTCCTCCCTCCCCGCGGCGCACGCCCGCCTCTCCGACCAGTGCCTGCGGCTCCGCTTCGGCGCCGGCGGGCACGTCAGCGGCTCCGGGATCCTGTACTCCTCGCCCCTGGGAGTCTTGCACTCGTCCTCCGCCCCCTCCGGCGGCAGCAGCAAGCCGCCCCCAACCCCGTCGCTCGGGCACAGTTCCATGGGGCTGTCGCCAGCCGCCGCAGCAGCCACCGCCGCCGCAAGGGAGAGGGGAGGCGGGAGGGCGGGAGAACGGCGGGTCACGGGCGGGCGAGCCTGCACCGGTTTGGCAGTGTCCTGGCTTTGCATGGAGGGGCCGTGATCGTGCTGGACGTCGTCGCTGGTGAGGGTGGTGTCGGCCACATGGGTGCAGAGGTTGTCGATGACGGCCTTCGGGGTACTCGAAGAAGCAGCGGAAGACAACGAAGACGAAGAAGGAGAAAGGTTTGGGGGGCTGCTTCCGGTTCCTGAAGCTTGGGAAGGAGGACCGACCATGGCTGCTGCTGCTGCTGCGAGGTCTGAACTGAGCGAGAAAGGGGAGGAGAGAGAGAGAGAGAGGAGAGAGGAGTTCTTGATTGGCCGGGGCGACTTAAGACGCTAGCTTGGCCCTTTCCCGTTTTATTCTTGAGAATGTTGAGAATTCCCTCTTTAAGCACTTATTTAAGCTTCGATAAAATAATATCCCTAAAATTTCAAAAAAAAAAAAAATTTCAACATCTGAAGCAGCAATTTCACAGAAATTATACGACTTTTACTATTATATTTCGAAATTTCTTTGGAAAGATAATTATTTTTTTACTTTTAATTAGGTTAATTATTGGTGTCTTGGCACTTATTTTTTTAAATGTCTTCTCTGTGAAGCCAAGTGCTGCGACCTTTTCGGTAATACCCTTTCCTTTGCATTCAGCTCTTTAATTACCTGCCCAAATGGGTCGAAAGCCAAAAAGAGGCTCGAATCACAATCCCAATCCAACATCGCGCGAGCATAGTTTACGCGGTTATCAAACCTTAAAAGGAAGGCATAAATTACTCATATGGTCCCCGAACTTAGGCTCAATATGCAATCTCATCCCTCGACTTTCAATAATTTCAGTATAGTCCCTGAACTTTAGCATGATGTGCAATATCGCCCCTAAACTTATAATTTTTTCAATGTGATCCCTGAACTTTTGGTACTTATTCAATTTAGTCCCTTAGACTAGATCAAAGTGTTCAATGTTGCCCCTGAACTTGAACTAATAGAATGACAATATTTTCCGGAACTGAATTGAACATGTACCATAAGTTTAGGGACCATATTAAATAAATTAAAAGTTCAGATACGACATTGTATATTGGGTTGAAGTTGAAGTATCACATTAAATAAATTGAAAATTCATAGACGAGATTATACATTAGGCCAAAGTTTATGGACTCTTTAAAGGAATACCGTTCTTACTTTTTACTCTTTACCATTCAAAGTCACCCCCCCCCCAAGACCACGGAAGCAAAGACAAAGGAGAACTTCTCCACATTCATGCAACGAAAAACATGATCCTTATGGAAACGTTCGGATGCATCGTGCCTTCATCTCGTGCTTTTCGTTAATACCATTCTTTCGAGCCGACCCTTGTTTAATAGAAGGTTCTTTTAGTATTGTGCACAAGAGATTAATCCTCTTAGGGCCAATTAGACAATATAAAATTTAACAAAAAAATGCTGTCTCGCTTACCATAGTATATCCAAATTGGGCCACCTTCTTGATATGGTTAAGTGGGCTAGCCCCAATCCCCAATCTATTCAGTTCCTATCTGCTTCTAAACTGCATTAGCGCATTCTTTGGAAGTAATTGCTGGAATCCTCCAAGTTTTTACCGTTAGATAAGGTAAATAACAAAGGTGAAAGAGCAAATAGATGGTATTGGCAAGTTGTAGCTTCGCAAAAGTCCATGTTAACCCGGCATTGGCGTGATTCGGACCGGCCCGCAGCGAGTGGGCCAATTTGGACATACGGTCGATCTTTCTCTCTTGGAGACTGTGTTTCCGTGCCATGAATGTGAAGGACGATGAATCGAAGGGCCTCTCGTGTTCTTCGTTCCGACGTTCTTGCGCGCAGTTGTTGCAAGTTCTTTTAAGGGAAAATGACACGGAACAGTCTCTGAACTTTAACCCGATGTGTAATGTGATTCCTAAACTTTTAATTTGTTCGATGTGATCCCTAAATTTTTAATTTGGTCAGTGCCGTTCCTGAACATTTGGTACATGTTCTATTTAGTCCATGAAGTATATGAAAATTTAGGTCAAAAAAAAAAGAAGTGTATGAAAATGTTCAATGTAGATATTGAATATTTTCATATACTTCAGGGACAATATTGAATAAATTAAAAGTTCATGGACCACATTGAACAAATTCAAACTTCAGGGACCACATTGACCATTAGGCTAAAATTTATGGACTACATTGAACAAATTAAAAGTTTACGGATCATATTGCATAGTAGGCCAAAATTTAGGGACTGTTTGTGTTATTATCCCTTCTTTTTACTGAATCTGTCAAAACTTGAATTATTTACCATAAGATGCAAATTTGCAAGCTATAGGGCTTAATCTTATCCACCATATTATTTCCTTATAAAGGTCGGTCCATATATGACAGCTAAATCTCGGTTGGCTAAATGCCTAATGGCTCTAGAATTGCGACTACAGGGGCATTGTAGATTGAGGCTGAATACTGGAGGAACGACCTTCGTATCATACTTGGTTTTGATAAATCGAGTTGATCATGCTTCGGAATAGTCGCCGGTGCTACTCTGAATACTTCGAATTTGTAACTGTCCGACTCGGAAAAGGAAAAGACGGCTTTATGGTTTAGTTTCAATCACTATGCGTTACGCGATCCCTCGGCTTAAAGAACTACGAGTCCAAAACAACCATTGAACATACCATCTTTGCTTCTGTGGGTCCAAAACAACCGTTAAAAACCGTTGAACATATTGTTTAATTTGTACTTCCGTGACACGGCAAAACCAATAACAAACACATTAAATGAAAGAAAAGATGCTAAACATGTTGTCTTTGCTTCTACGAGTCCAAAACAACCGTTAGAAAATCGCTTTTTTTTGTTTGAAAACCATTGAACATACCGTCTTTGCTTCCGCGACACTGTGAGATTAACAAGCACATTTAATGATCGGCGACCGGTTTCGTAATTCCTAGGTTTATATTAAAAGAAAAGTCAACTAACTTTGTCGCTAGATTGCGATACCTTATAAGTTCACTTAACAACTTTTTTCGTCTATCGCTTGTCATTTACCAAAATAACCTGATGTGTTACATGGGATAATGTCGCGGCGACAAGTCAGAAATAGTCTGATATGGAATGTCAACGCAAGTCTAGATACAAAAGCCATTGAGCCGTGCAACTAAAGCGAGCAAAAAGCAATTCAAAAAATAAATCGTTTTTCACGGTATGGCTTGGGTCTCAACTATTTCGAAACTAAATCAAACCATAAAATCAAACATTATTACATGTTTTATTAAACTTTATTATAACTTATATTAAATTAGGAATTGGGCCTAGCCCACTTAACTATACCAAGGTGGCTCAATTTGGACATACTATGGTAAGCGAGACAACACTTTTTCTTTTTTCTTTTTTTATTAAATTTTGTCTAATTGGCCCTAATGCCATTAATGGGTCCTAATCGGATCTTAATTGGACACTTCTTTGACTTCCTACTTGAAAAAGGGGCGGTGGGAAGTTCGATTTTTCACCTTTTTGGAGGGGCTAAGGATAAAGACGTTTAGTTTCATGTGTGAGTTATGACTCTTACATTCTACAAAAAGGTAAGATAAAAGTCTAAGAGTGAATTAAAAGTTAGGGTAAGACAGACAAAAAAAAACATTATTCTCCCTTTTGGCCTTTTTTTCATGGCTGGTGGGGCGGAGATAATGTAGGCTTGACGAGATTTGGATATGATCGACATGTAATTAATTAGCATTCACAATTCAAGAAGCTCCCAAAATTTCTTTGACAGCTCATTCTGCCATTCAAGTAATAAGGCGATTGAGCATGGTCAAACAGTTCTATTATAGCTCGAGCTAATCGTATCGAACACGATCGTTATGATGAAAAAGTTGAAGGCCGATCCCGTGGAGATTGAGGTACGGAGACGAATGTACGTGGGTTCGGCGCACGGCGAACGTTCAATTTCTTACATTATTTAATGCAAATAATTTCCTGTTTGAACTACTTATCCGGACTTCAATTGGTACCTTACCTAATCTATAAGGTTAGTAAGGTACTTCGTAAATTTCAATTTATCTCTCCTTCCTCACTATCAACAAAAAGAAAGGAAAAGAAAAGAAAAATTTGCTGAAGCGCCGTACCATTTCACATTCTAGCTCCACTTAGGGCTTGTAATAGATACCTAGGAATATTTATCAAGTCCAATTTGGGAATGATAAATATTCATATATGAGAAGGGACGACGAGGTGTCACTAGAAAAGAAATTGCCAGTTGAGATGCGAGTCAACATAAATATAGTTTCAAACATTAAGGAAATAGTCCAATCGGTCCCAAACATATTGTATGAATGTTAATTCAATTCTAAACTTTCTAATTTCACCAATTTAGTCCTAAGCATTTGCGCTAAATTCCAATGTAATCCTTCCGGCCAATTCTCGCTGGAAATTACTGACATGATAGTGTGCCAAATGAGACGACCGATGATAACTAGACCGCGACATTGAAGTTCCACGCAAAAGTTTAAAACTAACCTAGCAAAACTGAAAATTTCAATCGACATCCCGTAACATAGGTTCATAACTAATCGGGTAATATTTCTCTTCGAACATTTTCATTCAAGTTCAGGGACTACATTGAACATTTTCATATAGTTCAGGGATTATATTGAACATGTATCAAAAGTTTACGAACGACATTGAATAAATTAAAAGTCCAAGGACCACATTGAACAAATCAAAACTTCAGGGACCACATTGAATATAAGGCTAAAGTTCAGAGACTACATTGAACAAATTAAAAGTTCATTGACCATATTATATATTGGGCAAAAGTTTAAAGACTGCTTGTGTCATTATCCCTTCTTTTTAAGGAATGTGTCGACACTTAATTATTTTCCATAAGATGCAAATTCGCAAGCTATAGGGCATAATCTTATCCACCATAATATTTCCTTATAAAGGTCGGTCCATATATGACAGCTAAATCTCGGTTGGTTAATGCCTAATAGCTCTAGTGTTGCGACTATAGGGCATTGTAGATTGTGGCTGCATATTGGAGGAACAACCTTCATATCATACTCGGTTTTGATAGATCGAGTCTATCATACTTCAGAATAGTCATCGGTGCTATTCTGAATACTTCAAAGTTATAACCGTCTAACTTAGAAAACGGAAAAGATAACGTCGTGCTTTATAATCGTTAAAAACCGTTGAACATATTGTCTTTGTTTTGACGAGCAAAACAACCGTTGAACATACCGTCTTTGCTTTTACAATCAAAACAACAGTTAAAAACCATTGAACATACCTTCTTTGCTTCTATGAGTCCAATTAAACCGTTGAACATATCGTTTGTGCTTCCGCGACACGGCAAAACCAATAACAAGCACGTTTAGTGAAAGAAAAGACATGCTGAAGATACCGTCTTTGCTTCTAGGAGTCCAAAACAATCGTTAAAAATCAATTTTTTTGGTTGAAAACCGTTGAACATACCGTCTTTGCTTCCACGACACAGCGAGATTAAAAAACAAACACATTTAATGATAGAAAAGACTCGGCAACCAGTTTCATAATACCTAGGTTTATATTAAAAGAAAAGTCAACTAACTTTGTCGCTAGATTGCAATACCCTATAAGTTCATTTAACAACTTTTTTCCTCTATTGCTTTTCATTTACCATAATAACCCAATGGCGCTACATGTTATGATGTCACGGCGATAAGTAAGTGATAATCTGATATGGAATGTCGACCCAAGTCTAGATACAAAAGCCATTGAGCCGTACAACTAAAGTGAGCAAAAAGCGATTTGAAAACAAAATCGTTTTTCACGGTACGGCTCGAGTCTCAACTATTTCGAAACTAAATCGGACTGCAAAATCAAACATTATTACATGTTTTATCAAACTTTATTATACTTTTAATTAAATTAGATATTGGGCCTAGCCCACTTGACCATACCAAGGTAGCCCAATTTGGACATACTGTGGTAAACGAGACAACAGTTTTTCCTTTTTCTTTTTTCTTTTTTCTTTTTTCTTTTTTCTTTTTTCTTTTTTCTTTTCTTTTCTTTTTCTCTTTTTTTTATAATAAATTTTGTCTAATTTGTCCTAAAAAGACTAAAAGAACTTTCGATTAATTGACTGACAGTGAGTATTAAGAGGCTGATTTAGAAGGTGACTGCCATTAATGGGTCCTAATCTAATCTTAATTGGACACAGCTTTGACTTGATAGCAACGGCCATTTTTGCACCATATAAGGATACTCTTGCCTTTTGGCTTTGTTCATTTTTTTTGGCGGGGTGGGGTGGAGATAATGTTAGGCTTAATGAGATTAGTATATGGTCGACATGTAATTAATTAGCATTCCCAATTCAAGAAGCTCCCAAAATTTCATTTGACAGCTCATTCTCCTATTCAAGTAATGAGGTGATAATCGAGCACGGTCAAACGGTTCGATTTATAGCTTGAGCTGATAGTATCGAACGCGATCATTACGATGAAGAAGCTAAGGTACGGAGATGGGGTGTACGTGGGTTCGGCGCACGATGCACGTTCGATTCCTTGCATCGTTGAATGCAAATAATTTCGTGATCGAACTACTTATCCGGACTTCTGCGACCGGTACCTCACCTAATCTATAAGGTTAGTAATGTACTTGCGAGTTTCAATTTACCTATCCTTCCTCATTATCAACAAAGAAAAGGAAAAAAGCGAAGACAAGAAAATGGTCTTGAAGCGCCTTACCATTTTACATTCTAGCTCTACTTTGGGCTCGTAATAGATACCTGAGGATTTTATATCTCATCCATTTTAAGAATGATAAATTTATTTTCTTATTCACGAATGAGATGACCATAATTTTGAACGCTGGGAAAATTGTACAATCAATCCCAAATCTATTATTCTGATGTCAATTCAGTCCTAAATTTTCGAATTCTGTCCTAAACATTTGCGCGAAAGTCCAATATAATCCTCTCAGCCAATTTTCGTTGAAAATTGCTGACATGGTGGTGTGCCACACAGGACAACCGATGATAATTGGACCGCAACATCAGCAAATTCAAACGATAACTAGACCGAAACATTGAAATTCCACGCAAAAATTTAAGATTAAATTGACAAAATTGAAAAGTTCATAACTGAATTAACATCCCGTAACATAGGTTCATAATTGATCGGATAATATTTCCCTTCGAACATTCGAATCTATCTGCAACGACGAGTTATGATTTCAAGAATAAACTTACGGAATGATTCGTTCGCAAAACGAGAGAATGGGACCAACCCAAGCGTCGATATAATAATTCAAGTGAGAGAGCGAGAGCATGAGAAGGGGGGAGGGAGGAACTAGAGCAGAATCATTGGTTGACTTCGAGCTGCCCACCTCCAATGCCGTCACGACACGTGTCTCCCGGGATTCGATACGGTGGTGAAAATGTCTAATTTAGGGGGGCCTCATTAGCCCCGGGGAGGAGGTCCATGATGTAATGTGTGATGAAATTGACTGTCATTTCCCACTAAGACGTAAAGTTAAAACCGTAATTATGAGAGGATTAGGGGGACATATCGAATGTCCGACTCGACAATAACCAACGAATTAATCTCGACAAAAATCCTCATTTATAATAATAATTATAAGCGACCGAGATCAAAAGTGCCTCCCCATAAAGCCACGAGAGGATATCATCATTCCTTTGGTCGCCTCCCCCCTAATGCAAATTTTTTTAAAGCTTTGATTTGACACGTCATCATTCGAAGGGTGAATCTAGCTCCTTCCCTCCCTCTTGGCAAGTTGGCGTTCGATTCAAACCCAAGCTTGGCCTAGCCCCCATTACTATATTTTGCAAGCATCGTTTGTCTTTAGAAGCGTAACACGAAGGACTAAGGACAATAAGCCTCGAGCAGCCAAGCGGCGAGTACACGAACCCTGAACTCAGCTCGATTCGGACCACCTCTTTTAGGGTTTCGCAATGAACTCGTTAAGAGTTTGCACAGACTCGACATGTTTATCGACATCGAAGATGTCAAAGTAAAGAAAGTTTGTTTCCAAGCACGCGAGGTGAAAAGGGGGGGAACATCGAGTCTTTATCCGGGTAGTTTCTTGACTGTTGAACGCATTGAACTCTATCTGCGCATCAAGATCTCACGACGCTGTGCTTAATCAAAGAGATCACGCATCAGCATATCGTTCGAAAGTCCGGGAAAACGAAATTACAACGGGCAGGTGTAGACGGATTAGGTGCGTGACTTTTCAAACCCTTCTGCCACTCTCCATCGGTCAAATCACTCCTTCTCTTTCTCGACTAAAATGCGTACTATTACCACTCCTACTGCTACTCTCTCTCTCTCTCTCTCTCTGTGGAATTGGGTTTGCTCTAACTTGTGGAGTTCATTGCTTTGACAAAAACGACACACAAATAGGATATTAAAGAGATGTTTATCATTACGTACACAAATCTCCCAACGGTGCAATTGACATTATTTAGCGGGGAAGATGCACTAATTTGTCGCCTAGAACATGACACGTGTAATTCGTGCTCGGGGTGGTCTCATCGAGCGTCGTTCTCTTTCCCTCCCTCCCCATTGACATCGAAGCTCTCCTTTAAACATGATTGGCGACGTCTAATCCCTATTATCCTCCATTTTTTTAGTAGAATTAGAATTAGAATTTATAATTATAATATTGATAAATTGTTATTGTTATTGTTATTATTATTTTGGGGGGGATGGTTGATACTTCTTGTCAATTGGGTTGTCATTTTCTTCCTTGATGATGGAAAGTGTGGCGAAGCCCCTTATTGTCTTCAAGGACATGAAGATGGCGATTGCTTCCCGTTTCAAACATGCTTTGTTCATTGGAATCTTCGTGATCCTCAGCTCCGAATAGGTAATTACAATGAATTACGCATATATATATTATATATATTGAAAGGGTTATTGAGGCTAGGGTGATACTTTTCCAGTGTTAATTTTGTTTTGGGGATTATGTTTTTTCAATTGAAAACTTGTTTGGTGAGCGAAGATGAAAAGCTTTCCCTTAATAATGGAAGTTAAACTTTCTATTTTTGTTGCCAAAATATGAATGCGATACCATTTTTATTCACTCCGACTTCGGATGAACATCGTTTAATTTCATAGCAATTAAAGCATTTCCTGTAAAAGTAAAAAAAAAAAAAACACGAGAGAAAAAAGGTGTTGTGCACGAACGGGTTTATGAGACATCGATTGGAGAATTTAGCGGTCACGATCCTCGAGTTAAGGATGAATTGAATTGAATCGCTAGTGTAAAGTTTTCTTTGCACCATGCTGTGACATCTCTAAATTAATTCAATGAGGTATTGTCCGTTTTGACTCGTCCCATACAAAGTCGCACCTTTTTTTTTCCTTTAACGAATAGGTAGGTACCTTCCTAGGTCACCCATCTTGTGAGTGCTATCACCCGAGCACGCTTACTGTTACGTCAAAAGAAGTCTCTATAAGTTAATTTCAGTTCACACACACACATATCTTAGAATCGATTTTCCCTTAGTCGGTGCACAATTCGGCTCATTTTTGCCCCTTTCGCCATCCTAAAAATCTGTCAGGAGCCGCTCATGATCCCAACAATCACTCCCCGCCCTCATCGGACCAGATCGTTACATACGTTCCATTTTTTTTCTAGATTTTATTTGAATTTCATGTTTTTTTTTTTTTTGGTCAACGAATTTCATGTTGAGTCGATGCCAATTGCTCCTCCTTTTTTCAAAAAGTAGTAAGTGTGGAGAAATAACGGAGCTGCCCCATCTTAGGGGCAATCATTGAACCGTTAAGACGACACTAACAAATCCCTCAGGTGGCTTCATCGGCCCCACCGCCCCCTTGTCATGTCCGAAGCTTTTCTTAGGTTCGCTTCTCAAAAAAATTCAAATCCGGCTGCCTTCCGCGATTTCCAAATCCCTCTTTTTTGCTCCCTTCTTTTTCTCCTTTTCTAATCCGGCGATCCATATAATCACATCCGATTTACCAAAATTCATCCCTCGTAGGATTTATGTCTTCCACCATTTTTTTGGCAAATTTTCAGGGACATAGCCTTCCCTACTTCAAAAGCATATTTATCTCGCGAAATTTTGGTCGGCCACTGAAAAAGAACAGATTTTCGGCAGGGCTTATGGAGAATGGACATCCGTCTTTTTTTCTGTTAAGAATGATCAAATCTTAACTTCTCGATCTGCTCAAAGGCAATCGAAGTGAGCCGAGTTAAGAGGATTGCGAGGAATTACTTCTATTCTTAAATCGGCTTTGTACAGCTCTTCATCCTCGGCTACTCGGTAGCTAATGCATTTTTAGTATAACATGTTATGAAATTTCATGTAAAATTTCCACGGCTCGCCGCTTCAGATCGGGGTAAGATGGTGACCGGCCAGTTTTGGCGCGCATCGGCGGGCTCATTTCCCCGGGCGATCGATCTTAGGGGCGCACTCCTTCGCATCGGCCCGATGCATTCGGCATTCTGCTACCGTGGCACTTTAACTAGGGGTGATCGGTTCCAGAGTTGGTAGGTTCCAGATCTGAAATCTGGAACCGATCATGTTATATCCGGTTCCCAATTTTTGGAACCTGAAACCTACCGTGTTTGTCTTGAAACTTATTTTGGAACCTATCCTATTTTTTCGGTCCGGTTTCAGGATCTACCCGAGAACCTATTTTTCTTTTGTTCCTCTTTCTGGTTTCATTTTTTCCAGCAAAATAATATGAGTAGCAATGAAATGATTCAAAGTAAAATATGAATAACAAAAATCACTATCCGCCAATAGCAGCAATCCCTAAGATAAGCAATATTACTATCCACCAAAAGCAACAATCCAAAAATATAGTATTAAAATGATCTACGGTTTTTTTCTAACACAAGTTAAAAATCGATTCCAAAATCAATCCGGATGGGTCTTCACTTAGAACCGAGAACCAGATCAGTTTCAACTGGTTCCAAAAAAATGGAACCTGTTCCTGAACCAGTACAAACAGGAACCGATTCTCGGACCTATTTTTCGAGTGGTCCAGGCCGGTTCCTGGGTAAAACCGGTCCGGTTGCACACTCCTAACTTTAACGAGGCTCGAATCGAGACCACGAGGCCGATGCATCCGCTCAACCTCGGCCCGACACATCCGGCATTCCATCGAGCGCATATCCTCCTTCCGATACAGCTAGCTACTAGGGTGGGAGAGATCGGATCATTCGCTCACGTACGCAACGCGATATTCGAACGAATCATGGAGAGGAGAGGTGCATGCAAAGGCGCCATCATAAGGCAGGATGCGGGAATCATTCCCCCAACGTCGCAAGTCAAACGAGGGAGAGATTAAAGGCTTCTAGATCTTCATCATCATCCCCTCCTTCCTTCCCTCCTTCCCTCCTCCTCCAACCCTCATTGCCTAGGGTTTCATGCAGCAGCGGCGACGAGAAAGGAGGGGGGGAAAGGTTCGACCTTTCGCGAGGAGGCATCATCAAGGGCCGAAAAAGATGCTGACAAAAGTCAAAACCCTTCATTAGTAGAAAGCAAAGCGGGGAGATTTCGTTCTCGATTCTCTTCGTTAACTTTTCTGTGGAAATGGCGGTCATAATGGTCGACAAGGCTCGAGTGGGTTCGTTCCCGCGGAAACTCCAGACCGAACAGTGCATCCATAATCAAGTGTCTTTGGTTAAAGTGGGAGCTGCCGACAGCTACTGTGGGATGATGTCATGCCTTTGCTGTCTCCCTTTTACTTAATCACTGAATCAGTGGAAATGAATGAAAAAGAAAAAGAGAAAAAATCGGCGCACCGATGTCCCGGGTCGGCCTATTTGGGGTCTTTATTCTTTGGGAAGATAGACATGAATGGTCTTTGAACTTTGGTTCGATATGCGTTGCCTTCTCTGAATTTTTTATTTATTCAATGTGGTCGTTGAATTATTGATAAATGCTCGATATGATCCTTAAATTTGAATATTAGGCAACAAAAAGAAGTTGCACGTGGATTACCTAAATAAAAAATCCATCTCCAATTAGGATACAATAATCCATTGGACATATTAACGACTTAATTTTTTTGAGAAAAGTACTAAAAAAGTCCTAAACCTTTTGCATTAGTGTCAATTTAGTCCTAAATCTTTTTTTGGTGTCAATTTAGTCCTAAACCTTTTGCATTTGTGCCAATTTAGTCCTAAACCTTTTCTTGGTGCCAATTAAGTCCTAAACCTTTTAAATTGGTGCCAATTCAGTCTTAAACCTTTTGTTTTTGTGCCAATTTAGTCCTTCCGGTCAATTTTCATCGGAATTTGCCGACGTGGACGCCTGCCGGCCGATCACCGGCGCCGACGTGGAACTCTTTAATAATATTTTAATATTTTTTTGAATTTTTATTTTTTTTCCTTTTTTTTCCACTTTTTGTTTTTGGTCTCTCTCCCTCCTTCCTCTGGCCGGTTGCCGGTCCGGCGACCGGCCAGAGGCCAGAGGCCGGCGAGCTCGACCTCGCCTGCCACTGGCGAGGGCGGCTTCGCCGCGGCCTTCGGCGAGGTCGCTGGGCGAGGCCCGACCTCGCCAGTCGGCGAGGTCGGGCCTCGCCCGACCATGGCGAGGCTCGCCCTCGCCGCGGCCTCCAGCGAGGGCTCGAGCCTCGTCCAGACCAAGGCGAGGCTCGCCCGACCAAGGCGAGGCTCGCCCGACCAAGGCGAGGCTCGCCCTCGCCGCGGCCTCCGGCGAGGTCGCTGGGCGAGGCCCGACCTCGCCAGATCCGGCGAGGTTGGGCCTCGCCCGACCATGGCGAGGCTCGCCCTCTCCGCGGCCTCCGGCGAGGTCGAGCCTCGCCTAGCGACCTTGCCGGAGGCCGCAGCGAGGTTGCCCTCGCCAGTGGCCGGCGAGGTCGAGCTCGCCGGCCAGAGGAAGGAGGGAGAGAGACTAAAAAAGAAAAAAAGTGGAAAAAAAATAAAAATTCAAAAAATATTAAAATATTATTAAAGTTGTCCACGTCGGTGCCGGTGACCGGCCACCGGCCGGCAGGCGTTCACGTCGACAAATTCCTGTCAAAATTGGTCGGAATGACTAAATTGGTATAAAAACAAAAGGTTTAGGACTGAATTGGCACCAATTTAAAAGGTTTAGGACTTAATTGGCACCAAAAAAAGGTTTAGGACTAAATTGGCACCAATGCAAAAGGTTTAGGACTGAATTGGCATCAAAAAAAGGTTTAGGACTAAATTGGCACTAATGCAAAAGGTTTAGGACTTTTTTTAGCACTTTTCCCTAATTTTTTTCCCCTTTTCTAAATTAAATGGATAAAAAGATGAACAGGTTAACTCATCTTTTTTTTTTTTTAAATCCAACTCGGTGTATAATATTTCACTTCGTCAGATAACGATTGATTTTTTATTTGAGCAAACGGAAAGATTAATTACATTGAACATTTACCAATAGTTCATGAATTGCATTGAACAAATCAAAAGTTCACGGATGACACTACATATCAGACCAAAATTCAGGAATCATTTGTGTCATATTCCCTTCATTCTTTAACCCTTGCATTCATTTGCGTCAACTTTTCTTGTTTCGAACTCATTAATCACATTTTAGGGCTTCTTCCGAAAAAGAAAATTACCAAAAATGAAAGAAAATTAAGGTAACATAACAAACAATTTCGTATATTCTAAGTAGATGGGTTTGGGAATCCAGACCAGACGATGAGGTTGGCTAATCGAACTTGATTGCTGAGTCCTGATTGATTCTTGATTGGCTCTAGCCCGCATTGGATAGCCCAAGCAAACTTGTAAAAAGCTTTGATCGGGTTGATATTATATAGGGCGAGGTGCAATATTTTAACGGATCTAAGATAAAAAAATCACACGACGTAATTAATCAAGAAATACGCCATCTTGCCAGGTTTTAACATGGCACTCAAACAAATGGTAGGAAAGAATCTCCAATGTCTTAATATGGTGGCGGCGATCGGAGGAGCCAACGGTGGCCACAACGGAGCACCGGCAGCGATGGACGAGCGAAGTTGGAAGTGAAACTGACCGAAGCTGCGCCGTGGGAAGCGTCGGTAAATCGATTTCAGTTTATCAGGCAACATAAGTCCACACCTTATACGAACGGAGAACCAAAGAACGGGTTTGCTTCGTCGGCATACGACAAGGATAAAATGCCTACTTTACAACAAGCTGAGAACAAGTAGGCGCTTTCAACACCAATTTTTTGCATTGAAAATAAGGGTCATCAAAACCCTAGAGACAAACAATGGTTAACGAGAGGACAGAGAGAATCTTTAAGTGATTTCGGTATTGTTTTGATGTCGTGATTGTCCTGTTTGTGTTTCTTATTGAATGTGTGAAAGAAAACAGGGACGATGCCATATTCGAAGGTCGCAGCTCGTGCAGTGTCCCGCAATAATTCTTACGTGCAGACAAAATTATAATAAGGTACAAACGAGACAGATATTTTTCCGATCTTATTGCACTCGAGCTTCTTTCGATCAAGAAAACGCTCACGAGAGAGAGAGAGAGAGTATCGACCGATGCTTTGGTTGTATGTGAACACGAGCACTTGTTGTCAATAGCCAAGAGCTCTTTTGCCCTTCCTTCAGGCAATTAGCTTTGTTAAAAAAAACCCTCACGGAATTGACATCATTAGATCGATAATGTCAACGCGATGCTGCTCGTGTACGAAGCGCCTTCCCAACGGTGGGGAAAAACCTCACGCGAGAGATCTTCATGAACCGTCCTCGGGTTTACGTAAGCACGGCGAAGCCCTCACGACTCGGGTGTCTCGATCATGTGTAGAAGACATTGTGCAAAATCAATGACATTTGCGTCGACCCTCTTTCTTTCTTTTCTTTTCATTTTTTTTTTTTTGGGTTTTCTTGATTTTGCTGGGGTAGTGAAAGTGATGTGTTCTTGAAATAAAATAAAATAAAAGTACGTTAGCCTTGAAGGAGCCAGTACATGAATGAAAATAATGAAAATTCAATGATTGAAGGCTCGATTTCCCCCCCACCCACGTCACTCGTGTTTCCGTTTATTCATCGAGGAAATACACACACGATGTCAAAAAAAAAATATATACAAATTTATCATTATGTCCATAATAAAAAAGATGATTTTCCGATTGCGTATCCTTTGAGGAATCCTAATTTTATAATCAATATTCTTTCTGTCAGCCACAAAAGTAGGACCACCCCATCCCCAATTTCTATATCGTTTCCCGTCCTAATTTTTAAATCAATATATATATATATATATATATATATATATATTCTGGTGTGGAAGGGGATTAAGGCATCTGAATATAAGTATTATGTCTCTAATTTCTTTAATGAATTTATCGGGGCACGGGTGAGACCCATTTCTATAAATAGGTACCTATACTTTTATTTAGATTAACCTAAACGTTCGGCTATCTTTATCGATGAACTAGATGTAAATTCACACGGTGACAATGAGCAACAACTTGAGGGTCGCTTTGAAATGTTGGGGCTTGCGCTATTTAGATTCTTCATCCACAAGCTTTTCTAGATCGAGGGTCTTCCGTCGTCCCCCACGAAATGACCTACCTGAGAAAGAAAGGGCATCGAATCTGCGTTCGTCCCGATCATGCACAGCAAATGTTACGGAAATGGTATGAAAAGCAGCTGCATTTTGCTTCCGTTTCAAACTTTCCCTCACTCAGTTTTGCTCAACACCTTCTTACGAAATTCATGGTTCTCGATCTTCCAAGTTGTTGACACGATGATATACACCATGCAAGCATCTTGCTAATTGCAGACATGAGTGAGAGGAAGAAAACTGTTTTGGAAGTGTCTGGTGGGAGGTGAGAGACGGACATGAGTGCCATTGCACAGATCAAACTAATGTTCCTTTCAATTAAATTTAGGGTTAATACCACGAAAATCCTAAATTGGTACGCCGGTGATAAATTTACCCCAAATTAATTATTTGACCACCAAAACACTCAATCCGGTATAATTGTGACAACTTTACCCATCAAAAACCTCATACTTATACATTTGTGACAAATTTATTCTCTGTTAGTTTCTGTTAAATTAGATTATTACCGCGAAAAATCACAGATCGGCACACCTGCGATAAACGGAGGGTAAAACCCTAAACTGATACACCCATTAACTGCCATGGGTCATTCAACTCAGCAATTTGACGGTAAAATTTAACGGAAACTTACGGAGAGTAAAATTGTCATTGCTGTACCAATTTGGGTTTTTTCATAGTCAAAAAATTAGTTTTTGGTAAATTTGTTATAAGCAGACCAGTTTGTGATTTTTGGTGATATTTACCCTTAAGTATATGATGCACAATCCAATTGTTGATTGCACCGAGTTTTCGTGATCGGGTTAACCCTAGAGCGGACGCGTCTTCACGTATGCATCGATTGCCCGTACATGAAGAGAGAGGGAGGGAGGGAGGGATAAGTGTGTTTGTCTTCTTCGTTCATTATCTCAGTCTCGAATCACCATATTTCACACGTTCTTTTGCATAAAGACTGGATAGAGGAATCTCTAGTGAGTATCTGGAAATGGGGAATTCTCTTGCCCGGACTCGGGTCCAAGGCACCGGTGCGTTGGCCTCACAAGCGGATTCCTACAAGATCAACGATTGTGATTCGCTGGATCGACGCCGGCATTCCCCCTCTCGAAAGTAGTCGTGCTCAGCATCGGACAAATTAAGTTTCCTTGATTCTCTGCTTTTCGTTCCTGCCCTGTACATCCCCAGTCAAAAAGGGTGTCCCTTATCGGTTGGTCGGCCTAAGTGTAGCCTCCGTATCTTGAATCATCATCATCCCTCACGAATAAGACCCGAATGAGATCTACGAAAAGAGACTGCACGTACGTACACCGACGTCGTCAACCCAAAGCTCTCGTAGTCGCCTTCCGACTGCACTTTGTATTACATCAAACTCTGTCTCGCCTTCTCATGGATCGCGCCCTGCTTTTCGAGGATGAATCCGAAAAGGAGAGATTTTTCCTTTTTTAAAGTCAAAATGGAAAACGTGATGGATTGAAGAAGTGGGCAGCATCGAGTGCATTACATCACCAAAGGGGAAGTATAATTTAAACAAAAAAATTGCAGAAGAATCTCTGCTTTTCGCACGCAATGATGGAACTTTCCCGGCGATCTTTTTCCCTCCAAGTAACTTTCCTAAGCGATCATGATTCGCAAGAGTTACCCGAAGCGCTCAAAGAGTAAAAAAGGGCAGAGAGAGAGATAGCCCTGGAAATTTCATGGCAAAAGTTGTTGATTAGCTTACGTAAGGAAGCATTTCTTTCACGAGCTATAGTTTTACGAGGATCGATGAACATTGATCAGTAACATTCGTTTCCCTTCCGGTTTGGTTCCGACCCGTCGTTTACGTGCAAACTCTCTTTTCATCCCATTTCATTCCCTGAATTTCGTCTGGCATGTGCACTGCGCTCCAAACGTCTTAAAGCGGATGTGACGGATTGAATTCGACGCATTTGTAACCATCTCGATTGTTGGGTGTGTAGTTGTCTATACGGCATAGCTTATGTTTCGCATCTATTTACAGTTTTAGTAGGTGTGCAAAGAGGGGAAAAGGCAGAGCGAAGAAGCCAGCAAGATATTCCCAACTGGAAATGGGAATTCTGCCCTTTGACCAATCAGGTTTTACTTGAATGATGGCAAGGGGTTGGCTCAGAATGCGTAGACACTGCACTTGGTCTGTGCTTGCTTTTAACACTGTGTCTGTGCAGATTTGTCAAAGTCTATAAAACGCCATTAATATCATGATTCAAACTTAGGTCACAAGCATAAGCATCTTTCAATCTCCTCTGCAAAAGAACATTAGAATAATAAGTATCATTTTGGATCAGGACCCACCAGCGCAAGCTGACATTTAATCCCCAGGCCCCCTCAACGGAACACTTTGCAAAGAAATGTCTATTTACCCTGATTCTCACGTTCCACAGCATTCCAAGAAAGAGATGATATCTTTAGCCAAATCCTTTCTTTTTCTCCATTTTTAACTATAGGAGGGAGAAAGGAGGCAAATTTAAATGGAAAACCAAGAAAGTTTTGTGCCCGTTTTGACTGCGACTCTCGCTATCGTCTGAAGGGGCTCCTCATGGTGTTAAATTCAACTCCCTTTCACAGCTGCTGCTTCAGTTTCTCTCTCTCTCTCTCTCTCTCTCTCGCCCTCTCTTTTTCTTCTCTGCTCTGTTTGTCGGTGCTCACATCTTTTTCTATCACACCCCCACTGAAATTCTGCGAGAAGCCGCCTCATCTGGTGCCGCCTGACATTTCACCTAGAAGTTACAAAACTTTGTTGTTACTATTTTAGGAAAGATTTTGAGGAAACACACGCAGAGAGAGAGAGAGAGAGAGAGAGAGATAGAATCTAATCTCTGAATGGGGAGGCATTCTTGCTGTTTCAAGCAGAAACTCAGAAAAGGGTTATGGTCACCTGAAGAGGATGAGAAGCTTTTGAGGCATATCACTCAGTATGGCCATGGCTGTTGGAGCTCTGTTCCAAAGCAAGCCGGTACATTGAGCTCCTTCCGCTGCTTTTACACTTTTGAAAAGTCGAGCTTTTGGGTCAACTGTGCAGTTGCAAAACAAATGAATCTTGATGAAATTATTTGCAAAGTCGCTAGCTTTATTATCTCTTGTAATTATTTCAATGCGTTGGAATTGGCAGGTCTACAGAGATGTGGCAAGAGCTGCAGATTGAGGTGGATTAATTACTTGAGGCCTGATTTGAAAAGAGGGGCATTCTCACAAGAGGAAGAGCAGCTCATTGTTGAGCTCCACGCTGTTCTTGGGAACAAGTCCTGCTCTTTTCCTGATTAACCATTTCGCCCTTTCTTTTTTCTTGTTCAATCTCTCTTTTTGGTTGGTTTTTACTGATTCTTTTGCGGGTAATTCACAGGTGGTCGCAGATTGCAGCACGATTGCCAGGCAGAACAGACAATGAGATAAAGAACCTGTGGAATTCTTGCCTGAAGAAAAAGCTCAGGCAGAGAGGCATTGACCCTGTGACCCACAAGCCTCTCTCTGAGGTGGAAAACAGTGATGACAAAGACGCGATATCAGGGCAGACCCAAGATAAGGTCTCTCGAGGGTCAGCTGAATTGCTGAGCCAGCTCAATCCACAAATCTCAAGCTCCAACACGGCAAGAAGCAGTAAAAACAGCAACTTGATGACGCCCACATTGAGCAAGGACACAGTTGCAGATGGGTTTGTGAGCAATCACCAAGAGAACTCAATGATGAACAGTTGCAGCTCAGACTTTGTTGACAATTTCTCTCTGCAACAATTGAACTTCTCATCAAGTGATTCCAGATTTTCTAACCTCTGGTTCACCCAAACGGGCAAAGCACTTGGAAACACCATCTTTCCCGACTTCAATTCCAACGTATCATCTACCATTTCTCCTCCTTCAACCAACTCCTTTATCTCTACTGCTTCAATGGGCTTCAACTACAAGCCATCTGATGCTGTTCCTTCGGCGAATTCGACTTCAAGCGCTAGCACAGGAACTGCAGATATGCACAACAGTGGCTCCTACTTCGGGAACAGCCTAGTTTCTTGGGGATTATTAGCAGATTGTGGCTCACCAGACAAGGAGGGATCGACCTCAATCCTTCCATTTGAAGCTCATCAACCCGGAGGCTTCAAGTGGGGTGCCGAATATCTCCAGAACCCTCTGTTCATGGCAGCCGCGCTGCAGAATCAAGCCCAGCAGCAATCCAATTTGTACAATCAGATAAAGCCAGAGACCCAGTTTGTTCCAGACGGTTCAAGTTCTTCCGTATGGGATCATCTTCCGGGACACGAATCCTTGGACAATTCTTCAGATACTTGCTTTAAGGATATCCAGAGATTAACGGCGCTGTTCGGACACATTTAGCTAGAGAATTATGTTAGGTTGATGAAGCCTCACTATTGAAGCAAGAGGGGATCATTTGAAGACTGGCTATTTGATTGGTGGTGACTTGAAAGTTTGCAGATTGTTATTTATTACAGGTGTGGACTATAATTTTTTCCCCTTTTCCCTCTTTCAATGTACATAGTTCTAATACAAACATTTGCATCCTTTGTCTTTGACCCCTATATGCTTTAAGATTCGGAGGCCTTGCTCTGTTTCGGCTTCATTGCTGTTGAAAACAGGACAATAGATGTAGCATTATTCCTGGGTTTTTGAATTTATGGTGTTTTGCATCTGCTTGACTGCTTGTGCCTCAGTCATCATCGGAGCCAAATAAAAAGTGGAAGAGGTTCTTCATTTCATGTCATTTGCTGACCTTTTTATCGTTATCCCTATGTTATTTCATTTTTGCTCTCTTTGGGGTGACATCAACAGCAATGCTAATTTCCCTGCAAGGATTTCCATCCAAGCCCATGCTCTGTATCATTATAGAAACTGTAAATTAAAATCGATGAACTTAAATAATTTATCGACCGTGCAGAATTTCACAGTAATAAGAAGAAACAAATAAGAGCGCGGCAATTTCACTAGTTTGACATCAAGCTAGAAAGTGATTTTTTTGTTTTAACATGTTAGTTAATTAACTTAGCACCCTTTTCAATAAATAGTATCTGTACTTAATTTCTCTGCTTAAGCACACTTTTTTTTTTTTTTGCCAAGAAAGAGAATAATTAAGCAAAAGAAATGGCTGTCTACCACTATTCTATCACTGTCTCCATGGGACAGTAGACCTTATCAACCTTTATCACAGCATTGTCACTTTCCATCCCTCCACTTTCAGAGACGAATTCTCAAGAAACCCGGTCGTCCTTTTGGCTCGCCTCTGATCCAGCATTCAATTCGCCGATAAGTTCGTGGACCACGAGTAAGATTTATAATGAACTGATTATGCTGAATCATCCGATAAAAAAAAGCGGCGGCATAACTCCAGAAATCAATGCTGTGTGTTCATCAGTTCATGGATATGTCTGTGCGTGCGTGTATGTCGGCTTGCTGCTTACGCACGCGAAGGCTCCTGCAGACGACGAGAGGTAAACGACGAGCAAAAGGAGTCGAGGTTGCCGCCCGTACGAGGGAAGGTAGAGATGCTCTCTTGCTTTCTTGAATCTTTATGAGTCCGTACGTGGAGATAGCGACCTCCATTTACGTGAGATGAGGACCATATGTGACCTGTACCAGTCAAGAAGCACCGACATCAACGTTATTCATCGTCAAGAAGCAACCACAGAAGAAGATGAAGGAAAAAAATCAGCAGAGGTAGAGTAGAAGGTCGCCCGTATGAAGAAAAATGCTCTCAGTCCATACTGATCGACTTCATTCGCAACTCAAAGTAGATGGCTAAAGAACCGGTGATGCTCTATTACGGAAACATACACACTCGTCGAAAGATCTACGAGCGTCGACCGTACGCCGCCGAAACGAAGAGATAATCACGACCATACACTTGGCACCCCTTCTCTACTCAGCATCAGATGCAAGTGCGGAATATTTTAAGCTGACTCTTTTGTCATCACCTGGATTCTGAGCACACAGTATGATATCCATCTTGACACGATTTCAGATTAACTACAGTTTAACTAACGCAAAATCTTTCTTTAATCCACAAAGTTTGAAAGAACAGATTCGAAGGAAGGGAGAGTGACAAATGCATGGAACGTGATGGGCGAGCGAGACTGAGAGGCTGACTGCGAGAAAGCAACCTCCCTCACATAATCTTTGGATTCTTTGCCGAGCTCGAACATGACAAAACTTGGGTTTGGTTTTGTCAAAATGAAGCAGCTAATCACACTTCGCCGGTTGAATCTTCAGCCATAAACTACCTTGGAAATAACATTTGAAAGAACCCCAACTTGCATCGAGGACCCACTTCAACATCTGACTCGTGAACAGCTGCTCATTAACTCCTACTCCCCCCAATTGCCTATGCAAATAGAAGACAGTGAGCCACATTACAACCATTGCCCGTTTTGCCAAGACAGCTCTTTTCTCGAATCACAGAGTCAAATGGATCGTGTCCCTCGAATGGTTTCTCGATTCTGACAAGGATGGAGAGTCGCATGAGTTCAAAACCCGTCATTCTGTTCCTGTCAATATGATGGTGGTAATGGGCCAAAATTTTTGCAGCCCAATACAAATCACATTCTCAGGTCCTGGCCTAGTTACAATCATCTGGGCAGCAGCAGCAGCAGCAACAGCAAAAGAGAATCAGCAATTACAATCTTCCATTGTTGGATTGAAATGTAACAGATCTCGACTGTTCAACCGATCTCAATCTGGACGGTTGCGACTTCTTTGCTTTCCGATCCAACGGTTAGAAACACGGGAGGCGCGGTGCGTCCTGCGGACCATAAACTCGCTCGTTGAGTTCTTTTCTTGATTTAGCTAGCCACTTCCTAAAATCACCCATGTGAACATTAATCTTGGAAAGCAATATAGGCTGTAGTCATACTTTAGAATCTCCTCTTACTTTTTTACCTTCGTAATTTGTACTCTTGATTCTTCTTCAAAACATGCTGAAGGCTATATTTGTTTGACGGAAAATGAATTTTGGAAACTTATTTTCAAAGAAAATAATTTCGTTATTCTATGTTTGACCGTATTTTGCAAATAATAGAAAATTTTGTTTTATGATTTTTGTTAAAGGAAAATTATGAAACACACATTTGAGAAAAAGTCTAGAATACAACATCAGATGAGTTAGGGCATCGAGGGCTCGTGCTCCCGCTGCGTTGGATCTTGACTCGAGTGCCAGGGTCCTGAGCCCGGGTGCCAATGATCTGAGCCCATCCTCGAGGGATGGGAGCTCAGTCGTAGGGGACCTAGGCGCGAATTCTAGGATCTCGTCTTATTTAATGTTTTACGCCTATCTCGTGTTAGGTAATTGAACGATTACTTCAAAACAAATGCTTGAAGTTTGGCTTATTTCCACATAGCGCCGTCCTTGTTCCTACGTGTTTTGTTTATATGGTTGAGCATTTCAAGGAATGCCCGTTTTTTTCTTTAGATATAATGACATGAATAGTTCATGAATTTTGGCTTGATGTGCAATGTGAATTAAACATGTACAAAAAGTTCAAGGATCTATTTCGCCAAAATTGCTCCCACGACGAAATATCTTTCACCAAAAATCATTTTTTGGCTTTTAATGAGAGGAGACATGTTTTGTGGCGATTCCAGATAAGAAATATCTAGGCGGACAAGAAATTGATAGCTTTACTTCGAACTTTGAACTGTATGTACAAACCGTGCCGAAATTTAATCGGGGGAAAATGTCAAATAAGGATCCAAAGTAGGTCTCTTTTCTTAAATAAGGACCTCAAGTGGATAATATTTCAATTAAGGACCCAAAGTGCCCAAACTAGTCTCAAATAAGGACCCAGCTCGCGGGGCGGCCAAATGTTCTCCGGCCGACGACCGTGAGACATTTTCCGGCACCGAAATATGGGCAATTTTGTCTTTTTCTTTTTTTCTTTTCTCTCTTCATCGTCGACGACGTCCACCGGCCTCAGTCGAGGGCGGCCTTCGCCGGCGTCAGGCGACGGTAGCCCTCGCCTGGGCTGGCAAGACCCGCCCTCGCCGGATCTGGCGAGGGCGAGGGAGGGTCTCACCCGCCCAGGCAAGGACGGCCGTCGCCCGACGCCGGCGAAGGCCGCCCTCGCCTGAGGCCGGCGGACGTCGCCCGCGATGAAGAGAGAAAAGACAAAAGGAAAAAGAAAAAAAAAGATAAAGATAAAGATAAAATTGCCCCTATTCCGATGCCGGAAAATGTCTCACGGTCGCCGGCCGGCGAGCTGGGTCCTTATTTGAGACTAGTTTGGGCACTTTGGGTCCTTAATTGAAATATTGTCTACTTAGGATCCTTATTTGAGAAAAGAGATCCACTTTGGGTCCTTATTTGACATTTTCCCTTTAATCGGCAATAAAGCTTGAGAATACAGCCACTTTCATAGCAACGCACTTACATAAGCTGAGCCAGAATGTAATCGACGATAAAGCTTGAGAACGTGCAAAGATGTAATATCGGGATTTAATTGACGATACAACTTCCAGGATAGAGATGCACGCCGGAATTTAATTGGCAACGCGAATCGGAAAGCTATAACTAAGTAAAAATAAAGTGCGGTACAGAAAAGTAAAGATAATTGAAAGATAACATTTGATTGATTTGTCGGGAGCCTCTCCGAAGAGTACGATGTGGCTATATAAAGCTTACAATCAACAAATTATCAATGGAGGTTACAAACGGTTACTACAAAAAAATAACTTCCTAGCTATTACGAGAAATTACAAAGAGAGGTTACGAAAGAAAGTTACAAACGGAAGTTATGAATGGTAACCAAACGACTATCGATGGTTACGTCGACGGTTGCATCCGAGATTATCGATTTCACTTTTGTCAATTCCTTCACGATGCCGATTCCTCAAGTCAAATTGGATATTTTTTTGGTGCAATTACACATCGAACCAAAAAGTTCATGAACAACATCGCACTTAGGTCAAAGTCTGAGAATCGCTTGTGTCATTTTCCCTTTTCTTCGTTTCCAATGTTAGATACGGTTTTTTTTTTCCGGCGGAGTGGGAACGAAATTCCAGAGCGAAATCGCCTAAACAACATTTCAATATTTCCCCACGAAATTCCAACACAAAAACAAAAAGCAAGAAACAAAGACATTCCTCGTATTCGGAAATCCCCTTTTGACTCGGTCCAATCCAGATCTCCAAAGTCATACGTTGGTACTTTCTTCCTCGCGAAGCTAAACCACTTCATCCCCAAAAATCCAAACACCGCATCGGCAACGACCAATCGCCGCTCGACACGTGGCTTCTCCCCCAATTGAATTACCCATTTCCTCCCCTAAAAAAGATTATCGGGAGGAATTTCGTATTTATAATTCCATCCCCCAAGCGACGGCATTTAAGCGCTTGCCGACACCTCGAGCGTCGCCACGTTACCAGCTGATCGGCCAATCGGAAGAAGAAGAAGATCTCGTGGGGCCCCCCACACCTTCTCCTTTTCGGCCCCGCAACTTATAAAATATTATAACATCATCGCCAAGATCGCGAAGAAAGTCCGATTTGGGGGGCGGTGGGGGCGGATAAATTAATCGCTAAAATTAAGACGATTTCTTCTGCGTGTTCGAACAGTCGCCACGACGACATGTTAACGTCGGGGGGGGGGGGGGGGGGCTGTAGCCTTGTGATTTGGGCAAAATTTTGGCCTCGTTGTCACCAATTCGGCGTTCGAAGAGGCTTTTTCGCTTTCCGTGATGGACCACGTCGATGGTAACTTCGGCATACCCGGAAGATTGAGATTTTTAATAATGGATTGGTGAAAATAGCGGATTTTTGAAAGAGGGAACGTGTGGGGAAAAAAAAAAGATGCACATTTCGGTTTGCATTGTCGAGCCGAGGAATTTCCCCCCGCGCGCAGGGGGGCCGAAAGTGAGAGGTTAGTGGCGACCGCCGCTTTTGTATCCTTGTAAGTACGATCGATTCTAGATTCTCGTCGAGTCTCTAGGTTGCATTTGTAGGTGGAAAATTTGATTTGCGACGTTGGAGAAACATGCTGTTTTTCGTAGATGCCAGGATCGCGATCGAATTAATGAAACTGTTGCCTAGATGTTATGTAAATTTTTGTAAGGCCCTGGTCGCCAGGAGTTCGATGGTTTCGATAATTGAGGTCCTGTCAAGAGCGGTTGACGGCCCCCCACTTGAATTGTCAAGTTTGACCTGAAGTCCCGAGAACCTTGCACGATTCGAACTATCGATAACAACGGAGAAATTGCATGAAATTTTGTAGAATCAAAACGCTGCTTACGTTCTCTCAGGCTGTGCTTGCTCCATGACTGAATCCCAAACATGAGCTGCTCATGGGGATGAATAAAATGCTTAGAGAAAGTAAAAAACTTACAAGATACGACCGAAATGCTTTCATAAACAAAATTGAACAATGGAACCAGAAATCTAATCTAATTCGAAGTTCAAATGCAAACTCGGGCAAAATCTAATTTAATCCGCTTTGTTATAAATGATCTTCTCGTCTTCGTTTCTTCGTAATCGAATTCCGACGTGCTGTCGTCGTTTTGTGATGAGCTCGTTCATTCTCCTTGTGTCTTTAAATGGACCAATCTTTAAACATACCGATCTTCTTACGTAAAGAATGTCTAACCATCTTGACGTGGGTGCTACTTTAGGAATGATTTACAACTGATCTTGATTTCTTAGTAACGGTTCTCGGCCGCTAGATGTTCTTCGACTCTATTGTTACATGCTTCGATCAATGGATCATCGTCATGTGTCATGTTACTTCACTTGGATTTTGCCGATTAGAAACTCGCGAACGAGCTTATTTGGTATACATTGATGCGCCTTGTGGGTCAAGTGTATTGATTATGCTTGAGCTCAAAATTTTGGGCATGGGGTCAACACCAAGATATGTACATTCTTATTTCATTAATATTAAGGGAGATAAAGATCGAGACGAAATTACCTTTGGAATTTGTTTGTTTCACGGAAAATTTACTGTCAGGAGACATTTTCCTCGTTTTTAAGTATTTGGATGCTTAGGAAATTGGGTCAACAAAAAAAAAACTTCATAGCCAACAAATTCAAGAAAATGATTTTCCTCTTTTAAAAATCATAAATCATTATCTAAAATACAGTAGAATTTCGGTGCTCGAACTTCACACCCCGATGCCAGCGCCCAAGGTCCTCAGGACTCTCCTAAGGTCGGGCCTGAAACCCCGACTCTCGCACCCGAGTCCCCCGAGGCCAGCCTCGGGTTCTCAACGTGCGGGCCGGGTTCGCCCGAGGCCGGGACTCGGGATGCCAGCGCACCGGTGTAAATATCATATAAACCGCTCAGCTGGGGAAAATTCTTCGACGGGGGAGGCGGAGACGTGCGAGCAAATAAGCGATGCGACGGCTCCTCAGCCGTCCCTTTCCGCCGGGCCCTCGACAAAAGCTGGACCCCGGTTTGGTCATCGCGACTGGGGGTCAATGTCATCCCGCGGTCGGCTGACCGGCTGCGCTTTACTAAAAGCCCATCAAATCTCCCAACTAAAAAAGTATTAATGTTTATTTAGGTAGTTCCAAAGACACTTGTTAAGCTGCTGTTCACGAGTTTTAAAAAAATTCAATAAAGTTTATAATTTATTCGTTTACCATAGCCGCATTCCTGGGTCTCTCGATTTATATATTTTTTCTATTTGCCCATCTTGCAAAATAATATAATTAATTTCTTATTGTTTAGCCGGAATTTGACCCACCAACAAATTCGTTCCTCGATCTTATTAAGAGGAGACGTGTTCCGTGGCAATTCCGAACGTGAGATTTATCAATGGAGTACAAAAAAACGGGTATGCTTCAACGGAATTTAATCACCGACGTAGAGATGTAACGTCGGAATTTAATCGACGACAAAGATCTGAAAGTTAGGACTAAGATACACGTCGGAGTTTAATCGATGATGACGAAATATCCGGAAACTGCGACTAGGGTATAGGAATTGAAAGATGATAAGGTTTTTGTTATTTGTTCATGGTTAACAAAGAGTATGACGTGGCTATTTAAAGCCTACAATCGACGGTTACTGGCGATTATTGAATTTACAAGAAATAACTTCTAATCATATATTCAAAACGAATAACTTCCTAATCTTATATGTGGTTGCAAGAAATTTTACATTATCCGCAATTTTCTATTATGTAGCAGTACTTATCTAAAAAACCCTCCCTTTTTTTTTCGAAATCTAAAAGAGCTTATATATTCAAAAATATCGATACTTTGGCCATTACATGTCGATGTCGATGACTTCATCACCAGCTAATCGATGTTTGGTTTCGATGACTTCTTACGTCATTGATACTCCTCAAGTTATCGATTGTTCTTTTTATCGATATTAATCAAACTGCTATTATCGACGAAGCTTGTTAGCCGTTTTATTAAAATCAAAAGTCGGTCATTTTTTTGAATGTCAACACTTATTTTTTTTAAAATAACACCGAAGTCCACCTTGGACAGATTACATCAGACTTGATCAACTCAATAATTAAGGCACAAAACCCACGCATTAGTCCGGTTTAAAAATGGAAATTATCGCGGATCATTGTTCAAAATTCACGTTGATTTTGTAAGATCTCATTGCGAAAGAAAGAAATAAACCTCTCTATCTCTTGGAGAAAGAATGCGGCAGTCTCTTTCAAGGTTCACCAGAAGGAACCGCCACGTAGGGGTGAAAAGAAAAGGACTGAACCGAAGCAAAAACAAACCAATTTTGTTTTTCTCTTTCGTTAAGTACAATTTGATTCTCTAATTCTGATATTGTTCAATCGAGTCCTCCAAGTTTCGTTGTTTGTACAATCGAGTCCTACAGTTACCCGTCACCATTGGTGTGCCGATGCGACACGCTGACCTGTCATTTCATGCGGTTGAAAAGTGAAAAATAAGACTTTAATAAATGAGATCATCCAAGGTTTGGAAAAAAGGCTGAAGTTATTTAAATGATTCAAACTGTGGGACCTTATTAACGTGATGATAATACTTATCACCTTTCCATTTAGATTGAAATTATATTTGCTTTCAAATATGAAGTACATATTCTTTTGTAGATTTTGAGAGAATACATAAGTTATGTTGCGATTGTGGAGTTTTTTTTTTTCTTTCTCTATCTGAAATTAACAATCTTATTGTGTTTTTTTGAAATATAGCGAGCTAATAATAAAATCAACAAAAGGTAAAACAAAAACACAAAGGAAAAAAGAAGATAGAGAATTTGTTGGGACTGCTGCTAACTGTTTTAAAAGTTTAAGCTGTTAGATGAAAGCGTGATTTATTATTTAAATATTCTAACATAGAAGATTTGGGTTCGATTTGAAACTCATCTCAAACAAAGAGAAAGTTAGTAGATTTTGGCTTCATTTATTTAGCGAAAAATAAATGATATACAAAACATTTCTTTTAAAATAATCGATTGTATCGTTTGAAATAATTAGTCAACAAGAACGGTCTTTTTTTATCGCAATTGATGATGCAAATATTTTTCGTTCATTCATTTTTATAATTGATATAAATGATCATTTTTTAGGATAATATTTTCCAAATAATTCATTTCCGGCGAAACAAACGCGCCCTTGGTTTTCAATTCACTTTGTTGAAATACCAGGCACACAGCTCGATAATGAAGTTCATATGCTCTTTATATACACACGTAATAGTCTCTTTCCACTTATCAGTTCAACCCGAATTCTCTAATACGATATCGATTCCCACGCCCATCTCTGTTAATTAAATTCTAGATAGTTTTATACCCTTTTTTTTATAAGGTTAATACCACGAAAAATCACAAATCGATAGACAAATTTATCAAAAACTAAATTTTTGACCACCAAAAACTCCAAACTGACACACCTGTGACAATTTTACTATCCGTTAAATTTCCCAGTTAAATGAAACGTGTCGGTTAATAAGTGTACAAGTTTGAGATTTTATTTATCAAAAAAATTAATTTTGAATAAATTTATTACGGATATATCGATTTGAGATTTGTTTTTCTTGATATTAATTTTTTTTTTTTATGTACTACGGGGTGACTTTCTAGGGCACTTTTTCATCTTCGACCAGACAAAGGACGCACGCTTTTTTCATCAAAATATCCAAAAACGTGTGAGGGGAAGAGAAAGCTACAAGCCTACAGCCTCCTACAGCTGGTCCCTTTTGGAGGGACCCCCGGAGTGTCCGATAAGCACGGTACGTGTGGTGGGGAGGGGAGGGGGTAGGGGGAGGGGCGTGACGTGGCGCGCGGAGGACGGGTGGCGTGGGCCCCGGTGGGCCATGACGTGTCGCATTCTCTCAACCCCCCCCCAACGCCCGAGGGGGATCGGACGAGCCGGGAAGAAAAAGAGAAAGAGAGAGACGCGCGGACACCTGTACCCCCCACGCGCCCACCCCCACAGGGAAAAAACGCGGTTTCGCTGACGTCACCGGGGGCGTAAGACGGCGCGTGCGGCTCGTGCCGCGGACACTGGGACTTGGGGGGGCGCGGGCCATCTTATCTGCTGCCGAAACTGCCCCTGCCGTCCGGGCCTCCGCCCCGTGGAACTGGAGGGGCAGTTTTGGTACTGCGATCTTGAATTCCGCCCAATGAAAACGCGCCACGTGCCGATTTCTCTTCTTCCCCTTTTATCGAGCGCGTGAAAATTGTTTGTGATAAATATGGATGTGTGCGTTCAATTTGGAGGACGGCTTATATCCATTCGGATGCGAATTTTTTCGATTTTACTTGATAACATGCCTCCTCAAATTAGCGAAAAATAAAATTACCTAATTACACATTTTTTGTCGACATTAACAAAAATTTTAAATATATTGCCAAATAATAGCGGGCTCAAAGTATTGTGAATATATAGAGGTCACATGAGTAAAGAGACCCTTTTTTTTTGGGTCATTTTGCCTAGTATTAACCGTGGGCATATTTAATTGGAGAGGCATATGGGGCCTGGAAAGATTTGAACTTAAGACCTTCAACTCTGATGAGATTTTACAGCCAATTTTTCTAAAAGTTTAAGCTATTAAATGAAAACGTGGTTTAATATTTAATTATTCTAACACTCCTCATCATTTTGCTAATTTTGAAGTTGTACCGCATTGGATGTGAAAAGGGCTGGTCGGTTTATAAGTGTAAGGAAAAGTCTTACCATTTAAGTTAGCTTTTAGGGTGAAAGAGACCCAATAGCACTATACACTGGTATCAGAGTCTAGATAGCCAACAAGTATGGAACCAACAGTCATGCAGGAGAGTTACATTGTCCCACATTGAATGTAGAAGGTTTGAGTTAGCTTTTGGGGTGGGAGAAACTCAAGACCACCTAACATGCTTATTCCTTAAAGTTTTCGGAGCAAGGATTTTAAAATTTGACATGCCGGAGTCACAGATAGAGGTACGCGTATGAGGGGGAAGAGGTACTTGAGGATACATTGCATTGCGTTATAGTGACACGTGGAGTATTTCAATATTTAAAGAGCATGATTGATTGGTTTGCATAACTGCAATGCACAACCGTTGTAAAACCGGCGCATGAAACGCCTCGTCCAATTCGAGATATTCGATAAACATGACTTGAGATTCCCTTTGTCCCAAGTTGAAAGCCATTAACGCCAGACAAGAGAATCCTTTCTCCCTCCATTTTCATCCTCGTGAAGAATTCCCTGCTGTTCAATTTTACCTTTTTTTGGGTTTTCCTGGTTTTGGTTGCCATCCTCGTAAGCAAATAGGAGGAGTTACAAGAAATATCGGCAGACAGAGAGACCAGAACCCCAAAAAGAGTGGACGAGGGCGTGCGCATGCGAGGCAAATAATTGTCGTTCGTTCGGCACTGCTCCTGCGAACTCGTGCGCGCACACGTCTCCGTCACCTTTTTCTTTTCGTCCCCCGTGCTCGGCCGTACTGCCCCTCCGAGCCTCCCCGTCCATTGTCCAGCAGCAAAATTCCCTAGGTAAGTGTCCACGGTTCAGCCTCGCATGGCTCGCTCATTCGCACAAGTACCAAATCAGATTTTGTGAAACCTGTAGTTATCAACTATTCTAAAAATTCAAACCTTATTTTAATATTCTAATACTCGCATCAATCCATCAACTTTAGATAGTCATGTCTCTATCCGTGCATAATTTGTAAACCCCCGATCGAATCAGCTATCTCGAGATCTATATGCAAATTCGAATGAAAGGGAATATTCAGATGGACTCAAATCAGGATCAACTTGGATAGATTGACCGACCCACTCCTCATCCGATCAAACCGAATTCAAATTGCCCGGCTCTACGAACGGGAGCCGGAGATCTACCTACGTACCTAAAATGTCGGGTTACCAAATGATGTTGGAGTTTAACACAACGATTATTATGGCTATAGGCTCGATTTGAATAGTCCTACCGAACCCATCTTCCTTAGTCCTTATCGCACATCTCCGAATGCATATCCACGAGACGAAAAGGCCCCCCAAAAAAAAAAAGAAAAGGGCAACCAATTAAAATAATGATTCCAAAGGGAAGCGCAAACAGGACAGGTGGCGGGGGGCAGAACCGGAAACCCGAAAGTCTCCAAACGGGATCCCGTATAAATAAGGCCGTTGGATGGAAACGGAGCCCGTTGCGCTCCGAAGATAACACTTCTCTGTTTTAAACTGCTCGCTCGCCAGCCAAGGAAAGAAACTGTTCATATCTACTTCCACTTCTCACTCTACAACTCTGTTCATCTGCTGCTGCTGCTGCTGCTAGTTCACTCTCTCTCTCTCTAGAACTTTCGTGATCTCTGCATATATTCCGTCGATCGATCGATCGATTCTCGCCGATCTGAGTTCCGATCGCTCTCTGATCATCATGGCTTCCGGGCAGACCGCCTCGAGCATCCTCTCCTCGTCCGTGCCGGAGGACGACGTCGAGTCCTCCGACGGCGCCGACGACCCCTACCTCGACGGCCAGCACCACCCCCAGGCCCGCGCCAACCTCTCGCGGCTGTCCATGTGCAACAGCAGCTTCTCCTGCGCCGACGACGACGACGACGACGACGACGAGGAGTACGCGTTCGCGGATTTCTACGGCGGCGCCGCCGGCGGAGGAGCGGCGGGCGACGCTACTGGCGGGGTCGGGGCCGGGGCCGCGGCCGTGGTGTCGAGCTACCTGTCGAGGCTGTCCGTGGAGAGCTTCGACGGGGACGCCGACGAGGAGCTGTCGGACGAGAAGGAGCGGCTGCCGGGCGGGGGGGCGGCCGAGCTGACGTCGGACTCCGGCGGGGAGCCGGAGTGCTACTCGCTCCCGGCGACGCCGCGGCGGCGGAGGAGCCGCGGGGGGCCGGCGAAGCGGGGATCGGCGGGGCTGAAGGAGTACGCGAGCGAGAGCGAAGGGCGGACGTCCGTTAGGGTGAGGAAGTACGCGAGGAGGAGGATCATAAGGGAGAGATTCGCGAGCGGCGGCGGCGGCGGCGGCGGCGGCGAGAGCGACAAGCTCAAGAGAGACGAGCATTGCTGCAACAACAGCTTCAGCGGGGAGAGCGAAGGAGGAGGTGGGGGAGGGCTGATGGTGATAACCAGGCCCAAGGGAGGGAGGAGGAGCCTGTGCATGGACTTGGAGGAGGTGAAGGCGTGCAGGGACCTGGGGTTCGAGTTGGAGCACGAGCGGATGGTGGAGATGCCGAGCCGGCTCTCGATCTCCGGATCCACGCTCGACACGAGCAGCGGCGGGAATTCTCCGATCGCCAACTGGCGCATTTCGAGCCCCGGTAAGCGCACAACGTCAGTTGAAACTTGTTCTCTCTTGATACGAATTGAAGGAGCGAAACTCTGATGGCCCGTCGAAATTTGGATGGGCGCTTTGCAGGTGACGATCCGCGCGACGTGAAGGCGCGGCTCAAGGTCTGGGCGCAGGCGGTGGCGCTCGTATCCACGTCTCGCCACAGCAACTGAGTTTTCGTTTCTTACTGGCCAATCTTCTCTGCCTATAGTTTTCTGTTTTCCGGCTTTGAAACTGTCCTTCTCTTGTCGAATTTCCCGGTGTTTTGTCGCTTTTTTTTTTAATCGGGGGGCCGAGATTGAGGGAGAGGGTTCTTCGATCTCTCCACCCTGCAGCAGGAAGAGCATCTTTTTCGCTTTTTCTAGGGACTGAATTTCGTCAGAGCTTTGGCGTTCTTTTTCCTCAGCAGTCCCTGGATTGGGTTCAGGGACTGGCGTGTGGTCTTCAGGGGGGGGTTGTCTTCGGTGATCCTGTTCTCGATCATCGCTCCTCCTTACTGTTCATCGCTTTCTGTACATATATATCATCATCATCATCGTCATCAGCTGTGAATACAATAAGGAATTCGTGCAGGGAAAAAAGAACGATCTTTTTGGGGTCTTGGGTCATCATAGACTGGTGGGTGGGTGGGTGGGGGTGATGATTCCAGCGATCGTGGGGAGGACCGAGAAAAACCACACGGCCCCTGATCGCGTTTCGCCTCTTCTCTTCTCCCTTTTGTGTTTTTGGGGCACGTTGACTGGGATCTCGGAAAGAGCGAAGCGAAGAAGCGTGGTCTTGTCTGTCATGGGAACTTGAACTTCATCGGCCGAAAGATTCCTGGGTATCGTGTTCTTTTTTCTTTTTTTCCGGAGTCCCAAGAGAATCGGGAACTTTGCTTGTTTGTCTGGGTGGGAGCAATGTCGAGGGAGATCTGCTGATATGGTGGAACTTTGGAAGAAAAAGATGACAGGCGTCGCGATTCTCGATTTGGTTCTCGGGGGTGTGACAGCACTGAACCAATTTCTGGAAAATCTACGGAAGACTGTCGGCTGGTGGAAGAATTGTTTTTGGTAGGTGTTGTTGTCTGACTGGCTTGCGAGGCTATAACAAAGATGAGGCGAGACGACAACCTAAAATGATTGCTAAAGATTAAGATATAAAGCACGTAGACGGTATTCCTAGGAAAAACTGAATCGCCGCCAACTGACGAATTCCTGTCTCGGGGAAAAGCCATTGGCACAGACAAGGAATTGGGCATTTGTTAAATAGTAAAAGCGAACCACTGCCACGGGAGACGCTCTGGTCACAAGGACTTTCTTATCAATTGGTGGCTGCTCGTGTATTCGATGGTTCATACGGACCGTTAGGAACAGATGCGTAATGCCGAACCAATCCTTGACCTAGTGAAACTT
Organism: Syzygium oleosum; assembly: GCF_021117445.2. Lineage (NCBI taxonomy): Eukaryota > Viridiplantae > Streptophyta > Magnoliopsida > Myrtales > Myrtaceae > Syzygium > Syzygium oleosum. The sequence goes on from NW_026607512.1 coordinate 365,801, forward strand.
CTTTTTTGGCTCCCATTAGGTTCAGGATCTCCGCATCATCCTCTAGTCGGGATGTGTAGCTTCGTGGCGTGCAAACAAATATTGGTCCATATACTCCCCATCTCGATTGCGAAATCAGTTGCGACGAATGGTGCCCGTTATCTCGGTCGCATAAACCCTCCACACCGAGTTGGGACTTGGAACCTGCCAAATCATGTAGAGAGAAGACGATAATCTATACCTATATATCTAAGGCCATACCGCTCCTCAAGAGTCGCATGAGCAGACGGAAAATGTGAATCGAATTCCTCTGTTTGGATCCTCAAAAGGCTACTTGTCGAAAACCAAGCAAAACATGCACAAAGCATCAGTGAGATCTTAGAAGAAATAAATCTTGTTGATACGCACAAGGATCGAATCGCACATCACATTGTCCCGAGTTCTCAAGCTTGACAGAAACATTTCAGGGAGAACTTGCGACAAACTTGCTCACAAAGGGGTCGCGGATATGGTTGATTCCAGCAAAAAATGCCTTTTCGTCTCATTGTCCTCTGTAATTCCTTCTATATTTCTGACATATATAATGATGTTGCTCTGCCAATTTAGCAGGAACACCTTATTTTACAAGCCAATCTTACAGCCCTCGAAAATTGCTGATAGGGAGAATCAATCTCCCTAATAAGTTAGCGAGTAGAGTCCAGATTGTGACAGGTCTTATCACAGGGGTAAGCACAATCGATGGCTTTAACAGTCGCTCTATCGAAAAACCAGTCTCCTACAGATTCTGCAACCCCCTGCATGAGAAGAGAATCGGGATATGAACGTGCATAAAATTTAATTAAATGCATTTGGAAGCTACAGCCTCTCGGCAACATTCACATGAGAACTAACAATCCTATCATAAAGGAAAAAAGGAAAATCTCAAGTCTGGAAGGCACCTTCTGCATACTAATTAGGGCATATTGTTACATTCCTAAAGATGTTCGCCTGTTTATCATACCTTATTTCTAATAAGAGGAGAATCACTGGCAAACCACGTGTCCTGTCTCTCAGACTGGCAGTGAGCAAAACAGGAATTGATAAATAAACCATTTTGATCAGACCTAGAGAAAGTGTTTATTGCTTTGAGCATTTGGTTCCTGAAATCTGCATTATCAAATGGACAAAGGGGAAGACCCCATTAAGTATTTGGAGGCTGCCTCCATGTAATAGTCCGCATAAACAAATCGAATCACCTTGTAAGAACTGTATCTGTGATGAATTACAACGTGCATGGTTCATTTTGCAATCAGTCCAAGTGCCATTAGGATCGGCTGATCGTGGAGCCAAACTTTCATGGACCTGTTAAAAGCATTTCAAGAGATGAGACTTTTTCAGCACCAAAGGGTCCGGAGAGAGCAACCGTGCCAAGACGTGGATTTTACACTCGAAAAGAGTAGGCAGTGTTTAATTTTACGAGAAGTTCAATAACAGTTCCATTACGCAGTAACCCAGTTTTAGTTTTACCATTATAAATAACAGTTGAAACCATGCACCGTCAATCACTAACTTCGTTTCTTTTTTTTTTTAATATATTTTGATATATCTCTGCCTCTTGAATGTTCAAGGTAGCAGAGGAGCAATAATGGTTCGACTTCATTGACAGCATCACCGTCTGAACCATATGATGGCCCTCTCAAAACTAAACGCAGTACTAAAAACAGGTTTACCAAGGACAGTTACCACAGGGAAGACCACACAAAACAAGAAAAGCTTACCTGCCATACGTCATACGCAGCATTTAATAGGAACATTGGAGTCTTAATGTTTGCAACCAAATTCTGTGGGAAGAAGCACTGAGAGAAAGAGAGAGGAAGGGTTAATCTGCAAAAATGCTGAAATTTTCCATAGTGAGTAAAGAAATTAAGAGAAGAGTACCGAAGTAGGATCCAGATGGCTGGTACAGGTACTAGGCAAATTTTCTTTCACATCCTAAAACAGTAAACCGGAATTATAAAATTGGAAAACTGAGACATGCAAAGATGACAAAGTTATTGAGTTATTCACCACCCAACTTGATCTAGAGAACAGAGTTACTAGCATAAATTACCACATCCATTAAGTTAACACATAGACTAGGCCCAAATGAAGAATTCTTGTAAAATCCATTAGCATCAAATAAAAATTAGAAACCATGAAGGAAAGCTACTATAAATGTCAAGAGGTGGTGAAATGCAACCTGCAAGGTGACTACACCGTTGAACATATTCCGGAGAGCACGGCCCCCAGAAACATCTACTCTGCATTGCGAAAGAAAATTCTCAGTCAAAACAAAAACTCTAAGCCATTTGATGAAGACATCAAGAACCCAAAAGAGAGCTTCATACGCATCAAGGAACATCCCCGCATCACTTAAGCATTTCACTTTGGTGGTCTTTGGGAAAAAGTTGGCAAACTCGTCGCAGTGCAATATAGATGCTAGACCGCCGGCAGAGCATCCAGAGAGAAGAGCCTGCGAAAATCTGATGATGAATTGACTGAAGCTGAGAAAGGCTGAAAGCAATTGGAGAAAGTCTCAAAAACCTGATCAGCATTCTTCATTCCCTTGGACATCAACTCGTCGATTGCTGCCAACCAGATTTGCTGTCCTCGAAAGTAGAGCTGCGCAGCCTGAAATGAAAAAAAAATTTAAATTGCTTTTTAAGCTTTGATTTCGAAAACACACATACACATGAGCAAACGCACCCTCCGGTGAGGGTGCCATGCACGCACAAGTTGAAGTGGTTATCAATGACTTGCTACCTATGGATTGGAATGCAGCTAAAAGAGGTCATGTATACGGGAAGATGATTGAAAGTACCATTATCAGGGAATGTGCCGGTGTGCCACACAGAAGCAGGTGTGTTTCATGAATCATTTAAATATTTGGCTGGCCTATGATGTAAACTCTTATGACTGTATACTAAGACCACAACAGTAATCATTTCTACGGAACAATAGAGAATACAAAAGCTTAGAATCTTCCAACCAACCTCATCCTGGCCTGCTCCATTGAAAGAAGCCCCATCACAGTACCGTATCCTTACTGTGTTCCAATTGAAAAAATCTGCCAGCAAAGCACAATCGCTCGTATGACAGTTCCAATTTGAATAAACTATGGCAAAGAATCGTTTCGAGACAGATTGAATCGTTAATAGGTTTTAAATACCAGGGTTTTCTTCAGCTTTATTACTCAATATTCCTGTGAAAGCTACTTCCTTCTCCATAAACTTTGATGAACCACGACGAGTAGTTTTCCTGTAAACGCAATTCCTCACTGTATTGCACCATCCCCCACCCTACATTAATGTTGGACAACATAAAATGGCTTATAGAAAATGCAGGCAGAAAAAGAATCAAGAATTGGAGTGCCATGAAGAACTGAGCAAGAAAACCATGCAGAAGAGAAGAAATAACATAAGTTTGCAAAATTAACTAGCTTAAGTATGCTCTTTTAAATCATATAACATAAAGTCCATTCATCAAACCTCTAAATGGACGACCCAACTGTTTGCACCAGATCCAGAGCCATTGTGAAGATGATAACCGGGCAATGTACCATCTAAGCAGACTGAACATTGTAGAACAAGATTAAATGAGAATCTCAAACGTCAATTTTTCAGCTTCGAATATTCTCAAAAAACACCCAAAAGAAAAAAGAAAAACCTTGTCATTCTACTGTGAGCTCAAACGAAAAAGGCAAAACAACCAATGGCACGAGGATGTTAGGAACAGAACAGTGGATCAACCAAAAGAAAATCTCCAAGAAATAAGACGCGAGCCCGTCTTAGTTACGTGCACAATAATCAATATCTGGAAAAGCGAGAGCAGAATTCTAACCGGGGACACAAAATGACGCAGCTTAATAAACAAGAAAGACCAAAATCTTGTAAATCCATAAGTTGCCTACGAATGAAGCGAACCCAGACACTACTACATACAGAGAAACACCAACCTTCTTAACTATGAATCCTGCACCACTTACGATCCGAAAGTCATTAAAAAACAAGGAGGGGTGTTAAGAAAAGTCTGAGATAGTACCAGCTCCTTTGGCAGCAGCACCCTCAATGAGAGTGAGGCCAACCATGAGCGGCTGCGAAGCGGAGGGCGAGACCGCATCGCTCTCCAAGTAAGAGAAAAGACCCTCCCCTTCCCGGAGATCCTCAAGACCCACCTCAGATCTGCACAGCGCAAACCCAAAAGCGAAACACAGGCACCATACCAACACCACCAGTCTCGGGTTCAGCTCCATTCTCTTGCTTTTCGCCTCCCTCTCCGGCGCAGGTTCTCCCAAGAACCCTCCTTTCCTTTTCCCGGGGGCACTGTTCACTGCCAGCACCTCCTTCCCTCGCACACGGGACACAATCATTCCTCGGCGTATTATTATATGGAAGGGTAAAGAAATCACAAGCCCGAGGCCGCGGTCGTCGCTACTTCGATACTTTCATCGCGGGTAGATCTCTTTTTGCCTTTTTTATTCGGAAGGCCAAAGGAGAAGTCTTGAAAATGCAGGCTATATTTCCACAACTCTGCAGCTGGCCATATCTTCCCCGGATGCTGTTTTCCTAACTAGGAGGCCGTGAAAATTCACGCCATAACGCGGACCTCAAGAAAGGCAGGATCTTTACCTTCCAAACGAAACCGAACAAAACAAGCAAGAAAAATCGAAAGCTTTATCAGCTTCTTACGCTGAAGAGAGAAATTTCTGGTCCTTTTTTTTAATGCTAATGTGACGGCGAGGGGCGTTACTGTTGTTCGTCGGGGTGCAACGGAACTGGAAAAAGGATTAAAAAACATTTCTTTGTGTGTGAACAAGAATCGCGTATGCACAGAGAATGTTGTCGTCTTCTCTGGATTCATTTCTTTATAATTTCTCTCTCTCTCTCTCTCTCTCTCTCTCTCTCTCTCTCTCCCCGTTAACCTTGTGATCCTTATTGCATGCGCCACCGACGCATGGGAAACCAGATCCGCTATATGCCTGAAACTCGCGGGAATCGAACGTGGGCAATGGATGTTTTGCACCATATAAATGTGCTGAATTGTATTTGAGTCGTCGGATGTGATGACTTGTATCGATTCACATTTGATTCGTCATTTCTATTCAATCGAAATTCAATTTAGCATATATACAAACGACTTTCTCGATTTAACCGTTTTTAGCTTTCTCTTTCCCTCTTTCGCTCCGGCAACAAATATCAATTACAGCGTCGCAATTTTTTCATTAGAGTATGAAGCCTAGAGTGAGTTGACGCCTTTTTAGCCGTTCGCTCCGTGATCTTGCAATCCAAGTAGTTACTGCCGTGTTTGGACCGACTTTTTTTCTTTTATTCTTTTCTATTTTCAGTTTTCCTTGATATGAATGTTGCGATGCCTACACTTTTGGCTCTTTCTAATCCTAAAAACTGAAGATGTTCCTTTCCTCACATGCAAATGTCAATACGTAGCTTCACATGTATTTTTTTGATGGGAAAGAAGAAATGCTTCTTGTTCAAATTTAATCCCAAACAGATCAAGCCAGCGCCGGTTCGGTGGGTGCAAAGACCTGTCGCTCTCGGTCCTGAAGTAGTAGCATGGGGCGGTAACAGGATGAAAGCTCTCTCTGTTCTCGGATGCGTTCCCCTTCCACAGCCGCATCTATATAACCTAAACATTCCTGTAATTTGCACGTCCAAACCTTTTCTTCTATAGGGGACCCAACTGATCTACGCGCACCCTAAAATCGCATGCCGATCAAGCGCTTAAAATCGAACAACTACCGTTTAGATTCGTTAAACTCTCGTGCGTTCGGATTTGCAGATCTGTCATTATTCAATACAATATGTCAGTAGCATTTTCTTCTCTTTTAACCAAATTTTCCTTCCTCAATATGCCCAACAAAGACATCGACCAAAATCAAATGGAACTTGGGAACATAGGAGGAACTCTATTCCTGTGTAGTTGACACTAAATAACATCTTTCACCCCTGAAAAATGAATGGGAGGAAGACCATAATTGACATGATTAGCCGAAAAAGTTTATTGCAGCAAACTCTGGGTCTGCAGTTGTCGACTTTGCTCAAAAGAGGAAAACTATGTCCTAATACAAGACCTGGGACAGGATTGCATCCCAAAATTATTGCACAAAAAGAATCAATACAGAAATGTAAGAATCTAAAAGAATTGTGCCTCAAAAGACTGAGCCGCTCGACAACATCGCGCTACCATCGTCTTCATGGCCAAACTGATGGTGCTCATACACTTTAAATAACAACTCTCTGCAGGGCACGACAGCCCCAAGCTTGATGCAAGCCAAGAAAGCGCCTGAAAGCTTGCGATGGAGACTGTAGGCCTCATCAGGTGGTGGTGTAAGCCTGTGCCTCAACATGGTCGCCCCCAAGTTTGAAATGCTTTGAGTGATATTAGTGGAACGGAAGTCATAACCGCCAGGCTTCGAGAAGGGCAATCCAACCACAAAGCCACCCTGAACATGAGCATCTAACATGACAATTGACTCCTCTCCTGTGAGAAACCCGAGTCTCTGGGACATCTCAATGACCGCATCTCTATCTTGATTTGCGCAGGCAACAACCTAATTAAGCATCAAGAGAAAGTCGCTTATTTCACCCAACCTTAAGAAGATTGTTCCTACAAATCAATGCAGCAGTTCTAGCAGCGTTTCGCAAGTGGAGTAGCATTCCTCAAAGTAGTTTGAATGAATCTCAAAACTCAATTGAATAGATCTCATCCCACTTGAAAACACTGGCATTAACAGCAAGCACATTTTAATGACTCTTGTTGAAAGCTCATAACATGAGTAAAAATCACTTCAAGCCGCATGATGATGCCTAGGTTTACTTGGACCTTTGACAGCAACAGACGGTGATTGTGGATTTTCTACAATATAATTTCAGGAACAAAGGAAAAGTCAAGAGAGAAACAACAAATTCACCATGCGTAGATAGTCATCCACGAAACTCTTAGAGTAATCACGAGCTGCTCCGAAGTCTATGAGATTAATTGTTCTTGTAGCCTCATCATACAAAAAGTTGCTCCAGTTAGGATCAGTCTGCATCAGGCAAGCATGTTATAAGCAAAGGATGACAAGAGCAAATCATTAACAGAAAGTTCTTCAATAAAACTCCTGATATGGTCGAGCTCTCTCCCTCATCACTGGGTAGGGTGACTCTCAAAGAAAGAACCGTATGGAGGGATTGCTCTATGAACAACCACAGAAAGTTTTTGCCGGGCTGGCTGAAGAACAGAATAGATATGTTTTAATTAACTACAAACAGCAGACTATCAAAAAGTTACTGAAAACCAAGCAACTGCTTGATCCAACTATATGATGGCCCCTCCTGCAACATAAGCTTTGTACATGAATTTGCCAGTAGCCAAGTTTTATAGTGGAGGTAATTGTCATGAGAAGGCCAGACAGAAGTAGGGCTTCATAAGGAATGAACTTAACCAAGTGAAAAGGCACACCAATATTCTCTCCCATCATCAGTGGTGCTCTTTAAGTTAATTTCTAACTTACCAATGAAACAGTCTTTATCAGTCAGGCACAATGCACTAAGTTCTAACTTCAAAGACAACGAACTCAATTGTGTGTGTGTGTGTAGGGAAAGTATCTGGGTGAACCTAGGTTTGAACATATGTCGAGGATGAAACAAAAAAGGTTGTTAAAGAACAGCTTGCCTGCATGAAACGGAAGACAAATAGCTCCATTAAGGTGATTTCGAGCAATTTCTTCGCAACATAATTACGAGTTTCTTGGTCAAGAAATGCCACCTTATCAATCGGAACACCTGCCCAATAAGAAACTCATCATTATGTCATTGACAGTGTTTACTTCCACTACTTCCCCCAATCAAGCTAGACCTTTCTAATGACAATCATCAACCAAATGTGAAAAAGAGAAAAAATCCGATACTAGTCCAGCAAAAGGAAGTACTATGATTTATAGTACAGTTGGGACAGCATATGCAGCATATTTTGTAAATTACATTCCAATAATACTCTGAAATTCAAGATTTAGTCTTAACGACACTCTATACAATGACCACATTGACTTGAAATTTAAATTGCGCGGCCACTATAGCGGTACAACCCGGTAGAAGCTTTTGGCTTCAGCGGAAAAGCAACAACACAGTGCAAGGAACTTCAACTAAGGACAAGTCTAAAATGATTGACACCTTGAATCACTGATTTTGCTATTCTGCAGCTCTGCCACATTGTGCAGTAGCAGTTACATCAGCAGCAGTTTTCATCACTGGCAAAATTTTTCCCAGTACTTTTCATGAAGATGGTAATAAGAATATGAAGAATCTACCTAATAAGTTTCTTCATATACTAGTCTAAGTTCACTGTATTCAATCAAAATTACCCTAAAAATCAGCTAATCATCTCCACAGACAAGATTTTAAGGTCTGTCCTTCCCATTCCACATTGTCTTCTTGTACTAAGCATGGAAATATAGAGCTTCAAAAACCTTGGATCAAGCTCTTTAAGCATCAGTTCCATCCATTTCTTAAATCCTCACAATCAAGCATTCTAGTTTGCTGCATACTCCATATCAGTGAGAACATAAGGGTGCAGACAAAAATAATGCTGAAAAAATTTCATCTAGTTCCCTTCCCATATTTTCCATATCCTGGGTTTTACCGGTGTATTCAAAACTCAGGTTTCATCGTTTTATGTTCCCCATTCTGTTCACAATGATTTTGCTCCCATTTTCAGGAAAATTGAACAAGTGGCCAAGAAGGTTGTATCCATCAACACTAGAAGTACATAACTGCTGAACTGCTACAGTATAGCATCAGAGTAGTCATTCATAATAAGTATAGTACCTTGAACAAGCTCCGTAGTCAAAACTCTCTTGCTTGAAATGTTATCCAACACCTTTGGCACATAAAACCCTTTCACGCCAGATAGAAGGTCTTGGAACCTTTTTTGATTACTTGCCTCTAGTTCATAGTCACATTCACGAGACAATTCCTCTTTAGCCACCTGCGAGAAGTATAGGGAATAAATTTACCCACCGATTTTGCAAATCCACTCCTATATGTTGATAGTCAACCTTCTAGGTGACCTAGAGTAGTGGGTTTACTAAGAATAAAAAGAAGAGTTTGCAGACTCCGTTCAATTCAACATCTCACGGTTTATCCTTAGGTAAACAAAAACAATTAAAATAAAGATAATGATTTGTTCTAGCAGTGGTGCAGGGGGACAAAGGTCCTCCCAATCACTCCCAGCAGTATAGGGATATGGATACTAAGTAAATAAAAACAAACATTTAGTTACCTTCATGGCCCTGTCAAGATAAAGTCCTTTTGGAATCAAATTTGTATAATCCAAAAGAAGTTTTACATTCTCAATGTCACTCTCGATACTATTTGCAACACCAGGATATTGAATTTTCATTGCAACGTGCTGGCCATCCTTCGTGACGGCTTGGTGAACCTGAAATCATTCTAAGAACTGTAAGCACGAGATTAACAAGCCCAAACAAGATTATAAAGAGCTGCCATATGAGGGCTAGCCATCTTGTGGAATACTTCGTGAAAGATAAGAGCAGTCTGGTTTTAGATTAGACAAATCTTCATAGGATATATACAAGTATTAGAGGACAAGTGGAAATATATGCACATGAAAATTATGAAGAGAACGAGTCAACATGGCATTCGAAAAGGGGACTAAACACAAGACCAACGATAAAGAAGACAGAAGAGAGCAAAAAACATCCAATAGAAGGTGTCTCAACAAACAAAAAATGTTGCTAAGTGAAATATGAAGTTCGCATAATTTCTGGGAGGGGAAGCTCACCCTTGACCATCTAGAGATTCAGAAACAAAATAACAATAACACAAAGGCGGCAGAAATTTCAAACTTAGAGACGGCAAATGGAAAGACAGTTGCTAATCAAATTAGACATAATCAAAACTACTCAATTTTGATGACCTGGCCAATGCTAGCTGCAGCTATTGGTTCATAATCAAAACTACTCAATTTTGATGACCAATTAGGACCTAATTCAGCATCCAAGACTTGATTGAGCTGACTTCTCGGCATCACATCTGCTCCTTGACGAACAATGTCCAGAGCCGCCAAAATCTATGCATGAACAAAATGAAAAACTATTTTGGTCTGAGTGCATAGAACATGAGTTTGTTATAAGAAACGACAACGCAACAGCCAAGCATAATGGAGAGCTATGGTACCGGGGCAGGCACAAGAGACTCATCTTGTATGCTCAACATCTGTCCCAATTTGAGAGCGGCCCCACGCATCCTACATAGAGCAATAGCCAAGCGTTCCGCATTGCTTTCGGTTAAAAAAGGAGAGAGAGCAGATTGCTTGTCTTGTTCTTTCGGTGTACCATAGACGAGCCTCTTGGTAGATTCCTGAATGGTACCCCATGCGAGACCAGCACCTAAACCAGCAAACCTTAAGCAATTATAGGATTTAAGTTAGGACTCAAAAGACTAATTTCGCACAATTAAAAAGTTAACATTCAAATCTTAAAAGAGATGCATCTATAACCCCAACCCTGGTCATAAGTAAAACATAATCGACGTGTCAGAATTGCTAGGATCATGCATCGGCATATCTCAGAGGGACATGCAATATATGCCAAAACAATTCTGTAAAGTGTTAAAAGTTGTTTAGTCCAGTTTGCTCCAGACATAGATGGCAATGCTTTCTACAACGTTTAAGAGCCCAACCTATCTATTTGTTCCGGTGAATTGTAGATTTCATCTGAAAGAAAGACAAATTATGTCATGACACATTTTTCGCAGGACCTCATACCCCGAATTTCACACTTAAGTAAACATCAATCACCACATAATCTGAATTGCCTAACTGCCTTTGTCCTGCTAGCAACAGCACTGCAGATCACCTCTGTTTAAATTGTTTATGTCAAAACTATCTTCAGCCCCCTTAAGTCGTAAAATTCATCGAACAGCGATAATTACACTCACCCAAGCGCTCTTGAGAACGGCGTCGCAGGGACTCTCCTCTCCCTTGGCTTCCGCCGTTTTGCCGGCAGCGGCGCTGCAACCATCTCTCCACCTCCTACATCCACCGCATTCACCTCCTCAGCCAAGCTGTGAGACTTATTCCCTTCCGAAACACCTTGATCATCTAATTCCTCCAGCGAACTGCCCGTTTTCTCCGCATTCCCATCCGCCAGATTTTGAGAACCAGGATCATTCGCTCGCACAACCTCCGCATTATCAATTCCCCCATCATCACCAGCCGGATGCTTTTGCTCCGAATCGCCGCCGGATTGGGCCGCTTCAGCCGAACGGTCGAAGTACACGACGGATTCCCTCGGCCGAGGCCCAGAGAAGTCGCGGACCTTGCCCTTGGTGAGGCCCGACAAGTCCGTCGCCGAGACGAGGGCCTGCTTGGCGGCGGATCGGATCAGCCCTTCGACGTCGCCGTTCCGAGCGGTCTCGAAGACCGGCGAGCGCTTGGCGATCTCCTTGGCGACGAGAGACAGGCCGTTCACGAGCCGGTTGAGGTCCTTCAGCCGCGCCATTCCACCACCATCCACGGACGACGGACGTCACTCCTGGCGCGAAATATAGGGAGAGACGATGGAGCCGCGAGGGGAAAAATCCAGCCGAGCTGCGAACGAACCGGCGGGCGCCAAACGTTCGCGGCGGCGGCGGTGCTCGAGGGGCGGCTTCCGAATCAGGCGTCCGAGCAGGAAGGAGCTACGTGGGAGTCTGTCTCCGCCATGAAAGTTGGAGGTGAGGAAGGAGACAACGCGCGCTGAAGCCAGCCAGACTTGTAGGTTTGGCAGTTTGAGAACCGGCGACCGGAGGATCGGGTCGGGGACCCGACTCGAGTTTTGCATTTTCAGTTATTTTATTTTGTTTTTCTCTCTTTTCTGTTTTTTTGGCGATTAAGAAAGAGAGATCAGACCACCGCCCTCAGCGGCTGCGCTGGCTTCGGGCTCCCCTCCCCCACGAAGGGTAGGAGTTCGAATCCCATGGCCACTTGGCGGCGATTCTCTACTGCGTCGCATGGGGTTCCGTTACTAAAAAAAAAAAAGACCAGAATTCAATTCTCTTTTGGATATTGACCGGAAATTCGGTTTCGTACAGAAGCTCGGTCTCCCACGATTTGTATTGTCAACTTTTTTGACCAAAACTGAAAAAAGTTAACATTACAAAAAATCACGCGAAAAATGCACCCATCGAGGGTTGTGAATTATATGATTTAATTTTGAATGCTCCAAAGTGAATGAAAACTACGTCAGATTATGAAACTCGCAGAAAATGAGAAAAAAGAACGAAATGGAAATCCAACCAATCAAACAAATTTGCCGAATGCAAATTAAGCTCGCCACCTCTTTAATTACCGCCATCTATTTGCACTTTTTGCAATTACTAACGCTTTCTAGACTTAATGCATTCTGACCACTGGAAATCATCGGTCGAGTTGGTTAAAACTTCCTCCGGAGTGATTTGGAGCTCCTCCTGATCATAAATTCGAATCACTCAATCGCTCCTTAATTCTAGAAAACCCAATTTCGTCTATGGTATAAGCTCGATTTGTTTACGTAACATAGTCGCTCTGACTTTAGTCCAACCCTTAACGGGCTCGCTCAAAATGAGCAATCGCAATAGCTCGAACTAAACATTTCGATCGCTAGCTCACTCAAAATAAGCAATAATTATAGCTCAATTAAATATTGCGATGAACACAACATATTCTCCATATTTAGGATCAAAATCGATGACCATCTGCTATGTCAACATAAACCAGTGCAAACATTTCTGCTGACAAGCCAATGAGAAGTGTCCGAGCAATTGAGAAATTGTATTTGCAATAGAGCCTCAAAAGACTTCGCGCTTTGCAGTATCAGAGTAGCGTACGAGTAAAATCACGGGTCATTTGAAAATTCACTTTCCTCTTAAGGAAAAATTCTAACACAGAACCCAAATTTCATGGGCTACCACTGAAGTCAGAATCACCGATGCAGTCTCCAAGCAAACATGAACGTCCAGTTAAAAAAATCCTGACCCGACGAAGAGCTGTCGTATGAAACTTGACGAAACCGGAACACGTTACCAAAATTTGTGCTCCGCATTGCAACAAGCCAGCTCGTGTGAATCAACCGTCTAGGGGAAGTTCCCCACAGTTCACAATTCTGCATGGCTGCCGAGGCACATCCGATCGACTTGTCTCCTGAGATTCAAGTTTCTGCACAACATCTATCCCGTCGACAACCTGTCCGAACACAACGTGGCGATTGTCCAACCATGGAGTCTAACAAGAATACAGGAAATGAAAAATTGTTAGATAAGGGGAACACTCGGTATAACTACAACTCTGCATATTTCAACCAAAGTCTGCTTGGATAATCATCTAACCTCAAAGTCGAACTTTGATAACAATCATCAAGCTATAATATTGAAGGACAGATGGGATGGAGCAGTGCAAGAAGAGCCCAAAAAGTTCAAGTAGTCTTGTTCACAAAACTTATAATGAAACAAGGCAGTCAGCACTAAAGCCACAAAATATGGACATCCAAAAGTATCCTTCCTTGCACTTTGGATGAAGTGGTGAAAGTCAGAGGGACTGTGTCAGAAATGTGGCCGTGTGGTATTACTACGTTCTGAATACGTGGGTAAAGACTTTGCTAATGGAAATACCAGTCATCAGTTGAGCAATATCACCTTTACAGTGCATATGAAAAATTGGCTCCCGTTAGTGTTAGGGCCAGCGTTTGCCATGCTCAATACTCCAGGTCCGACATGCTTCACTGCAAATAGAACAAGACAGTATATAACAAATGCTTCTCAACCTCACTCGTCACCTATCTATCAGACAAATGCAACCAAGGTTAAACCACAAGGAAGTGAATTTTGAAATGCTTGAACTATCAGAGCTACTTCTTGGGTAAAATGAAGGGAGCATACATGCAAAGTTCTCGTCTTCAAAACTTGAACCATAGATGCTCTTTCCTCCAGTTCCCTGCAAGCCAACCAAAACCAGAAAATTAACTTTCATGAGAGTAACACTTTGCCACACAAAAGCACTGAAATAATATCCCCGCAACCACCCACCCCCACCCCCAACCCCTACCCCCTCCTCTTTCACACACAGAGAGCAAGAGGACCCACATTTCCTCTAGTGAAATCCCCTCCCTGGATCATAAAGTCCTTAATGATACGATGGAAGGAGCATCCTTTGTAGCCATATCCCTTTTCACCTGCACGAGAATTTCACAAGTTAAAGAGTGGAATGCACCCTACCAAAAAGTCTTGTTCCAGAAAATAGCGCCTCTTTATACTGAACTATACGAAGAAAGCTTGCCTGTGCATAAAGCACGGAAGTTCTCAACAGTTTTTGGAACATCATCTCCAAAGAGGCCCATTACTATTCTACCAGCAGGTTCTCCCCCAATTTCCACGTCAAAGAAGCATTTGTTTGTTACTTTCGCCTGCAGACCCAAGTCCTGAAGCAACAGAACATGTTTGTTACAATCGAAATGAAAGCAAGCATCAATAAAATCGCAAAGATGGTATTTCAAAAGAAGCAACAACAACAACAAGAGATTGCGGCATGTTTATTAACATAGAAGCTAAATTCGGCCACCTGAAAATCTATGCTCCCTTCGGTTTTTAAAAGTTTCCACAGTTTTACATACTTCATTTCATTTGAGAATGCAAATAGTCCAAATACATATGAAAATTATAGTTAGAAACTAAGATAGTGAAATAACAAGATACTGACCGTGGCCATAGACTTGATCTCAACCATCCTGTCATATTTGATGGAGGGGGTTTTAGAAAATTGTTTGAATGCCAAGCTGGAGGCATAGTGAGATCTAGATGTTAATCCTCTGGCCGCACAGCATGTCGCCCCATACTTCCTTTGCTGCATGCTAGCAACTTGAAAGCTCGTAGGCGCCTTACCCATTTCGGTAACATCTTTACCATTAGTACCCTGCAAGACCACATGTTGGTTCCAATCACATTAATCAAATGAAGCGTGAGTGCTAGAACCACGCACTGAGCATCAAACACATGGACCTTATAAATATCGAACCTACATCATCTCGCACGAACGCCAACCGTAAAAAGTCCCCGAAAAAATCTATGCACTAAACATATACTGACTCCGCACACGCTGAGTCGTTATGCATATTTGGTTTCATTCACCTCTCCCACCTAATTCTAACTACATGGGACGAATATCCATCACTCTTTGCTCAGACTGGAACATTTAACATAGTGGAATAGCCCATCAACAAACCTTATCGTCGAACGAAACTAACAAGAGCGACAATGCGGACAACCACATTTCGAAATCGGAAGCAACTGACACCAGAGCACCAAAACAGTTCCCGATAACACAACGAGCACAGACCCATCCTTCCTAGCAGATTTTAGCAAGCGCTTTTTGAGTAGGGAAACCGCAGACGCTCCCAATTTAGGAAGGTCCATCTCTAAAAATACCAAAATCATAACGACCGAGCTACCGCTTCTAACTTCCAATCGCAGGGAGACACAGCCCAAAATGCAACGTCGATCCAGCTCGCCGACTAGTCGGACGCGATTGACTCCGAGAGCCGAGGCGGCGATTCCACCCAGAGTCGGTGCTCGGAAGCTCGAATCCCGCAGTTCCAGTCAAGTCAGGAGCAGCCATTCGTACGAGCACCGGCTCCCGATATTGAAATGCGGAGAGAAAGCACGCACGGCGGAGAAGAAGAGGACGGACCTGAGAGGGGGGGAGGAGGAGGATGGGGCGAGGGCCGTGCACGGAGATCGCGGACGCCATTGAAACGGAGGGAAGACTCTCGCTCGCGGTTCGGAGATAAGACGCAGTTATCCGGTGGAAAGGAGGACGACGGCGACTACGAAGAGGGCTTAAGGGGGTTTCTCGCACAGCATATTCTCTATCCGTTTTTCCCATTTTCTTTTCCATTTTTTTTATTTTTTCCCCCGGGTAAAAAAAAACAAAATGAGGGGGGCTGGTGGATAACGTGCGCCCCGTGCGCACCGGTGCCGCCGCCCCCCCCCCCCCCGGTCGGAATCTCAGACGCTGGCTTCGGAGTTTACGTCCCCGTCCCCGTCCAACTGCCGATCGTTTTTTTAAGCCGTTAGAAGCTTGTGAGCGTCGTCGATGGATTCGAATCTCGTTCGGACAACCGTGCCGTCGGCAAAAAATTTGAGGTTTTCCAAAACGACAAAATGAAATGTGCATTTGCGTACAAAAGCGTGTGAGAAAAAAAAACGCAGGAAAGTTTAGATGATCGCCGCCTTCTACTTGATCCGCGCCGCGAGAACTTCCTTGCGGCCCGGATCGCGTGCCGGATACAGCTGCTCTCGTTCGTCACGCGGTTCTCGCGCGAGGGTCCCGGCGAATCCTAACCGGGCGATTTGGCAATTATAGGCAATGCGTTTCTCCTTTGCCACGGGGTGTTCGTTTTTTTTGTACGTTCTGTTTTTTGATCTTCTTTCTTTCCGGAGGGTTGACGAATTGGGCCCATTTCCCTGGGACCGTTTGAGGTTTCGTGCCCTGCTTCCGTCGGCCCAACTCAGAGCCCGCCCGCTATCCATGGCCCGGGAACGCCCCCGATGCTCCCCGTCGCGGGGGCATCCGGCGGGCCCGGAACCCGGCCGACCCTCGAACCGCCTATCTTGACTTCTCGAACGTTTCCCATCGCCACTCACGAGTAGACCTGTCAAAATAGGTCATAAACCCATTTCTTAACTCATATATTAGTAAATTTGTCATAAATGGATTAGTTATATTTAGTGAATGAGTCATAAATGGGTAGAAGTCTAATATTAATATTAAATAGGTCATAAATGAGTCGTAAATGAGTTTATAACTGATTTAAACTCAACTCATCTCTCTCGCCCTTACTCAACCTTGCGTTTACTCACTTCGCACTCTCATCTCAGTTTGGGTATGAATTTTCCTAGATTTAATTAAATATGGAAGTGTTTTAACAATATGGGTCTGATCGAATATGAGTTGAGTATGGATCAGGTCGGGTATGGGTCAAGAAAATTGCATTACGCATAAATGGGTCATAAATGGGTTAATGGGTCAATTTGGGTCGGACCATTTATGACCCGACCCAAACCTGACCCGATTCACTCATTTGACAGGTCTACTTACGAGTCACGAGATACCACCACGCTATATACTTTCTCGACACAACAAGTACCGCCTTAATGCTCGTCGCCCACGACACGCCTCCTCGTCGTTTCAAGGCGGCATCAAGGACTCAACTCATCTCTCTCGCCCTTACTCAACCTTGCGCTCACTCACTTCGCACTCTCATCTCGGTTTGGATATGAATTTTCCTAGATTTAATTAAATATGGAAGTGTTTTAGCAATATGAGTCTGATCGGGTATGGGTTGAGTATGGATCGGGTCGGGTATGGGTCAAGAAAATTGCATTACGCATAAATGGGTCATAAATGGGTTAATAGGTCAAATGGGGTCGGACCATTTATGACTCGACCCACCCATTTGACAGATCTACTCACGAGTCACGAGATACCACCACGCTATATACTTTCTCGACACGACGAGTACCGCCTTAATACTCGTCGCCCACGACACCCCTCCTCGTCGTTTCGAGGCGGCATCCGGGACTCGAATCCTCGGCTTCGCGCGCGCCGAAAACGCTATCGACAACAACAGAGGAACCCCGAAACTCACGTGAGATAAAAGAACGTCGATACGATCTAAAGAAGAATACAAGAATAGTTTCTCGGGCACGGGAGCTCGCGTCAAAGAGGGGACGACAGCACAAGACAACAGCCGACGATGCAGGAGGAGGAGGCCCAAGCGAACGGACGGGCCCAACTTCGTACGAGCGAATTCGCAGCAATCCCTCGTCTCCGTTCCAATCATCAGCCACCGCCCCCGTTGTTCTGATCCTGAAAACCCGCGGCGTTGACATTCTTCGGAAAAATGGTGGTCCGTGTCTGGGAATCGCGGGGGGTTGAAAGGGGGCAAACGGAGACGAAAGTCCTCCACCACATGAGGATAAGGGGAATCATCGTCGTCGTCGTCATCATCATCATCGCGTTTTGTTTTGTTTATTTGAAGATCTTCCCTATTATTGGCACACGGCCTTGCCAATTAATGCCAGCAAATGCGCTCCGAGATGGGGAGGGGCCCCCCCCCGCCCTCCCTCCCTCCCTCCTATCCCATCGAGCAATTGCGGGCGGGGGATGGACAAAAGCCAAATAGTTTTCGATTCGGATCGCTGTTTGGGATTCGACAAGCGAAGGCGTTTTTCGCATCGTCGGTCGGGTTTCGCAATGCCCGAGTTCGTCTGAAGTTTCCTACGTCGCTTGTCTCTGTCTTTTGCCCAATGCCCACCGTACTACCGTGCAAGATTTTTGAATAGGTTTTGGAGTTTTGCTATGTTAGATTCAGTCAGTCTTGCAGCGCTGATTGCAATGATTATAGGGAAGGGGAGAGACGAAAGACTGATGCTCTAGCCCCTCCGGCGCCGGCACCGGCACCGGCCCCGCTCCCCTAACATCATGTCCCATGGGTCCACCCGACTCTCGTCGCGACCACTCTCATCTCCCGCAACGACGGGCTGCCATTAACGAGTTAGGTCTGACTAAAGACCCCACAAGGTGGCTTTTTTCTTGCCGCCCTTCCAAGATACCTCGAGTGGTTCATAGTTATCGAAATTTCATAAATGTTATCAGATCCAAATTGAGATCTATAATTAAAAAAAAAAAAGCAAAAACAAAGTACGGGTCCGTCCCTAAATTAGCGAACCAACTCGTCATAGAAGTCTTTGACAATTCTTTTCTTTTGGAACAAGCAATAGAGGGCAAGTGTTCATATTACAAGATCGTTGCGCTGCCGAACTAATTGCAGCTGGGACACACATGCGCACACATCACGGTCGTGAATCTATTGCAGATATGTCCCAGCTTTTCAATGCGGCTTTAAGGTATCAATCTCGTGTTCATGGGTTGAGACAAGAAACGATTGACTAGTTCCCCACATGGGTTTGACTTAAACGAACATGTGAACGGGCTCTGCTCTTGTCCCGTGGAGTCAGTACAACTAACAAACTCAGCAAACGTGGAGAAGATCATCTCCTCCTTTCTTAATCCACAATTACTTGCTCTAATCCATTTCTCTTATAAGCTCTTATTCTTAATGAGATAAGTATATACGAAGCCCTAAAAACTTGTCACGAAAGTGTAATCGAGTCTTAAAATTTTCACAAAGTGCAATCAAGTCCTAATACTTGTCACGAAAGTGCAATCGAGTCCTAAAACTTGTCACGAAAGTGCAATCGAATCCTCAAATTTTCAAAAAGTGCAATTGATGGAACGACTTGCTGGATCAATTCGATAGGTTTTTAGGACTTGATTGTACCTTTTGACCCATTTGCACTTTCATGACAAGTTTCAGTAATTAATTGCTTTTTACAAGTTTTAAAACTCAATTGCACTTTGGTAACAAATTTTAGAACTCCCAATGCACTTATCCATTTCTAAATCTAACCCAATTAGACCCTATTAAAGAGCTGCCTAACTCCTTTGCTTCGATCGAGTGGCAACAGCATATATCCTTCTGAACCCCCCTTTTATTAATGGTTGATTTCTCTCCCCACCCCCCCAATCGCGAAAAAGTTTCGAATAAGAACATGAACACCTACGAGGCTTCGTTAGAGCTATAAATTTAACCAGATGCTTTTCCGCGATCATCGTGTCGGATCGTGATTAAGTAACGATCTCGGGCGTGCATCCGTGAAAAAAAACACCCGATAAAATGGAGCCGATCATCATCACGAAGAGGGGGCCTTTTTGAGACACGAATAATAGTGATTAATCATGATTCTCTACACCGCATAATTGTGCAAAACCTACGACCTTTTGGCAAGCAAATAATCAACTTAAACACGATTGGGGGGGCAAAAAGGGGATTATTCTTTTTTCTCCCCTCCACTTTTATTTTAGGGTTAATACTACGAAAAATCCAAATTGATACACCTGTGATAATTTTACTCCGAACTAATTTTTTGACTATCAAAAATCCTAAACTGGTACATCTGTGACAAATTTACCCTGAGTTATTTTTTTGACCACCAAAATTCTCACACTGGTACACTTGTGACAATTTTACCCCGAACTAATTTTTTGACCACCAAAAATCCCAAACTGGTACACCTGTGACAATTTGACCCCGAACTAATTTTTTGACCACCCCAAACCCCAAACTGGTACACATGTGACAATTTTACCAAAAACTAATTTTTTGACCACTAAAAATCCCAAACTGGTATATTTGTGACAAATCTACCCTCCGTTCGTATCCGTTAAATTGGATTAATATCACGAAAAATCACAAATTGGTAAACTTGTGACAAACAGAGGGGTAAAACCCCAAACTGGTACACCCGTCAATTACTACGTGTCATCAAACTTAGCAATTTGATAATAAAATTTAACGGAAACTAACGGAGGATAAGTTTGTCACATGTGTATTAGTTTGGGGCTTTTGGTGGTCAAAAAATTAGTTTGGGGTTAAATTGTCACAGGTGTACCAGTTTGGAGTTTTTTGTGGTCAAAAAAATAGTTTGAGGTAAATTTATTACAGGTGTACTAGTTTAGAGTTTTTCGTGGTATTAATCTTTTTTTTTAATAAGTTCTCAAATAATATAAATTTTTTACAATTGACCACTTTTGGTGGGAGTCCTCGTCCATATCTCTTTTTCTTTTTAACCCCATCTGCCTGCTGCCGAAGGGCCTAAAAATAAATACCCAATTTTTAAAAGTTGAGTATTATTATAAATGATGAGTGGCTTTGAGGGACGTGGGAATCGATTTGGACTTTCCAGGGGCTCGCGTTTTATTTTATCGACCCGTCCCCCACTATTTTAATATTTCTCCCGGCGTCCATCCCGGACTCGTGGTTTCGTTTCGTTTCAGGTCGGGAAGGGTTGGGTTTTCATGAACGGAGCCTCGGGTGTTCCAACTCTCGAGAGATTTTCTTAATGAATTATTTTAATCTCGAGGTTTAGACTTTGGTTGGGGACACCCGTTCGCGTTTTTTTTTTCTCTCTCCTTCTTCTTCTCTCCCTTTTCCTGATCCACGGGTTATATTTAATCTCGAGTCTTCGCGACTAATTAATTAAATCGGATTTGATTAATTTAACACCATTTGTGCGCAGGAGAGATCTGACAAAAAGATGCGAACTATATGATTTTGTGGAGTTGAATTCTTGTGGGTGGGTTTGGTTTTGGTCAACATCGTCAGAGGAGTGGGTGCTCACGGACGGGGAGGGGGGCTGCTTCTTTTGCATCTGGCAAAGATTGGCCACTTTTACCATCTCTCGTGTGCAGCTTTGGTCACATACTAGTTCCATTTCCATCTATAGAAATATGGGCGGTGGGGGTTGATGCTTTTTATGTCCATTCATGGCTCTCCATCTTTAGGTCAATTTTTGTCCTCCAATATCTCATCCCCCATGAAGTAACAATGGGCTAAAAAGCGGAATACATCCCGCTTTAGACGTTCTGACGAGCACGTGACGGTACGAGCCCGAATGTGAAAAAAGAGAAAAGAAAGTAAAATGGCTCGCGAATATTGCAGTCTCTCTCGATCCTAATTAGAAAATTGGCATTCCGCTGTGAAAATTGATAGGAGATATCACCTCGCCGGTATTATTATAAAGCGGTTTCCACCGTTCCGACATTCTCGATTCGAAACCATGATTCCGGTGCAATCGCCCTGCGAAATAACCCGAAAAGATTGACTTTTTATGTACCGGTGAGCACCCATTTTTTCTCACCATAGAGATAGGGCAAAGTGAACTCGTGGTCATCATCAGTGTGTGAATGATGCTTCTTCTGAGCAACTCGAATTAGCATTTCTTTTTTTCTTTTCTTCTTTTCTTTTTTTATCTTTACCTTTTTCAGAGGGGGGATATAATTTCATAAAAGGGGCCTTTTTGCTTTAATGATTGAACCAAAAATGATTAGCTCCGATAATTGTCTGGAGCCAGGACTCCATCTTGCTCCTTTTTCAATGATGTTGAGCCCATCCATCAATTTTTCCATCGCTTTTTCGGCCAATTTCAACTGTTGGGGGCAAAATTGGTCAGAAGGAAACAACGAAAGCTACGAAATTTCCCAATTCCTGCCTTAAAGTTGTTAACACTTCCAACAAGCTGTCCCGATCGAAATCCTCGATCTAGCAAGACATCTAACTATTCGCGCGCAATCACTATTTATCATCTGTCCACATGCAATTACACGGGCATGTCCTATTCGAAGAAGTTCTCGATAGAGCCGTTGAATAGTAATGTACAGGTTTGGAGTAGGAGAGACCATATGAAGCGAGAGATAATCCGTGGTCACGTGAGAGGTCGTTCGAAAGCCCTTTCGATTGAAGAACTATATAAAAAGCGGAGGAAAATTAACAAGCGACGACACGGGTAATATTCGACTTAAGTAGATAATCGAGGAGTCGTGCGGACATGGCCATTCTTTGCATTTAAAACATGTCTCAACACACCCTCTTGAATAAAATCCAATTCGGGGACTGACCAGAGATTACTTTCTTGATATCCGATAAATCTTTGCAGTAGTGTCTGGCTTGAAGAGGGGCCGTTTTCACCCAATTCAGAGAAACAAAAAGGCGAAGGGGGGGGGGGGGGGGTGGGGTGAGCCCCACCATGGTCCTCCCATCTCCAAATTCACCGATGACCATGATGATGGACAGTGGCATCTCTGTATTGACTCCCGCGGCACCAAATACACTATCAGATATCAATCATTCGCCAGCAAAAGGAGGCAAAAAATCTCCTTTTTTTTTTTTCAAGAATTGCAAGAAACGAAGAACAGGAGAGAGAGAGAGAGAGAGAGAGAGAGAGAGGAGTGAAAAAGAGCTGCAAAAATTTGGAGCTGAAAGTCTGTCCTTGGAGCAGCAACACAGCGACAGAGAGGTCTCTCAACTTTTCAACGCGAATTGAAATGTCCGATTCCTCATGCCCTTTTGTTTTTTCTTGAGCCTCCCCTCTCTCTCTCTTTTTCTTCCCTTTTTCTTATTTTTTTACTACCCTCCCAAACCATTTGAAAACCCCAAGAAAGAGACCCCCTCCTTGATGAACTCAACTTTGATTCTGCATCATCACACCCAATCCCAATTGTTTAAGCTGCACACACCCCACATAAAACCCACCACCCCCCTTCTCCTCCCTCCTTTGCATTTCTGCTGACCCCCCCTCCTCGTTTCTCTTCCTCCTCTCTGCAATCACCGCTGTAGCCCATTTTTTCCTGCGCTCCTGTCTGATTTCTCCGCTGGGTCTTCTTTCTTTCTTTCTTTTATTATTCGGCCCCTGTTTTTTTTTTCCTTTTTTTTTTTTTGTCGGAATACGCCAGCGGCGCTGTATTGCTTTGCTGAACGGTTGTCCGTGTCTGCATGATTCAATCGACTGGGTCGAATCAGTATGAGCCCGGTTCCTTATTTGGGTACCTCGTCAGATTGCACGAACCCGAAAGAGCCGAATGGGTTTTCGGGCGTCCCTTGTTTGGTTCTGACGTGTTCCATTTGCCGTCCTTGCTCCTCGTAGATCTGTTTCCAGGTTTGCTCGATTCGCTCTGCTTTTATATCTCTGCTCAACCAGTGCTCCCGAGGTCAGATCATCGCTTGGTCTTTTTTTCTCTGTTTATTCTGCCCGCTCTTTGGAATTGACCAAGGGAATATGATAGATAGCAAAAAGGGGCCCAGAGAGTAGGATTGCAGTGGTTTTCCATATTTGGTATATGTTTTTCGTTGAGCATGAAAATTTGACGATGCATAGTGACCTGGGCAACCGTGGGGTGGTTGGGTTTGTTGAGTTTTCTCGTCTTTGCTCGAGTTCTTTTGCCCTGTATTTGCTCATGGTACAAAGTCATAGGACCCCTCCACATCAGAGGTGTCATTTGTGAGGTTCATTGCGAGTATAGTGATGGGCAACAGTACTTCTCGCGTTGTGGGGTGCTTCGTTCCCAATGGGAAAGGCGGAGTCGATTTGGAGTTCTCGGAGCCCTTGGATGAGGGATTGGGCCATTCGTTTTGCTATGTGAGGCCAACTGTTTTTGACTCTCCGGCCATCACGCCATCGAACTCTGAGCGGTTTACAGTTGATTCAAGCACTCTCGATTCCGAGACGTTAAGTGGGTCATTTAGGCATGAGAATGTAGATGATCCGTCGAATTTGAACAAACCCAACAAGAATTTCACCGAAACCACATTCAAGACTATTTCGGGTGCCTCAGTCAGTGCCAATGTTTCCACTGCTAGGACCGGTAACCAGAATGCATTGCTTGCCAGTGACGTTCTAGAGCCTGCTGCCTCATTTGAGAGCACAGCCTCCTTTGCTGCGATCCCTTTGCAGCCCATAGCTCGTGGCTCTGGACCATTAAATATTTTCATGTCTGGACCCTTGGAAAGGGGTTTTGCATCGGGGCCTTTGGATAAAGGAGGTGGTTTTATGTCCGGGCCGATCGAGAGGGGGGTAATGTCTGGACCTCTGGATGGTACAGATAAATCCAACTTCTCGGCACCTCTTGCGCGGGGGCGTCGAAGACGTGGTCTCCAGAGTCTCATGAGGAGTGTCAGCGGGCCCATGAAAAGTACTATTACTCGAACCTTTTCTAGACATTCCATGGGGTCTCATTGGATGCAAAGGTTTTTCTTGCACCCAGTGACCCAATTGGCCTGGCATAGTAAGGATGCAAAGTTTCGATCGGATGCCTCCCGAAATAGTCTTGAAATGGGGGTATCTGAAGGG
Organism: Syzygium oleosum; assembly: GCF_021117445.2. Taxonomy (NCBI): domain Eukaryota; kingdom Viridiplantae; phylum Streptophyta; class Magnoliopsida; order Myrtales; family Myrtaceae; genus Syzygium; species Syzygium oleosum. The sequence continues at coordinate 390,574 of NW_026607512.1, forward strand.
GAATATGGAAATGCCAACAATTTGCAATGGGCTCATGGGAAGGCTGGCGAAGATAGGGTTCATGTCGTGCTTTCTGAAGAGCAAGGGTGGCTATATATTGGTATATACGATGGCTTTAGCGGGCCAGATGCACCGGATTTTCTTATGACCCATCTTTATAAAGCTGTGGACAAGGAACTAGAGGGTCTGCTATGGGATTATGAATGCAAATCATCAAATGATCAGCCAAAAGGTCAGCCTCAGAAAAGTGAAAATGCTAAGGCTATTTCAGGATGCAGTATTGATGACCGACCGCTGTCTAATTCGGCTCCAGTAAGTTCTAGCGTCTTGGAAGATTCTTGTACTTTGAGTGCTACTGGTGTTCAGTCATCTAATTGCGAGATAGTTGAGGACGAAAATGGAAAAAAGGGGAGTTTGGAGCCTGGCATCTCCAATTGTGCTCCTCTTTCCACTTCAACTGGAATTTCAAGTGGCCAAGGCAGAAAGAGTATGCGGCTTTATGAATTGCTCCAGCTGGAATCAAGGGATGGACAAACAGTCTTGCCATCTGATGCCGGAAGCCGAAGAAGGGGCTCATGGGATTCTCAACAAATTTCAGGCGCTCTGATTCCCAAGGAAGCCTTGAGAAAGGAGCAGCTAAGATCTCACTCGTTGAATTCGAAAGGGAATAATCCGATTAATCACGGTGACGATCCCACTACTTCAGGAGAAAATGGTGGGGCTGGAGATAGTTCGAGCAAAAGAGGCACTATCCCTGCACTTTTGTTTTCTGGAAAGTGGCAAAATACAAGAAAATCCCTCATAAGTTCGAAGATTGTAAAGATGTACAGGAAGCAAAAGTCACTACACAAGAAACTATTTCCTTGGAGCTATGATTGGCATAGAGAAGATAACTTTGTTGACGAGAGAATAATGGAACAATCCGGACCAATCAGGAAATGCATATCAGGAACTGTGGATCATGATGCCATCTTAAGGGCAATGGCATGCGCACTTCAAAAGACTGAAGAGGCATACATGGAAATGGTGGAGAAGTCTTTGGACAAAAATGCAGAGCTTGCTTTAATGGGATCTTGTGTATTAGTGATGTTAATGAAGGATCAGGATGTGTACGTCATGAACCTTGGTGACAGCCGCATCATTTTGGCACAGGAGAGGCCGAGCGATCGCATTCCTAATTCCATTTCTCTGAAGGATGATCTGCGGCATCGGAACAGATCAAGGGAGTCTTTAGTGCGTATGGAGCTAGACAGAATATCAGAGGAGTCTCCAATGCATAATCAGAGCAATCAGATAAACAAGGTAAACAAGAACAGAGAGATTTCCATCTGCAGATTAAGGATGAGGGCACTTCAGCTTTCAACTGACCATAGCACAAGCATTGAAGAAGTATGTCCCTCTTGGAAGTGTTTTTTTCCTTTGTCCTTCCATTTTGCATGCTATCTATTTGAATATTCATCATCAATTGAACCACTTGAGTTTATTAGTGGTCAGTGGTTTCTGAAGTATGATTTGAAACTCTAATTTTCTTCTGGTGAATGCATGTTAACTAGGGTTTGTTGGGCCATTGTTGCAACTATTTCTCCTTATATCAGAGCAGCACTGTTGTGTATGGGTTTTATGAAGCAAGGAGTATGTTCGTCAGTGATTTGTTGTTGGCAGAGTGCCTCTCTTTTTTGTGTGTGTCCATCTCTGTTGGTACATCTATATAACCAGCATGTTTTGAATTAGGAGAACCTAGTAATGAAACCCAATTTTAGTGGGACCTTCATTTGGCTGTCAATAGGGGAACCTAATAACATCTTTGAGAACTGTGCTCCGTATGGTTACAATTCATTAAGTGACTGAAGCTGTGGCTCCTTAATTTTTCAAAAGTGAAGACTGTAATTTCCAGATGTGGTGCAGCTGCTATCTATGAGCATAAGTGCTGCCTGTGAAAATGTTTCCCTGAATTTTTCCATATAAAAAGAAACGGAATGAGTATTGTACCCAGCCACCCAACTTATATCATCGAGAGTACTTATCGTCACAGCATGTTTTCTGTAATGTTTCTTAACTAGGTTCAAGATCAATGGCAACAGTAATGACGTATGATCTCTCTATTCTGTTGCAGGAGGTTTTGAGGATAAAATCTGAACATCCGGATGATAACCAAGCTGTTATGAATGGTCGTGTTAAGGGGCAGTTGAAAGTAACTAGAGCATTTGGGGCTGGCTTCCTCAAGAAGGTTGGTCAGTCTAATAACTTTTATTGAAGTTTGCCTTTTGGCTGCGGAATTCTGGTCTGACAATTCTCTTTGGAGGAGGCGACTGTTTGGGTTGGCGACAGCTTATAATGTTGGGATTCCATTGATTGCATGCACGAGAGGACAATAGTCAATATACGGTTCCGCATGTTTCGGGTTGAAAGGATGCGTAATAAAGAAAATTGCTTGGCAACTCAGAAATTCGGAAAAAGAGCAATCATCTTCTTCTTTTGGGCCAGTAGCAATCATCTGCTTCACTGCAGATAGTTCCTAGCTACTTTTGCTCTACCACCTCTATCTATGATTCCTGTGCCTACAGAGCCTATGTTTTCTCTCCTGGTTGATGAAGCATGGGCTCTCATCATATCTGTTGTCACATTGCACTACTCACTTTAAAAATGTACTTATGTACTTCCCCAAGAATTTGAACAAGAAAGGAAAATTTAAGTCTTGAAGATATGTGAATGTCCAAGATGAATATATTTAGTTTCTGAGATGTTCTGTGTGGATGCCTATTCTCCGAGTATCGTAACGAGAGAATAAGAGAAAGCTTTGAAATGAATCAGTTTGCTTATAAAGAGATAAACAGAAGTTCTCAAGTGATAATAGTGCACATGACTGTGCAAGAATTATATAATTCTAGAAAGAGTAACAGAGAACTTGAGAATAATGTAACGGTTAACAGAGAACTTGAGAATGATGTAATGCTTATCAGTGAGCATTGTAACTAAACTTGAGGATTCCAAATAAGGATTTTCTGTTTTTTTGTTGTTGTAGTAGCAGATGCACATGAAAATTTTCACACGCTAAATTTTAGAGCACATCTAGCGGCCGAAGTCTATCTCTAGTGTTACAATGAGAGGGTGTGGTAAGTGTAGGATGGTTCATTCTGAAATTTAGTGAGCTAAGTTCATGCCGTATAGCTTGTTGGAGATGATGAGTGTAACAGCCTCTAAAGTGGCTTTAGCTTCTTTGGTCACTGTTGATTCCATGTTCATGATCTTGTAAGGAAATGGCATCTTAGCCCCTGAGAAGTGGAGCTATTTTTTGTTGGAGGTACGCACACATGGGTTAGAAAGTGGCTGTACACAGATGGTCAGTTTTTAGACTGTCAGATGAAGGGTTGTGAAAGTGAGCTGTTCAAGATACTTCTGTGTGTAATTTTTTGTTGCATAAAAAGAGACGTGTTTGTGTTCCTAAATCTTAACTTCTTTGTTCAAAGTGAAAGAGAGCACTTTCTTCATTTCATATTGCTAGTTGTTTTGTGCAATAGTTCTTTGCTGTCTTTTTTCCGTTTGGTAAACTTGACCAGGATATATAACTTTTTGGTTGCAGCCAACATTGAATGAGGCTCTACTGGAGATGTTTCGAGTTGATTACCTGGGAACTTCTCCCTATGTTAGCTGCATACCATCTCTTGCCCATCACCGACTTTCCTCGAGTGATCGTTTCTTGGTACTCTCCTCCGATGGGCTCTATCAATACTTTAGCAATGAAGAGGTGGTTGCGCATGTCACATGGTTCATGGAAAATGTCCCTGAAGGCGATCCTGCTCAATACCTCATTGCTGAGCTGCTTTTCCGTGCTGCTAAAAAGAATGGTCAGTTGTCAGAACTCTGTGTCTTTCATTCTTTTTCTCTTGTCCTGGCTGGATGGATGATGTTAACCCGTTCAGTTCATCTAGTTTTAGAAGTAATGCAATTCCACATGTTTGTCCTAAAATACTCGGAGGCTCATAGTTTCCTATTGCCGATATTACATGGACACCTAATACAAACCATCATGAGACAATATTCTTTGGAGTTTGTGCATAACTTAGTAATATGTTATACGTGGAGTTGCTAGTTGCTGCAAGAATGGTTGTCACCTATTCTGTGATGGGCATTATTAAAATTCTTGCACTCAACTAGTAAACTGACTGATCTCATCATGTCTATTTCATAATTTGTTGTGTCTGGCAGCCGACAACCTGTTTGTGTTACATTATCAGAAAACCAGATTGAAGACTTCGATAATCTTCTTGGCACTAGCATAAGCAGTCGTTTGATGCTTATCCTATCGCACTGTCAAACTTCTTTTCCGAGGAACATTTATTTTGAATCCTGTATTTTGCAATTACTGCTGTCATTTTATAGCTGGGGTCGGTATTTTTCCATTGCAGGAATGGATTTTCATCAGCTCCTTGACATTCCTCAAGGAGACAGACGTAAATACCATGATGATGTTTCGGTTATGGTGGTTTCCTTGGAAGGAAGGATTTGGAGATCATCCGGATGAGATGATTCTTCACATTTTCATTTTACCCCAACGTTGTATCAATTTTTTTCCCAGTTTGGGGTTCACCTTTTCTTTCATTCAGGGATCAAAAAGCTCAAAGCCTCAAGATCTTTTGACATAGAAAATTGCTCTTTTCTCGTCAATCTTTTGTGATGGACCGTTTGCCTCCATCATCATAGCAAAGGCCAATTAATGCTCAATCAATAATTTCAACTTCTGGACATCGAAAAGAGTGAAACATGCATCCTCTTCGATCCCTTTCTTGACATGATCAGTGGAAGAAGCCAGGAAACTATGTTTTTGCTGCTACAGTAATTAGGTGAACATTGCTCGCATCTCAACGGTGATTTGACCCAGATGATCCTTTGAGATTGGTATAATTTAGAAGTCAATGGCTTACAGCATCGAAGCAAAACATAATCCAAATCATGCTGATAAAGGTCAGAAAGAGCACCAAGTTACTGTTAGCAAATAATTAGTTGGCCAACTCTTTCCCATGTTCTCATCTTTGTGGCAATTCTAATTACAGCAAGCAAGTGATGTGGCATGACTGCATACTCAACCTACAAAACAGGTGCAAATGCTGATAGAAACCAAACAAGGCCAAGCATTTGGCCTCACCTGAGCTAAAAGCTTCATAAAGTGGAGCTCCTGCGCGGATCTTTTTCTGTTTTCAAAGATTTCTGGCTAAGCATCTTGCATTTCGCATGACCTGAAAGACTGCTTGTAATCGAACGGACAGGACCATCCCAACTACTGCAACAGGGGCTGGTTAACCAAGTCCACATTTGCCTTGTTTATGTGAAAGGTCACACCATCTTATGTTAAATGTAAAAGAGGAAGTTGGAAACATGTCTGCACCAAACTAAAAGACGGGTGCAGAGTAAGAAGTCCAGTCCCATTTCTAGGGCCCATTTTGCCCTCAATCTGATCTGGTTCAATGGTGGGTGATGCGTACTGTTCCTCTCACGTAATCCTCTCTCTCTCTCTCTCTCTCTCTCTCTTCCCTGGAAAGCACCAACTTTTACTTTTTACATTTTCGTTGACAGATCATCGTTCATCCCAATACTTTGATGACTAATGTCTCTCCCACCAAACTCAAAGTGCTGCTGTTAGTTGTGTAACTACTCTTTGGGAACAACAAGATGCGCTTAACACTCATCTTTGCCTCATTCGCCAACTACTCGCTTCAGCCATAGCCCCATGTCCTCGTCTTTCCCTTTTCCTTTATCTGGTGAAGGTTTTCTTAGCTTAATCGTCACTTTTAATACATGAGATCTCCTCAGCGCCACCGGATGATGATCTCAAAGGTGGATTTGGGGTCAAACTAAAGAGCCCTTTTGAGATCTGATGGCTTTGTATTAAAGTTGAAGAACTCTTCCCATTCCATGCTTTTCGCATCACATCAGTTCCTCTCCCTATCGGGCATCCATCTCTGACCAATTTGTTCACATATCGGTTGCCCAGTCTGTTGCTGACCAGTTTTTATAGCCGGGTTTCTTCTTGTTCGCCTCCACGTTCTCGGATCGATCCCTCCTCTGCTTCACAAAATGCCGGCGGTTTTCGTGTATCTAGTCATTTCTGCTGTGTTGTCTGGCACCCTTGCTTATGACCCTGACATGCTTCAGGATATCTGCGTGGCCAGTCCTTCCTCAGGTATCTTCCCTTTCTTTTACTTCGTCTTTCATTTGTTCATGAACTTCCAGATACTATTTACTCTAAGATCTCAATTTTTTCTGAGCTTGCTTTGCTGTAATCTTAAACGGATTGCTTTGACACTCACAGTTGTCTGAACCCAACTATTCTGGATTTGTCCTAGAGAGAGATTTAGCAAGTTGGCGCTTATCCCATTAATTTTTACTCAAAGTCAATGCGAGCTGCATTCCCCTACCAACACGATCCGCCACATGAAGTCAAATTCTTAATTTGCTATTCCTTGCAGGTGTAGAGGTCAATGGCTTCGCATGCAAGAGCGAAGCAAACATCACGGCCTCTGATTTCGCCTTCGAAGGCCTGGCGAAACCGGGAACAATCACCAGCTCGGTGGGATCCGTGGTCACGACCGCCAACGTGGAGAAAATCCCGGGCCTCAACACTTTAGGCATCTCTATGTCCCGCGTGGACTACGCCCCTGGCGGCGTCAACCCGCCGCACACCCACCCGCGCGCGACCGAGATCGTGTTCGTCCTGGAGGGCGATCTGGACGTCGGCTTCATCACGACCGCCAACACCCTGATCTCCAAAACAGTCAAGAAGGGCGAGGTGTTCGTGTTCCCGAGGGGCCTCGTCCACTTCCAGAAGAACAACGGCGACAAGGCCGCCTCGGCTCTCGCGGCGTTCAACAGCCAGCTGCCCGGGACGCAGTCCATCGCATTAACGCTGTTCACCGCGACGCCGGCGGTCCCGGACGACGTGCTGACCAAGGCGTTCCAGGTCGGCACTAAAGAGATCAACAAGATCAAGGACAAGCTTGCGCCGAAGAAGTCATGAGAGACGCGAACTGCACTGTCCAGCAGCACAAAGAGAATCCATCCATTCGAGCTTTTTCGATTTCTGCTGTTCCAGTTACTTCAATCTTTGTTCGAGTTTGATTTCGTCGAACTTTCTACGGCTACACATTTAGAGAAATAAAATGTAATTCGATCTTCGCGAAAATAACTTATGTAAAACGATGGACAAATAAACGAAATCTGAAGCACGAAGCAATGCATTAACTTCTGGTGAGATCAAAGCCTTATCTCTTTATCTTAAATATTCGGACTGGATAAGATATTCATTCCGACTGTAAAGAAGCCGACCCGTTCCGACTGACTCGCAAGTGAAATAAAATGCCCTCGTCTCAGCTCGAAATTACTTCACTGCCATTGTGTCCAAGTCGGAATTATCCTGATTTGTCTGTTATCGGGAAGAGATTTGTAAGGGAAATTCGTTTGACAATGCAATTTCATTTTTCTATATTTGAAACAAATTTTTACTCTAGAAATAGGCTTGGAACGTAAATGTGAAATAAAATTTTTTTACATTTCTACTTTTGAAAACAGAAATAACAATTCTTCTAGCAGCTCGCCTTTCCCGCTCGCCCCGACTTACGAATTCTACATCGATGCTATCAAAAGCTACTTTTAGAAATAGAAATAGAAAAATATAGCTAGAAATTGGGCCCGGAACATAATTATTATTATTTCGCGCCTTGAGAGTTTCGGCTCAACTCAAAAAACGACTTGCGTTGCGCGTCGCTTCGTGGATCGCTCAAAAACGGGGGGTCGTATCGCAAGGGGACCTCGAAGAAAAGAGGAGGCTGCAAAATCGAGCGGAGCGCTTCGGTGTTCTTTCGCGAATTCCACGAGAGCAGCAGCTGATCCTCCTCTGCTTCGAATTCGAACTAGGAACATCCATCGATCGAATCCCGATGCAGCATCGGAAGAAGAACTTCAGGAAGCGGTCTCTCGACGAGGAAGAAGGCGAAGCAGGAGGACAGAACAAGCCGGAAAGCAGCCGCTCCGATGACGAAGAAGAACGGAGGTGCGATCACGCTCGACCGAACGAGCGAGCGAGCAAAATTTCTTGGTTTTCGTCTTCTTCTTTTTATGGTGCTTCGTGTGGTGTTGGCGGTGAGTGACGCGGTTCGGTTTTTTTGGTCGCCGTCGCCGTCGAATCAGATTGGCGTTGGAGGAGGTGAAGTTCCTGCAGAAGCAGAGGGAGAGGAGATCCGGGATCCCCGCCGTCCTGGCGCCTCAGAAGAGCGACGTCGGGGCGCGCGTGGGCTTGGCGGCGAAGCCGGTCGAGAAGACCGAGGTCGATGGCGAGAAGGAGGACTTGGTTCTCCAGGACACGTTTGCGCAGGAGACGGCGGTCATGGTCGAAGATCCTAACATGTAAGTCGATCGCTGAAGCCCACCTTGGTCGCAGGGTTTTGTTTGGTTTTTTTGCACCCGTGAGCACCGACCGACCGCTTGGGGTTATGGAAACGGAAAAAAGAGATGAAGTATCAATCTTGCCTTGAAATGTCACTGCTAGGCATAGTCGATTACTACATCTCTAGGAACAACAGCTGGGCTTACATTGGATGGTACAGAAGAAAGCAAAAATAAAGAACCCAAGATATTGTCTCACAAGGAGCCTGAGCAATATGTCTCCTTTTTCTTTTCTTTCATTTTTACTCGTGCTATGTATTTCTGTTGATGGTGGTAGTTAGTTTAATTTGCTGTATCCCGTGCAAGGAGGATGTTCATCTGCCTCGGGAACTTGAACTGAGAATCGAATCGGTAGGTTTTAGAAGTTTGTGTGTGTTGGAACTGCATGTGTTATAGCAACACTTTGGGTGAACGGTTTTTGAACCTTGTCAAGAAGATGGGATGCAACAGTCTTTGAAAATGTTAGGTTAGAAACTTAAAATTGTTACTTGGAGTAGTATTAGCATTTTCTTCTCACTTAAGATGGTACTCTCTTATATTATTCTACTAAGAAATGCTGATAGCTTGACTTGATTTGGCATTTCTATCACGAATATTTTCTGGATCTGGAATTTGTAGTTTGAAGTTATGCTATGCTCTTCATCTACTTTAAGAGTAATCGTTCTAGGTCTCTAGCACTAGCGGGTGGTAATGTGATTCCACTGAACATTATGGAATCACTGTTCCTGAACATGCTCCAAACTTAGTACTTCAATGTACATTTTAAGTGAGATGTAGAAAGAATTATAATTTCTCATCTGTCGCAGAAAGATGCTTCTACCATTGACAAGATGTAGATATCTCTCAAAAGGTTTTTCAGAAAAAGAGGATTTTACGATGGTCATATTCATGACCATCATTGATTTGACAAACTGGGTTAGAAAAACCTTATGCTTCTACAGCTTTTCAATTCTTACCAAAGCCCTTATGTGTTGTTAGGCTTTAAAAGTTCTACACTGGAGGTGCCTTCAATTTGTTCTGACATTTTGGCTGGTATCAAGATTAAATAAATGGAACTATTTCTTTACATAAGTAGTTTTACTCCTCGAGGGTCCAAAAGTAAAATACTTACCATGTCCACATGTGTTGTTATGTTTAGCTATTTACTCTTTTAAAAATATTCCGCCTGTTAGCTTCAATTGTTTCACTTGTTATAATTGCTATGGTTATATCTGCTGTAACAGGGTGAAGTATGTTGAGCAAGAATTGGCGAAGAAAAGGGGCAGGAGTGTTAATGACAGTGATCAAGTTGAGAATGATATAAAGAATGCGGAAGATGAATTGTACAAGATTCCAGAGCATCTTAAAGTGAGTTGCTTGAAAATAACTGTATTATTTTCAAATGAAGTTTCTCGGTGTTATTCTTCCTCCCATGCGGAAACGGCGAAGTTTCTAGCTTTTGACCTTTTCAATTGTTAAATAATCTCTGTTATTTCTATCCAGTACAGTAAATTTTTTTGGTAATAAATCCATGAACAGGCCAAGGAGCATACCCTTTTATTTGGAATGCTACTTAGAGTTTTCATGCATGAGCTGATAACTCTAATTATGTTCATACCACTCGTCACAGGTGAAGAAGCGAACTTCAGATGAAGGCTCTACCCAGTGGACAACTGGGATTGCTGAGGTTCAGCTTCCTATTGAGTACGTCCTTAGCTTTGATTTCAATTTTGCAATTGTTTTTAAGATTAGAGTCAGTGCACTTGCACCATAATGTCAGACACGTTCTCCAGGGATCTAATTGTATTCTTTCCAACATTAAGAAGGCGTGATCTTATTGCTTTCTCTGAGTGCATCTTTCATTCTGCAGATACAAGTTAAGAAACATTGAGGAGACAGAGGCTGCTAAAAAGCTTCTGCAGGAGAAGAGGCTCATGGGAAGGACAAAATCCGACTTTAATATCCCAGCAAGTTACAGTGCAGATTATTTTCATCGCGGCAGAGATTATGCTGAAAAACTTAGAAGAGGTTCTTTTTCCTCCCTTTCTTCTTCTCATGATGAGTGAATTGGAGCCGGTGACCTCCTACATCTACTTTTGGCTTTTACCTTTCGGCAAATAATCTTTTAAAATGCGAAATATATGATGAAATTGTGTAGGCTGAGTAATTTTTTTAGTGAAACACAGAAATTAAAACTTCAAAGATCCAACATCGAAAAACATCATATCTAAAGCTGCAAGTGAATAATCATGGGCCTCAAGGTATAAAGTGAAAAAGCCTTGGCTAAAAAATCTAAGCCACCCCAGAAACAGGCCATTAGACTTTGGCTTGGACTATGGCTGGCTGGTCAGTAGTGTGTGTATACATGGATTTGTTTGGATTAACTGGATTAACTGGATTCTTTAGCCAGATTTAATGCAAATTTCTGTTTCCTATTATATGTTGATTGCATCATGTGGAGAGTTTTCATGTTAATACCAGTTCTGATAAAATATTTGTTGATGGAAAAATTACAGATCACCCTGAGCTGTACAAGGACCGTGGTTCCCAGGATGATGGTGCTGGATCAAAACCAGCTGATGATAACGCTGATGCACCTGGACAAAGGCAAGCTGCAACAGATGAATTTATGCTAGAGCGTTTTCGAAGACGGGAGCGCCACCGGGGTATGAGGAGATAAAATATGATTGGTTTTTTGCTTCACGGAGCTGCATTTGTATGGACAGTTATGCATCTAAAACTAGAAAGACATTGGCTCCAAGAACAGAAACTTTGGGCAAAGCCGACTTTCTCTGATCAGTTGCTTTTGAGTTATTCAACGGAGGGCCGCCTCTTGTTCATCATTAACTGGACATGGATTTCCGTTTTGTGGAATCCTGAGCCTTTTAGTCCTGATGGAAAGTTCATTCTCTAATGTGTCATTTTTTTCTGAAGGATTCATGTAAGAACCTTGTGATCAAATCTAGAATATGTCTATTTTTCTTCGAGGGAAAGATCTAATTGATGGCCCGGGAGTTCATTCAGGCAATTCCCTTATGTTGCTACCTTTTTGGCTTTTGCCGATGTATATTAAGAGAACGTAGCAAGTTCATATTTTTATTCTTCACGTCATTCTTTTGGTTTCTTGAACTTTTGAGCATCAGCTAAGGGCTCCAGCTTCAAAAAGTTCTGGGTTGGTCCTTGAACATACTCGGCACAACCCCATTAATATAATTGTAAAATGAGGTGTAAAAGTAAAAATATACGTACGGCATAGGGAGATAAGCAACCTTTCTGTAATTGATTGATGAGGCTGCATCAATAGCAGTACCTGCAGCCGCCTTCTTAAATTTGGGTGCTGCTGGCAAAGGACTGGCCAAAATTCCAATTTGAAGGCGCCACGTCGAGGGCCATGATGGTGCGGCCGTTGCTGGCCTGGACTCTGAAGGACAGGCTCTGGCCATTGAGATAGCTGAGGCTTTGCCAGTTCGCCCCCCAGTTTCTCGACATGGCTTCCCACTTGTTCGTCTTGGACCCTTTGATCCATACATTCGAGATATCTCCGACCCCCCCTACGTTCGATATGAGGACGAGCTCGAAATAGTCCCTTCCATTGATGGTAAATCTGATGCCCCCACTTCTCTTGCATCCAACCCTAATAAAGGATACAGGGGAGAAAAACATGTTAATCTCATAGAAGACCTTCCTCTTCTTTCTGTTTTTGTGGCTGAAGTAAAATCTGTAATCAGTGTAATGTAATATAATCTAGTTATTAGGCGAGTTTGTCGGATTTTCCTAGTGCCGAGTTTGCCCGGAAACTAGAGGTTGGGTGTCTTCAGTCTACATATCCTTGTCTGAAGACTAAGGATATGTTTAAGCAGGCCAAATGCAGAAGCAGCTTCTGTGTTTAAGCAACCCAACTTGCAATTTAAAATATACTCAGAAGCTAGAGAACATGTAAGGAAATGATCGGTTCGGTCTGGTTTCACCGGAATTTCTTTCATCTAACACTATGGCCCAGGAAAAACTAGTCAACCTACTAAACTTTCTCGAATCATGTCGCAGACTAGATAAACAAAATTCAGAAAAGACCAAGTGCGTATGGATAGAACATACTTCCTGTACAAAATAGGAACAATTCCGGCCCTGTACTTGGCAATGGTCTCAAATGCAGGTTGAGACATGTCAAAGTGAGGCCTTGGCGGATTGCACCACCCACCATTGTCATTGGCGAGAGCAAAGTTTGGCGGGCAGAAATTGGTGGCAGTGATGGTAATAGAAGTGCCCTTGAGACACCACTGAGGAACCTGCGTGGCATCACAGACTATCTGATAGCATCCGCCACACGACTTGCCATCATTGAACAAAGCCGTACTCAGCGCCGCCGTTTTGATTCCATAGCCGTCTGTGTACAGATTCCCATATCCACATGCTCCTCCTGCAAGTCAAAAGGTCACCTATCAGTTTACATCTTCTTCAGAGAGATTTTGCATGCTCCGATAAGGAGTATACGAAAGATTATTCCCTAGAGCAAGTTCTAATGCTTCAATCCTAGTATTAAAACACCATCCACATCATGAAATATGACCTATAAAAGGACTTCACATAGTCAGACAACCATCGATAGTCAAAAACTAAAGCTGCGAAAAGATGGATCTGCAATACATATCTAGCATCTGTATTAACTATACAGACGGCCATAAATGCCGCAGGAGAAGAATGAGGCTTTGCGATAGTAGTTGCAGGTCATTTATGCATTTCAAATATTGGACCTGATTGTGGCTTGAGCATAATTAGGTGAATATAAAGGGAAGGAAAAGAGGGAGTACTGCTACTCACCCATTGTTCCTGAAGCATTGCTTCCGCCATAGAAAGTTGCATGGGCTTTAAGCCAAGCACCCGCTGCTCCATTTGGTTGCACGGTGATCATCAACAGCAGTCCAAGACTTAGTATAAGACCACCATGCATGCACCCCTTTTCCATTCTCTCTCTCTCTCTCTCTTCTTGTTATTGCTGATGGCCGACTGCAGAGCTATTTATAATGAGCTAATAAGTTATACTGGTGGGACGGAGATAGAGATAACCGCCGGAAGTTTTCACATGTCCAAACTCTGCATGATAACATAACAGATAAGTTGACTTAGCCATGTTCCTCCAAATGAAATATTATTCACTCAAATCTTGATGATCCATGACATACCATGATGCGTATAAAATGTAAGGTGTAGCAAAAACACATGTTCCATGTTCGCATGGGGTGTGACAAAGGCCACACCGAGAAACTTTAAGAGAAAGGGGGGACAGTTTGAGCTAGCCAGTTCCAATAGCAACTATCAAATTTTTCCTGAAAATAATCAGCAGCTGTAAAATCTTCCGCCACATTAGATTGTTTTGGCTGCTTAAATTTGAAGATCGGTAGTCATGGCTCTTTTGAGTCCCATCTTGCTTGAAATTTAGCTCTTACTGTTTATTAAATCTTCTGTGCTTAGTAACATAAAGAACAAATGCAAGATTTGTTAAGAAACATTGTCGTCCTAAAATTTGCTTTTCAGTTGCAGCATGATCTGTACATATATAACTGTTTTCAAATAATGTGATTGAAAATGAATTACCCACATTTCAGTGTACGCAAAGAAAGTCTGAAGCTACAATACATTTAATAATTTAAATTCCTCAAGCCGTCTAAGTTCCTGGAATTTAGACAGCTGAGGCGCAGTTTGTAAATCCACCGTCGGAAGTTTCATGTTCGCGCATTTAGTTGGAGAATCCCGTGGTACGTTAGTCGTGCAGCTGAGGTCCAGGTTGTCAATAACACGATAAACCGAAAGGAAAGGGGGATAATGTCATATGGCAAGTTGCCTCTGGTCTGCAACTTGATCGATCAGATGCCGCGCAGAGAGTTCTATTATATAATCCTTTCTGCTCCTGTTGTCTCAGACTTTTATATTCTCTGATGAAGATGGAATGTACAGATATTCAAGCTCCATAACCGAAAGTCAAAGTCAACGGGTATAAATAAGCTATTTCCACCATTCTATCAGGGCCTTGCATGTGGAACTGCAATGCCTTGTTTATGAAGGATGGCAATATAGAAAGAAAAAGGTATAAAGTACAATGAAAGGGAGTAAGAAGCCAAGATCAAGGTCAAATCTGTACACTTGATGTACGGCCATGTACAAGTCTTGAATGATTAGCGTGCCATAAGTCGAGCCATGTTTCGCGGAGCTTCCATGTACATAGCACATGGGGTGATGCCGCAAGTGATCTATCCCAATGATTCACACATGGAGTCACCTCGTCGAATTCAACCATGGAGGGAATACACACTGATCTCTCTCTCTCTCTCTCGATCATTGCCGATGCTACCTTAGATTCTGCATCTAGTTCTCAAATCAAGATAAAGACGTCATTGAACCAAAAGTTCAAGATAGCTGCATGGCCACAGGTTTAGAATTTGTTTTCGCAAGTAGGTTTGGGTAGACACTTTGCATAAGTAACCAACCATTTTCAATTTTTGACAGGCCTGATAAGAACCTCCGATCTTGACAGATCTCGCTAATTTTTGGATTTCACGTATCTGTTAGATAGGATGTATGAGATGGTTAGCAATAGACCTGTTAAACGGGTGGGTCGGATCAGATTTGGGTCGAGTCATAAAATGGTCCGACCCAAATTGCCCTATTAACCCGTTTATGACCCATTTATTTGCAATGTAAATATCCCGACCCGACCCATACTCAACTCGTACCCAACTCGACCTATATTGCTAAAACACTTCTATATTTAACTCAATATAGGAAAACTTATTTCTTATGACTTTTTTTTTAAAATTATACTACTAAAACATTTTCATACAATTTCCTTACCAAAAAAAAAACATTTTCATACAATATAATTTTTAATTATTTTTTATTTTATTAATTTTAATATTTTTTTTAAAATCCAATTTTTAATTATTTTTATTTTTTCCTTTATTTTTGGCCGATAGCCAGCCACAACGACGTCCGGCCACGGGCGAGGATGAGCTCGCCTTGAGGTCGGTGAAGCTCGAGCTAGCTGATTTGATGAGGCAGAGGCCTCTCCGACCTCAGGCGAGCCGAGCCGAGCCGAGCCAGCCTCGAGCAAGCTCGAGTCTTACTAGATCGGCGAGGCCTCGGGCTCACCGGAATCAGGCGAGCTCGGCCTCGCCGGCCTATGGTGAGACTCGAGGTTGTCGGCCTCAGCCTCGCTCGATTAGCGAGCTCGAGCTCGCCCGAGGCCAGCGACCTTGAGTCTTGCCAAATTGGCGAGGCCGGAGCCTCGCCACAGGCCTGCGAGGCCGAGCTTGCCCGATTTCGACGAGCCCAAGGCCTCGCCGACCTATGGCGAGGTCATTCCTCCCCTGTGACCGGTGGCCAATCACTGGCCGTCGCTGTGGCCGACCACCGGCCGAAAAGAGAATGAGAAAAAAAAATAAAACAAAAAAAGAAAATAAATAAAAATAAAAAAAACGATTTTAAAAAATATATATTTTTATAAAAAGGGAGTGGGTTGAAAATGAGTTCCACACTCAACCCATTAAAACCCATTTATGATAAGCTTAAAACTTTAAGACCCATTTAAGATGGGCTCTTCAAAGTTATATTGACCCATTTATGATCCATTTATTTTTTTAAAGGGTCATATGTGGGTTTTAAGACCCATTTAACAGGCCTAGTTAGCAAGAACTTTGAGATTCCAAAGGCTTGTAAATCAATAACTCTATGACCACAGTCTTCTTCACCGGCAAGGTAGGAGTTGTAACAGAATATGCAGGTACAAACTTACAAAACTGATTGAACATTCAAACGACCAGTGCTTGAATTCTCCGGTGGTGTATTCATCATGTCAACTTGCTCATTCTCTCGATGCAGCAGAGTTACTTGGAAACATCAACAATCTCTCAAACATAAAGAAAGGGCATTTCTTTTGCAGTTTTCAAGAGCTTATTCGCCATTTATAATCTAGAAATATTATAATTGCGTGATAGAGTGACTCCTGTGATGATCAGCAGGCACTCATGAGGCACTCCAACCTGGGTTGAAGCAGTTATAAAAGACATTGTTGATGCCAGATTAGCTGAAAATAGGTCTAACATCCTGAGTTGGAAATGGCCTCGTACTTCAAAACAAATGCACCCAAGCTGCTAAGATGGCCATTGCAGACAATGTCTGAGGTGTCTGAGGTAACTCAATTGACTTTAAATGCTAGATATAACAATCTGTTTTGAAGTTCTTCGCAACTCGTGCGTTTACTTGAGAAGCGAAAGAGAACTTTGCTCCTCGTAATAGTTCCTTTAGCGCGACTGCAGGCCAAGTTGGTCTCTACAAGAGACCAAATCAATTCGGAGAGTTCAAATATACAATCTACAGCTCAAAACAAGGCCTTGTAAAGTTCCCTAGCGTATAGTAAATGTAGATTGATACTAATATTTGAAAATATACTGAGTCACCTTTCAGGAGTCTACATGAGGGTTCTGAAGTAAATATCGAGCATTATGTAAAGTAGCATTCACTTCTTCATTTGAGGCATCAAGCAGCCGTATTTCCTTAATTTCATCCTGCCACTTCTCCATTTGTTCCTTGTGTATCCTGCATAAAACAAATTCGTGCCTTTAGAATGCGAAATCAAATTTCAGTTCATCACGAGACTTGTCTTTTGACCTCCACTTTCTTCACAACTCACATAATCAACCGCTCTTCAAATTCATCACTTAGTTCCTTGAACATTGTTTTCCCTGATTCCAGCAGCTCTGACACCTGCAGTGACCAATTTTGATTAAGAAGAGGTAAAGTAGCAGCGCAGCCATGGCAATTGTTATGAAAAAAAACAAATCCAGAAAATAACTGCCTGTCACGAAGTCATCTAGAAGCAACCTAAACATCCCGGTTCTAAGGTCTGACAATTCAAGCAGGCAGATGATCAGATGCCATTACCAAAAGAAGAGGCTAAAAGAAGTGAACACACAAGAAGAGCACTTATCCTCCAGAATATCATCATTTCCCTAAGATCAAGACCTCGACCACTTAATGTGGACTGAATTTGGCTGCAATGACCGGTAATAAGCGTGCATTTTCCGGCACGGCTGTTACCAGCTGAGTGAAGCTTTCAATCTTATCAAGAATGTGAGTGATATGAAGCTCCATCTCTTCAGATCCCCCGATGTTTGTCTCAGTCTCTTCCTTTTCTACCATCTCTGCGATAGCATTATGTCCTGGGTCCTCTTCCTTCTCTTCGACCTGACAAATACATAGCATAATCTTAAACGAACTACATTTTGCAGCAAAATTTTGTTTGCCCTCTCTAGAATAGTCGGACACAAACTAGTATACATCTGGTTTCATGCGTTTCCTCAGAGATTCTGCCCCCTTCCCTAGCATCACCAATTCCATTACGGCAAACACCGTATCTCGTGTAAACGATTTCTTCTCAAGCAAGTCACGGCCTGCGAAATGGAAAAGAGGAAAACGTGATGGCTATGCTATACAGGCCTGAACATACTTTGTGGCAACAATAAATGATCGTTAACAATACGAATAGAAAAAAAGCCCAGCACTACGCTACACAGCTCGATGAACATAATGACCATCACAAGAGCGAAATTCTCTAAGACGGCAACGTGGAGATGAAAATTCAATTGTCGCAGGTCTAATCCGCAGCGCCATGCCCATCGTCACGTTGCTAAAGAGAAGCATCGACGAGCTCGCTCATGTGCAAGTTTCGAATCCAAACTACCAAAGCACAGCAGCGGTCCTAACAAAACGAACTTGGCTTCGCCGGAAATTGCTAATGCCAGTTAGGTTTTAGCTACGCGGACACTCCGGCAACGGTTCCGCCTCTCGGAGCTACTAGTATCGAAGATTCATCCGACGAAGTCCAGCAACAATCAATCGCAAGCACAAGCACAAGCACAAGCACAGAAGAGGGCCTGAATCGGTCAAATCACGATCCGGCGAGCAGGCCAGCGAGCGAGCTGTCGCGAAAGAGAGCGCAAATGCTGCCGATTCGCGGCGATCGTTCGAGCGGACCGGCGCGCGAAAGAAGAACGGAATCGTGCGCCGGAGCGGCGGTCTCCGATCTCGAAGAGACGCCATCGCGTCTCCTTCCGATCCTCAGTTCTCCTTCTTCTTCCTCCTCCTCCTCGCGACACGCGCCGAGATCATCAACCAGTTCGAATCGGAAGAAGCGAACGGCGGCGATCGCGAGAAGAAGCACGAGCGAATCGGATTCGCCAATCGAAGGTTCGAGCGAGTTACCTGGAGGAGATCTCTTCGCGCCAAGGCTCCACCGTTCGAAGAGATGACGAACGAGGGACGATTTAGGTTTATATAGGGGTCACGAGCGCGCGCGGGAAATCGCCTTCACATTTTCCCCACCTTGTTTTTTTCCAAATTTTTCTCTCTTTCTTTATTTTTTTTTTTGAAAAACGGGGGCCCCAAAAGCTTCAATAATTGATTGTTACATGATGTGTAGCACGTGTTGTATTTTTTTTGGTCAATAAATGTGTTGTATTCGAAAGGTAGGGCTCTTTTACCATCCGAAAGTTACGAGACAATTAGATACGGCAAGATTCGATAACCGGTCAGCACATATGCGTTACCTTCTCAGGATATATGCTTTTATCGGCACGTCCCGACTTTGCTGGAGGAGTCCCGGCTCTTGCATTAGTAGACTAATCGCCGCATCTTAGTTCTCTTTAATCTTGTTAGGCAATTCCGCTAATACTCGACTCTGCTTCATAAGCGGAACAAAGACATAGGTAAAACATGCAAAACCTTCGATCCAACGATCTAATGAATTTCTAATCGATTCGCATCACATGCTGCGCATCCCAGGCTGTCCCTTTGAAGCCTTACTAATGTCAAGTTTGACTCGACCATTTAGGAGTGGATCCCATCGCACCCATGTGTCGCATCTTACGTGACTTCAAACTCGTCCTCTCTAGGACCTTAGAAGCTCGTGAAATTCCTACAGCGAACACTTTAACAATTCTCACAGGATTTGAAAGGAGCGGTCCCCTACTAGCATCCATCTCGACCCATCAAAACTTATTCATTCATCAAGTACAATTGTCAAGAGGGTTTTTGCGTACCCCATGAGTTTGTACAAATACGGGATTCCTCTCGGTTCGCTCAAAGAAATCGAATAAAAGAGAGCAAGACATTGGTTCGCAACCAGGAATTTCATATCGCAATAGATGATCTTCATGCATGCTTTGATTCTTGTCTTCGGAACGAAATGGTGTTCGTTAAACTCAATCGCACTAGGTGACATGCATGGAAATATGCAATTAGAGAGGCAAATAAGGCCCGAAAGAATTTGAATTCAACCCCTCCAATTGTTTTAAAAGCTCAAGTTGTTAAATGAATACGTAATTTAATACTTCGATATTCTAATGAGAGGGTTGGCTTTGGTAGGAGAACCGACGAGAACTGTAACTACAAGGAGGCGCATGTCTTTTAAAAAATACGTTCTTCGTCCATCAAACCGCATCAACATGTTTTGATGAGCTAACTTGTTCCATCGATTCGCCTCAACATCATATTGGCTCTATCAAGAACCTTAATTGACACAATCCTTCACGTAATTACACCCATAATTATCATAAAGGCTAATACTACCAAAAGCTCTAAAATCGGTACGCCTATGACAAATTTGTCATAAATTAATTTTTTGACAAAAAAAAACTTTAAACTGGTACACATGTGACAAATTTGTTCTATGTTAGTTTTCGTTAAATTTTATTGTCAAATTATTGAGTTAGATGTCACGTGACAGTTGACGGGATACCAATTTAGGGTTTTATCCCTCAGTTTGTATCATATTTACCGGTTTGTAATTTTTCATGGTCTTAATTCAATTTGACGGATGATAAATATCACAGGTATATCGGTTTGAAATTTTTAGTGATCAAAAAATTAATTTTAAAATAAATTTATTATAAGCATACCGATTCGACATTTTTCATGATACTAACCTTCGTTCGTCACAAATACAAATCGAAAAATGGGAAATGACAGGGGGGAGGGATGAGAACGACCGACGAAACCGATGTAAATGCGTCAACAGGAGAGTCGTCGTTCGTTTCGAGATCGGCGCCGAGAAGCCGCAAATTCAGATCGGCCGAAGACGACCTGACCAATGCAAAAGGCCACGTAGGCAGGGCATGCTCGTTTGTTGATGTCTACCACATTGACTGATCAATTTAGACAACGACCCTACCACGGGCGGCGCCCGCCTAGTGATCAAATCTACGATTTCAACACTAATTAATTAATTAAAGAGCAGGCCACATAAAAAACACAATAAAAAAAATAAATGGGTTTTTTTTTGTTGACATTTTGAAGCACTAGATAGTTTTAAACAGCGGTGAAAATAATTCGTGCAATTAAATATTTGAGATAAGTGCATCGATGGTCCTAAAATTTATCACGAAAGTACATTTAAATCCTAAAATTTTTTAAAAAGTGTAATCAAATCCTAAAATTTGTCACGAAAAAACAAATGAAATCTTAAACTTCCAAAAAGTGCAATTCACGGAAGGACTTGATTGAACCGATTTGATAAATTTTTAGGACTCGATTGTACTTTTTGAAAGTTTCATGATTTAATTTTATTTTTTAAAAATTTTAAGATTCAATTACATTTTATTGACAAGTTTTAGGACTTTCCGATACGCTTATTCCTAAATACCTTAAATAATTCCACTCACATCTCGGTTCTTTGAGCGAGCGCCCCAGGACATTTTGCTAAGCAATCAAATTAAAGAAAGACTTTCCAATTTTCAGCATACTCATATTTTCGTGTCATCTGTAATCAATACTTAAAATCTCTCATTAAATACGTTTGTTTCTTCTTCCTCTCCTTCTCCTCCTTTTTCCCCATTCATCATGCCCGATAAAACGCCATAAAGCAGTCGTCCACAGGAGGAGAGGGAAGAAAAAGCGCGAGAACGGACGTGTCGAGCGACCGACGACACGTTGCGATGGTCCTTCTTCCTTCTCTCTCTTTCTTTCCTTTAATCTTTTTCGAAATGGAGGAGGAGGAGGCGGAGGAGGAGGACGCGCATGGACGGACACGAAACGCGACACACACTTCGCGCACCTGCTACAGGCGGGACCTTTTCACAGCTTCTCCCCCTCAATTTGCACGACTTTTTTTCCTCCCCTCCTCTCCTCAGATTTGTCGTCTCTTTACTCTCTCTCTCTCTCTCTCTCTCTCTCTGTCTTGTCTCTCCTCTTCGACGGTTCACTGTTCGGTAAAGCCCTTTTTCACACTCGCCCGCACACCGCTCCTTGCTCAAGCTCGTTCACACACTCCCGAAACCAAAGCACCCACCGAGACCGAAACAGTGCGCGGAGGCAGCCGAGCTCGGCGCAGCTTCCCCCCTCAGCTCCAGCGGCGTCCCCAGATCAACCGGCCCGACCCGATCTGCCACCAGCAGCCACCGTCGTCTTCCATGCAGCACCTCGTGTTGCTCCTGCTGCTTTTCGAAAGTGGGTAGGGTTCGTCTTCCCCCCTTTCCCCCTTTTCTTGCCTCCGTCGCCCGAGTGCTTGGAGCGAGACCCCCATCAGGACTTGCGAAATGCAACGGGAGCGTCCCGGCAAGTTCCGTCCTTTCGGGCCGGTCGTCGTTTCTTGCTGGATCGTTCTCTTCTGGGCTGCTGCTGCCGGGTCAGTGGGTTCCGGCGTGTCCGACGGAGGCGGCGACAAGCGTGCATTGCTGGAGCTCAAATCCGCCGTCGGTGAAGACCCGTTAGGGATTCTTTCGGATTGGAACCCGGATGACGAAGACGGGTGCGCTTGGAATGGAGTCACATGCGACTCTCTCTCTCGGAGAGTCACTGCTCTTCGCATTTCTCCGAACTTCAGCTCTGCATGCTCCGAGTTCGACACCGTGGACGCGCGAGGTAACTTCTCCTTGCTGTTTCCTTGCTCGGACTTTGCGGGCGGCAAGCAAAGTTTGCCATTTTCGGCGAAATTAAGGGGTCGATTATCGCCCGCGATAGGGCGGCTTTCTCAGCTCAAGGTCTTGTCTCTTGGGTTTAATGGGTTTTTCGGCGAGCTTCCTCAAGAAATCGGCCAACTTCGCTTTCTGGAAGTTCTTGATTTGAGTTTTAACGATTTCCGAGGACCCATACCCTTTGGTTTTCAGAATTGTACTGCGCTTCGAGTGGTTGATCTTTCTGGGAATCAGCTAAACGGCACACTTCCTTCATTCTTAGCCGTGCTTCGCAGTCTAGAAGTAGTTTCATTGTCATTTAACGTGTTCACTGGGCCTATTCCACCTGTACTGGGTGAGAAGTGTGGTGCGCTTGAGCATCTCAACCTCGCCGGGAATTTGCTTTCGAGCTCGATCCCTTCAAGTTTGGGGAATTGCAGTAGGTTACGGTCATTGATATTGTCGTCAAATTTGTTACAAGATCATATACCTTCGACTCTCGGCAATCTCGGAATGCTCGAAGTTCTCGATGTGTCTAGGAACTTCTTGAGCGGCATTATACCACCTGAATTGGGTAATTGCAATCAGCTCAAGGTTCTCGTGTTCAAGAATAACTATGGACCTTTGTTTTCCAGAAAAGTTTTCCGCACAGCGGACCCTCAAGAGGAGAACGGTGACGACGACTTCAACTTTTTTGAGGGTCAATTGCCTGAGAGTATTGCAAAACTTCCCAACTTGCGGGTACTTTGGGCGCCAAAGTCAAACCTGGGGGGAAGTTTCCCTCGTGAATGGGGATCTTGTTCCAACTTGGAGATTCTAAATGTAGCTCACAATTACTTTGAGGGACAAGTACCTGCGACGCTTGGCAGCTGTAAGAACTTGTACTTTCTCGATTTGAGCTCTAATAATTTCACTGGATCACTTCCAAGGGAAATTCCTATTCCTTGCATGATCGTCTTTAATGTCAGCCGAAACTTTTTGTCGGGACATATTCCAAGCTTTACTCGTGACTGTTCTCAAAAGTTCGTCAATTCAAGAGCGCCGCGTGTCACCATGGTTGATTTCTACACCAACTATTTCTATCAATATTCTGGCACGGGCGTTTCTTCGTTTTCACTCAATGCCAATGATCTGGCTATATTGCATGATTTCAGCAGAAATATGTTCTCTGGCCCCATCCCTTCCGTACTTATTGCTTCCGACCGTTTATCTGCACGCCCTTTCTATGGATTATGGTTGAATGAGAATAACCTCGAGGGCAATATTTCGGCATACTCGTTTCTCTTCTGCCGTTACTTGGCCGGTCTAGCTTTTGACATTGGTGACAACAAGATAACGGGAGAACTTCCTGTAGACATGGGGAGCATGTGCAGCTGCATGAAACTTCTGAATATGGCGGGTAACGAACTAATGGGCCCATTTCCAAATACTTTTGCCAATTTGGTTGCTCTGGTGAACCTTAATCTCAGCAGAAACAAGATTCAAGGATCCATACCATCTTATATTGGCCAGATGATGAATATGAAATCGCTATCTCTGTCAACTAATAACTTCACTGGTACAATTCCTCTGGACCTAGCTCAGCTGGCTTCCTTGGAGGTCTTGGAACTTTCCTCGAACACTCTCTCAGGGGAAATACCGGCTGCTTTTGCAAAACTCCAGCATCTAGGTGTTTTAAGGTTGGATCATAACAGACTATCTGGACAGATACCTGCTGGCTTCAGTAACATGACTTCTCTCTCAGTGTTCAATGTGTCTTTCAACAATCTTTCTGGGTCCGTCCCTCTTAACTCAGAGTTCATAAAGTGTGAAAATGTACAAGGTAATCCGTATCTCCAACCTTGTATCCCTATTTCATCTTCCTCCGAATGGGAGCAGCAGCACTCTGGTAATGGTTCCCAACAAGCAGCTTATTCTCCTACCAGAAGCTCACCGGGAGGAGGCAATGGATTCAAGCCTATAGAAATTGCTTCCATCACTTCAGCTTCAATCATCGTTTGTGTCCTAATATCGCTGGTTGTCCTGCTTTTGTGTATGAAGAGATTCGGATGCAAATCGGTCTTGTGTCAAGGATCAGAAAGAAAAGAAGTCGTGACTTTCAATAGCATTGGTGTTGATCTAACTTATGAAAATGTTGTTAGGGCTACTGGTGGTTTCAATATCCAAAATTGCATTGGCAGTGGAGGATTTGGTGCCACTTACAAGGCTGAGATTGTACCTGGAGTGGTAGTGGCCGTGAAGCGGCTTTCGGTTGGAAGATTTCAAGGTGTGCAACAATTTTCTGCTGAGATCAGAACTTTAGGAAGAGTTCAGCATCCTAACCTCGTGACACTGATTGGATACCATGTGAGTGAGTCTGAAATGTTCCTCATCTACAATTACTTGCCTGGTGGCAACCTTGAGAAGTTTATCCAGGATAGGCCAAGGAGGACTGTGCAGTGGAGCGTTCTTCACAAGATCGCCCTGGATATTGCACGTGCTCTCGCCTACTTGCACAATGAATGCGTTCCAAGAGTGCTGCATCGAGACATCAAACCGAGCAACATTTTGCTAGACAATAACTTCAACGCATATCTTTCTGATTTCGGGCTGGCCAGGCTCTTGGGTACTTCTGAGACTCATGCCACCACTGATGTAGCCGGGACTTTCGGATATGTCGCTCCTGAATATGCAATGACTTGCCGTGTCTCTGATAAGGCAGATGTGTACAGTTACGGTGTTGTCCTTTTAGAGTTGATATCTGATAAGAAGGCGCTGGATCCGTCCTTCTCTTCCTTCGGAAACGGCTTCAATATTGTGCAGTGGGCTAGCATGCTTCTCCGACAGGGAAAGGCTGACGAATTTTTCACAACTGGCCTATGGGACTCTGGGCCACATGATGATCTCGTCGAGATGCTTCACTTGGCTGTCATGTGCACAGGTGAACATCTTTCTGCAAGGCCTTCTATGAAGCAAGTTGCTCAAAGCCTGAAGCGCATTCAGCCCTCAACTGGCTAGTGGAGGTTTGGTCAACATAGCTCTTCTGTAAGTTGGAAAAATGTTGGGATAGAGACCTGTAATTGGCCATTGGTTTATCATTTATTCAGTCACATATCTTGTAAAAAGGAAACAGCTGATCTTTTCTCTTTTTCCTTTTGGGGTAGTATCCGGTTGTCAAATTCCCAAATTGAATATAGCCATTATGACAGCTCCATATTTGTGTCTTTTTCCTTATCCTAGTGACCTGGCTGACGTGCTCTCTGTTCATTTTGTAAAATTTGTAACAAATAAAGGCTCATTGTCAAAGTAAGACGGCTAATAAATTTGGACATGATTAATTATAACCAGAGCTCCTTAGTGAAAGAAGATGTGGTAGGCTAATGATGAGATGGCCACAAATGTGGTGGAATTGTACGTTTGCTGAGAGAAACTGTTTTGCTTCACATTGTTTGTCACATATTTGCAGTCACTCCCATGCCAAACACCAGTCCGTGGCATGTGTGCCGTAGAGGCCAATGTGCTTGATTTTTGCTGATCATGCCATTCAGGTTGTTTGTTACGATTGTTATTTCATCTTGATATGCATGAAGCTCTTATAGACTAGGGAATGGTTGTCAAACTTTCTTCCCAGTGAACTCAGACTTTTAGCATTTTATAGATGGTTCCTCTCCCTCTATGAATGTACCATCACGAGTTAGGAGTTTGGCATGTATCCCATTCGGTCATGTATTTTGAATTGAGACTAAAAAATAGAAAATGGTGCTGGCTGAGTTTTATATACCGTTTTTTGTTTGCTGATATTCTCATGTGCGTTTTACCTAACCAGATCTATTCTTGCTCAATTCTTCTGCTCCATCATTCCACACATGCTTATCATTAATCCAGTGTGTATCAGTTGAATAGAACATGATGTCATGTCTTATTTCACAGAACTAGAGACTGATAATTTTAGATGCTTTAGTAGCGCGACACTGCCTCTCTTGTACCTATAGCATAGAAGGCATTTCTGAAAAGAATAGTTCATTCGCCATAGGGTTCCTAAAGAAAAATGAAATTCTCAAACTAGGATAAGCATGTTGAAAGTGCAGGAGAAACCATACTTTTGTGATTCCTTTTCAGAGGTCTAGGAAGTGTCCTGAAACATACACTGGATAGTAAAAATTATCAAAGATGGGGTAGCGAGCAATTATAGCCACCTGATTAAGCCTTACACATTTTTTCATATCTTAATTCTAGCCGGAACAAATTCTGTTCTTCTTTTGGTACCCATCTTTATCACAGCTTACCGACTACCGCGGAAGTTCTATATATCCAGTCTAAATTTTCAGACATCGATATAAACCAATTCTCAGTTTAGAAAATAGCATTAATCGTTATCCATTTAAAAAAATGCCTAGTCTCGAATATTCCATGTATGGACTCACTGGGTGTTTGTTATAAATGTGACCGTGTTGAAGGGTTGTGCTTTGGTCATCGCTTTTCACAGAATTCTATATTCTCTTTCCACGCATCAGTTCCTGTTTCAGGAATATATGATGGCATGGGTGGATACTCCTGGTTATTAGATGATCCGTAAGTCATCATATTTTGGTAAGCTCCACCTTGTACTTCCATGTTTGGAAACTCTTAATTGATGCTAGCTGCTTCATGCGTATTGAAAGGAAATGAATCTTAGTAAATTTTTCTTTCTATACAAAGTGGTTCCTTTTTTTTTCCCCTTCCTCGTGATTTATTATGAGGACATATTTGATATTTTGTTACCATGTGTTTTTCCACTTTCACATATAGCAGTTGATTAATTGGAATGCCCATTCCACTAATTGTCATTCCATCATTACCACACAAAATGAAGAGCGGTAAACGTATCATTCTTTTTCAGTTTATGCTATTTTCAATTTGAAGGAAGATGCTAGCTCTGCATACTGCTACTCGAAGTGATGTGGCAAGTGTATCCAGAGAGAATTAAGTGATGCGTTGAATGCATCTCTTTCTCTCTTGGATATTTGCTAGATGTACAGCTTCTATTATCTGTTAGGAGGTGGGGATGTTGTTTCTTCTGGGAGCCAATGTCTGTTCTGATTGGAGTGGTCAGTAGAAGTTTCATAAGGCTGTTTCTTGCTTACTTGACTTTGACGTCCTTGATGCAACTACTCTAAGGTACGTTTTACACTAACCTGAACAATTCTCGGATCACCACCGGCCCTTTTAATGCATGAACATTATAATGATTTAATGGGATCTTAATGCATTGGCCAGATGACATGCTTACGCTGGTTATGGTTATCTACCTTGAAGAACTATCAAGTCATCTCACTTCAAGATTGGTGCCTTGTACTAATGGTTCGTGTGGGAATGAGACGGACCTTGTTTGCAGGTTGCAGCACTATAGACAAGATCTTGGCTGGCCAAAGAAAGTCCATATGAAATCAACAGCAATATATGAATATCCCATTTGGGCAGATTGAATTCCAATTTGTTATATCTATAAACAACATAATTTAAGGACCATCTATCCTCTTTGCCAACAACTGCAAGGAACTGGATCCAAGAAACTGGAAAAATATCATTCGTGAGGATCTTCTTCGTAATGTTATTTGTCAATCCGCTTGGTTGTGGGCATATTTGGCTAATAAAGTTTGCCAATTAAGGAACAGTTTGAGAAATGCTGGTACTATGGAATGAATGAATTACCTTCATTTATGAGTGAAAAGACATCGAATTTGACACTTGGTCCTACTTTTGTAGGATGACAGGATTCTGATTTCTGTTTACCTCATCACATCACGGGAAATTCAGACCACGAGGTTTCCTTTGTACACTGGAGCCTTCCAGATAACTGCCTCACGTTTCTCGAGCAATTTTGTTCACAGGAGAGGGGGAGGTTTCGCAAGAAAATGGGAGATTAAACGTAACAAGCCTTACAAACGAAAGCGGAAACCTACATGCGCAAGCTCAAGTACTGCATGGATATAAAGGGTCCTTATTTATGTATCATAAATGGAGTTTTCTAATGTCTCGGCACGTGGTAGAGTGAACCCTTGGCACCGTTGCTCTCGCCAACAGGTCGAGGTTCAATTCTGCAGCAAGCATAATTGCAGTTGATGGTGATAAAAATATGAGTACAGCTTGTATGGATCAAGATTTCGAGTGTTCTTGCGGAAACAGGAGTCTATTGATACAAGGAGGAAAACAGCATGATAGCATCGCTGCCGTGACAAGACTAGCAACCGGGGAAGTACTTGCTTGAATGGAGTCCAAACTATCATCTTCCACGGGGACTGGCGTACGAACAACACATAATACGACGCAGAATTCCATACCCTTCACAGGGAAGCATCCTCGGAATCATCCACACTCGCAACCTTTTTGACAAGGTTCTTGGTTGAGGGCAAACCAGTAACTGCATCCTCTTCAATACCACACTCATTCGTGCCCCTTCTGATCAAGAAATAACCATCCTGCAATTCAGAGACAAAAAGGGAAAAAATCTTTAGTCCAAGAAGAGGGAACATTAATACACACGATTGCCAACTTTTCTTAATGTGATGTCAAAAGCTTAAGCAGAGATATACATCGCCCCAGCTTCGGTTCCACTGATTCGCCATAAGCTGCAACAAGGAAAAGAGAGTGAAGATCAGCCATAAGAACTGATTTAGTAACTGTTATAAAGAAAGAAGATGCCCAGAGGATTATATACCCAATAATCCTCGCCATCGTCGGTAGTTCCCCAGCCAATCAACTTAACAGCGTGACCACCCAACACATCGCCAGTAACGTGCTTGTAAACTCCTGACTTGTAATGAGCGAAATCCTGCAATTAAATGACATTACAGACACATAAAAGACTGGTATTGATGAGCTTCGCAGTCCCAAAATCTTGGTCACTGTGTCATGACAGCAGAGGAAAAATGCATGATGTATTGATATGCTCGGCCACGGTAAGATAAGCGAGAGTATGCAATCAACCACAGCCTTTTGCCTCTATTGACCATGCCACAGGATACTCTCACTATGAAATCCAAACCAAGTCTTCTGGCATTACCTCATAAACAGTGAAAGACACCTCGACAGGTCCATTCTTGTAAACTTCAGCCATTATGCTGTGCGGATCGGAATCAACTCTGTATGCACTGACGCTGTAGTGTTTTGAGGACTTCCACATCTGGTTCCCGTTCACACACTTCCTCACACACTTCGGAGTAGGATATTCAGGCTCACAACCAGGGTGGGAACAGCCGATATCATCGAAGTATGGATAGCACTGTTAATTTAGGACAGGAATGCATTAGGTGTATAAATCAGGATATATAAGAAAAGGCAAAAAAAGTTTCGAAAGAACGATCTGTTGAACTCCTTTGTATTTAGACAAATGCTCATCAAAATGGCAAAAACAGGGATTCGCACCTCTTCAGTGACAACGCCGTGGTGCATAAAGTAGCGCCATGCAAACATGGGATAACCTCCATTGCAACCGGCTCCACACAGAAAGCCACAGCAGGCTAAAAGATCATTGACGGACAGAGAAATGTTCTGAAACAGGACATGTAGAAATGAATGCAATTTTATACAGGATAATAGCATTTAAGAATAATCCGTCAGAGATTAGCTACCATTCCAAAATGGATACAGAAACGATCTGACAGTGACTCAACAGCACCAAATGCCCAGCATGAACCACAATGACCCTGATTCAATAAAAGGTAACATTCGTAAGCATTTTTAGGGCAGTATACAAGTTGTAATGAAGGTGTAGAAGCTTGAGCTTGATTACCTGATCTGCCATTTGGTAGGTAATCCGGCATTAGACACAACAAAGAGAAAGCATCAGCATAATATCTAGAAGAAATCAAACAAAAGACCAGGCAAACAAACTGACCTAAAATTCTTCCAATAGTGCTGCACTGGGACCAAGCAGTTCTAGCATCAAACTTTTCTGGCAACTTCAAGGATTTTGGATGAGTTTTGACAGGAACCTGTCTCAGCTCCCCTTGAGGTGTTGGCTTAACTCCAAGGAGATGCTTAAATTGGCCAACCTGGGAAACACCAAAAATATATATCAAGCTATCAACTAGAACTTGCGGTACAATAACTAAAACACAAAATGCTTCGTGCAAATAGAATAGACTTATCATTATAATGCCTTGGAGACTTACAGTGAAGTTTGAGAATCTAGGATTCATGGCAGCTTGCCATCCAGCATTGGGGTTCTCATTTATCTCTTTGATTATAGAGTCCTGCACAATAATATTGAAGCTCAGGACATATTGTTGAAACTAAAAATAAAGGATGACGGATACGAGCTTCGATCTCTGTCCTCCAAGGAGTGTATTACCTGGAGGATATGAGAGTTGAGCTTGAGCTGGGAAAGTGCTTTCTCTGCATTGATCTGCCGAGACACGGTTAAAGAGAGTCACAACCTTACTAAGGCAACATAATAAAGAACCAAGACATGATAACCTTCAGCTTTCATTGAAAAGCCAATCGTGATCATCAGGTTTCTTGCCCTCGTTCGAGTTTCCCATTATTAGACCAGTCCCATCTTTTCAAAAGCAAAACACCACTTTCTTTGGATAAAATAGTAAAGACGATATCGACCAATCATTAATTCAAAGCAGCAAGTTTGCAACTTCCGTAATCGAAAGTGTATGATCCAAAACGTACATACCAAGAGAGCAACACAGAAGCAAATAGGAGAATGATGAACAGGCTCAAACCGAAATTCTCAAGGACCGAAAACAAGCTAAAGTTCAAAAAATCAAACTAAAGCTCGACCCATAACGATAGCAGGTAATAACACCAGCTAAAAGATCATGATCGGCACGAAATCAATTGAAATTCAGACTTGCAAAAGAGCAAATCTTTAGTTGAAAATCTCCATCTTTGCGGGTGGCGTCAAAAAATAAACCGAATATTATCTCCGATTTCTATAGCAATTCTTAAGAGTCGTTCGTTCTCTTCAAGAATGATCGGTCACCAAAAGCTAAGCTAGAGAAACGAGCTCACATTAAGATCATCTATCAGCAAACCCAAGATGGGACTAAGAAAAAAGAAGCAGCAGCAGAAGGTACAAGGCCTCGTCTTCCGATTACCTGCGCGAGGAAGACGGAGGCGGTCGCCAGGAAAAACAAGAACTTCACCAGACCCAGATGGCTGGCGGCCATCTCTCCCTCCCTCTCTCTCCCTCTCTCTCTCTCTTCCACTCTCTGTCTCTCCTCCCTCTTTGATCAAGATTTCAAGAAGAAGAGGAGCGAGAGGAAGATGGCCGCGGATGGGAACTGCAGACGGGCAAGTGGAAATTTATGCACTTTCCCCCCTTGAGCAGGGAAGGTCGGACAGATTCAGACGACAAGATGACGAAGAAAGCAAGATTCCCCAAGAAATAGAGAGAGAGCGAGAGAGAGAGAGAGAGAGGAGAGAGAGAGACTTTTCTTGGTTTTTTTGCGCAGGATTCAACTCGAACTGACATCAAAGCAACCCGATTGGGCGATTCGTCACGGCAGATGGATATTTTATCGGGACCAATTTCCTTATTACAAGTGCCAATCATTTTCCCAAGATAAATTTCCTTAAATTTCTCGTTTATCTTCTCTGTTCCTCATATGGTCGGAACAGGGTGCAAACATGTTCTTGTTTCATCTTCTTGCCATGCAATTCCTCTCTCTTATTGATTTTGTTTGAGGGAAAATGCAAACGAACGGTACGCTGTCCTATCACCCTGATGAGTTCTCCGTGAAACACAAATAGTTCCCCGATGATGGTATTGATTTTGCTGATTTTTAAAATCGAAATCACATCGAACGAAATCCAATGAAACCGATCACTCCTTCACGTAATTAACTCGCTTTTCTCTAGGGCGAGCAAAGTTTTTGCCATCGGTTTCCGTTTCCTCAATTTTTTTATTTTTCACGGGTAAATAATTTCTTTTAAAGATAATTTCGACTTGAATTCTTTGCATCTACTTTACTTAGAGTCCACTCTTATATATTAGTATTATATTAACTAAAAAAGATGGGTACCCGAATCCGTATGTGTTTCCGTAGGTCTTACCATAATTGGTCTGTCTGGAAATATACGTACTTATATTTTTCCACTGCAGTGCACATTTCTTGTCATTGCTCATTGTCTTGCTTCTATTTGTCTAGATGTTGTCCAAACAAGTTCAAGTGCCTGAAGAGCATATTTACCGAAACAAATATGATTGTTCGAGATTGAGAAATTCATGTCTTGCTCCATAAGATTTAGGGAACAAAACAAGAGAACAATAGCCCAGCAAAAGGTTGACTATACAAAAACATTATCCTTGGACGTGACTTTGGAATCTTAGCCTGGGTTCGTGAGGCTCTAATAACGCCACTCACCAACTCCAATTACTGGAACCTCTTAGACAGCAACACGCATCATCTTATCGTCGAACAGTATGTCACCTCATTGATGAGTGTACAGACAGTGAAGTAAATCCGTGCTCTTATGGCCGAAAAATAAACAAAATATGTGCAGGTGTACAGTGCTTCAAAACTTGGTGTCTGTCGACTAAGGGCCGAACTTTTGCAATTTTAATGCTTTTGTCTGAGGTTAGGTTACATCTGCAATTCATGGAAATGAAGAAGGTACTAAACTAAATGCTTCCTTTCACGAGGAGTCAGTCCAAGCATTTCACCAAAACCCTACTTTCTTTTCACCCGTAAAGGAAAAAATAAAGCTACGATCGGATTAATCACTTTAATTATAGTAACACTAAAGACACACGTGCCTGCGATTCCGTTGCAATGCATGCGCGCATAGTTCTAGATCCATCGAAATGCTGGATTTTTCAATTACGTGTAGATCATCCCATCACGGATCAAAATACCTTGTAAATGAAGATGACGCTCGAAACATGCATACCAGATCATCTATCCAAATTCGTTTGCGTGCTGGATTATGTATTGACTGTTTCAAATGTTGCCCATCTCGCACTCAACTTAAAAAGGGGGAAAAAAGAAGAAAACCATCGACTTGTGCTTGTGCAGAAGAAATACAGGGCAACATGTCTAGAGCGTGGCAGTTGCTTTCATGGATACAATGATACAGTAAGAGGAAAGCGAGCACCACGATATGTCCTTGGCAATTGCCTTGAGCAGAGAACAAATTTATCATCGACGAAGGATCAGTACAGAAAGTTCACAGACGGGCCATGTCCTTCATGGTTTATTTCCCGCTATTGAGACGGGGAAGAGAAATAGTACATTTTTCTAGTACATATTGTGAGGCATTCTCTTCGGACTAGAAAAGACTCGTCTAAGACATAACATGAGAATGTGGAAGAGATGTGAAGGCAAAGCCGGTTCCTACTAGTTTCTCTACTCTTGGAAAGGGAAAGAGTCGTGCCTTGGCATAACATGAATGAAGCAACTACGTTGAGAACAAAACTGTTTTCATGCATTCTGCATCAGAAGCGCTCTTCAAGATCCCATGACTTCAGTAGGATGCCCATCCAGACTGCATCGTTCCATTCTCCAAAGGCCGGGTCCCAGACAGAGATGAGGTTGAATCGAACCAGCCGAGCTTGGTGAGAAGCTTGTCAATCAGTTCACCGATTAAGAAAGAGACTCCTGATGCCATGAACCCCATAATGACATAGTATAGCACTGTCTTGAAGTAAGTTTTAGGTGGCTTCCCAACATGGGCTTTCCCTATGGCAAGTAGGAAAATGCAAAACAGAGAAGCGCCCGCAACAGCGGCGAGCTTGTAGTCCCTATTGTCACTCTCCCTAAATGAGAATGCATAAGTGATCGGAGCCACACAGCCAAAGATTATGAACGATAAAATGGCTACTATTGCGTGCAGGGGAAAGTGCTGTCTCTTTCCTAGCACCTCTTGGTACCGGTCTACTTGCTCGGTACCTTGACTGGGCTGCTCATTCTTCAACTCTCTAAGCTGCAAAAACTTACATTTATTACAACAAGAGCTGGACAAAAGTTAGCCGGAGCTAACAATGACAAGTTCTCACATCCTCGAATAGATTGGCTTTATCACAAGAAGGTATGGTTCTGTGCTAACTAACTCATCCTCAAGTCCTGTTTGGACGAAGTTTCTATTGGCAAAGCAATCTAGTAAACTTTAAAAGAAATCGGCGATGTGATAAAAATTATGTGGGAAGACATAAAGATCACTAATGAGATGCCTGACATGGATAAAAGAGAATTACTCACGTTATGGGCGATGACGAAAAGTCCTCCAAACAGATTAGCCAATCCCAAACCTAAGGTGTTCACTGCATTCGTATATAAAAAGGTTTAAAGAACAATAAGAAACCATGAGAACCGAAATGCAGTAAACGTATTTATAGCAGAACTATTTAAAAGAAAAGTAAACACAGAATGTCTGTAAGGCAACATCATTGATATCTAACAGTACGGTTAGGCACTGAAGAATAAAAAGGTGGAAGTAATGTGAGCCAAACAAAACACTTACACAAGGACAGAGAAAACTTGTAGGGCACTAAGCAATCAAATCAGTAATTTTGATCAGTGAAATCAAGCATCATATGTATGCAGCTTTTCACACTAAATATGTTAGAAATTATTATAAAAAAAAAATAAGCCAAATTTTGAATTGAACCCAAATGTATTTCAGATTTGTGTAAAGCTGGAATACGCGTGAAGGATAAGCAGTTTACAGCACATTATTCAATGGACGAAATTTGGGTACATACATGTGGCGGCACCAGCTCCCGCTGCAGATGACACGACAGCTAGACTTGTTGTTGATTCTATCAAGCCACCGTAGACAATGCTCTTTAAAATATCCCATTCACGAGGTTGACGGACTTCAGCAACTAGTGGCTCTTCAGCTAGTGGCGAAGTTCCAGTTTGTTGTGGTACTTCCACTCGTGCTACAATATCACTCGTCTGTGCTGTTTTGGCAGGTGCCACTTTTGCCGTCCCTCTATCAATGTCAACTATGACATCATCTTCTGCATTTGTGATCAACAGAGTCATGACTAGATACTTGAGCTATAAATAGGTGCAGAAACATTGCTGTAAGAAGTCTATGTTCACAGGAGAAAGAGTGAGCAGAAACCCAGAAAAGTCGGTGAGTGGTGTCTTGCACCTTAAATGAATATCTCTTGCGAAAATAGTTTTCGCAATCAGCTCTGGCGAGGTTAAAGATCAGAAAGCATGAATATTCTGTCAATGAGATGTACTACTGTCTCATGTAACTTTCTCTGTTAGTGAAGGAGCTATAAAAGTTTACAGGAGTTATCCTTTCAGGAACAGGAGCTCCTAAATGAGAACTTATACAGATTCCAGCTACAGAGAAATTGAATGGATTATGAATGGCATTCAGTCGAACCAGCAAAAGTATCCCAATATTCAAGCAGTACGCTTGGAAAACGGATGAATACACAACATGTGCGTGGCTTATCAACAAAGAGATGCATACAGAGAAACACGCACACACGACATATTGGAATAGAACGGTGATTAGGCCAGCAGTAAGTTTGAGAGAAGACAAACCAAGTTCGTTAGTACGTCAACAGGGGTGCATGCGTTGTGTGGACATGTTTGTGTGTGCATTCTCCAATTACATGCTACAGACACCAAGAAGGCATGAATTTCACATACCAGTGGTCTTTTTGACAGCATCTCTTAATTCCTTTCCAGCATTAATCGCCTGTTGGATGTTAATTGCAGAGTCCGCAACTTTCTGCGATTCAGATCGAGAAGGTTGAGCTGGGGATGGTAAAACCTCTGTAATTGCAGAAGGAGCACTCACAGCTGCATGAGTTTCACCTGCAATTGATGTCATCAAAAGCTCCAGCATTTCAATTGCACAATGTACAAGAGACATAATGAGATTCACTTGTTAAACTAAACTAAACTAGATTCAATTGATACTACACAGCATTACTTTACAGCATTTTATCAAGAAAATCATGCACTGCACATATCGCTATATTGAAGCATAATTTAGACGTTAATGCTCTTGGATCCTGGGCGTATGGTGATTGTAAGTAGAATTCTCGCTATATGGTTAACACTATAGAGAATGTTCTGATTTTAACAAAGACTAGCATGTTTGACTCATTAAATTCTGTCCAGGATGATTGTTCTGATCTTTTCTTTCTTCTTTTTACCCCCTTTTCTTTTTGAGGATAATGACTATTCAGAGTAGGGGATCAATATCTGAGAACTTGTTGACAAGCCCCGATTGCTTGAGTTTAGAGGGAAGGGGAGAATATTGAGCTGTAAGTCCCATTGAACTGTTCTAATGGTCGTTCACTTTCTTTCTCCCATGGATAAGACGAAAAGATTTCCAGGAGCACCGAGGTAGTCTCTATCTGGTTCATCATGCACCAAATCCATCCATCGAATAAGGGTTAATGCCACGAAAAACCCTAAACTGGTACACCCGTGATAAATTTACCCCATTAATTTACATTGGCCAAAAAATGTTTATAACACAGTCCATCATTAGAATGTTGCTGTTGATTTAACATGCTTACAAAAAAATGAACGAATAAGATAGAAAGGTGTAACGAACATATGAATATGTCAAGAAGATTTAGTGTGCATTCTCAATATCTTCTGTTAAAATTGATGTGAACAATTACAATCTCATGATGCCCTAAAAACTGGGCGAATAATAGACACCACAGCCATACTTTTCAAGCGAGCGTAAGAGCACGCTGCCGTCTCTCTCTTTTGTAGATTGAAAGAACTCTTTCCAAGACAACCAATTGAGTCCCTATCTATATTGAAAAGCATATCGAAAAAATCTATATCATGTTGTTGTCAAAGAGCTTTTACTAATTAAGGATGATAAATTCTATGCCTTAGATGCATGGAATTTGCAATGTCAGAAGGACACACAAATATGAAAATGACAGCGACTATTGGTCCTTAACAAAGCTCGTATAGGCACGCACAGTTTCAAAGCTGTGAAGTTGTAAGAAGGTTTTTTCTTGGTTACAGGATATAAACTTTTCTGGCAAATGCTCATGATGGAATTGCTAAATCATGGACTGCAGGGCAACAGATTACCTGGCTGAATAACTGTTGTCCCCTTCCATGGTGGAAAAAGGGGGAAGAATGCACTACTTTTTGCCACGGGAACCTCTGAAGGATCTTGCACTTTTTCTTTTCCCTTTCCAAAAAGCCAGAACAATTTAGCTCCGTCTCCTGCTAAGGAAAAAATAGTAGTTCAGTTCCCACTCTATGATTGGAAACTAAACACAACATGGACGGACAACATAATCCTTTCAGTTCGTTGTTTAGTCTTTGAAGTCTCAGTTCTAAGTAACTTTGCCATTTACTTGGCTTGTTTGGTATCGCACCTGTTGATATAGATTCCAATGAGATAATTACAATCTGTTACAAAATATTTTCTCTGTAAGTATTAAGTAGCTTATACTCAAGGATTCCTAACGTGTTCTTAACCAACAGAAAGAGTCATATCTGTGACAAACCAAGTTGTAAGAAACACGGAATTAGAAGGTGCCTAAAAGAAATAACTATTCAGCACAAATGGTGAGCTTCCATAGCAATGAGAAATAGAAAAGCACCTGTGCGAATGATAATACTGAAACACGACAGACATCTAAAAGCTTCTCGCTCTCCATCATTATGGTAACCATCGACTTCAGGCGTTGGAATATTATCTATGACTGCAGGAGTTGGAGTCTCATCAATGCTAGGAATTGCATCAACACTGCAATACTCCTCCACCCCAGTTACAGGTTGAGGATGTAGTTCAGAGATAGTTGTTTCTTCGATGTTGTCATGTTCCTCTCTGTGACGTTTCTTTCTACGAAGGATTACCTTTCTTGTTATACAAGAACGACAATTGGGACAGTACAAATCGTGAGTATTTTGCTTCTCTAGCACCTTCTCGACATCAAATTCTGTCTCTTCAGGGTTAAGTTCTTCTATCAGATCTACTTCTTCAACTACTTCACTCTCCTTAGAATACGTGTTTTTCTCTTCAGATGACTTTCTTGGAGACAACAAAGCCAAGTCCAAAAATCTCTCATCTCCAGAATTTCCAATATCTTGATGATCAACCTGAGAGCTTAGAAAAGTGCTGAACCTCTGTGCTGCAACATCCGAGGTTACATGCACTGTCTCTGTTTCATACGAAACTTGTTCAATATGGCTGTATTCCGTCTTGACAATTGTTTGGATGGATTCCGTACCTGCAATGGTTCGGAAGACAAGCATCGTCATTATTTGTTTATCCAGAGTGGCATGCAAGTCCCCATCACGAGCAAGTATCATACAAAATATAACAGCATCGTGTGACCATCTACAGGTACACCCATGAATCATCGGATTGGACTATCTTTCACCTTGGAAAAACCCACTTACAAAGAAATATAGCTCTCAAGAAAAAAGCTAACTTGAATTAGTTAATCAGAAAATGCTCCACAAATCGGAAGCTCATAAGGATTAAAGGCTATAAATTACATCAACCAACGCAAGCCCTCGAGAGTCACCAGGGGAATATCCCTCATTCAAGTGCAGTGCAAATGAAATCACAGACAGAAACCACTACTATGCCATAAGATCTATGCCCTAGCAATCAGTTTGTATAATCACCCACATTCCTATATAGTCTAATACGAGCCCCGCTCTTTTTCTCGTTTACCAGAAACAAAGAATGCATCCGTCTAACCATGTCTAGTCACACGAAGCTATAGAGTCAAAAACGAGATGAGTGTTTAACTTTAGAACTACCCAGAAAATGGTTCGAGATGGTGTAACCAATAAAGAACTCAAAAATCACCCAGAAATCAAAGGAGGTTCGCAGACAAAGAGGAACCTTGTCCAGCTGGATCAAACGGAGTTCAATGGAACTAATCCTCCAATGCTAAGTCCAAAACAAATATGCTAATAAAGCAGATCAGATTAAGCGATGGAAAAGACAAAAGACTAATGGAGTCGAGCGAGTGAGTGGGTGAGTTAAGGGGCGTTTGGTAAGGCTTCCGTTTCTTTATTTTTCTGTTCTTCTGTTTCCTGGAACAAAAAAAGAACAGAAATCCGTTTGATAACGCATTTTATTTTTCTATTTCCTGGAATAGAAAAGTGGCCAAGAAATAGATTTGGAGCAGAAATAAAAAGTAAAAAAAATTTACTTCTTTATTTCTAGAAATAGAAATAGAAATAGAAAGGTCCGGTCCTCAAGCCGTGACCTCAGCTCCTCCTCCATCCTCTGTCGTTTGCAAACCGTCTCAAAGCACCGGTCCGGTCTATTCTTGGCAGAAATAATAAAAAAATTATAAAAAATTAATTAAATTATAAAAAATTCAAAAAATTCAAAAAATTCATAAAAATTATAAAAATTCTCAGAAAATCCATAAAAATCAGAAAAACTCAGAAAACCCATAAAAATTTGCAAAATTCCGAAATTGAAAAAATTAAAAAAAATTCATAAAAAGCTTTCTGGAAAATAAAAAGAGACAAATTTCGGGAAAGTAAAAAGTTTTAATAAACTTTTCCCCAAAAAAAACAAAAATAAAAAATTCACATAATGGCTTAAAATAAATTAAAAAATTCCGAAAATTCATAAAAATTAGAAAAATTTCAGAAAAATCCCATAAAAAATTAGAAAATTAAAAAATTCCCAAAATTCATATAAATCAGAAAAATTCTCAGAAAATCCATAAAAATCAGAAAAACTCAGAAAACCCTTAAATATTTGCAAAATTCCAAAATTGAAAAAATTAAAAAAATTTCATAAAAAACTTTCTGAAAAATAAAAAGAAACAAATTTAGGGAAAGTAAAAAATTTTAATAAATTTTACCCCAAAAAAATATAAAAAAAATTCACATAA
Organism: Syzygium oleosum; assembly: GCF_021117445.2. Lineage (NCBI taxonomy): Eukaryota > Viridiplantae > Streptophyta > Magnoliopsida > Myrtales > Myrtaceae > Syzygium > Syzygium oleosum. The sequence goes on from NW_026607512.1 coordinate 430,723, forward strand.
TGGCTTAGAATATCTGTGGCCACTCATTTTGAGTGAAATTTAAATTTTTGAAGTGCCTAAGTGGTATTTTTGAATATTCCTTAGTTTATGGATTAAAAGGGGTTTTAAACCCCTAAAAAGGATTAGACAAATAAATCATGCTTATTGATTTTTTTCACTTATAACTTGTACTTATAGTTAAATAAAAGATATAGATTTGAATGCAAAAAAATTGGGAATAAAAATTTTGTCCAGTTACCAAACACATTTCTGTTCTAGAAATAGAAATTTTGTGCAGTTACCAAACGCATTATTTTGCTCAGAAACTCTTTCAGGAAATAGAAATAGAAAAAACTATTTCTGAAAAGAAATTATTTCCAGAAATAGAAACGTTACCGTACGCACCCGGGTCGTTTTGGTAAATGCCAATAGTCTGTGTGTTCGTCACTTCTTCACCTGGTCCTTGCTCTGCTTCAGTCTCTGGTCCTTGTTCTTCAACACCATTTTTCCCATCATTCACCTCTTCAACCAATTCTTGTTCTGCTTCTGGCTCTTCTTCTGCATGGGTACGATTGTTGCTGGTGCTACCGTTGGTTGAACTGCCATTACCATTCCCAGAAACACCACTTTCATCGACACCATATTTTCGCGTTGTGGACTGCCTTCTCAGTAGACTCACTTCCTCTTCCTCCACTTCCACTTTCAGATTATATTCTTCTTCTTGTTGCAGTTGAGCTTGAACCTCCATTGACAGCGAGACAGAGAGACAGAGAGAGATACGAGATACGAGGAAGATAGACGCACCAAAGAACCACTGTTCAGATTTGCCTTTGTGTACACATAACAGGGAGGCTTCAGGTAATGTGCTGAGGCTTCAAGGATTTGTTTAGTCCACACCTCCACCATTTATTGTCCATCTGGGTCAACGTCAATGATAATATAGTAACAAAAAACGAAACAAAGTATTGATTCGGGTCACACGTATCTTAAGACCAGACTGTGTGGTGCGAGTGTGAGTGTGGAACGAACGTTGCGAGTTATTGATAACACCGCGGCGACTCTCGTCCATCTCTCTTTCTCTTTCCTCTTTCATATCTCATCCGTTCCCCAACTACCAGTAAACAAATTGGACATTATTGTTCGGCAGTGTTTGGAAATTGGAATGTGATGCATGTGCTTGATCTGTGTCTTCAAGTGTGAACTCCAGGATCACACGCAGAGGGAATCCTAGTGCGGATTATAATAATCATAAACACCACAGTGATGGGAACGCCTTGAAAGTCACATTAACTGGGCATTAATGATGAATGTTCCAATAGTCCCAGAGAGGGCGCATTTTGATGACAATGGACTAAGACCATGCTTTGGAAAAAATGGTTCTTTAGAGATTTTTTCGCAGTAAAACCAAAAGTGAGTCCTGGGTTCTCGCATTCAATTAATGCGATCGTGAATAACGATGACAGAAGTGCGAAGCAATGCACATGGGAGAAAGAAATGAATAACCCTGGCTTTGAATGACTCGTCATCTTCGTCAAAAGCTGTATTTGTTTCGCCTGTCAAAGTTACATTTAATATTTCCGTCAGGAGATAGTGGAGATTTGTTTATGGCATGCGATCGCCCGAGCGTGTCAGGCGCAAACGCAATCGCATTCAAGCTCACGTCGGAGCAGGAAAGTGCCACTTTAATCAGTAATTAACGAGACGTGATCTGTTCTTTCTTAGTGCTCGAGTGGTGGTGGTATCAAGACATGATCCTCTCGGGGCTGGCGTGAGCAGGTTTAGACGAAGTACGACGAGGAGGGTGAGATCCCAAACGCGAGTTGAATCTCCCACCTAACTTTTTCGCGCCCCTTTCTTTCTCGAAAGGACACACACACACTCGTGCAACACATGTTGTTTCTTTCATTTTCTATGGCCACGGAGACGATCGAAAGTTTGCATATACTGAGCTTGTCTCGGTTGGGAGACACGACCAAAGAACTTGGTCCCGGCTCTACGCTTTCACGAGATGAGGACAGCCCGTGATTTAATGCGCGAGGCCCGACTTCGTTAGGGTCATTTATTTTTTTGGCTCAGAAAAGTTAATGTCATCGCAACCACCTGCAGTGGATGGGATTGTTGGTTTCGAGGCCATTGTTGCAGCAGCTATCAATTCAAATCACGAGAGGATGCTTGTGCGTGTGGTGTTTGGTGAAATACCATTCGCCTTGTTTCAACCAATGCGCACTCCATCCATGGAGGAGGGTATTGGTTTGCGTCGTCCACTGAGTTTCCGACAATTGGATAGAGTAGATGCGGTCATACCAATTCCGGAATCAGTAAATATGTTGGTGCTTAAAATTGGATCGTACGCACTCAAATTCAATCCAGATCTGTGATGTGTTTGAAGCTTTTTAAGTTTTTATCGTATGTCGGCGAAATTTCCAACTCTTCAACTCCATCGGAACGTAGAAGATCGATTTTCTTTATATTACTAGGCGACCACTGTGTCTATATTCGATCCGAAATAGCACCGAAACATAAATTCAGTTTGTTGTTCCTCTTTCAAAATAGCAAGTAAATGGCAATGCATGTCCAACTTAAACAAATTTTAAGTACTAAAGCAGCATGATTGCAAAATTTATCTTGGAATGGATCGATAGTAATTTCTGGCTAGCTAGGCATGCTCAATGAAACATCCCAAAGTACGCACGCACCTAAACTCGCCTGAATCCTTCGACGCGGCATCAGAGTCCATCAACTCTATTAAAATCCCTCAACACGTTGGACTTCCAGACGTGCAACAAGACACCTCTCTTTCGTTTTGCAACCTCTGAGTTGGGTCCCGATGTCATTTAAACTGTGATTGATTATGTCAATCAATGCCAAATCAGAAACAAGGTTCTCAATCAATAACGTGCCTACTACGCTCCCTTCATAAATGAAAGTTGGCTCTCTGTCTAACCAACTCGTGGACGAAGACTGAAAGGCACCGCATGAGGTTAGGTCATCGAGTAAATGCAAGAACTGATTCGTACTTCATTTGGCCCTGAGTATGTTCATAGTCTTGCCAAATTAGAACAAATGGCCTAACTCGAGACACTAATCAATGTGGTCCAGTTAAGACACATGCTAAGCTTCATTCTTTTCTTGGAGGGGGCCCCAAAACTAGGACCAAGCACACGTCCTATGTCCATACATCATGGTCCACCTGAGTCACAAAGCAGTTCTTGGTCATTCATGCCTGACCCCATGCTGCGCTGGTAGGTTGAGCGCATTTAAGAAACACTGAGGACACCAAAGTCGCGCCTAGGAAGAAAACTATAATGCAAAGTTTCTTCTTTTTTGTTTGTTTATATGTACACATCTATTTCAAGATCCCGACTTAAGCTCCTGGATCCTGACAGATCCAAAATTTCCTGCACAAATCCAGGAAGAGACTATCTTCTCGAGCATAGGGCGAGAAATAGGTAGATCTTGCCCCGTTTGATCCTCGTTCAAGGTCATTCCAGCGTTAGAGCTTATTAAAAGTATCAATTCTAAAGACAACTTATACATATACAATTTACATGTCATTCTCACAGTCTAGCACCGCCCTTTTCTTTATGGCGCCTTGGCAGCAGTGCGTCGGTCTTGTTATGTGCAACATTACATCATTACTCGTTTGATGTGCGGTCAAAAGCCAAAACGCCATGACCTTAAATATGGTTGGTAATGCTTCAAAGAGGCGCATAACAACTTTCTATTCATCTCTAGATTTCGATGTAGACACTGTCCATTGTTTTGAGCTGCTCCAACTCTTCTCCTCTTGCAATTCCAGGATCAATATAACACAACTGAAACAAATGATTGAATCAGGCAATTCAGGCCCATAGTCATGACCTCAGGATTTAACAAAAAATCCCAGAAAAACAGTCTAACCTGGTATTGTGGCTTTCTTCAGAGTATGAACGCCCCTTTTTATAAGCTTCTGCCACCCGGCATTTCTTTTCAGTGATCTTTCCAGCGTAGCTGTTCTCTACATAAACACACAGGTAACTCATAAAATATTTGGCAAGCATGCAAATAAACAAGCACAAGTCTCACCGAACTATGGCTTTGACCATCGTGCAATGAAGTGATCATAGTTCGGGCAATTAAACAATGTATGATAACCCCTGAATAACTGGATATTGTGGATCTTGAATATCCAAAACACTGAAAGATATCAACCACTCCACTCTACGAGGAGTATGAGTTTTTAATTACTCTGAAGCAAAAAGTAAGACTTCTTTCAAATTTCCTAAACCAACGGGCAACAATATCTCTCTCTAACTGAGAGAAGAAATCTCAGACTGAAAGTTTTGAAAACTACTGGGAAGGTCAAAATATTATCTATACGCATTGTAATTGTGAGATTCTTTCTCTTTTTTTTCTTCCTTTGTGTAGGTGAATTTTTTCCTTTGCAGGGGCGAGAGGAGGGGGTGTTTAAAGTGGATTAATCTTATCAATACCCTAGGTTCATAATTACTTGCTAACAGAAACGACAAACCAATAGTATTATTCAGATCTTTTTCCTTCCAAGTACCTCTACCCATTCTCAAATTTTTTTTGCCGATAATATTCATGATCAGTATTCACACATTCAGGTAGAGTGCGAGAGTGCCTTTTCTTAATACAAGTTCTAGCAGATCAGCAACCTATGTTTTAAGAAGGCTCTCATAACAAATTTAAGTTTCAGAAGAGGCATTCCACTTGCGACCTACCCAAAGTTCCTTATTCAATTCTCACTTTAATAAGAAGCATCTTTTGTTCGTCCTCCCCAAGCTTCATTAGTCAATTCTGTTTCCTTTGTCCGTCAAAAACATCGGTATAGCATGATAAAACTTCTGCTTTGAGTGAGGAACTTTATACGAAATAGCTTTTTATTAGATCCCTATATTGCTGTCTTAAGAACACTCCAAAATAGGAGAGATTGGCTCCAAGCTACATAGGTTCCAGACCGGGAACATAGAACTTACCTTGTCAGAGCAGGTTCCCTGTATTTGGAACTGAGAACCGAAAAGGGTCCCTTAGAAACCGGCCTGGAACCGGCTCTGCCCCCTTTTTTCTACAACTCTGTAAAATTTTAGCCATATAATTGTGAATTAAGGATAACATGTCATGTCAACGACTTTAAGCAAATTGCTTAAAGCACTGATAGAGTACCTAGGCCACCCAGATTCGATCCCCATATCTAACTTATTTGTTATATTTTTTTACAAAGTAAAAATAGGTTATAATCACAGCATAAAACCAGAAACCAAACCGGTCAAGGCCAGTTCTCTGACTTTTTACTCACGAACCTACTCGTGCCCCTTGTGAACCAGCATGGAACCAATTGGGTGAGGCTGGTTGGGTGCAGTTCCCAGGTTGAACCTGCCGGTTGCTCACCTCTACTCCAAAGCTAACTGAAATTTCTACTGCAAAATCTAACTAGGCTATCAATATTGCTATCTTGGAACAAAGACCTCCCAATGCTTTCTGATATCCCATCACAACAGTCTATTGCTCCCAGTCCTAACTTAAACATAGTTCACTCACCACTTTTGGCTGAGGCTAGGACACATCCAACAGTATATTATGTATTAGTAGCACATGTCCTGCCTTGTTTATACCTTTTGAAAATAAAGATAAGGAACAATTCACTAGCACGATAGTGGATACTTACATGACCAGGGTCAAGTACTAAGAGATTGCATTTCTGCATCCCCTTTCGTTGATGTTTGACTTGAATCCCAACGATGGTTCTTGAATGTCCATCATGTTCAAAATAAAGAGGCCTGCTCACAAAAGCACTCAAATGTAGTATTTATCAGACACTAGAGATCCAGGCATTAGTAATATGATCAGGATAACATTATATCAAGGCAATCACTTACGTCTTTCTGCTAATTGGGACACAACTCAAACAATTATTTATGAAGCTTTTATCTGAAAAGTATCTCCACACCCAATCAGTAAGGACCACCTGACCCTTACTAGATCTGGCAGCACTTATGCCCAGATCCTCATTACTGCTATCTGAAACTTGATCGTGCTGAATGTAAGAACAGCCAGCGCGTCCTATGGAGGAACAAACTTCAGGGGAAATCTGTTTCCTCTTGGCCAAATATCTATCCATTGGGCCATGAATCCGAACTGCATTCCCTTTTTCTCTTGCTCTTACGCTTTGTGAGTCTATTCTAGAACCAGGAACAGATAGAAAGAGTGATTCAAGGTTCTTTGGACCAAAATCCACTATCCTTGCCCGAAGCCCAAAAGAACGAAAAAGAGCAGCACATTCAGTAGCTCCGATCCAACTACTAGAACCGTAGATTTTGTGATTGAAATGTTCTGATCCAACTTCATCAAAGCCCCTCCTCCAAGAAATCTCGAGCCATCTCTGAAGCGACACGATATCAGGAACAAATCCTGAACCACCAAATAGCCCCTCTTTCGCTTCCTGCCTTTCCGCTAGTAAGTGAGAACTGAGCATTTGGCTATTACGCCAACCACAGCCCCAGCCAACATCCTCAGATTTAGTGCTCTGAAAATGATCGATGTAACTACAAAGTATACATGTAGACTGCTCAGCGTCTAACTCAAGACATCTCTTTAACAAGGCCATTAAACCATCTTCAACTTTGTAGAAGCTACTTATTGTTTGCAAACTGACTAGATGGAAGATCTCATCCTCCAAATCACTGGGAGTCCTTCCATCACACCTTGTTGCGTCCACTTCAGCAGCTTTATGACATTACTTCCTTCAACTTATCTATTTCCAGTTGATTGGTCTATGAAACAAACATTAAGTTACTGAAATTAGCATTACGGGCATGTTCATAAACAAAAAAGAAGCACGCATGTCTATTGTAGCATACTCCCTTCTTTCTGATCACACTCTGTATGTTGGAAGTTGCACAAAAGTCAACAGCTTTTTATGCTAACAATGGTTCTTATTCTTATAAAATTGGATTTGTATGTTTTTGACAGAGAGAGAAACATACCTTCAAACCACCTCCATGTGTTGGTTTTATCAAAACGGGATAACCGATCTTCTGCTTCCGACCTCATAAAGTCAATGTCCTGTTCAGCACCATGATATCCAGGCACAAGTGGAACCCCAGCAGAACCCATTATCTTTTTTTGATGCACTGGATAAGCATATACTATCATTCAAAGAGTAAAGATACAGAATTCTTGTCTCCCACATGGAACCAATTAAGCAGACCTAATTAGCATCGAAACAGTGAACATACGTTGGCAGAAGGTTCCTCTTTCATACCTTTTGTCACCCACGTCTCTAATAGCTGATGCAGGAGGACCAATGATAGTGAGGCCATTTTCTTCACAGAGCTGAGCAAATTCAGCTGACTCTGACAGAAAACCATATCCTGGGTGGATAACCTACTTATCAAAAAAGATAGCCATGCTGAAAGCATGCCCCACGCGTACTAAAAAATTAGGCAATTGCAATCTACTGAATTAACAGAGATTCAGTTAATACAGAGCAGATATCCATAACCCTTCAACCGCTCTCTCAGCCAACAGAAGGCCACCTAACTTGGGATTTAGAGCAACACGCATAAAGGCAAGAAACAATTGGGAAATGTTAATTCGTCCAGACACATGGTAACAATTTGAGAAAGAGAAATGCTCCCTCAGCATTCATCAGGATAGCGCACATAATTTCATCATCCGTCCAAAGCTCACGATGTCGTAGAGTAGCACTAAGTTCACCGAGGCAAAACTAAATGAGAATTACTGAGCTCCGATACTTGAAACTCACAATCTCACAAGTTTCCTCCACCGTCACCAATTCCATTCATTCCAAGCTGACAACCATTGCTCTAACGAACACGATCATTGCTCACAAACCAGTATCAAACATGCCACATGCGAAATCCCACGTCCTCCAACACCAGCGATTACACGCGTTTCAACCAGCAGGTTAGTTAGTTCTCAACCCCTCACCTAAGCACCGGTGCGAAGCGCGGCGTCGATGATGGACGCCCCACTGAGGTAACTGAGGCGAGCCGGAGCGGGGCCGATGCGGACGGCCTCGTCGGCGGACCTGACGTGGAGAGCGTCGGCGCCGGTGTCGCTGTAGACGGCGACGGTCCGAACCCCCAGCTTCCTCGCCGTCCGCATGATCCTGCAAGCTATCTCGCCTCGGTTTGCCACCAGTATAGGAGAGATGGCGCTTGGATCCTTGAGCAAAGTTTGAATTTTCAGAAGCCACCTGTGAAGCTTCTTCAAGATTCACTGCCAACGGAGTAAAAGTGGAGTGTGTGGCTCCAATTATCCTTGCCAACTCATGCGCCTTTAAGTAAACCTTCTTGTCACCAACAGTAAACTGAATCCAATTTGGGGACAGAATTGAAAGATTGGAATAGAAGTAGGCAGTTAATTCAAGCATAAGTATTGACAGATTGAAGGCAAAATTCATAAATCCCTAATTTCTCAAACAAGTGCTGTACAGAAATGCTAGCCTTCTCCAGGTATTCGAAATCTACAGTCCTATTGTCCATTACCCCTCTAGCAAGTAACAACTTGTAGCACATATGATGCGCAGTGCTTCTGAACAAGCCTCCTGTTCCAGGCAAACCAGATGCTATGCCCACCTTTATCTCAAAAGTCTAAAAAAATCGTGCATCATCATTAGGAACAACAAATTTTGAGGCACTAGTGGACTTAAGGCTTACATGAACCGATTTCTTTTCAGAAGGAGTTGAAGTTTCTCCAACTTTTTCTTTGCCCTTTCTGGAGGAAGTCTCTTGTGGGGTAGAGCTGGTTGGAACTTGTTTAGATTTAGTGCAGTATTCAGAATAGGTTTGCACAAGGTGAGTTTCAGAGCGAAGATCGTTGTCTTTCAGACAAGCAAGAAGCACCGACTCAGAGAACTGACCCCTTCGTTGTCTTTCATCGTCGAAGTGAACGATGTTGGTCCAGGCCGACCCCTTCGCTTTGATAAATTTTCCACACACGTTTAATGCTGAGTTGGTGTCGCTTCGAAAATCAGTTTTACCGGACGATTTTGGTGGAGACGATCGCTGAGTTGGTGTCGCTTCAGAAGAGTCTTCAGGATGGTCGGATTCTGAGTCTGAAACTTCTAAATATTCCGCCGGTGCGGTAGACTTTGAGTCTTGATTGAGAATACGGGAAGATCTTCTACGGGCCACCATCTTGACCGACATTATGATCACTTTTGGAGACGAAAGTTTCGATCTTTGGAGAAAGAAGAGGAGAGTCTCTGAATATCGGAAGGGTTTTGAGAGTAAAAGATCGTACTGATAGGGTTTTGAAAAGAGAAGGACGGGTTTAAAAAGGAGGTTGATAAGTTTTAGAAGGAAAAGTTACTTTTAGAAAATAAAAAGATATCCCAAACAAGGAAGAAGAAAATATACTCTTTGAAGCTTAACCAAACATGATTATATCATAATAATATATTAAGCACATTTAATCAGATAAATTAGAATACATACCTGATTTGCTTCCAAAAGTAACGATTATAAAAATATCCTGCCAAAAATATCCAAAAAAAAAACCCGACAAAATTTGAATAAGGAACGTACCTTTCTTTGTGAGTCTGAAAAATGTTCAGACTGAGAGTACTTGAGTCTGAAAAATTCCTGTCTATCAAACACTTCAAGAAAATGGATAAGTGATGCACAGTTTGTCTCTTATGAATTCAAATGAAGATTTATCAAGAGGTTTTGTAAATATATCAGCTAATTGATTCTTAGAATCAATGAATTGAATATTTACATCACCATTTTGAACATGATCTCGAATAAAGTGATGCTTGATTTCAATATGCTTAGCTCGAGAATGAAGAATTGGGTTCTTTGTCAAATTGATTGCACTTGTGTTGTCACATTTGATTGCAACACTTGATTCTTCAATATCAAAGTCTTGTAATTGCTGCTTCATCCACAGAATCTGTGCACAGCAACTTCCCAATGCTACATATTCTGCTTCTGCTGTAGAAAGTGCAACTGTATTTTACTTCTTTGAGTACCGGGATACCAACATATTTCCAAGAAGTTAACATGTACCTGAAATACTTTTCCTGTCCACTTTACATCCAGCTAAATCAGCATCAGAATATCCAGTAAGAGTAAAATCTGAATCTTTGGAATACCAAAGACCTAACATTGGATATGTTCCAATGTATTTGATTATTCTCTTTACTGCAGAAAAATGAGATTCCATTGGGTCTGATTGAAATCTCGCACACATACAGATACTAAAAAGAATGTCAGGTCTAGATGCAGTTAGATACAATAATGAACCTATCATGCTTCTATATACCTTATGATCAACCTTTTTACCATTTTCATCTTTGTCCAGTTTGGATGAATGAGACATGGGAATGTCTGTTTTCTTTCAATTCTGTAATCCAAACTTCTTGATAATCTCCTTTGCATACTTTTCTTGGCAAATGAACGTACCATCTTTGGTTTGTTTCACTTGAAGGCCAAGAAAGAATGATAATTCTCCCATTATACTCATCTCGAACTCGTTCTGCATATTCTTTGAGAATTCCTTACAAAGCAATTCGTTAGAGGATCCAAAGATAATATCATCAACATAAATTTGAACAAGTAGGAAATCCTTACCCTTTCTCTTAACAAATAGAGTTGTATCAACCTTACCTTTGGTGAAGCCATTTTGCAGAAGGAAGTTACTTAACCTTTAGTAGCAAGCTCTGGGTGCTTGTTTCAGACCGTAAAGAGCCTTCTTGAGTCTGTAGACATAATCAGTTTTTCTAGGTTCTTCGAAACCAGGTGGTTGTTCCACATATACTTCTTATTTGATATATCCATTCAGAAAGGCACTTTTCACGTCCATCTGAAATAATTTAAAGTTATGAAAACAAGCATAAGCTAATAGTAGCCGAATGGCTTCTAACCTTGCAACTGGTGCATATGTTTCATCATAATCTATGCCTTCTTCTTGAGAATAGCCTTTTGCAACCAGTCTTGCTTTGTTTCTTGTAACTTTCCCTTTGTCATCCAGTTTGTTTCTGAATACCCATTTTGTTCTAATTACTGGATGATTTTTGGGTCTTGGCACAAGCTCCCATACTTTATTGATTCTGAATTGCTGAAGTTCCTCCTGCATTGCATCGATCCAGCTTTCATCTGATAAAGCTTCACCAACTTCTTTTGGTTCTATTTCTGATATCAATGCCAAGTTGCTGATATTCTCTTTGTGTTTGGATCTTGTCTTGATGCCATCTTCTATTTCTCCAATGATGAGGTTCTTCGGATGACTGGATTTATGTTTCCAGTTTTTGTCAAATCTTTCCTTCTGAAAATCTGCAGACTCTGAACTTTCTGGTTGAGTCTGTATTGTATCTTCTTTTCCTTCTTTTCCTTCTGATACTGATTGTTGATGATCTTCTGAGAAATCTTGAATGTTGGAAGATGGTTCAGATTCATCTCTGTGAGTCTGAATGTTTTCTTCAAACCTTACATTCATTGATTCTTCAACAGTCTGAGAGTTCTTGTTGAAGACTCTGTATGCTTTACTTGTAGTAGAATATTCAAGGAAAAATCCTTCATCTGCTTTCTCATCAAACTTATCAGTGCGGTCATTTGGATTTTTTAGAATAAAGCATTTACAACCAAACACACGAAAATATGAAATGTTGGGCTTTCTACCTTTATAAAGCTCATAGGGGGTTTTCTCAAGAATAGGTAAGAGAAAAGCTCTGTTAATGATATAACATGCTGTAAAAACTGCATCTGCCCAAAAATGAAAAGGAATTTTACTTTCAATCAACAGAGTTCTTGCCATTTCTTGCAAAGAACGATTTTTCCTCTCCACAACACCATTTTGTTCTGGTGTATAAGGAGTAGAAAAATTGTGTTGAAAGCCATTTTCCTCACAAAAATCTGAAAAACTTTGATTTTCAAATTCTCCCCCACGATCAGTTTTAATGCAGGAAATGGAATAGCCCTTTTCATTCTGAATTCTTTTTGCAAATTTTGAAAAATATGAAAATGCTTCATTTTTATGAGCAAGGAAGAATACCCAAGTAAATCTTGTGAAGTCATCAACAATAACTAAACAATATTTCTTACCGCCAATACTTTGTGTTCTGGTTAGTCCAAATAGATCCATATGAAGAAGCTGCAAAGCACGATTAGTGGAAACATGATGTATAGACTTGAAAGAACTTCTTACTTGTTTTCCTAGAGTGCAGGCATTGCATAACTCTGTTTTCTTGTATTTCAAATCTGGTAGACCTCGAACCAGTTTCTTGTTTGAGATCTTTGAGATTTGTTTCATACTGATATGTCCCAATCTACTATGCCATAGATCTTCATCCTCTTTGATTGAGATCAAGCAATGAGTGGAGTTTGAATTGACATCTAGAAGATAGATATTGCCATGTCTTCTTCCTGTAAATGTTTGAGAAGAATCTTTGCTTGTCCCTAAGCATGTATCTTCTTGAAAGTTGATTCTGAAACCTGTATCACATAGTTGGCTTATGCTTATCAAGTTGTAGTTGAGTCCTTTCACCAAAGAGACATCATTGATCTAAGTCCTCCAATTTCAACTGTTCCTTTGCCAACGATTTTTCCTTTGGTATTTCCTCCAAAGGAAACTTTTCCACCATTCAGACTGTGTAGATCAACAAATATGCTTGGATCTCCTGTCATATGTCTAGAGCATCCACTGTCTAGGTACCACTTCATTTTTCTCTTTGTGGTAACCTGCAAAAATCACAACAACTCAAGTTTTCTTTGGTACCCAAATTTGTTTGGGTCCTTGAGCATTAGTATAGGCTGTCTTAACAAAATCTCTTCGAACAGGTCTCCAGACCTTAGGACATTCATTCTCAAAATGTTGTGGATCTCCACATTTTGAGCACCTGAGTGCACTTCGGCCAACAGGTTTTACAAAATTCCTTTTGAAATGATTTTTATAAGCTTGTCGAAGAGGTCTTTGTCTTAATCTCTCATTGACCTTTGGAAAATCAATTAAGCTATCGCTTTCCTTCACAAATCCGAGATCAGATTTGTTGTAGTAAGGAATTTGGATAGAAGGGATATACTTCAAGGTTTCTGAACCCTTTGAAAATTTGGAAGTAATTTCTGAAACTTGCTTTTTTAAAACAGCATTTTCTTTGGAAAGAAAATCTCGACTTTCCTTGACTTGATGAAATTCTTTTTGAAGGAAATCGATTTTTTTCGTTTTGTAAAACATCCTGTTGCTTCAGTGATGAATTTTCCTTTTTCAAAGAAGAGATGCATTTAAGAGCAGTCTTAAATTCAAAGCATAATTCATCAATGTAATTTGATACTTCAATAGGCATGTCAGAATGTTTTACCTCAATCTCCACTTTAGGATCAAAATCTAAATCTGAATCTGAGTCTGAGTCTGACTTAGCCATTAGACAGAAATTTGAGATATCTTCATCACTGTCTTCGCACTCTGTATCACTCCAGGTTTCTGCTTTTAAGGCCTTATTTGCTTTCTCAAACTTGGTCTTCTTTTTCAGAAGTGGACAATTTGGCTTGATATGTCCACGTTTCTTACAATGAAAGCATATAACATCCTTTGATCTCTCAGTTTCATCGAAAGACTTCTTCTCAAAAGGCTTCTTACCTTTGAGGTTTCTTCCTTTGATCTTCATTTTCTTATACTTCTTTATAAAGAGGGCTAGTTCTTCATCGTCAACATCTTCATCTTCAGAATCTGCATCAGAATCAATGTTAGTCTTCAAAGCAATTGACTTATTACCTCTGGATTCAATCTCCTCATTCCGTTTCTCAGTCTCATATGATTGAAGAGTTCCAATTAACTCATTCACTGATAGAGGTTTGATCCTTTGCGTTTCTCGAAGAGATGTTTTGATGATATCCCACTGATTTGTCAGTCCTCTCAGAAGTTTGTTGACTTTCATTGCATCTGGAACTGGTTGACCTTGATAAGCAAGACCGTTTATTATATCAGTAAACCTGTCATACAAATCAGCAATTGATTCTCCAGGCTTCATTTTGAAGGATTCATATTGACCAAGCAAAAGATTGATTTGAGTTTCCTTGACCCGATCTGTTCCTTCATAAGTAACAAGGAGAGTATCCCAGATTTCCTTAGCTGATTCACAAGCAGCAATTTTTTTATATTCAATAGGTGATAAAGCACAATAAAGAGAATAAATTGCTTTGGAATCTAAGGTTTCTCTTTTGGATATCTCAGTTTGAGATAATGGAGGATCTGCTGCTTTGCTTGCATCTGCCTTTTCTTTTGAATCAGAAGATCTTGGATTGACTCCTCTGATGATGACATCCCATTGCATGTGATCAATTGACTTTATGAATGCCTTCATCTTATTCTTCCGGGACACTATATATTCCTTGCCATCGAAATATGGTGATCTGTTGTTGCTCTGTCCTTCAATGAGCCCTGGAGCACCATAGCTAGCCATATAGATCGTTAGCTCAGAAGTAAGACACTTCAATAAATGAGCAACCTGCTCTGATACCAATTAATGTAGCTAGCAAGGATCACCTAGAGGGGGGGTGAATATGTGATCTAAAATAATTTTTAATAATTTATGCGGAAACAAAATAAATCACAGAAGAGTCTGAATAAAATTCAAATTCAAGACAGATTATATAGATGGTGCTCTTGATGTGCAAAATGTAAAGTAAGAGATAAGGGATAGAGAATCTGCACACAAGTTTATAGTGGTTCGGCTTATAGCAAACCTACGTCCACTCTCCCATGCTTACAGCCTACCGGCTGGATTTCACTATGTAATCAAGAGGAATTACAACTTCTGAATGTTAACACTCTTGTGTATGATAGGACTTTCTATCTCACACAATCACTATTACAAAGTGTTTCTCAAGATCTTAATGTTTGGCTCAGAACGACAAGAGAAATGATTGGAGTATACTCAGACTTTGGACTTGTTGATTCTTGATTCTGTACATCCTTCTGCTGCTCGTTGATCTCCTTAAATACTCCTCTACTTCCAAACTAGCCGTTGGACAGCATTCAGAGGATCATCTTCCAATCTTCACCTTGGACAGATTCTGAATCCCGCTGATTCTGGTCGCCTATACAATCCGAATCTTGGTTTCCATAAGTAGAGCTTTGTCCGTTGAAATGCATTCTTGTCGTAATGTTTGATTGTCAATCAATTTGATTGAGATTGAGACAATCAGAACATTCCTTCTGTGAAATCCATGCAAGATCACTAGCTGTTATGATTCGTTCTGAATTCTGCGTCTGAATAATTTCTGCGTCTGCGTCTGCGTCTGCATCTGAATAACTTCTGCTTCTGCATCTGCATCTGAATAACTTCTGCGTCTGAATCTCAGAACCTAGATTATGTGGGTCTTCATAGTTTGTAAAGTCTGAATAATTTCCTTCTGAGTTTCCAGAACATAAATACCTGGAATATAAATTAGTTCAGAATAAGTATCAGACTTATAATTATGTGGAAGGTTTTGTCAACTTCAAAATTAATAGGAGTTTTCCTCAACAGTATCTTCTCGACGGGCTTCGGCTCCGAGGCCCGTCGCTTCGCAGCAGCCGCCGCCTCCGGCGAACGGGAGAAGAGCCTCGCCTGGAGGAGCGAGGAGGTTTGACCATGGAGGTTGGGACGGCGGATCAGCAGCGCCATTGAAGAAGGCATGATTAGTCAGAGGGGGAGAGAAGAGAGACTGATGAGTCAACGGCGTCTTGGCTTGGCTTGGCTTGGCTTGGCTTGGGACGGGTAGCGATGAGGATGATGGGTTTTATGCGACGTCGTCCGAGAGGATAGAGGGAGCTCGGATTTGCATCTGACGTGCGGATGACGTGGCATTGCAACTTTGAACAGGATAATTCCACTGCCTAGCCCGCCCCCCCCGGGCTCCCGCTCGAGTCAACAAGTCAAATCCTTTCTTCTTCTTCTTCTTCTTTTGGGTTTGCTTATGTCTCTTCACTTCCTATTTGGCAGGGTTATGGACCTATGGTGAGGACGGTCCGCGCATTAGATACCATAAAATTTCGTCGATTGGGTACTTAACAAGAGCTCTTAGGACACCTGTTAACAAATTCATTCCAATAATTAATATAAAAATGAAGAGAAATGATGGAAAGGATCGGGCTTTAAGGAACGAAAAGATAATGCCCGAGATGTAAATATACTTTCTGGTATTCTGCGGCAACAATATTCCACTAGAGGGACTGGTGTGTGACATTGCTGCTTTAGATTTGTATGGAGTTGTTTTTCGGTGTACAAGATTTCAGCTACTTAAAGCTTCCGTCGCTCCGTCCAAAAAAAAAAAAAAAGGCTGTTGTCGAAGCTTGAGAATTAACACGGATATAGTAAGATACTTTGATGCGACAACTATATTATTAAAGTGACGTGTCTGATTGATGGTAATGGAAGTGGGATTGAATGCAATCTGCCTAGTGACAACAGAGGAATCAATTAGTCTTTTGATCTTTGACACAATCAGATGGACACATCCCTAAAGATGATGATCACGTTAGAATGAGCAAAACTTGCGATCTCAGAATTATCGAGCATGAAGCGTTGGCATCATTGATTGGATGAAGAGAGGTGACAGAGGTCTATCCGATGAGCTTCGCAGAGCGACTGGAAAAGACCATGGCCATTCGACAAGCATCCACTTAACTCTGTATTAATGCAATCCGCATCACAAATCATATAAGAAAGAGAGGGAAAAAGGAAGCTCCTCAACCTCAACCATGTCAGTAGCATGCCGTGAAGCCTGTACTTCATAATGATTCTGAAATTGAATTGAAGGAGCGGACATTCAAAAACTTCCAGTAGAGACGTAAAAAAAAAAAAAAAGAGGGAAATGCAAAAGGCATTGGAATCAGTATCTCCGAATTTTTCGCCACCGCAAGAATCGATCCCTTGTCAAGGTCTTTAAACTTCGACAGAGATCTTGTGTAGCATCACATTCATATGATCCACCTTGGTCGAGCTTACCTGCTTCGCAAAGTGCTGCGTCTTCTTTTCCATCGTCGATTGGTTTGATAAGTTCGTCATCAGATTCACTTCAACTTTCTTCTTCCTCCTTGTCTATCCAATTGTCTTCCTCTGAGTCTCTTTCCTCCGAAGGCCCGATCTGATCTGCTTTGAAAAGTCCTTGTTTTTTCTTTTTCTCGGTCAATTGCTTCGATAAGTTCGTCATCTGATTCACTTGAACTTTCTTCTTCCTCGGTGTCTATCCAATCGTCTTCATCTGAGTCTCTTTCCGAAAGCCAATTTGTTTTCATCGGCTGATGGGGTTGGAGCACGATCCTCTGATCATCCTCCTGTTGCTCGCATATTGGACAGAATCCACACTTCTTCAATTCTACTTCGGTTTCTGGTGCGAAGTTAACTTGGATATGGCAGCAATCGTCTCGCAGACGCTTCCTTCCTACCCACAGCATCCTGCGCGGGAAATATCCCATCCGCACATGATCGGAGTCCATTGAACGCACGCCTTTCCAAAAGGCAGTCAGCATGTGGTCGTTAACATGAATTCGGACTCCAGCAAAACCACTAACCGCTTTTCCTCCCTTTGGGCCAAGAACAAAACAGCGTGCTAGTCCTAAGAAATTGTCATACAAGTCCCGGGGAACCGTGAAAGCAATGGAACTGTCTTCACCGGGAAAGAACCATTCTGGCATCTCTTTCCCAATTAGGCGAATGTCAACATTTCTCATCTTCCGGAGCCCCTGTCATACAAATAGTACGCATATCAAGCACTCAAAGTTAGTGCGCGAGAGAGAGAGAGAGAGAGTCTAACCTCGAGCGATAACGCATGAGCCATATTTGCCCCTTCGCGGAAGAATTTATGACTTGATGACAATTCAACCGAATAGCAGTCGGAGGTGAGACTCGACAAATCTGGGAATTCTTGTAGAGATCTGCAACGATTTGCCGAAAGGACATGCACATTTGGCGGAAGCTGAGGAATCTTTTGTATCTGTTTGCAATCATCCACATACAAGTGTTCCAAATATTTGTATTCGTTGATGCATGTCGGCAGATGAGTAAACTTGTTTTTGGAAAGATCTAGGTGCCCTAATTTGGGAAAACTGGAAGAACTCTTAAGGAACCCTACTTCTGAGAGATTGCAGCCATTAAGTTTTAGCCACTTTAATTTTCGGAATCCCATATTGCCATTAGGATTGTTTGAATCCTCCAAGTTCTCTGGGAACGTGATAAAATTGGAGCAGCCTAAAAGATTCAAATACTCAAGATTTTGCCACTTATAAACACCTGATGGGAGCGTTGCGAGTTTTTTGCATTTTATTAAATTTAATTTCTTCAAAGAGAGAAGATTTTCAAGTGATGCAGGGAGTTCTTTAATAGCCGTCCTTCCTAGATCAAGCTCTTCTAGGAGTTCCAACTTTCCCGGTACATCAGAGAACTTCTCGAGTTTAGAGCAACCAAAGAGATCAAGGGCTTGAAGAGATTTTGTCTTGAGTGTGTTAGGAAAGACACTGAGGTTAGAGCAAAACTGTAGTGACAAAAATTTTAAATTGTCGAGATATGCGACGGATTGGTGAACCTCCACCAAGCTTTTACACCTATCAAGATACAAGCTCTCCAAATTTGGAGCCGATGAAAAGTCAGGAACACTAACCAGCGACTTGCATTGACTGAAATTGATGTACTTCAATTTTGTAAAATGCTGCAAAAAAAAAATTATCAGTACAGTCATTAAGCTCCGTAAATATTTGTAGTTATAAAAAGAGAAAAGCTAATCATCACAAGCGCTAACCTTAATTTTGCCTTCTAAACCTCTGATATGACTTTTTGGGACATCAATTCTAATAAGTTTAGAGCCAAATTCTAGTAATGGGGCATTGGGCCATTTAAGCCATCTCAGATTATTGGGGAGACGGACGGGACCTTCCGAAGAGATATGCACTTTAGGCAGAATGAGCATTTTCAACATTTTCATGTTTCTAAAAGCATCCACCTTTATGGTTATCTCTTCAAGACTCATACTTCTCTCTTCTGGTGTGGGCAGGTCCAATACTATGGCCTGTACTGCATCCGTTCCCTATCCATAAGAGAGCAAATTCAGTTCTCACGCAAAATTTCCATTGACATTTATAATATACTATCCAAATCAAAGTAACATAAAAATGAGATATAACAATGTTTACATAAACAACTTTTACCGTATCTTCCCATAGAATGTCCCGAACATCTTCAAAAAGCCATAATCTACTGCGTTTCTCAGGATTATTGGGACATTCCTGCTTAACAATTTTCTTCCCCATCAACTGAACCAAATCATGCATTTGCAGGGTCCCATACTCATTTCTTATCAGGGACCTCTCGATGAGAATATCTATTCCTATAGTTGTCTCTCTCTCCAAGTCACAGCCGTCGAGAACTTCCTTGATGTATTCTATTCTTTTTCCCTTAAAGAAACAAGCAATGTCGAGGAAAATCTCCCTCTCATTGTCATCCAATCCATCGAAGCTTATCTTCAAAACTCGATCGATACCTTTGTCGAGACTCCTGGAGAGTTTACGCAGCGCACTTTCCCATGCTGGTTCGTTTCTTCCATATAATAATGAGCCCAACACTTCGAGGGCTAATGGAAGGCCGCTAGCATAATGTAGTGCTCCATCTATGAGATCCTTTCTTATTTCAGGTTTTTTGCTGTTTTTAAAGGCATGCCAAACAAAAAGGTCTAGTGCCTCATCATTGTCTAAAGTTTTAACTTCATGCACACACTTTATGTCATGAGAATTTAGCAAATGCTTATCCCTCGATGTTACAAAGATTCTACTTCCTTTTCCAAACCAATCGCCTCCAGCTAATGCCTTCAGTTGATCCAATTGGTCAACATCATCAAGAACTAGGAGAACCTTCTTGCGACAAAGTCTTTCCCTTATCAAACTAATTCCTCCATCGACACTATTGACCGTTAGATGTCTAGGAGATAAGATCTCGGATAGAAGTTTTTCTTGCAAACCAACTAGGCCACTGCTTTTGTTTGAAGCCTCTTTAACTTGCGCCAAAAAACTAGATCCCTGAAACTGGCTCTCAATAGCATTATATATCGCTTTAGCAATCGTCGTCTTCCCTATGCCTCCAAGTCCCCATATACCTATCATGAGAACATCATCATCATCCGACTCTTTTTGCGACAATGATATCACTTCTTGAACTCGGGAATCTATTCCGACCGGATGATCAGCAACATGTAAGGGTCTTCGCTCTAGACGACTTGATACATCCTTTACAATGCGTTGTATGAGCTCCGCTTCATCTCTGATAAGCACTCAAAAGAAAGAGAAAACATGTTTTAGCATTTCAAAGCCATGGCAAGAATTCAACCTCTAACGTCAAGACGAAAATGACATAAGAAGGTGAGCAAATAATAAGACGAAAAGAAATTAACACATCTAGTGAACCTGCCCCAACATCTTCTGCCCAAGGGAAAATTAAGATGAACCTGCGCCTGAAGACAATAATGACTAAGGAACTATTAATTACACTTTCATCGAAGACAAAAAGTTCTCATTATCCGCACGGCAAGAATCGAATTCAAAGAATCTGCTAGCTTGAAGTTTTGGTTATTCGAATTTTGAATCTGCTGTCTAGTATATCTCCGCTATGTATCTTCAATCGAAAGACCGACTTGACAATATCAATCAGCTTTCAGTGGTAGTTTATTCCATACGGTTTGAAATATAACAAACAATCACTAGCTAACAAGGACAAAGCATTGCGTCACGTCAATTACTTACTTACCCATCGTTAAAATCCCACCCAGACAAGTTACCGGCATCGAAAAGAGCCTTCTTCCATCTTTTCACTGTTTCCGAATCCTTCCCGAACTTGAACTCATGCTTAGCCATAGCTCTCCCATAAGCCTCTCTCCCCTCTCTCACTTCTCTTGGTTCCACTTTGTAAAACACCGGCAGCACAATCAGCTCCTTCTGTGCCTTGCATTCCATGATCGTCGCCAGCTCTTCCAAACACCACCGCGAGGAAGCGTAGTCCTCGGAGAAAATGATGATGGCGATGCGCGATTCCTCGATCGCCCTCATAAGGGTCGGCGATATTTGCTCTCCTTTCCCGAGCTCCTCGTCATCCACAAAAGTGTGTATCCCTTTCTGATCCAGAGCCGCGTAGAGATGACTAAGGAAATTGTTGCGGACGTCTGGGCCTCTAAAACTAAGGAACACATGGTAAATCCTTTTGGAAGAGGCCATATATCAGGAACTTGGGGACAAAAACAAGAAAGAGAGATTAAGAAGATTGGCTCTGTTGACTCGATTTGATTCCGGGGTTACGAAATATTATCAGCCTATCCCTTTGGATCTCGCTCACATTCAGGAGGCTAGAACGAACGTGTAGAGGGATCTTCCCTTAATGGATCCCTTATATCTAGAATGTCGAAGCTTAAAAGGAGTACGAGCACCAAAGAAAAAAAAACGCGTGAGGATGGCTTTTTGCCTCAAAAGACGTGTGAAGAATACGGTTTGCGTTAATGGAAGAGGGATGGAAAGATGAAGCGGGATCTCTCGCTGTTCTTGATAAGGATGAGAGTACACCTTGCAGATTTTCAATAGGGAATCTTCGCGCAAACTGGTACGAAAAAGATGGTTGAGAAACTCAAAAAAAGTTAAGAGCGAGGGAATATGAGAGGGAAGAAGGCGGGAAGATGACCCCCTTCGCTGAAGGACAATTTTGGGGTGAATCACTTATCATGACTAGACTGGAGGAAGAAATAAAAGAAAGATGAAATAGGAGCTGAAATGCAGAAGCAGGTTCTTGGTAATTCTACCCACTTTGCTGGACAATTTCGGGTTCAATGTGACTTTCTTTCGTGGAAGTTGCCCAAGATATTTCCAAGAAAGATGAAATAGCAAGTGTGCAACCTTGACTGCCATTAGTCATATCTACGGAAACAGCTCGTGCACGCAAGCACCTTATTCTCGCCCGACCTAATCAAACTCATTATAAATATAATCTTTTTTTTTGTCATATCATTATACATATAATCATTAGAAGATATTATTGATGAATTAACCAAAATCCCTGCACATTATTTTTATTTTTTACTTATGAGGAAATTACTTTTTTCAAAGGACTTTCTATTTCGATATTAAGTTATTTCAAGATACATCCATATTTAGAATATTAGTTTAAAACATTGACAATAGAGAAGTCAATGAGCTTTCACAAATAGCTTTTCCAGAGTTGAAATAGATAGATTCCTTATAATGCGGAGGAAAGCTTAACAAACAAAGATAATTCCGCCAAATAAGGAAATCCAAATCGCAAAAATAAGTAAAATGCAATGATTAAAATAATTCGATCAATAAATACATAGAATTTAAAGTCAAATTTGCTTAATGACTATTGTAAAAAGGAGCGATCAATAAACGACTCTCTCTTGCCAATGATGAACCCGTGCAGATAAAAGACGTCTTACAACGTTTGATTTTTGACTTTAGGGTATACCTATGATTTTGTCTCAACTTTTTTCTTTTTTTGATGTAGTACTTACAGAAATCAATTGCTTGTTTTCGACCCAAAAAAAAATTGCTGGTTTGAACAGTATATGTTGTTCTACCATATACATGTATGGGAGCAACGACTTAATTTTAGCTAAAGTAATAGTGCCTCGTCACTATAATTTCAAGTGCACCATATTTTAGCAAAATTAATTGTGATAAGCTTGCGGGGCCTATGCAAAGCAAGCCTACATGGGGTTCAATCAACAATGATCGCGACAGGGCATCGGCAACCTAGGATTGTGGTGATGCATGGCTCGGGCTCGACAACAGCATGACCACAACAACGATGGCTAATCATAGGCGATTTTGGTCGGAATTTGCGATGTGGATGCCAACTTGTCTTAAGTAAGCACAATCGGTCTAGCATTGATAATTTTAATAATATTTTAATATTTTTTTTGAATTTTTTTTTTCCTTTCTTCTTCCCATTACCGATGGCCAAGCGGGCTAGCGTCACCCGCCACAGGCAAGGCCCGATCAGGCGAGGGCAACCCTCGGCGAGTAGAGCCCTCACCCAAGCAAGGCTCGACAAGGGTCGGTCTCACCCAGGCCAGATTTGGTGCCCAACATCACCTTCACTTGAGCGACGCCCGGCGAGGCCGCCTTAACTTGGGCAAGGCTAACCCTCGCCTAGGTGAGGGATCCCCTCACCAAGGGGCTCACCCTCACCCAGGCGCAAGCCAACCGACTCGATCATGGTCGGTGGCTGACCATCGACAAAAGGAAGAAGAAATGAAAAAAAAAAAAACAAAAAAGAGAGATTAAGAAGGTTGGCTCTGTCGGCTCGATTTGATTCGAGGATTACGAGATATTGTCGGTCCATCCCGTTGGATCACACTCACGTTCACGAGGGTAGAAAGAAGGCACAGAGGAATCTTCCCTTGTGGATCCCTTATCTCGAGAAATGTTGAAGCTCAAAGGAGTGTGAGCACCGAAGCAAACGCATGATGATGACTTTTTGCCCAAAAAGACGTGTGAAGAATACTTTAGACAAGACGAAAAGATAAAGCGACGTCACTGATTGTTCTTGATAAAGATGAGGAAACACCCTGTAGACTTGTAGTAAAGGGAATCTCGATGCAAACTGGTACGAAAAAGATGGCCGAGAAACTCAAAAAGTTAGAGCGAGAGAAAATGAGTGGAAAGAAGGCAGCAAGAAGACGGGAAGAAGATGACCCCCTCGTTGAAGTTGAAGTAGACTTTTGGGCTGAATTATTTGACCCACTAAACTGTAGGAAAATTAAAGAAAGATCAAATAGGAGTGGAAATGCAGAAGCAAGTTCTTGGTGCTTGTACCCACTTTGAGCAATACATATAATTTTCTTTCGACATAAAAAAAAAAAACACATGTTTCTACACCACCTAATTAAACTCATTATGCATATAATAATTAGAAGATATTGTTGACGAATTAACCAAATCACTACATATTATTTTTATGTGAACTTGTGAGTAGATTTCTTTTTTTAAAGAACTTTCTAATTCAGTTATTTCAGGGTACATCAATATTTAGTATATTAGCTTAAAACCTTGACAATCGAGAAGTCAATGAGCTTTAGCATATAGTTTTCCTGAGTTGAAAAAGATAGATTACTTATAATGCGGAGGAAACCTTAATGAACAAAGATAATGTCACCAAATAACGAAATTCACACAACATGAGTAAGTAAAACGTAATGATTAAAATAATTCGATCGATAATTACATAGAACTTAAAGTCAAATTTACTTAATGGCAATAATAAAAAAGGAACTATGCATAAACGACTATCTCTTGCCAATGATGAGCCCGTGCAGATAGAAGACGTCTTACAACGTTCGATACTTTAAGTTATACTTATGATTTTGTCTCAACATATATATGTATATTTTATGTAATGCTTATAGAAACCAATTGCTTGTTTTGGAGCCAAAAAACATTGCTCATTTGAACAGTATATGATGTTATACCATAAACTGGGGTAGCGGAGACTTAATTTTAGTTAAATTAATAGTGCCTCGTCACTATAATAACAGGTGCACCATATTTTAGCAAAATTAATTGCGATAGGCTTGTGAGGCCTATGTGAAGCAAGCCCATATAGGGTTCAATCAACGACGGTTGTGGCATGGCATCGGCGACCTAGGATTATGGTGATGGCTCGGCCTCAGCAACAGCATGACCACATAAATGGCTAACGAGGTTGTGGTCCGAATTTCGGTGACTTGGACTAATGAAGCATGATGTTTATGGAGGTTGGGTCGCAATGGTTGGGAGTGTACCGATAATATGTTAAATCGTGTAGCTGCCCAGAGTCATAAAAATATTCTTTTTAGTTATTGTTGTATAAAAAATGCAATTCTCAAATATTTGTTTGACATTATTTGAGATAGCACGAAATGTTACTTCATGACCAGTCGAAGAATTGATCCAATTACAAAAGGTGGTATCGACTATCTTTCTTACTATCAATTAATTACGACTGAGCTTTATTTTGCTTAAATATTGGATTTGATAACTTCTTCATTATTTGGATCAAAATAAAAAGGGATTCAATGAGCAAATCTCGTAGTATAAGGAAAGATGTTGAATACATCGTATCAAAGTTGAAATGATGAACTTTTGCAAATGCACAACAGGACAAGAAGTGATCAACGATTGACTTGACATCTACTTATCTCCCACCATTGAACCTGCCGATATGGATTATACACCAATTTCTTAATCTATATAAAAGGAGCTAAGTTGTTACATGGGCTTAATTATGTTCAGTAAATGAGTTTAGAGCAATAAAGCTCAAAATAATATGAATATTAAATGGGTTCACAACTTACTTAAACCCGACTCACTTATACTGCTCTTTCTTAACACCGGTGCTCAAGATTGCGCATATAATTTCATCGTCCTATCTAAAATTCACAATGTGGTAGAGTAGCAGTAAAGTTCACAGAGGCAACACTAAATGGGAATTACTGAGCTCCAATACTGTGCCCCGGCGAACACGACCATTTCTCACAAACCAGAATCAAACACGCCGCCATGCCGCATGCCAAATCCCGCATCCTCCAAATCGCAGCGATCACGCGCGTTTCAAACAGCAGGTAGTTAGTTCTCGACCCCTCCTCACCTGAGCACCGGCACGAAGCGCGGCGTCGATGATGGACGCTCCGCAGAGGTAACTGAGGCGAGCCGGAGCGGGACCGATGCGGACGGCGTCGTCGGCGGACCTGACGTGGAGAGCGCCGGCGTCGGCGTCGCTGTAGACGGCGACGGTTCGAATCCCCAGCCTCCTCACCGTCCTCATGATCCTGCAAACTATCTCGCCTCCGTTCGCCACCAGTATCTTCTCGACGGGCTTCGACTCCGAGGCCCGCCGCTTCGCCGACTCTGCCTCCGGCGAATGGGAGAAGAGCCTCGCCTGGAGGAGCGAGGAGGTTCGACCATGGAGGATCAGCAACGCCATTAGTCGGAAACAGAAAGTGATGAGTCAACGGCGTCTTGTCTTTGGAGTCGGGACGGGCAGCGGTGAGGATGATGCCTTTATGCGACGTCGTTTGAGAGGATAGAGGAGTCCGGATTTGCATCTGACGTGGAGATGACCTGGCATTGCAACTTTGAACAACCGGACAATTCCATGGAGGTCTTCGTGACAAGTGTCTTTGAGGGTATTCATTCGGCATATGCCATTCGTAATAATCAAATCAATATTGGCTTCGCACGAACAAAGAACCGTTTTGACATTGAAAATCGTAAAATTTCGATTGGGTGTTTAGCAAGTACTTTCAAAGCACTCACGAATAAAATCCTTCCAATAATTTCGATCAAAAAAATATCCTTCCAATAATTAATATAAAAATGAAGAGAAATCACGGGTAGGGTTGGGTTTTAAGGAATGAAAAGATAACACGGTGGGACATGAATGTACTTTCGTGGGTAGCAATATGTCCATTCATCCGGCAGTATTACGTACACAACAAGAAAAGAAAGAGGGGGAAAAAGGAAGTTTCTTCAACCTCAACCTGGTCAGTAGCATGATATGAAACATGTATTTCATAATGATTTTGAACTTGGATTGAAGGAGCAGACATTCAAGAACTTCCAGTAGAGACGGAAGAAAGAGGGAAAAGCAAAAGGCATTGGAATCAAGATGACCGAATTTACTTCCTCAAGAATCGCTTCCTTGACCAGTTCTTATCACTTCGACAGGAGCCACTTTCTGCAGGGCAACAACCTTCTGTTGTTACGCGAAAGTAGATCTTATCTACTTTGATAAGTTCTCTTCTTTTAGTCCCTCGATTGCTTCGTTAAGTTCATCATCCGTTTCACTTGAACTTTCTTCTTCCTCAGTGTCTATCCAATTGTCTTCCTCTGAGTCTCTTTCCTCCAAAGGCCAATTTGTTTCCATCGGCTGATGGTGTTGGAGCTCAATCCTCAGCTCATCCTCCCGTTGCTCGCATATGGGACGGAATCCACACTTCTTCAATCTTCCTTCTGATACTCTGAGGTAAACTTGGAAATGGTTCCGATCGTCTCACAGAAGCTCCATTTCTTTACATTTCTTATAGATCGCACTGCACACACGATCGGATTTCATTGAAAATAAGCCTCTAAACCAGAAAGTCACATGTCGGCCATTGACAAAAATATGGACGCCACAGACCGCGATTCCTTTCTTTGGGCCAAGAACAAAACAGAGTGCTAATCCTAAGAACTTGCCATACGAGTCCCCGGGAACCATGAAAGATATGGAACCGTCTTTGCAGTGGAGAATCCATTCTGGCATCTCTCTCCCACTAAGGAGAATGTCAACGGATCTCATCTTCGGGGGCTCCTGTCATACAAATAGTTCACATTTTAAGCATTCAAAGTTAGTGAGTGCGGGAGAGAGAGAGAGAGAGAGAGAGAGAGAGAGAGAGAGAGTCTACAAATAGTTCACATCAGTCGTGTTTGCCTCTTTGCGGAATAATTCACGACATGAAGATAAACGAACCAGAAGGCAGTGGGAGGAGAGACCCGACAAATCTGGAAATTCTTGTAGAGATCTTCAACAGTGTGCCCGTAGCATATGCACATTTGGTGGAAGCTGAGGAATCTGTTGTAGCTGTTTGCAATTATCCGCAATCAAGTGTTCCAGACCTTGCCATTTCATTCAACTTGTGATTCTTCTGACAATATATATATTTTATAGACTATTTTCTGAACTGGACAGTTATCTCGATCGTAGTCCTTTGCTTGCAAAAGGGCATTGAGAGAAAACAGCCTGCTAAGCTAATATAATCAATCTAATGGTGCGGATTTTACAATATAATACAGCTTCTATCCAATTTGGATAGAGTACCTTGGCTGCGGAAACAGCATCTTGACCCAAGTGGGTGCGGAAGTCGCTAGTAACATTTGGCTGCACCAATGGCACTCTTATTACAGTCTAGCAGTTCCAAATCGCGAAAAGCAAGATTAGAATCAAAATGCAGTTCTTACAGCAGGAGCTTCTTCAATAATCTTCTGATGTCTTCTTTGTACACTGCAATCACTCTCATTTAAGTGGAGTACATTCCCGTACTTGTCTCCAAATATCCAAAACAATAAGAGAAACAATTTAGCCGGAAACAACATATTCATAAAGATCGATCAGGCAAGTTCAAATAGATGGATATGTTGCTCTGGACATAATACTTCAGATAAACAAGAGAAAAGGAACAAGGGACCACTTAGGCTCAAGGACATGACCGACAAAGAGAACAAATGCTTTCTGTTGAATACTTTTTGTTTTATCAGCATTATAGGTACCTGGACTTCTATATGTCTCAGCCTTGTGATATATTTCTCCAGTAAGATCTTGTCTACGCCAAAAGGAGCAGCAGCCTCACGTTGTGCTCCTTAGAAGGACTCGACAAATTCATTTGCACTTTGAACAATCCTCACACCCTATATGTGTGAACAATAAGTTGTGACATAGTAACAGCCTCGAGGAAAAAGAAAAGAAAAGGAAAGCTAAATGCATTTGAATATGATGTCAAATTCTAAATCTCTAAAAACATTAGATGCATCGATGATCTCTTTGACAGAGAAAGAAACATACCTTCCCCCCACCTCCATGTGTTGGTTTTATCATAACGGGATAACCGATCTTCTCTGCTTCCGACCTCATAAAGTCAATGTCCTGTTCATCACCATGATATCCAGGCACAAGCGGAACCCCAGCAGAACCCATTATCTTTTTTTGATGCACTGGATAAGCATATACTATCATTCAAAGAATAAAGATACAGAATTCTTGTCTCCCACATGGAACCAATTAAGCAGACCTAATTAGCATCGAAACAGTGAACATACGTTGGCAGAAGGTTCCTCTTTCATACCTTTTGTCACCCACGTCTCTAATAGCTGATGCAGGAGGACCAATGAAAGCGAGGCCATTTTCTTCACAGAGCTGAGCAAATTCAGCTGACTCTGACAGAAAACCATATCCTGGGTAGATAACCTAGTTATCAAAAAAGACAGCCATGCTGAAAGCATGCCCCACACGTACTAAAAAATTAGGCAATTGCAATCTACTGAATTAACAGAGATTAAGTTAATACAGAGCAGATATCCATAACCCTTCAACCGCTCTCTCAGCCAACAGAAGGCCACCTAACTTGGGATTTAGAGCAACACGCATAAAGGCAAGAAACAATTGGGAAATGTTAATTCGTCCAGACACATGGTAACAATTTGAGAAAGAGAAATGCTCCCTCAGCATTCATCAGGATAGCGCACATAATTTCATCATCCGTCCAAAGCTCACGATGTCGTAGAGTAGCACTAAGTTCACCGAGGCAAAACTAAATGGGAATTACTGAGCTTCGATACTTGAAACTCACAATCTCACAAGTTTCCTCCACCGTCACCAATTCCATTCATTCCAAGCTGACAACTGTTGCGCTAATTCACCTCACGTAATCGGTACGTACGTTGCACGAAGTGATAAGCAAAACAAGTGCAGCAAAATAAAGAGGAGATCACAAATTTACGTGGTTCGACAGATAAGTCTGTCTACATCCACGGGGCAAGCACACGGAACTCACTTGTATAACAGGAGAAATTACAACGCACACCCCTCAACCCGACAAACACCAAACAGTGGGTCGCACTCTCAACCGTGAATCTTTTCTTAGTACAACTCTCACAATCACAGAGATACTGCACACCCAAGATTCCCTTACAAGAGATAACCCAGACCCCCAAGTTCTATTTCACCCAGAACGTAGAGAAAAAACAGAGAAATAACCAAGAGCACGTTAACTCTTAACTGTTCCCTTTCTGTCTCTCTCTCCTTCATACGTTCCCAAAGAAGTAGAGGGGTGGTTGTACGCACTAAAGTAGTGGAGGAGTGGCATCGACAGTTACTCCCTATTTTTTAGGTGTCACATTCTCCCACTTGAAGACTATTCTCGAATAGGCTTCACAGCTCCGATTTGCCCAACCATCACCAATCAAGTGATAACTACAAGCCCAAGAGAAGTTCTGCACCATAAAAACTTCTCTCTCGCAATAGGCTTCGTCAAGACATCGATACGTTGTCGTTGGTGTGAATTTTCGCAAAGAGATAACTCCATCTTCCACTACATCACGAATAAAATGGTACCGACATCAATGTGTTTAGTACGAGAGTGAAACATTGGATTAACGGCCAAATGTAATGCACTCTGACTATCACAATGAATAGTGATGACTTTCTGTTTGATTCTTAGCTCATCAAGCAATCTCTTCAACCAAATGCCTTCTTTACAAGCATCTGTTGCTGCGATGTATTCAGCCTCTGTAGTAGATAATGCCACCACAGATTGTAACTTAGACATCCAACTAATTGCTCCACTAGCTAAAGAGAAACAGTACCCAGTGGTAGATCTTCGTCTATCACGATCTCCCGCAAAATCTGCATCTACAAATCCAACCGATTGTAAATTTTGGCTACTATAATGAATAGCCATATCAGAGGTACCCTTCAAGTACCGAAGGATCCATTTCACCACAGTCCAATGATCTCGACCCGGGTTTGCCGCCATGTACTTGCCGATCGCTCCCATCGCTTGCGCAATGTCCGGTCAGTGCGGACCATGGCAAACATAAGACTCCCTATCGCCGACGCATACGGTACTCGAGCCATCTCTGTCTTCTCTGCTTCTGTGCTAGGACTCTGTTCAGAAGACAGTTTACAACCAATAAGAAGTGGGGTATTAACTGGTTTGGCGTTCTGCATATTGAAGCGTCGCAGAACCTTTTCCACATAGCTCTTTTGAGTTATCCAGATCTTCCTATTTTCACGATCTCTGAGTACGGTCATCCCAAGAATTCGGTTTACGGCTCCCAGATCTTTCATATCGAATTCCCTAGCCAAACGAGCTTTGAGGTATGCAATACCTTCTTTCGAAGTACCCGCAACTATCATGTCGTCAACATACAACAACAAGATTATAAAGCCACCATTACCATGATTGCGAACATAGGCACAATGGTCTGCTTCACATCTTTTGAACCCCAAACTCATAATGAAAGAATCAAATCGCTTGTACCAGCATCTTGGCGCCTGCTTCAAGCCATAAAGCGATTTGTTCAGTCGACAAACCAAACTCTTATTGTTCTCTTCAATAAAGCCTTCAAGTTGAGTCATAAAAATTTCTTCATCAAGATTTCCATGCAAAAGGCTGTTTTTACATCCAATCGCTCAAGCTCTAAGTCAAGCACAGTGCCACACTCAACACAGCACGAATAGTAGTTAGACGAACAACTGGAGAAAAAATTTCATTAAAATCGATACCTGATTTCTGAGCATAACCTTTCACCACTAAACGAGATTTATATCGTTCAATATTTCCGTTATTGTCTCTTTTCAACTTGTAGACCCACTTGGAACCGATAGCCTTTCGTCCTTCAGGTAACTTGACAAGATCCCAGGTTTTGTTTTTGTGTAAAGCCTCCATTTCCTCCTCCATAGATGCCCTCCATTGAGGAGCATTACTGGACTCACAAGCTTCTTGATATGTACAAGGCTCTCCCTCTTCAGTTATGCAAGCGAAAGTTGTCACATAATCATTTAGCCAAACTGGAGGTCTAGTAGTCCTCCTATGAGGTCCTTAGTCACCCTGAGTTTCACTACTAGTTCTGTCTGTATGCTCTCTATCAGCTTCATCTCTACTAGCTTCATCAGTATCAGTCAAATGTTCTTCAAATTGATTTTGAACTTCTGTTGATGATTCAAGTTCAAATATTTGTGACAAGTCAGCATTTGGCGTTTCTTTGTCTTTTTGTAACGAATCTTCATTGAAGACGACATCTCGACTAATAACGACTTTGTGGGTAGTAGGATCCCACAATCTGTACCCCTTTACACCTTCTGCATAGCCAAGAAAAATACACTTTCTGGACCTCGCTTCAAGCTTTGTCCTTTGCTCTTTAGGAACCCACATATAAGTATCACAACCAAAAGTACGGAGGAAAGAATAGTCAACAGTTTTTCCAGACCATACCTCTTCTGGAATCTGTCCATTAAGAGCAGTTGTTGGGGAACGATTCACTATGTAACATGCCGTACATACGGCTTCAGCCCAAAAACTCGCTTCATACCAAGACAACTCAACATACTTCGAGTACGATCCATTAGCGTACGATTCATACGCTCGGCCACTCCATTTTGTTGTGGAGTTAGGGGACCGTGAAATGTCTTTGAATGCCATGCTCACTGCAAAAATCTAAGAACTCTTGCAGCATATATTCTCCTCCATTATCGGTTCTAAAACACCTTATTTTTGTTCCTTTCTGATTTTCTACCAACGCTTTAAATTTCTTGAAAGAAGCAAAAGCATCACTTTTCCTTTTAAGGATGTAAACCCAAACTTTTCTGGAAAAATCATCGATAAATGAAATAAAGTACTTGGCACCACCCAAAGACTCATCAGGAGACTCCCAAATGTCAGAATGTATCAAGTCTAAAATATTCTGACTTCTTGCTGTGGAACGACGAAAGGGAGTTCTATGAAACTTTCCAAACCGGCAATCTTCACAAAATTCTAAATTAATAGTCTTTAAACCAGGAAGAAGACCGCGATCAAGAAGTACCTTCAGTCCTTGCATGCTCATGTGTCCCAAACGCCTGTGCCAGATAGTTGCCGACTCTGTCACAGCATTTGCAACTATGGCTTCACTGACTATGGTCTCTCCAATTAGCCTGTATAAACCGCCTATTAATTCTCCTTTCGCCACGATAAGTGCTCCTTTGACGATCTTAGCTCGTCCCTTTTCCAGAATAATTTATAGCCATTTTCATCAAACTTTCCCAGCGACAGTAAACTTTTCCGCATATCTGGTACATGCCGTACACCAGATATTGTACGCGTGATGCCATCAAGCATGGTAACACGAACATCTCCAATCCCCACGATTTGACATGAGTTATCATTGCCCATGTATACCGTACCTCCATCACATAACTGATACGTATGGAACCAGTCTCTATGTGGTGTCATATGGAAAGAAGCGCCCGAATCCAAAATCCATTGATGTTGCACGCTCTTTATTGGAACTGCAGTCATCACCTCGCCATCTTCAGGTAAGTCTGCATTTTCAACGATGTTTCCTTGGGAATTTGTTGATGTTGATGCATTTTGGGAATCAGATTTGTGATTTTGTTGATTCTCCTTGGATTTACAATCTTTACGCATGTGACCCTTTTGTCCACATTTCCAACAAGGACCCAAAGTTCGCCTCTTTGACATGGACCTTGACTTCTTTCTCCCACTGAAACCTTTGTCCATGGATCTTCCTCTGGCCATCATAGCATTACCAGAAGTGCTCTCGAGAGTTTTTCTACGAGACTCTTCCGTCAGCAACGTAGCTATAGTTGAATCCATGTCAAGATCCGCTCCAGTACTGAGACTCATGATCAAGGAATCCCATGTATCAGGCATCGAACATAGAAGAAGTGTTACCTTCTCGTCGTCCTCGATTTTGACGCCGATGGAAATCAATTTGCTCAATAGGGTGTTGAACCTGTTCAGGTGCTCTTGGAAAGAGGACCCTTCCTTCATCTTTAAACTGTATAATTGCCGACGAAGAAAAATTTTGTTTGACATTGTTTTCCCTTCGTAGAGATTCTTCAATTTCTCCCATAAGCCTTTGGCGGTGGTTTCTTCAGAGACATTGAAGAGGACAGAATCATCTAACGCCAAAAGTAGATCCGCCATTGCCATTTGATCTTTCTGTGCAAAATCCTCATCTTTCATCTCTGTCGGCTTTTCGTCTTTACCGGCAAGAGCAACTGCACAACCATCTTTCACCAGCACCGCTTGCATTTTCAGCTTCCACAATGGATAGTTGGATCCGTTGAATTTTGGCACCTCGAACTTTGTAGAAGTTGATGCAGCCATCGCACAAAGCTAAAACACGTACGTTGACGTCGATCACGTGCAGCACAGGCTTCTCAAACCGTCGGCTCTGATACCAATTGTTGCGCTAATTCACCTCACGTAATCGGTACGTACGTTGCACGAAGTGATAAGCAAAACAAGTGCAGCAAAATAAAAAGGAGATCACAAATTTACGTGGTTCGACAGATAAGTCTGTCTACATCCACGGGGCAAGCACACGGAACTCACTTGTATAACAGGAGAAATTACAACGCACACCCCTCAACCCGACAAACACCAAACAGTGGGTCGCACTCTCAACCGTGAATCTTTTCTTAGTACAACTCTCACAATCACAGAGATACTGCACACCCAAGATTCCCTTACAAGAGATAACCCAGACCCCCAAGTTCTATTTCACCCAGAACGTAGAGAAAAAACAGAGGAATAACCAAGAGCACGTTAACTCTTAAATGTTCCCTTTCTGTCTCTCTCTCCTTCATACGTTCCCAAAGAAGTAGAGGGGTGGTTGTACGCACTAAAGTAGTGGAGGAGTGGCATCGACAGTTACTCCCTATTTTTTAGGTGTCACAACAACCATTGCTCTAACGAACACGATCATTGCTCACAAACCAGTATCAAACATGCCACATGCGAAATCCCGCGTCCTCCAACACCAGCGATTACACGCGTTTCAACCAGCAGGTTAGTTAGTTCTCAACCCCTCACCTGAGCACCGGTGCGAAGCGCGGCGTCGATGATGGACGCCCCACCGAGGTAACCGAGGCGAGCCGGAGCGGGGCCGATGCAGGCGGCCTCGTCGGCGGACCCGACATGGAGAGCGCCGGCGTCGGCGTCGCTTTAGACGGCGACGGTCCGAACCCCCAGCCTCCTCGCCGTCCGCATGATCCTGCAAGCTATCTCGCCTCGGTTCGCCACCAGTATCTTCTCGATGGGCTTCGGCTCCGAGGCCCGTCGCTTCGCAGCAGCCGCCGCCGCCTCCGGCGAACGGGAGAAGAGCCTCGCCTGGAGGAGCGAGGAGGTTCGACCATGGAGGCTGCGACGGCGGATCAGCAGCGCCATTGAAGAAGGCATGATGATTAGTCAGAGGGGGAGAGAAGAGAGACTGATGAGTCAACGGCGTCTTGGCTTGGCTTGGCTTGGCTTGGCTTGGGACGGGTAGCGATGAGGATGATGGTTTTATGCGACGTCGTCCGAGAGGATAGAGGGAGCTCGGATTTGCATCTGACGTGCAGATGACATGGCATTGCAACTTTGAACAGGATAATTCCACTGCCTTGCCCCCCCCCTCGAGTCAACAAGTCAAATCCTTTCTTCTTCTTCTTCTTTTGGGTTTGCTTATGTCTCTTCACTTCCTATTTGGCAGGGTTATGGACCTATGGTGAGGACGGTCCGCGCATTAGATACCATAAAATTTCGTCGATTGGGTACTTAACAAGAGCTCTTAGGACACCCGTTAACAAATTAATTCCAATAATTAAGATAAAAATGAAGAGAAATGAGGAAAAGTATCGGGCTTTAAGGAACGAAAAAATAATGCCCGGGACGTAAATATACTTTCTGGTATTCTGCAGCAACAATATTCCACTAGAGGGACTGGTGTGTGACATTGCTACTTTAGATTTGTATGGAGTTGTCTTTCGGTGTACAAGATTTCAGCTACTTAAAGCTTCTGTCGCTCCGTCCAAAAAAAAATAAAAAAGGCTGTTGTCGAAACTTGAGAATTAATACGAACATGGTAAGATACTTTGATGCGACAACTATGTTAAAGTGACGTGTCTGATTAATGGTAATGAAAGTGAGAGGGAATGCAATCTGCCTAGTGACAACAGAGGAATCAACTAGTCTTCTGATCTTTGACACAATCAGATCGACACTTCCCTAAAGATGATGATCACGTTAGAATGAGCAAAACTTGCGATCTCAGAATTATCGAGCATGAAGCGTTGGCATCATTGATTGGATGAAGAGAGGTGACAGAGGTCTATACGATGAGCTTCACAGAGCGACTGGAAAAGACCATGGCCATTCGACAAGCATCCACTTAACTCTGTATTAATGCAATCCGCATCACAAATCATAAAAGAAAGAGAGGGAAAAAGGAAGCTCCTCAACCTCAACCATGTCAGTAGCATGTCGTGAAACCTGTACTTCATAATGATTCTGAAATTGAATTGAAGGAGCGGACATTCAAAAACTTCCAGTAGAGACGTAAAAAAAAAAAAGAGGGAAATGCAAAAGGCATTGGAATCAGTATATCCGTCTCCGCAAGAATCGATCCCTTGTCAAGGTCTTTAAACTTCGACAGAGACCTCCTGTAGCTTTACATTCACATGGTCCACCGTCGTCGAGCTTATCTGCTTCGTAAAGTGCTGTGTCTTCTTTTCCATCGTCGATTGGTTTGATAAGTTCGTCATCTTCTTCACTTGAACTTTCTTCTTCCTCGGTGTCTATCCAATTGTCTTCCTCTGAGTCTCTTTCCTCCGAAGGCCCGATCTTATCTGCTTTGAAAAGTCCTTGTTTTTCTTTTTCTCGGTCGATTGCTTCGATAAGTTCATCATCTGATTCACTTGAACTTTCTTCTTCCTCGGTGTCTATCCAATCGTCTTCATCTGAGTCTCTTTCCGAAGGCCAATTTGTTTTCATCGGCTGATGGGGTTGGAGCACGATCCTCTGATCATCCTCCTGTTGCTCGTATATTGGACGGAATCCACACTTCTTCAATTCTACTTCGGTTTCTGGTACGAAGTTAACTTGGATATGGCAGCAATCGTCTCGCAGACGCTTCCTTCCTACCCACAGCGTACTGCGCGGGAAATATCCCATCCACACATGATCGGAGTCCATTGAACGCACGCCTTTCCAAAAGGCAGTCAGCATGTGGTCGTTAACATGAATTCGGACTCCAGCAAAACCACTAACCGCTTTTCCTCCCTTTGGGCCAAGAACAAAACAGCGTGCTAGTCCTAAGAAATTGTCATACAAGTCCCGGGGAACCGTGAAAGCAATGGAACTGTCTTCACCGGGAAAGAACCATTCTGGCATCTCTTTCCCAATTAGGCGAATGTCAACATTTCTCATCTTCCGGAGCCCCTGTCATACAAATAGTACGCATATCAAGCACTCAAAGTTAGTGCGCGAGAGAGAGAGAGAGAGTCTAACCTCGAGCGATAACGCATGAGCCATATTTGCCCCTTCGCGGAAGAATTTATGACTTGATGACAATTCAACCGAATAGCAGTCGGAGGTGAGACTCGACAAATCTGGGAATTCTCGTAGAGATCTGCAACGATTTGCCGAAAGGACATGCACATTTGGCGGAAGCTGAGGAATCTTTTGTATCTGTTTGCAATCATCCACATACAAGTGTTCCAAATATTTGTATTCGTTGATGCATGTCGGCAGATGAGTAAACTTGTTTTTGGAAAGATCTAGGTGCCCTAATTTGGGAAAACTAGAAGAACTCTCAAGGAACCCTACTTCTGAGAGATTGCAGCCATTAAGTTTTAGCCATTTTAATTTTCGGAATCCCATATTGCCGTTAGGATTGTTTGAATCCTCCAAGTTCTCTGGGAACGTGATAAAATTGGAGCAGCCTAAAAGATTCAAATACTCAAGATTTTGCCACTTATAAACACATGATGGGAGCGTTGCGAGTTTTTTGCATTTTATTAAATTTAATTTCTTCAAAGAGAGAAGATTTTCAAGTGATGCGGGGAGTTCTTTAATAGCCGTCCTTCCTAGATCAAGCTCTTCTAGATGTTCCAACTTTCCCGGTACATCAGAGAACTTCTCGAGTTTAGAGCAACCAAAGAGATCAAGGGCTTGAAGAGATTTTGTCTTGAGTGTGTTAGGAAAGACACTGAGGTTAGAGCAAAACTGTAGTGACAAAAATTTTAAATTGTCGAGATATGCGACGGATTGGTGAACCTCCACCAAGCTTTTACACCTATCAAGATACAAGCTCTCCAAATTTGGAGCCGATGAAAAGTCAGGAACACTAACCAGCGACTTGCATTGACTGAAATTGATGTACTTCAATTTTGTAAAATGCTGCAAAAAAAAAATTATCAGTACAGTCATTAAGCTCCGTAAATATTTGTAGTTATAAAAAGAGAAAAGCTAATCATCACAAGCGCTAACCTTAATTTTGCCTTCTAAACCTCTGATATGACTTTTTGGGACATCAATTCTAATAAGTTTAGAGCCAAATTCTAGTAATGGGGCATTGGGCCATTTAAGCCATCTCAGATTATTGGGGAGACGGACGGGACCTTCCGAAGAGATATGCACTTTAGGCAGAATGAGCATTTTCAACATTTTCATGTTTCTAAAAGCATCCACCTTTATGGTTATCTCTTCAAGACTCATACTTCTCTCTTCTGGTGTGGGCAAGTCCAATACTATGGCCTGTACTGCATCCGTTCCCTATCCATAAGAGAGCAAATTCAGTTCTCACACAAAATTTCCATTGACATTTATAATATACTATCCAAATCAAAGTAACATAAAAATGAGATATAACAATGTTTACATAAACAACTTTTACCGTATCTTCCCATAGAATGTCCCGAACATCTTCAAAAAGCCATAATCTACTGCGTTTCTCAGGATTATTGGGACATTCCTGCTTAACAATTTTCTTCCCCATCAACTGAACCAAATCATGCATTTGCAGGGTCCCATACTCATTTCTTATCAGGGACCTCTCGATGAGAATATCTATTCCTATAGTTGTCTCTCTCTCCAAGTCACAGCCGTCGAGAACTTCCTTGATGTATTCTATTCTTTTTCCCTTAAAGAAACAAGCAATGTCGAGGAAAATCTCCCTCTCATTGTCATCCAATCCATCGAAGCTTATCTTCAAAACTCGATCGATACCTTTGTCGAGACTCCTGGAGAGTTTACGCAGCGCACTTTCCCATGCTGGTTCGTTTCTTCCATATAATAATGAGCCCAACACTTCGAGGGCTAATGGAAGGCCGCTAGCATAATGTAGTGCTCCATCTATGAGATCCTTTCTTATTTCAGGTTTTTTGCTGTTTTTAAAGGCATGCCAAACAAAAAGGTCTAGTGCCTCATCATTGTCTAAAGTTTTAACTTCATGCACACACTTTATGTCATGAGAATTTAGCAAATGCTTATCCCTCGATGTTACAAAGATTCTACTTCCTTTTCCAAACCAATCGCCTCCAGCTAATGCCTTCAGTTGATCCAATTGGTCAACATCATCAAGAACTAGGAGAACCTTCTTGCGACAAAGTCTTTCCCTTATCAAACTAATTCCTCCATCGACACTATTGACCGTTAGATGTCTAGGAGATAAGATCTCGGATAGAAGTTTTTCTTGCAAACCAACTAGGCCACTGCTTTTGTTTGAAGCCTCTTTAACTTGCGCCAAAAAACTAGATCCCTGAAACTGGCTCTCAATAGCATTATATATCGCTTTAGCAATCGTCGTCTTCCCTATGCCTCCAAGTCCCCATATACCTATCATGAGAACATCATCATCATCCGACTCTTTTTGCGACAATGATATCACTTCTTGAACTCGGGAATCTATTCCGACCGGATGATCAGCAACATGTAAGGGTCTTCGCTCTAGACGACTTGATACATCCTTTACAATGCGTTGTATGAGCTCCGCTTCATCTCTGATAAGCACTCAAAAGAAAGAGAAAACATGTTTTAGCATTTCAAAGCCATGGCAAGAATTCAACCTCTAACGTCAAGACGAAAATGACATAAGAAGGTGAGCAAATAATAAGACGAAAAGAAATTAACACATCTAGTGAACCTGCCCCAACATCTTCTGCCCAAGGGAAAATTAAGATGAACCTGCGCCTGAAGACAATAATGACTAAGGAACTATTAATTACACTTTCATCGAAGACAAAAAGTTCTCATTATCCGCACGGCAAGAATCGAATTCAAAGAATCTGCTAGCTTGAAGTTTTGGTTATTCGAATTTTGAATCTGCTGTCTAGTATATCTCCGCTATGTATCTTCAATCGAAAGACCGACTTGACAATATCAATCAGCTTTCAGTGGTAGTTTATTCCAT
Source organism: Syzygium oleosum (assembly GCF_021117445.2). Classification (NCBI taxonomy): domain Eukaryota; kingdom Viridiplantae; phylum Streptophyta; class Magnoliopsida; order Myrtales; family Myrtaceae; genus Syzygium; species Syzygium oleosum. The sequence goes on from NW_026607512.1 coordinate 470,662, forward strand.
ACGGTTTGAAATATAACAAACAATCACTAGCTAACAAGGACAAAGCATTGCGTCACGTCAATTACTTACTTACCCATCGTTAAAATCCCACCCAGACAAGTTACCGGCATCGAAAAGAGCCTTCTTCCATCTTTTCACTGTTTCCGAATCCTTCCCGAACTTGAACTCATGCTTAGCCATAGCTCTCCCATAAGCCTCTCTCCCCTCTCTCACTTCTCTTGGTTCCACTTTGTAAAACACCGGCAGCACAATCAGCTCCTTCTGTGCCTTGCATTCCATGATCGTCGCCAGCTCTTCCAAACACCACCGCGAGGAAGCGTAGTCCTCGGAGAAAATGATGATGGCGATGCGCGATTCCTCGATCGCCCTCATAAGGGTCGGCGATATTTGCTCTCCTTTCCCGAGCTCCTCGTCATCCACAAAAGTGTGTATCCCTTTCTGATCCAGAGCCGCGTAGAGATGACTAAGGAAATTGTTGCGGACGTCTGGGCCTCTAAAACTAAGGAACACATGGTAAATCCTTTTGGAAGAGGCCATATATCAGGAACTTGGGGACAAAAACAAGAAAGAGAGATTAAGAAGATTGGCTCTGTTGACTCGATTTGATTCCGGGGTTACGAAATATTATCAGCCTATCCCTTTGGATCTCGCTCACATTCAGGAGGCTAGAACGAACGTGTAGAGGGATCTTCCCTTAATGGATCCCTTATATCTAGAATGTCGAAGCTTAAAAGGAGTACGAGCACCAAAGAAAAAAAAACGCGTGAGGATGGCTTTTTGCCTCAAAAGACGTGTGAAGAATACGGTTTGCGTTAATGGAAGAGGGATGGAAAGATGAAGCGGGATCTCTCGCTGTTCTTGATAAGGATGAGAGTACACCTTGCAGATTTTCAATAGGGAATCTTCGCGCAAACTGGTACGAAAAAGATGGTTGAGAAACTCAAAAAAAGTTAAGAGCGAGGGAATATGAGAGGGAAGAAGGCGGGAAGATGACCCCCTTCGCTGAAGGACAATTTTGGGGTGAATCACTTATCATGACTAGACTGGAGGAAGAAATAAAAGAAAGATGAAATAGGAGCTGAAATGCAGAAGCAGGTTCTTGGTAATTCTACCCACTTTGCTGGACAATTTCGGGTTCAATGTGACTTTCTTTCGTGGAAGTTGCCCAAGATATTTCCAAGAAAGATGAAATAGCAAGTGTGCAACCTTGACTGCCATTAGTCATATCTACGGAAACAGCTCGTGCACGCAAGCACCTTATTCTGCCCGACCTAATCAAACTCATTATAAATATAATCTTTTTTTTTGTCATATCATTATACATATAATCATTAGAAGATATTATTGATGAATTAACCAAAATCCCTGCACATTATTTTTATTTTTTACTTATGAGGAAATTACTTTTTTCAAAGGACTTTCTATTTCGATATTAAGTTATTTCAAGATACATCCATATTTAGAATATTAGTTTAAAACATTGACAATAGAGAAGTCAATGAGCTTTCACAAATAGCTTTTCCAGAGTTGAAATAGATAGATTCCTTATAATGCGGAGGAAAGCTTAACAAACAAAGATAATTCCGCCAAATAAGGAAATCCAAATCGCAAAAATAAGTAAAATGCAATGATTAAAATAATTCGATCAATAAATACATAGAATTTAAAGTCAAATTTGCTTAATGACTATTGTAAAAAGGAGCGATCAATAAACGACTCTCTCTTGCCAATGATGAACCCGTGCAGATAAAAGACGTCTTACAACGTTTGATTTTTGACTTTAGGGTATACCTATGATTTTGTCTCAACTTTTTTCTTTTTTTGATGTAGTACTTACAGAAATCAATTGCTTGTTTTCGACCCAAAAAAAAATTGCTGGTTTGAACAGTATATGTTGTTCTACCATATACATGTATGGGAGCAACGACTTAATTTTAGCTAAAGTAATAGTGCCTCGTCACTATAATTTCAAGTGCACCATATTTTAGCAAAATTAATTGTGATAAGCTTGCGGGGCCTATGCAAAGCAAGCCTACATGGGGTTCAATCAACAATGATCGCGACAGGGCATCGGCAACCTAGGATTGTGGTGATGCATGGCTCGGGCTCGACAACAGCATGACCACAACAACGATGGCTAATCATAGGCGATTTTGGTCGGAATTTACTGATGTGGATGCCAACTGTCTTAAGTGGCACAATCAGTGCTAGCATTGATAATTTTAATAATATTTTAATATTTTTTTTGAATTTTTTTTTTCCTTTCTTCTTCCCATTACCGATGGCCAAGCGGGCTAGCGTCACCCGCCACAGGCAAGGCCCGATCAGGCGAGGGCAACCCTCGGCGAGTAGAGCCCTCACCCAAGCAAGGCTCGACAAGGGTCGGTCTCACCCAGGCCAGATTTGGTGCCCAACATCACCTTCACTTGAGCGACGCCCGGCGAGGCCGCCTTAACTTGGGCAAGGCTAACCCTCGCCTAGGTGAGGGATCCCCTCACCAAGGGGCTCACCCTCACCCAGGCGCAAGCCAACCGACTCGATCATGGTCGGTGGCTGACCATCGACAAAAGGAAGAAGAAATGAAAAAAAAAAAAACAAAAAAGAGAGATTAAGAAGGTTGGCTCTGTCGGCTCGATTTGATTCGAGGATTACGAGATATTGTCGGTCCATCCCGTTGGATCACACTCACGTTCACGAGGGTAGAAAGAAGGCACAGAGGAATCTTCCCTTGTGGATCCCTTATCTCGAGAAATGTTGAAGCTCAAAGGAGTGTGAGCACCGAAGCAAACGCATGATGATGACTTTTTGCCCAAAAAGACGTGTGAAGAATACTTTAGACAAGACGAAAAGATAAAGCGACGTCACTGATTGTTCTTGATAAAGATGAGGAAACACCCTGTAGACTTGTAGTAAAGGGAATCTCGATGCAAACTGGTACGAAAAAGATGGCCGAGAAACTCAAAAAGTTAGAGCGAGAGAAAATGAGTGGAAAGAAGGCAGCAAGAAGACGGGAAGAAGATGACCCCCTCGTTGAAGTTGAAGTAGACTTTTGGGCTGAATTATTTGACCCACTAAACTGTAGGAAAATTAAAGAAAGATCAAATAGGAGTGGAAATGCAGAAGCAAGTTCTTGGTGCTTGTACCCACTTTGAGCAATACATATAATTTTCTTTCGACATAAAAAAAAAAAAACACATGTTTCTACACCACCTAATTAAACTCATTATGCATATAATAATTAGAAGATATTGTTGACGAATTAACCAAATCACTACATATTATTTTTATGTGAACTTGTGAGTAGATTTCTTTTTTTAAAGAACTTTCTAATTCAGTTATTTCAGGGTACATCAATATTTAGTATATTAGCTTAAAACCTTGACAATCGAGAAGTCAATGAGCTTTAGCATATAGTTTTCCTGAGTTGAAAAAGATAGATTACTTATAATGCGGAGGAAACCTTAATGAACAAAGATAATGTCACCAAATAACGAAATTCACACAACATGAGTAAGTAAAACGTAATGATTAAAATAATTCGATCGATAATTACATAGAACTTAAAGTCAAATTTACTTAATGGCAATAATAAAAAAGGAACTATGCATAAACGACTATCTCTTGCCAATGATGAGCCCGTGCAGATAGAAGACGTCTTACAACGTTCGATACTTTAAGTTATACTTATGATTTTGTCTCAACATATATATGTATATTTTATGTAATGCTTATAGAAACCAATTGCTTGTTTTGGAGCCAAAAAAACATTGCTCATTTGAACAGTATATGATGTTATACCATAAATCTGGGGTAGCGGAGACTTAATTTTAGTTAAATTAATAGTGCCTCGTCACTATAATAACAGGTGCACCATATTTTAGCAAAATTAATTGCGATAGGCTTGTGAGGCCTATGTGAAGCAAGCCCATATAGGGTTCAATCAACGACGGTTGTGGCATGGCATCGGCGACCTAGGATTATGGTGATGGCTCGGCCTCAGCAACAGCATGACCACATAAATGGCTAACGAGGTTGTGGTCCGAATTTCGGTGACTTGGACTAATGAAGCATGATGTTTATGGAGGTTGGGTCGCAATGGTTGGGAGTGTACCGATAATATGTTAAATCGTGTAGCTGCCCAGAGTCATAAAAATATTCTTTTTAGTTATTGTTGTATAAAAAATGCAATTCTCAAATATTTGTTTGACATTATTTGAGATAGCACGAAATGTTACTTCATGACCAGTCGAAGAATTGATCCAATTACAAAAGGTGGTATCGACTATCTTTCTTACTATCAATTAATTACGACTGAGCTTTATTTTGCTTAAATATTGGATTTGATAACTTCTTCATTATTTGGATCAAAATAAAAAGGGATTCAATGAGCAAATCTCGTAGTATAAGGAAAGATGTTGAATACATCGTATCAAAGTTGAAATGATGAACTTTTGCAAATGCACAACAGGACAAGAAGTGATCAACGATTGACTTGACATCTACTTATCTCCCACCATTGAACCTGCCGATATGGATTATACACCAATTTCTTAATCTATATAAAAGGAGCTAAGTTGTTACATGGGCTTAATTATGTTCAGTAAATGAGTTTAGAGCAATAAAGCTCAAAATAATATGAATATTAAATGGGTTCACAACTTACTTAAACCCGACTCACTTATACTGCTCTTTCTTAACACCGGTGCTCAAGATTGCGCATATAATTTCATCGTCCTATCTAAAATTCACAATGTGGTAGAGTAGCAGTAAAGTTCACAGAGGCAACACTAAATGGGAATTACTGAGCTCCAATACTGTGCCCCGGCGAACACGACCATTTCTCACAAACCAGAATCAAACACGCCGCCATGCCGCATGCCAAATCCCGCATCCTCCAAATCGCAGCGATCACGCGCGTTTCAAACAGCAGGTAGTTAGTTCTCGACCCCTCCTCACCTGAGCACCGGCACGAAGCGCGGCGTCGATGATGGACGCTCCGCAGAGGTAACTGAGGCGAGCCGGAGCGGGACCGATGCGGACGGCGTCGTCGGCGGACCTGACGTGGAGAGCGCCGGCGTCGGCGTCGCTGTAGACGGCGACGGTTCGAATCCCCAGCCTCCTCACCGTCCTCATGATCCTGCAAACTATCTCGCCTCCGTTCGCCACCAGTATCTTCTCGACGGGCTTCGACTCCGAGGCCCGCCGCTTCGCCGACTCTGCCTCCGGCGAATGGGAGAAGAGCCTCGCCTGGAGGAGCGAGGAGGTTCGACCATGGAGGATCAGCAACGCCATTAGTCGGAAAGAGAAAGTGATGAGTCAACGGCGTCTTGTCTTTGGAGTCGGGACGGGCAGCGGTGAGGATGATGCCTTTATGCGACGTCGTTTGAGAGGATAGAGGAGTCCGGATTTGCATCTGACGTGGAGATGACCTGGCATTGCAACTTTGAACAACCGGACAATTCCATGGAGGTCTTCGTGACAAGTGTCTTTGAGGGTATTCATTCGGCATATGCCATTCGTAATAATCAAATCAATATTGACTTCGCACGACACAAGAACCGTTTGTACATTGAAAATCGTAAAATTTCGATTGGGTGTTTAGCAAGTACTTTCAAAGCACTCACGAATAAAATCCTTCCAATAATTTCGATCAAAAAAATATCCTTCCAATAATTAATATAAAAATGAAGAGAAATCACGGGTAGGGTTGGGTTTTAAGGAATGAAAAGATAACACGGTGGGACATGAATGTACTTTCGTGGGTAGCAATATGTCCATTCATCCGGCAGTATTACGTACACAACAAGAAAAGAAAGAGGGGGAAAAAGGAAGTTTCTTCAACCTCAACCTGGTCAGTAGCATGATATGAAACATGTATTTCATAATGATTTTGAACTTGGATTGAAGGAGCAGACATTCAAGAACTTCCAGTAGAGACGGAAGAAAGAGGGAAAAGCAAAAGGCATTGGAATCAAGATGACCGAATTTACTTCCTCAAGAATCGCTTCCTTGACCAGTTCTTATCACTTCGACAGGAGCCACTTTCTGCAGGGCAACAACCTTCTGTTGTTACGCGAAAGTAGATCTTATCTACTTTGATAAGTTCTCTTCTTTTAGTCCCTCGATTGCTTCGTTAAGTTCATCATCCGTTTCACTTGAACTTTCTTCTTCCTCAGTGTCTATCCAATTGTCTTCCTCTGAGTCTCTTTCCTCCAAAGGCCAATTTGTTTCCATCGGCTGATGGTGTTGGAGCTCAATCCTCAGCTCATCCTCCCGTTGCTCGCATATGAGACGGAATCCACACTTCTTCAATCTTCCTTCTGATACTCTGAGGTAAACTTGGAAATGGTTCCGATCGTCTCACAGAAGCTCCATTTCTTTACACTTCTTATAGATCGCACTGCATGGGAAATATGTAATCCACACACGATCGGATTTCATTGAAAATAAGCCTCTAAACCAGAAAGTCACATGTCGGCCATTGACAAAAATGTGGACGCCACAGACCGCAATTCCTTTCTTCGGGCCAAGAACAAAACAGAGTGCTAGTCCTAAGAACTTGTCATACGAGTCCCCGGGAACCATGAAAGATATGGAACCGTCTTTGCAGTGGAGAATCCATTCTGGCATCTCTCTCCCACTAAGGAGAATGTCAACAGATCTCATCTTCGGGGGCTCCTGTCATACAAATAGTTCACATTTTAAGCATTCAAAGTTAGTGAGTGCGGGAGAGAGAGAGAGAGAGAGAGAGAGAGAGAGAGAGAGTCTAACCTTGAGTGGTGACACATCAGTCGTGTTTGCCTCTTTGCGGAATAATTCACGACATGAAGATAAACGAACCAGAAGGCAGTGGGAGGAGAGACCCGACAAATCTGGAAATTCTTGTAGAGATCTTCAACAGTGTGCCCGTAGCATATGCACATTTGGTGGAAGCTGAGGAATCTTTTGTAGCTGTTTGCAATTATCCGCAATCAAGTGTTCCAGACCTTGCCATTTCATTCAACTTGTGATTCTTCTGACAATATATATATTTTATAGACTATTTTCTGAACTGGACAGTTATCTCGATCGTAGTCCTTTGCTTGCAAAAGGGCATTGAGAGAAAACAGCCTGCTAAGCTAATATAATCAATCTAATGGTGCGGATTTTACAATATAATACAGCTTCTATCCAATTTGGATAGAGTACCTTGGCTGCGGAAACAGCATCTTGACCCAAGTGGGTGCGGAAGTCGCTAGTAACATTTGGCTGCACCAATGGCACTCTTATTACAGTCTAGCAGTTCCAAATCGCGAAAAGCAAGATTAGAATCAAAATGCAGTTCTTACAGCAGGAGCTTCTTCAATAATCTTCTGATGTCTTCTTTGTACACTGCAATCACTCTCATTTAAGTGGAGTACATTCCCGTACTTGTCTCCAAATATCCAAAACAATAAGAGAAACAATTTAGCCGGAAACAACATATTCATAAAGATCGATCAGGCAAGTTCAAATAGATGGATATGTTGCTCTGGACATAATACTTCAGATAAACAAGAGAAAAGGAACAAGGGACCACTTAGGCTCAAGGACATGACCGACAAAGAGAACAAATGCTTTCTGTTGAATACTTTTTGTTTTATCAGCATTATAGGTACCTGGACTTCTATATGTCGCAGCCTTGTGATATATTTCTCCAGTAAGATCTTGTCTACGCCAAAAGGAGCAACAGCCTCACATTGTGCTCCTTAGAAGGACTCGACAAATTCATTTGCACTTTGAACAATCCTCACACCCTATATGTGTGAACAATAAGTTGCGACATAGTAACAGCCTCGAGGAAAAAGAAAAGAAAAGGAAAGCTAAATGCATTTGAATATGATGTCAAATTCTAAATCTCTACAAACATTAGATGCATCGGTGATCTTTTTGACAGAGAAAGAAACATACCTTCCCCCCACCTCCATGTGTTGGTTTTATCAAAACGGGATAACCGATCTTCTCTGCTTCCGACCTCATAATATCAATGTCCTGTTCATCACCATGATATCCAGGCACAAGCGCAACCCCAGCAGAACCCATTATCTTTTTTTGATGCACTGGATAAGCATATACTATCATTCAAAGAATAAAGATACAGAATTCTTGTCTCCCACATGGAACCAATTAAGCAGACCTAATTAGCATCGAAACAGTGAACATACGTTGGCAGAAGGTTCCTCTTTCATACCTTTTGTCACCCACGTCTCTAATAGCTGATGCAGGAGGACCAATGAAAGTGAGGCCATTTTCTTCACAGAGCTGAGCAAATTCAGCTGACTCTGACAGAAAACCATATCCTGGGTGGATAGCCTAGTTATCAAAAAAGATAGCCATGCTGAAAGCATGCCCCACACGTACTTAAAAATTAGGCAATTGCAATCTACTGAATTAACAGAGATTAAGTTAATACAGAGCAGATATCCATAACCTTCAACCGCTCTCTCAGCCAACAGAAGGCCACCTAACTTGGGATTAGAGGTGTCAAAATGGGTCTTAAACCCATATATGACCTATTTAAAAATAAATGGATCATATATGGATCACTTTAATTTTAAAGAGTCAATCTTAAATGGGTTTTAAATTTTAAATCTTAAAGATAAATGGGTCTAAATGGGTTGAGTTTGGAACCTATGTCCAACTCACCCATTAAACCCATCCACACACTCTCTCCCTCTTTATAAAAATGTTTAAAAAAATCGAAATTTAATTATTTCTATTTTTTCTCTTTTTCTTTTCTCTTCTTTCTTTTTCTTTTTTTTTTATTTCGGCCGGTGGTCGGCCACGGCGACTGGCCACCGGGGCAGGACGACCTCACCGGAGGCCGGTGAAGCTCGAGCTCGCCGGCCTCGGGCGAGGCTCGAGCCTCGCCGATCTGGCGAGCCTCGAGCTCGCCCGATTCCGACGACCTCGAGGCTCGCCCGATCCCGGCGAGGCTGGCAAGGCTCGGCTCGCCAGAATTGGGCGAGCTGGAGCCTCGCCTGTGGTCGGTCGCTGGCCACGGCAGCCGGCGATCGACAAAAAATAAAGGAAAAAGAAAAAATAATAATTAAAAATTCGATTTAAAAAATAAAAATATATTAATATTATTAAAATGAATGCACAAATCAGTTTTATATACCAAATATCAAAAAATATTTTCTAGTTTATTTTCAAGTTTTAGCCAAACGTCAGAAATTTTTTATTTTCTTGGATAATGACTTTATGGAAAATATTTTCTAGAAATGTCGCATTTTTCGCAAAACAAACAGAACCTCAATTTAAAAAAAATTATAAAATTTTTTCACTAGCTTTGTATTGCATAAAATGTTTTAGCAGTATAATTTTAAAAAAAATCATAAGAAACAAGTATTCCTAGATTATGTTAAATATAAAAATGTTTTAGCAATATGGGTCGGGTCGGGTATGCGTTGGGTACGGGTTGGGATATTTACACTACAAATAAATAGATCATAAACGGTTAATGGGTCAATTTGAGTCGGACCATTTATGACCCGACCCAAACCCGACCCGACCCACCCGATTAACAGGTCTACTTGGGATTTAGAGCAACACGCATAAAGGCAAGAAACAATTGGGAAATGTTAATTCGTCCAGACACATGGTAACAATTTGAGAAAGAGAAATGCTCCCTCAGCATTCATCAGGATAGCGCACATAACTTCAGTATCCGTCCAAAGCTCACGATGTCATAGAGTAGCACTAAGTTCACCGAGACAAAACTAAATGGGAATTACTGAGCTCCGATACTTGAAACTCACAATCTCACAAGTTTCCTCCACCGTCACCAATTCCATTCATTCCAAGCTGACAACCATTGCTCTAACGAACACGATCATTGCTCACAAACCAGTATCAAACATGCCGCCATGCCACATGCGAAATCCCGCGTCCTCCAACACCAGCGATTACACGCGTTTCAACCAGCAGGTTAGTTAGTTCTCAACCCCTCACCTGAGCACCGGTGCGAAGCGCGGCGTCGATGATGGACGCCCCACTGAGGTAACTGAGGCGAGCCGGAGCGGGGCCGATGCAGACGGCCTCGTCGGCGGACCTGACGTGGAGAGCGCCAGCGTCGGCGTCGTTTTAGACGGCGACGGTCCGAACCCCCAGCCTCCTCGCCGTCCGCATGATCCTGCAAGCTATCTCGCCTCGGTTCAACACCAGTATCTTCTCGACGGGCTTCGGCTCCTAGGCCCGTCGCTTCGCAGCAGCCGCCGCCTCCGGCGAACGGGAGAAGAGCCTCGTCTGGAGGAGCGAGGAGGTTCGACCATGGAGGTTGCGACGGCGGATCAGCAGCGCCATTGAAGAAGGCATGATGATTAGTCAGAGGGGGAGAGAAGAGAGACTGATGAGTCAACGGCGTCTTGGCTTGGCTTGGCTTGGCTTGGGACGGGTAGTGATGAGGATGATGGTTTTATGCGACGTCGTCCGAGAGGATAGAGGGAGCTCGGATTTGCATCTGACGTTCAGATGACGTGGCATTGCAACTTTGAACACGATAATTCCACTGCCTTGCCTTGCCCCCCCGCTCGAGTCAACAAGTCAAATCCTTTCTTCTTCTTCTTCTTTTGGGTTTGCTTATGTCTCTTCACTTCCTTTTTGGCAGGGTTATGGACCTATGGTGAGGACAGTCCGCGCACTAGATACCATAAAATTTTGTCGATTGGGTGTTCTTAGGACACCCGTTAACAAATTCATTCCAATAATTAATATAAAAATGAAGAGAAATGAGGAAAAGTATAGGGCTTTAAGGAACGAAAAGAAAATGCCCGGGACGTAAATATACTTTCTCGTATTCTGCAGCAACAATATTCCACTAGAGGGACTGGTGTGTGACATTGCTGCTTTAGATTTGTATGGAGTTGTCTTTCGGTGTACAAGATTTCAGCTGCTTAAAGCTTCTGTCGCTCCGTCCAAAAAAAAAATAAGAAAGGCTCTTGTCTAAGCTTGAGAATTAACACGGATATGGTAAGATACTTTGATGCAACAACTATGTTAAAGTGACGTGTCTGATTAATAGTAATGGTAATGGAAGTGGGAGGAAATGCAATCTGCCTACTGACAACAGACGAATCAACTAGTCTTTTGTTCTTTGACACAATCAGATCGACACGTCCCTAAAGATGATGATCACGTTAGAATGAGCAAAACTTGCCATCTCAGAATTATCGAGCATGAAGCGTTGGCATCATTGATTGGATGAAGAGAGGTGACAGAGGTCTATACGATGAGCTTCGCAGAGCGACTGGAAAAGACCATGGCCATTCGACAAGCATCCACTTAACTCTGTATTAATGCAATCCGCATCACAAATCATAAAAGAAAGAGAGGGAAAAAGGAAGCTCCTCAACCTCAACCATGTCAGTAGCATGTCGTGAAACCTGTACTTCATAATGATTCTGAAATTGAATTGAAGGAGCGGACATTCAAAAACTTCCAGTAGAGACGTAAAAAAAAAAAAAAGAGGGAACTGCAAAAGGCATTGGAATCAGTATCTCGGAATATACCGCCTCCGCAAGAATCGATCCCTTGTCAAGGTCTTTAAACTTCGACAGAGACCTCCTGTAGCTTTACATACATATGATCCACCCCAGACGAGCTTACGTGCTTCGTAAAGTGCTGCGTCTTCTTTTCCTTCGTCGATTGGTTTGATAAGTTCGTCATCTTTTTCACTTGAGCTTTTTTTTTCCTCGGTGTCTATCCAATTGTCTTCCTCTGAGTCTCTTTCCTCCGAAGGTCCGATCTTATCTGCTTTGAAAAGTCCTTGTTTTTCTTTTTCTCGGTCGATTGCTTCGATAAGTTCATCATCTGATTCACTTGAACTTTCTTCTTCCTCGGTGTCTATCCAATCGTCTTCATTTGAGTCTCTTTCCGAAAGCCAATTTGTTTTCATCGGCTGATGGGGTTGGCGCACGATCCTCTGATCATCCTCCTGTTGCTCGCATATTGGACGGAATCCACACTTCTTCAATTCTACTTCGGTTCTTGGTACGAAGTTTGTAAGGACCCGGGATCTACACTGTGTAATATTGTCCGCTTTGGGCCCACTGACCCTCACGGTTTTAAAACGCGTTGTCTTGGGTAGAGGCGCTCTCTAGCCCTTCCTCCCCCAAGCCCAATATTGTCCTCTTTGGGGCGCTCTCTGGCCCTTCCCCTCAAGGCTTTGTTCTCATCATGCGCAGCGGAAGCAAGCCCATGTGAAACGCGTTACACAGAATAGAGAACCCAAGCCTTATAAACTAGCTCAAGACTCCCCCCCTAAGCGATGTGGGACAAGAGACATGCCCCCCATTGCCATCCTAGAAGCCTGCCAGGAGCCGCTCCTTGTCCAGGCCCTCTGGCCCCGTCGACCACTCCCCGCCCTCGTCGGACCAGGTCGTTACATTCTCCCCTCCTTCGAGCACAGTGTCCTCGCTGTGGCCCCACACGCGGTCGGGAGTCGGCTCTGATACCATTTGTAAGGACCCGGGATCTACACTGTGTATTATTGTCCGCTTTGGGCCCACTGACCCTCACGGTTTTTTCCCACTGACCCTCACGGTTTTAAAACGCGTTACACAGAATAGAGAACACAAGCCTTATAAACTAGCTCAGGACTCCCCCCTAAGCGATGTGGGACAAGAGACATGCCCCCCATTGCCATCCTAGAAGCCTGCCAGGAGCCGCTCCTTGTCCAGGCCCTCTGGCCTCGACGACCACTCCCCGCCCTCGTCGGACCGGGTCGTTACATTCTCCCCTCCTTCAAGCACAGTGTCCTCGCTGTGGCCCCACACGCGGTCGGGAGTCGGCTCTGATACCATTTGTAAGGACCCGGGGTCTACACTGTGTAATATTGTCCGCTTTGGGCCCACTGACCCTTACGGCTTTAAAACGCGTTACACAGAGTAGAGAACCCAAGCCTTATAAACTATCTCAGGACTCCCCCCTAAGCGATGTGGGACAAGAGACATGCCCCCCCGATACCATTTGTAAGGACCCGGGGTCTACACTGTGTAATATTGTCCGCTTTGGGCCCACTGACCCTCACGGCTTTAAAACGCGTTACACAGAGTAGAGAACCCAAGCCTTATAAACTATCCCAAGACTCCCCCTAAGCGATGTGGGACAAGAGACATGCCCCCCATTGCCATCCTAGAAGCCTGCCAGGAGCCGTTCCTTGTCCAGGCCCTTTGGCCCCGGCGACCACTCCCCGCCCTCGTCGGACCGGGTCGTTACAAAGTTAACTTGGATATGGCAGCAATCGTCTGGCAGACGCTTCCTTCCTACCCACAGCATACTGCGCGGTAAATATTCCATCGACACATGATCGGAGTCCATTGAACGCACGCCTTTATCAAAGGCAGTCACCATGTGGCCGTTAACATGAATTCGGACTTGAGCAAAACCACGAACTGCTTTTCCTCCCTTTGGGCCAATAACAAAACAGAGTGCTAGTCCTAAGAACTTGTCATACAAGTCCCGGGGAACCGTGAAAGCAATGGAACTGTCTTCACCGGGAAAGAACCATTCTGGCATCTCTTTCCCAATTAGGCGAATGTAAACTTTTTTCATCTTCCGGAGCCCCTGTCATACAAATAGTACGCACATCAAGCACTCAAAGTTAGTGCGAGAGAGAGAGAGAGAGAGAGAGAGAGAGAGAGAGAGAGAGAGAGAGAGAGAGAGAGAGAGAGAGAGAGAGTCTAACCTCGAGCGATACCGCATGAGCCATATTTGCCCCTTCGCGGAATAATTTACGGCATGATGACAATTCAACCGAACAGCAGTCGGAGGAGAGACTCGACAAATCTGGGAATTCTCGTAGAGATCTGCAACGATTTGCCGAAAGGACATGCACATTTGGCGAAAGCTGAGGAATCTTTTGTATCTGTTTGCAATCATCCACATACAAGTGTTCCAAATATTTGTATTCGTTGATGCATGTCGGCAGATGAGTAAACTTGTTTTTGGAAAGATCTAGGTGCCCTAATTTGGGAAAACTGGAAGAACTCTTAAGAAACCCTACTTCTGAGAGATTGCAGCCATTAAGCTCTAGCCGCTTTAATTTTCGGAATCCCATATTGCCATTAGGATTGTTTGAATCCTCCAAGTTCTCTGGAAACGTGACAAAATTGGAGCAGCCTAAAAGATTCAGATACTCAAGATTTTGCCACTTATAAACACTTGATGGGAGCGTTGCGAGTTTTTTGCATTTTACTAAATTTAATTTCATCAAAAAGAGAAGATTTTCAACTGATGCAGGGAGTTCTTTAATAGCCGTCCTTCCTAGATCAAGCTCTTCTAGATGTTCCAACTTTCCCGGTACATCAGAGAACTTCTCGAGTTTAGAGCAACCAAAGAGATCAAGGGCTTGAAGAGATTTTGTCTTGAGTGTGTTAGGAAAGACACTGAGGTTAGAGCAAAACTGTAGTGACAAAAATTTTAAATTGTCGAGATATGCGACGGATTGGTGAACCTCCACCAAGCTTTTGCACCTATCAAGATACAAGCTCTCCAAATTTGGAGCCGATGAAAAGTCAGGAACACTAACCAGCGACTTGCATTGACTGAAATCGATGTACTTCAAATTTCTAGAAAGCTGCAAAAAAAAAATATCAGTACAGTCATTAAGCTCCGTAAATATTTGTAGTTATAAAAAGAGAAAAGCTAATCATCACAAGCGCTAACCTTAATTTTGCCTTCTAAATCTCTGATATGACTTTTTGGGACATCAATTCCAATAAGTTTAGAGCCAAATTCTAGTAATGGGGCATTGGGCCATTCAAGCCATCTCAGATTATTGGGGAGACGGACGGGACCTTCCGAAGAGATATGCACTTTAGGCAGAATGAGCATTTTCAACATTTTCATGTTTCTAAAAGCATCCACCTTTATGGTTATCTCTTCAAGACTCAAACTTCTCTCTTCTGGTGTGGGCAGGTCCAATACTATTGCCTGTACTGCATCCGTTCCCTATCCATAAGAGAGCAAATTCAGTTCTCACACAAAATTGCCATTGAGATTTATAATATACTATCCAAATCAAAGTAACATAAAAATGAGATATAACAATGTTTACATAAACAACTTTTACCGTATCTTCCCATAGAATGTCCCGAACATCTTCAAAAAGCCATAATCTACTGCGTTTCCCAGGATTATTGGGACATTCCTGCTTAACAATATTCTTCCCCATCAACTGAACCAAATCATGCATTTGCAGGGTCCCATACTCATTTCTTATCAAGGACCTCTCGATGAGAATATCTATTCCTGTAGTTGTCTCTCTCTCCAAGCCATCGAGAACTTCCTTGATGTATTCTATTCTTTTTCCCTTAAAGAAACAAGCAATGTCGAGGAAAATCTCCCTCTCATTGTCATCCAATCCATCGACGCTTATCTTCAAAACTCGATTGATACCTTTGTCGAGACTCCTGGAAAGTTTACGCAGTGCACTTTCCCATGCTGGTTCGTTTCTTCCATATAATAATGAGCCCAACACTTCGAGGGCTAATGGAAGGCCGCTAGCATAATGTAGTGCTCCATCTATGAGATCCTTTCTTATTTCAGGTTTTTTGCTGTTTTTAAAGGCATGCCAAACAAAAAGGTCTAGTGCCTCATCGTTGTCTAAAGCTTTAACTTCATGCACACACTTTATGTCATGAGAATTTAGCAAATGTTTATCCCTCGATGTTACAAAGATTCTACTTCCTTTTCCAAACCAATCGCCTCCTCCAGCTAATGCCTTCAGTTGATCCAATTCGTCAACATCATCAAGAACTAGGAGAACCTTCTTGTGACAAAGTCTTTCCCTTATCAAACTAATTCCTCCATCGACACTATTGACCGTTAGATGTCTAGGAGATAAGATCTCGGATAGAAGTGTTTCTTGCAAACCAACTAGACCACTGCTTTTGTTTGAAGTTTCTTTAACTTGCGCCAAAAAACTAGATCCCTGAAACTGGCTCTCAATAGCATTATATATCGCTTTAGCAATCGTCGTCTTCCCTATGCCTCCAAGTCCCCATATACCTATCATGAGAACATCATCATCATCCGACTCTTTTTGCGACAATGATATCACTTCTTGAACTCGGGAATCTATTCCGACCGGATGATCAGCAACATGTAAGGGTCTTCGCTCTAGACGACTTGATACATCCTTTACAATGCCTTGTATGAGCTCCGCTTCATCTCTGATAAGCACTCAAAAGAAAGAAAAAACATGTTTTAGCATTTCAAAGCCATGGCAAGAATTCAACCTCTAACGTCAAGAGGAAAATGACATAAGAAGGTGAGCAAATAATAAGACGAAAAGAAATTAACACGTCTAGTGAACCTGCCCCAACATCTTCTGCCCAAGGGAAAATTAAGATGAACCTGCGCCTGAAGACAATAATGATTAAGGAACTATTAATTACACTTTCATCGAAGACAAAAAGTTCTCCTTATTTTTCACAGCAACGATCGAATTCAAAGAATCTGCTAGCTTGAAGTTTTGGTTATTCGAATTTTGAGTCTGCTGTCTAGTACATATCCGCTTTGTATCTTCAATCAAATTTCAAAAGTCCGACTTGACAATATCAATCAGTTTTCAGTGGTAGTTTATTGCATGCGGCTTGAAATATAAAAAACAATCACCAGCTAACAGTGGCAAAGCAATGCGTCGCATCAATTAACTTACTCATCGTTAATATGCCACCCAGACAAGCTACCCGCGTCGAAGAGAGCCTTCTTCCATCTCTTCACTGTTTTCGAATCCTTCCCGAACTTGGTCTCATGCTTAGCCATAGCTCTCTTATAAGCCCTTCTCACTTCTCTTGGTTCCACTTTGTAAAACACCGGCAACACAATCAGCTCCTTCTGTGCCTTGCATTCCATGATCGTTGCCAGCTCTTCCAAACACCACCGCGAGGAAGCGTAGTCCTCGGAGAAAATGATGATCGCGATGCGCGATTCCTCGATCGCCCCAATAAGAGTCGGCGATATTTGCTCTCCTTTCCTGAGCTCCTCGTCATCCACAAAAGTGTGTATCCCTTTCTGATCCAGAGCCGCGGAGAGATGACTAAGGAAATTGTTGCGGACGTCTGTGCCTCTAAAACTAAGGAACACATGGTAAATCTTTTTGGAAGAGGCCATATATCAGGAACTTGGGGACAAAAACAAGAAAGAGAGATTAAGGGTGCGCATGAATATCATTCTGTGCCCGGGCGTTATTTCTGAACAGAAATGATTTTTTTTGATTCTGTGCCCGGAAACAATTTCTGAGTATTTGAAGGCGTTTGATAAACTGTCCAAAATTTCTATTCCTAGAATAGAAAAGAACAGAAATGCGTTTGGTAACTACACAAAATTTCTGTTTTCAAATAATATTTTAATAATATTTTGAATTGTTTAATTTTTTTTTTTATCAATTTTCTTCTTTGGCCATGGCTGGTCGCCGGCGACCGGCCACAGCCCAGGGCCGGCGAGGGCGTCACGGCCCTTGCCGGCCCGGGCGGAGGCGAGGGTCGCCCTCACGGCCGCATTGGCGGAGGCGAGGGTCGCACTCACCGGCGAGGGCGAGGGCCGGACCCTCGCCGCCCGGGCGAGGCTCGGCCTCGCCCGGATCTGGCGAGGCCGAGCCTCGCCGTCGCGACCCACGGCGACGCCGACCTCGCCGTGGGTCGCGACGGCGAGGCTCGGCCTCGCTGCCTCGGGCGAGGCCGACCTCGCCGTCGCGACCGACGGCGAGGCTCGACCTCGCTCGATCCGGGTCGAGGCCACCTCGCCCGGGGGCGAGGGTCCGCCCTCGCCCTCGCCGGCGAGGGCGACCCTCGCCTCCGCCGGCGGCGGCGAGGGCCGTGACGCCCTCGCCGGCCCTGGGCTGTGGCCGGTCGCCGGCGGCCGGCCCAGCCAAGGAAGAACAACACAAAAATAAGAAAAGAAAAAAAAGAAAAAAAAACTGATTCTCAAAATTGTGCCGAGAAACAAGAAGCAATTTTTTTTTACTTCTTGTTTCTCTTCCAAAACTGTTTCTCGGCACAAATTTTTGCAAAAATGTGCCCAGGAACAAAAAGTTTACCAAACGCATTTCTGTTCCCAAACTATTTCTGGGAACAAAAGAATAGAAATTTTCACTATTTGGCACGTTACCAAACGGGCCCTAAGAAGGTTGGCTCTGTTGACTCGATTTGATTCCAGGATTACGAAATATTATCAGCCTATCCCTTTGGATCTCACTCACATTCAGGAGGCTAGAACGAACGTGTAGAGGGATCTTCCCTTAATGGATCCCTTATATCTAGAATGTTGAAGCTTAAAAGGAGTACGAGCACCAAAGAAAAAAACGCGTGAGGATGGCTTTTTGCCTCAAAAGACGTGTGAAGAATACTTTAGACGAGGTGGGGTTTGTGTTAATGGAAGAGGGATGGAAAGATGAAGCGGGATCTCTCGCTGTTCTTGATAAGGATGAGGGTACACCTTGCAGATTTTCAATGAGGAAATCTTTGCGCAAACCGGTACGAAAAAGATGGCTGAGAAACTCAAAAAAAGTCAAGAGCGAGGGAATATGAGAGGGAAGAAGGCGGGAAGATGAACACCTTCGCTGAAGGACAATTTTGGGGTGAATTATTTGACTAGACTGGAGGAAGAAATAAAAGAAAGATGAAATAGGAGCTGAAATGCAGAAGCAGGTTCTTGGTAATTCTACCCACTTTGCTGGACAATTTCGGGTTCAATGTGACTTTCGTGGAAGTTGCCCAAGATATTTCCAAGAAAGATGAAATACCAAGTGTGCAACCTTGACTGCCATTAGTCATATCTACGGAAACAGCTCGTGCACACAAGCACCTTATTCTACCCCACCTAATCAAACTCATTATAAATATAATATTTTTTTTTGTCATATCATTACACATATAATCATTAGAAGATATTATTGATGAATTAACCAAATCACTGCATATTATTTTTATTTTTAATTTACGAGGAAATTTCTTTTTTCAAAGGACTTTCTATTTCGATACTAAGTTTTTTCAAGATACATCCATATTTAGAATATTAGTTTAAAACCTTGACAATAGAGAAGTCAATGAGCTTTCACAAATAGTTTTTCCAGAGTTGAAATAGATAGATTCCTTATAATGTGGAGGAAAGCTTAATGAACAAAGATAATGCCGCTAAATAAGGAAATCCAGATAACAAAAATAAGTAAAATGTAATGATTAAAATAATTCGATCAATAAATACATAGAATTTAAAGTCAAATTTGCTTAATGACTATGATAAAAAGGAGCGATCAATAAACGACTCTCTCTTGCCAATGATGAACCCGTGTAGATAGACGACGTCTTACAACGTTCGATTTTTTACTTTAGGGTATACCTATGATTTTGTCTCAACTTTTTCTTTTTTTGATATAATACTTACAGAAATTAATTGCTTGTTTGAACAGTATATGTTGTTCTACCATACATCTAGGGGAGCGACGACTTAATTTTAGCTAAAGTAATAGTGCCTCGTCACTATAATTTCAACTTTTTCTTTTTTTGATAATATAGTAACAAAAAACGAAACAAAGTATTGATTTGGCTCACATGCATCTTAAGACCAGACTGTGTGGTGCGAGTGTGAGTGTGGAACGAACGTTGCGAGTTATTGATAACACCGCGGCGACTCTCGTCCATCTCTTTCTCTCTTTCCTCTTTCATATCTCATCCGTTCCCCAACTACCGGTAAACAAATTGGACATTGTTGTTCGGCAGTGTTTGGAAATTGGAATGTGTTGCATGTGCTTGATCTGTATCTTCAAGTGTGAACTCCAGGATCACACGCAGAGAGAATCCTAGTGCGGATTATAATAATCATAAACACCACAGTGATGCGAACGCCTTGAAAGTCACATTAACTGGGCATTAATGATGAATGTTCCAAGAGTCCTAGAGGGGGGGGCATCTTGATGACAATGGAATAAGACCATGCTTTGGAAAAAATGGTTCTTTAGAGATTTTTTCGCAGTAAAACCAAACGTGAGTCCTGGGTTCTCGCATTTAATTAATACGATCGTGAATAATGATGACGGAAGTGCAAAGCAATGCACATGGAGAGGGAGAAGGAGATGAACAACCCTGGCTTTTGAATGACTCGTCATCTTCATCAAAAGCTGCTTCGCCTGTCAAAGTTACATTTTATCTATATTTCCGTCAGGAGACAGTGGAGATTTGTTTATGGGATGCGATCGCCCGAGCGTGTCAGGCGCGAACGCAATCGCATTCAAGCTCACGTCGGAGCAGGAAAGCGCCACTTTAATCAGTAATTAACGAGACGTGATCTGTTCTTTCTTAGTGCTCGAGTGGTGGTGGTATCAAGACATGATCCTCTCGGGGCTGGCGTGAGCAGGTTCGGGTTTAGACGAAGTACGACGAGGAGGGTGAGATCTCAAACGAGAGTTGAATCTCCCACCTAACTTTTTCACGCCCCTTTCTTTCTCGAAAGGACACGCGCACTCGTGCAACACATGTTGTTTCTTTCATTTTCCATGGCTACGGAGACAATCGGAAGTTTGCAGATACTAAGCTTGTCTCAATTGGAGACACGACCAAAGAACTTGGTCCCCGCTCTACGTTTTCACGAGATGAGGACAACCCGTGATTTAATGCGCGAGGCTCGACTTCGTTTGGGTCTTTTCTTTTTTTGGCTCATAAAACTTAATGTCATCGCAACAACCCGCAGTGGATGGGATTGTTGGTTTCGAGGCCATTGTTGTAGGAGCTATCAGTTCAAATCACGAGAGGATGCTTGTGCGTGTGGTGTTTGGTGAAATATTATCATTCGCCTTGTTTCCACCAATGCGCACTCCATCCATGGAGGAGGGTATTGGTTTGCGTCGTCTACATTGCGACAATTAGATAGGGAAGATGCAGTCATACAAATTTCGAAATCAGTAAATATGTTGGTGCTTAAAATTGGATCATATGCACTCAAATTCAATCCAGATCTGTGATGCGTTTGAAGTTTTTTTAAGTTTTTATCGTATGTCAGCGAAATTTTCAACTCTTCAACTTCATCGAAACGTAGAAGATCAATTTTCTTTATATTACTGTGCGACCACTGTGTCTATATTTTATCTGAAATAGCACCGAAACATAAATTCAGTCTGTTGTTCCTCTTTCAGAATAGCAAGTAAATGGCAATGCATGTCCAACTTAAATAAATTTTAAGTACTAAAGCAGCATGATTGCAAAATTTATCTTCGAATGGATCGATAGTAATTTCTGGCTAGCTAGGCATGCTCAATGAAACATCCCAAAGAACGCACGCACCTAAACTCGACTGAATCCTTCTACACGGCATCAGAGTCCATCGACTCTATTAAAATCCCTCAACACGTAGGACTTCCAGACGTGCAACAAGACACGTCTTTCGTTTTGCAAGCTGTGAGTTGGGTCCCGATGTCGTTTAAACTGTGATTGATTATGTCAATCAATGCTGCAAAATCAGAAACAAGGTTCTCAATCAATAACGTGCCTACTACGCCCCCTTTATAAATGGAAGTTGGCTATCTGTCTAACCAACTCGTGGACGAAGACTGAAAGGCACTGCTTGAGGTCAGGTCATCGTGTAAATGCAAGAACTGATTCGTACTTCATTTGGCCCTGAGTATGTTCATAGTCCTGCCAAATTAGAACAAATGGCCCAACTCGAGACACTAATCAGTGCGGTCCAGTTAAGACACATGCTAAGCTTCATTCTTTTCTTGGATGGGGCCCCAAAACTAGGACCAAGCACACTATGTCCATACATCATGGTCCACCTGAGTCGCAAAGCAGTTCTTGGTCATTCATGCCTAACCCCATGCTGCGCTGGTAGGTTGAGCGCATTTAAGAAACACTGGGGACACCAAAGTCGCGCCTAGGAAGAAAACTATAATGCAAAGTTTCTTCTTTTTTGTTTGTTTATATGTACACATCTATTTCAAGATCCCGACTTAAGCTCCTGGATCCTGACAGATCCAAAATTTCCTGCACAAATCCAGGAAGAGACTATCTTCTCGAGCATAGGGTGAGAAATAGGTAGATCTTGCCCCGTTTGATCCTCGTTCAAGGTCATTCCAGCGTTAGAGCTTATTAAGAGTAAAATCTTTCAGAAATGTATTGCAACCACTATTAATTCTAAAGACAACTTAGACATATACAATTTACATGTCAGTCTCACAGTCTAGCACCACACTTTTCTTTTTGGCGCCTCGGCAGCAGTGCGTCGGTCTTGTTATGTGCAACATTACATCATTACTCGTTCGATGTGCAGTCAAAAGCCAAAACGCCATGACCTTAAATACACCTGGTAATACTTCAAAGAGGCGCTCATCAACTTTCTATTCATCTCTAGATTTCGAAGTAGACACTGTCCATTGTTTTGAGCTGCTCCAACTCTTCTCCTCTTGCAATTCCAGGATCAATATAACACAACTGAAACAAATGATTGAATCAGGCAATTCAGACCCATAGTCATGAACTCAGGGTTTAACAAAAAAATCCCAGGAAAACAGTCTAACCTGGTATTGTGGCTTCTTCAGAGTATGAACGCCCCTTTTTATAAGCTTCTGCCACCCGGCATTTCTTTTCAGTGATCTTTCCAGCGTAGCTGTTCTCTACATAAACACAAAGATAACTCATAAAATATTTGGCAAGTATGCAAATAAACAAGCACAAGTCTCACCAAACTATGGCTTTGACTATCGTGCAATGAAGTGATCATATTTCGGGCAATTAAACAATGTATGATAATGCCTGAATAACTGGATATTGTGGATCTTGAATATCCAAAACACTTAAAGATATCAACCACTCCACTCTACGAGGAGTAAGAGTTTTTAATTACTCTGAAGCAAAAAGTAAGACTTCTTTCAAATTTCCTAAACCAACGGGCAACAATATCTCTCTCTAACTGAGAGAAGAAATCTCGACTGAAAGTTTTGCAAACTACCGCGAAGGTCAAAATATTATCTATACGCATTGTAATTGTGAGATTCTTTCTCTTTTTTTTCTTCCTTTGTGTAGGTGAATTTTTTCCTTTGCTAGGGCGAGAGGAAGGGGTGTTTAAAGTGGATTAATCTTATCAATACCCTAGGTTCATAATTACTTGCTAAAAGAAATGACAAACCAATAGTATTATTCAGATCTTTTTCCTTCCAAGGACCTCTACCCATTCTCAAATTTTTTTTGCCGATAATATTCATGATCAGTATTCACACATTCAGGTAGAGTTCGAGAGTGCTTTTTCTTAATACATGTTCTAGCATTCGGCAACCTATGTTTTAAGAAGGCTCTCGTAACAAATTTAAGTTTCAGAAGAGGCATTCCACTTGCGACCTACCCAAAGTTCCTTATTCAATTCTCACTTTAATAAGAAGCATCTTTTGTTCGTCCTCCCCAAGCTTCATTAGTCAATTCTGTGTCCTTTGTCCGTCAAAAACATCGGTATAGCATGATAAAACTTCTGCTTTGAGTGAAAAACTTTATACGAAATAGCTTTTTATTAGATCCCTCCATTGCTGTCTTAAGAACACTCCAAAATAGGAGTGATCGGCTCCAAGCTACATAGGTTCCACACTGGGAACATAGAATTTACCCTGTCAAAGGGGGTTCCCTGTATTTGGAACTGAGAACCGAAAAGGGTCCCTTAGAAACCGGCCTGGAACTGGCTCTACCCCCTTTTTTTTACAACTCTATACAAATTTTAGCCATATAATTGTTAATTAAGGATAACATGTCATGTCAACGACCTTAAGTAAATTGCTTAAAGCACTGATAGAGTACCTAGGCCACCCAGATTCGATCCCCATGTCTAACTTATTTGTTATATTTTTTTACAAAGTAAAAATAGGTTATAATCACAGTATAAAACGGGAAACCAAACCGGTCAAGGCCAGTTCTCTGACTTTTTACTCACGAACCTACTCGTGCCCTTGTGAACCGGCATGGAACCAATTGGGTAAGGCCGGTTGGGTGCAGTTCCCGGGTTGAACCCGCCAGTTGCTCACCTCTACTCCAAAGCTAACTGAAATTTCTACTGCAAAATCTAACTAGGTTATCGATATTGCTATCTTGGAACAAAGACCTCCCAATGCTTTCTGGTATCCCATCACAACAGTCTATTGCTCCCAGTCCTAACTTAAACATAGTTCACTCACCACTTTTGGCCGAGGCTAGGACACATCCAACAGTACTTTATGCATTAGAAGCAAAATCACACACATGTCCTGCCTTGTTTATACCTTTTGAAAATAAAGATAAGGGACAGTTCACTAACGCGATAGTGGATACTTACATGACCAGGGTCAAGTACTAAGAGATTGCATTTCTGCATCCCCTTTCGTTGATGTATGACTTGAATCCCAACGATGGTTCTTGAATGTCCGTCATGTTGAAAATAAAGAGGCCTGCTCACAAAAGCACTCAAATGTAGTATTTATCAGACACTAGAGATCCAGGCATTAGTAATATGATCAGGATAACATTATATCAAGGCAATCACTTACGTCTTTCTGCTAATTGAGACACAACTGAAACAATTATTTATGAAGCTTTTATCTGAAAAGTATCTCCACACCCAATCAGTAAGGACCTCCTGACCCTTACTAGATCTGGCAGAACTTATGCCCAGATCCTCATTACTGCTATCTGAAACTTGATCGTGCTGAATGTAAGAACAGCCAGTGTGTCCTACGGAGGAACAAACTTCAGGGGAAATCTGTTTCCTCTTGGCCAAATATCTATCCATTGGGCCACGAATCTGAACTGCATTCCCTTTTTCTCTTGCTCTTACGCTTTGTGAGTCTATTCTAGAACCAGGAACAGATAGAAAGAGTGATTCAAGGTTCTTTGGACCAAAATCCACTATCCTTGCCCGAAGCCCAAAAGAACGAAAAAGGGCAGCACATTCAGTGGCTCCGATCCAACTACTAGAACCATAGATTTTGTGATTGAAATGTTCTGATCCAACTTCATCAAAGCCCCTTCTCCAAGCAATCTCGAGCCATCTCTGAAGCGACACGATATCAGGAACAAATCCTGAACCACCAAATAGCCCCTCTTTCGCTTCCTGCCTTTCCGCTAGTAAGTGAGAACTGAGCATTTGGATATTACGCCAACCACAGCCCCAGCCAACATCCTCAGATATAGTGCTCTGAAAATGATCGATGTAACTACAAAGTATACATGTAGACTGCTCAGCTTCTAATTCAAGACATCTCTCTAACAAGGCCATTAAACCATCTTCAACTTTGTAGAAGCTACTTATTGTTTGCAAACTGACTAGATGGAAGATCTCATCCTCCACATCACTGCGAGTCCTTCCATCACACCTTGTTGCGTCCACTTCAGCAGCTTTATGACAGATTACTTCCTTCAACTTATCTATTTCCAGTTGATTGGTCTATGAAACAAACATTAAGTTACTGAAATTAGCATTACGGGCATGTTCATAAACAAAAAAGAAGCACACATATCTATTGTAGCATACTCCCTTCTTTCTGATCACACTCTGTATGTTGGAAGTTGCACAAAAGTTAACAGCTTTTTATGCTAACAACGGTTCTTATTCTTCTATAATCGGATTTGTATGCTTTCTAAATTTCTTCTCGCTATCAAGATAATGGCGTAAATCCCATGTTGTTCGTTGGACAAATCGTACAATTTGTGCATGAGGCTATCTAACACACAACACAAACTCGACAGCTACATACAACTGCACATTGAGAGCATATATCATCCCATATAAACAAAAACCGGCGAAGACATACGAGGAGGGAACCCACAGGATTACCATGGCAAGAGGCGGACTCGGAGGGGCGATCGCAATTCGCCGCGCCAGCTCCATGTCCTTGGCAGCCTCTTCATCCTCAAAGTGACCGTTCGCATGCCTACATGAACGATTCAAACCCAAATCAACGCTCTACACCAAAAAGGCCCCGCCGGCATTGATTTCTTCAGCAGCTAACATACCATCAAGAACGCAAAGAATCGTTACCTTTCAAGTTCCCCGTAAGGAACGCTCAAGCTACAGAACGGGCAGCTCGAAAAATCATCCATGGCGCATTTCTTTTCTTCCGCGCGCTTCGAGGGCGAGGAAGTTTTGGTCCGCTTCACATACAAAATTCAAATATCAGCGCCAAAAGAAAAATCCGCGCAAACCAGAGGGACGATGACTCGATCAGGAAAGAACAATGGCGACCCGTCTTCTTCGCGTTCCTGTGCTCTCAAAAGGACCGTCAAAGTTCAAAACTTGAAGCCGCTCGTATCCTCGAGCTAGACTCGGAAATCGAAGCGTTGATGCGACATTCGATTTTACTGCAGAGAGAGAGAGAAAGAGAGAGCAGAGCAGAGCAGAAAGGAAGGAGACGGCTTTTGGTTGAAGATGGGCCTATAGGCCCAGCAGAAAAAGACATGTTCTCGATCCATAAACTGTGAGTCTGTGACAAAGTAAAAATCTCAACTTTAGTTTGGGGTTCTTGATTCTTGAAAATTCTTTTCAAGGCTAACATACCTTCACATCTTGGCTTGACGATAGCCCCTTCAGATCATACAATGCATCAGCAAAAGAGATCGAATCTGGAAGTTAGAAGGAGAACCACCCTTTACTTTTCCTTTCGATTTGACCCTTTTAGATGTGTAAAGACGGGCGTCAATCGAATGAAACGCTCGGCCAGACGGGTGATTTGATCAATGAGTGATAGAAGCGGCAATATTACAGTGTCTTGCGCGATGAAGTGTGATCTAACTACTGCAACCGTACGTCATCGTGTGACCGTTCCTTTCAACTTTAATTGCGCATTGCCGCACGATCATTTCATTTCAACCGGATTTTCTAAGCGTGATCCTGTAAAAGGAGCATTTATGCAGATGGATCATATCTAAATTGTTTCAGAACAGTCGAGGTTTTCTCGTTCCCCACAAGTTGTTCTGTGTCTGCAACAAGCCTTGGTATTCTAACACCATAACGAGTCATTTCCAAATAAGCAGATGTACGAAACCAAAGCTATCATAGACTAATTTTGGCTATATGAGTTTGGTACCATTTGATGATACATGAGGAATACAAAGGGAAAGCTAAATCAATGCTCACAATCAGTTTCGCAGTCATTTATGTACACAAACTTGACTCTTATCTTCGCCAATGTCTATTCTTTCCAGTGTACAACCACCTCAGCTGCTCCTATACCTTGCTCTCCGCAATTTGTATTTGCGACGCCCTTTGTCCTGATGGAACAAGGGCCCTTCATATACAACACGAGGTGGAGGTCAAGCTTCTTCTTTGGTCAAGACATGAGCTCCGCTTTTCGAGAGTAGGAGGTTCTTCATTTCTCGGTAACTCCGAAGCTCGTCCAGTGCATCCGAGGTCTTACGAGGCATAAAGAATCCCGAAGCTGTAGCAACACCTCCCTCTTGTTCCGTGTTCAAGGACTGGGCTGAGTAACAACTGGAATCTTGTTGAAGTGGAGCCGCTGTTCTTAACAGGTGAACGAGAATCCCGACAGCGGCATTTTGCGATTTTGCGCCCATCGGTAACGATGACGAAGTGAACTCTGAACCTTCTCTGCCATCACCAGTATTGCTACAGAATGAAGATTGATGATGGTAAGGTAAGATTCAGGTCACACAAATCTCACAAGGACCATGCGAATGAACTACCTCCAAGCTATCCCTGGGATCAGGCCCAACGACATACATTCTCTAATTGATAATTGCAGAAAGTACGCCCCAAATATTGGAGACTGAAAATGGGGCATTACAACTCTTGTAGAAAACAGTATCACTTCACAGATGTACACAAAAATTAAGAGCAAAGAATTTTGGGCTCATCTACACACCAGTCAGGTTTAATTTCTCTGCATATTACAACATACAAGAAACATAATCTTTAAGTATTCTCACTTTTTAAATCTTTTCTGGAGAGGAATACATGAGACCTGGCAGTCGTAATGACCGAGATATCTCAGGGCAGTGAGCAACTAAGCATAGTGCAAAATACAGTCCAATAGATAATCGAACTCCCATCATGCACAGGGATCCATTGGCTAAGCAATTAGCAGATTGTATACCGTAGTTTATCAGAAAGATCTCTGGGAACCTTCAAACAGAAAAAAAAAAAAAAAAGGATCTCTGTGAAGCCAGAAAGCAAACTTTAACCAGCACTTGCATGAAAATTGTGTACAACAAATTCTAATTTAAAAGCATATCGCACAGGCAATCCTTGTTTTCTTAAAGCTATATCATCCCCTTTGAAAGCTACTGGTTCAACCATGCTCAGCTGCATCCCCAATGACAACAGCTTTTGCAACTGCCATTCTAGACTAAATAGGAATGGCTGTACTATACTAAAGGATCCCCATAGTTCCATCAGTATGGTTAGTGTCTTCTTCTATCCTTTATCAAGTAAGAGGCTGACCACTCTTATCAGATGATAATATGATAGACGGATGATGATTCAGGCCAAGGCCCCTTGATACATATGATGAAAACTTGTGCTCTTAAAATAAATCTCAAATTGAAAGCATAACCATTCACCACTCCATCGATCACATTTAAGACCCCATTCATACCAAGCTATCACTCAAAAGCAAACCGGTTATAGAGACACAGAAAAATTCATATGCAGGCAAATGTACAATTGCTATCAAGAGAAACAAATGACCAAAAAGTACCTGGGTGGAGGATCAACATCATCAACATCGAAAGGGCATGAAAAGTCACCATCATCCAAGTCATCTTGGAAAGACAATCTACTAGAACTTCGAGAAAACCCTATGCGCGGAGAGCCACTTGAAGATAACAAGCCCGAAAACCGCCCCGAATCATCTCGACCATCTTTTGTGACCTACCCAAAGGAATTACATTTGGGCTTCAGCAAATATGCTACAGATTGTTACTCTTGTATTGAGAAATAAAAATGCATGGATCAACAAGTGACTAGATTTAAAGACATTACCTTCTGATTAACATAGTGATTATGCAACTCCCCAGATCTCAAAGATTCCTGTTTCCGGAATGATCTGATTCCAGATGAAGACTCTTGAGATGAGGGGTCAAGCCTTGTGTGCCTGGGTGATAGAGGGGGAAGAGAATGTCTATTTGGATCAGAAAAGTTTGGAGATAAGTATCTCGCATTTCCACTTGCTGTTGGATGTGGAATGGCCATGGGAGCGGTCTCCGACCGTACACGATTTTTGCCAACACTACCGCTGGAAAAGTATGTTGGCGGAGATGGGGAAGGAGATGGAGAGAAAGGGGATGGAGAGAAAGGTGGCGACAGTTGATAATCTTCATAGCTATTAACTCTTTGAGATGTGGATCTATAGCTTTGAGCTCGTTGAGAATACTTATCAGTAGGAGGAGATGGAGAACCATAAGCACAGTATGTAGGTGGGGATCCACCAAGGGAATGACCTTGTGTAAAAGGAGCTGGTCTGTGAAATCCACTTGTCCAGCTGTGTGGGCGTTGAAATGGTGCTGAAGAAGGCGATCCTACTCCTCTTAAAGGAAAAGATGTAGGGCGAACACCCTTATCAAAAGAGGGGAACGACCTAAGTGGGTCAGTGGCAGGACTACCGACGTAATCAGTAATAATCCTCGGAAACAATGAAGTTGCGGGCTCCAGGTTGAAATCAGACAATGTTTTACGATATGAAACAGCTACACTAAAACGTCCTGAAGAGGCCTCCACAGGAGCAAAAGTATATTCTTTCATCATCTCCTCCTCTGCCCGTGAGAATGGATTACTAAAGGTAGATACTTTGTATATGAGATCCAAATTACATGTCTGGCCCGATGAACTTAGCTGCCGAAATATCCTATAAGCCGGGAGGAGTCTCATTTGCGAATAAAGAGAACGTAATAGTACGATCAACTTCTTGTATATCTTCTTGTGAAGAGAAGAATCATTGATATTAGGAGTAACTCTAGGAGACTCATAATGAACAACCCACCTTTCTATGACCGTCTCAACGGATGCTTTTATAGCAGAGTAAGCATCCACAGATGATGAATTAGGCCCCTCGTGAACAAGTATTATGTCGATAATCATTGGGTCCATTAGATTCCTGTGCCAAAAGTTCAAGTTTTCCAGGGCAGCAGGGCGGTCTCCCAATACTAAGTTAAACCATTTGTCATTCTTTCTCCCTCGAGAAACTGTATGGTGGTCGCTTCTTTGGTCATTTGGGTGCAGAGAAGGAATCCTCGAATCCAAAATAATGTGCAAACTCTTTAACAGAAACCGTGATACTATCTGATCCATTTGCAGCACCAATTCTACTATCAGCAGGTAGTCCTATCAATCTCACAACACATCTCGAACGATTATAGATTGTCCTGGACCCAGATGAACACACCAGCACCACCACTACGGGAAGTAATCTCACCCTCACCACAAACTTGAATGAAAATCTACTTATATTATCAGGACTTTAGGAAAAAAATTATCTTCACCAGATGCTTCCATCATTTTCCCATGCTAAGTTCCTCTCAAGAGCATTAGTTAAGTTGAATGGGAGAATCATCAGCTCAAGATGAGTAGAAGATACAAGCTCTACGAAACGCGTTGTTCAAGCAGAGACCTGATCAAACAATCCCTGGATCGTCCATCCTCATAAAAACCACGATTAACATAATACTGACGAACAGATCAAGCATAAATCATCAAGAAAAGTCCCTTACTTTTGATCCAACCACACCAAGAAACCAAACCCACAAAGGAACTAGATCGACGAACCTGCTAGAGAAAGATCGACCCGCCACGTCAAAAAAATAAAAAACGAAACTTTCGAGCAGATCCTGACGAGAGAAAGAGAGAGAGACTTACCCGAGAAAGAAGAAACGGTGGATTTGAAAGCGGAGAAACCGCAAGATTGCGTGCACCAGAAACAGACGCGATCGGAGGAAAATTGGGACAAACCCAAGAAGCTCCCCAAAATTCGCGAGCCCAATTCAACTGGAGCAGCAGGCTATCATCAGATCATCGATCCGTCGATCGAACTCGAGCGCGGAGTGAAGAGGCTTCCGACCCGTCTTAGCATCGAATGACAAGAACACACGGAAATTCACTGCCCATTCTCCCATTGGAGAGAACGAACGCGCTCTCTCTCTCTCTCTCTCTCTCTCTGTGACCCGCTTTCTTGATTTTCTTGCTAGTAAAATAGCACAAGCAAGATCATTATTTTAAGGCCAAATCATTGCACGCCCTCGTCAATGACGTGCCCGGAGATAAGAAAGAGAGCCCCCCCAAAAAGAAAGAGAGAAACAAAAGTTGCAGGGCATTATTACCGGTTTCGCGACCTGATCTCTTTCATGCATTAACGTGCGAGCCTCGTGTCGCTTCCTCAGAAAACTCAAGAAAAAGAAAAGAAAAGAAAAGAAAAGAAAAGAAGGAAACCGTGGTTTGTTCTGTACGCATGGATTTGCGTTCTCGGAGGAATTTGAGATCTGTCCTTATCCGGGGTTGGGCTGCACGATCACGAGCTCTGTCGGGGAAGACGATGAGCGTGTCAAATTAGCTTTCCTTCATTTAGCTTGAGATACAAGTTTGTAAGTTTAAAGTTACCTTTTTTTTTTCTAAGAATGATTTGATGCAGTACTAGGTTTTTTGGTCGGTGATGCAATACCAGGTTGTTTTTTTTTTTTGTCGAAGATGCAATACTAGGTTCAAAATTCGATAAATCAAGTGATCCGGTAAGACCTAACTTATTTGGAAATCAATGTCTGATTTTGGTACGTGGGATAAGTAACAATGAAAGGAAAGGATTGTCGATCTGGTTTCCCCTTCTCATTTCACGTGTCATCAATGTCCTGCGTAGCTGCAGCAGTTCTCTGACGTAGATAATATCTCGTTGTATGTACAATATAGGTGCTATGGTGATTCCGAAGGTGCATGACCCCATTGTATCAATCAATTGCATCATATTATCAGAGGATAAGCATGTAATAAGAAGGAACGTGCTAAAGTTGCTAAAGCCATCTATTCATGTATGGATTTTAAGGATATCAAGACTGATCTGTGCACATCAAGTACGGAATCATCACACGATTATACTTAACATCAATCAAAGTTTTGGCGGAACATGGACATGATCGGCACTACTCTGTTCGCTCTAGCACGAGCATCATTTTATTTGCTCGAATGCACGGACAACATTCGATCATTTTAATACTCCATCCGGTTACAAATCCATGTTGTTGAACTCTGTCCTCAAGTCGTACGTCGCACGTAAAATCAGTCGCCCGTTCCTCTAAACAGCGCGACGAATGCCGATTTAACACAAGATCGCTAACACAAACATGCCATTATGATACAAACGACAAGTCCATGGCCTGGTCGAGAAAGACAAGTTGGGTGACCCCAAGATCAGATTTAGGGAGTAATCAAAGCCCCAAATCACGTTTGTCTTCTATGGTAAAAAGCTACTTGATGGAGATCCTTGGCCTTTTCGAAATTGGACTCGAATCATTAAACATTTGAGGCCCACTAGATGCCCAACAACTGCTCATGATAAACTATGCCTTAATTTCACAAATATGAGTTCTTTAACCCCTTTTCTCTACTTTGCACACAAGCCAAAAGATTATCATCATCTTATTAAAATTGCCCTAAAGAGGGGCCTAATAGCGACGAGATCAAAGTCGCTTCCTTCCATGATTAATTAAGAGGGAAAAAGTAATACAAGAGAACCTTAGTGATCCTTACTATCTGGAACTCTCCTTATATTACCCAATTTCTACTCTGAATCAATGAGAGGCACGCAATTATAATATAGTCGCGAAATGATTTAATTATTTTCCGACTTCCTCCTGCACATAGGTTGCTCATCTAACTCTGCGCACTAAAATGACCCTTTTATTATTCTCGTTTTTTTTTTTTGCGGGGGGGCCAAATTTACAATCTATTGCTCTCGGAAATCGCTGGCAAGACGGCAATGCTTTCGACGGGCAACGTCAATAATAGGACCCCGACTAACTCGACCGCAGTGACTCCTGTACCAAAATTGATTATGCAGATTGCTCTACACAATCAATGCTTTCAAAACCCTAAT
Source organism: Syzygium oleosum (assembly GCF_021117445.2). Taxonomy (NCBI): domain Eukaryota; kingdom Viridiplantae; phylum Streptophyta; class Magnoliopsida; order Myrtales; family Myrtaceae; genus Syzygium; species Syzygium oleosum. Next base: position 503,720 of record NW_026607512.1, read on the forward strand.
GCAAAGTAAGCCTGTTGGAAGGGGGAAAAGGCTGCTCTAGAGTTGCTTTAATTATCTCTATGGCCCCCGCCCCCAATCAATTTGCCTTTTTATGAAGTGGGGGTTCCTAGAGGGATGAGAAAGCGCTACTGCCAAATTGGGTTTCATTGCAAACGACAAAATACATAATTGGTGTTTTTGTGATTTCCCTTTCACAAGAAATATTATGGTACCTCGAACAAGATTTGGCCTCCTTCCTTGACCATTTGGAGGCTACCTAGCCTCAGTAAGGACAAACTCAAGAAGCATGGTCCCCCTCGTTGCTTTTGGTTTAATTCGTCTACCAACCTTATTTTTTCATTGTCAATCTTTGGCAAATTTCACACACATTGGTGAAAATAGATGATCGCCCTCGTACAAGCGGGCCGTCATTAAAACATGAAACTCACGTTGCTCCCTCTTTCAACTCTCGCCATGAATGGAGATCCTCATGTTGTGTTGTGTCGAAACGGTGAGGATGTCTATGTCTCGACAGGGGACGGAACGATGGTTTTTTGCATCAAGAGGATGAGCAATTGGCGCACGTGTTAAATGGGTGCCGGAAAAGGAAAAAAATAATTTGATTAAATTAAACACAATCAATCTATACACATAAAAATAAAAGGGAAAATTTCAATTTGGTACCTAAAGTGGGGCTATTTTATCAAAAATGGGTCTAAAGTGGACAAAATGTCAAATAAGCGCCTGAAGTGCCTAATCAGTCTCAAATAGGGGCCCAAAGTGCCCAATTAATCTCAAATAAAGGCTTGGGTTCCCCGGCCGGTCAAATATTCACCGACTGACGAGCACGTTATTGTTCCGGCAATCAGAACAGGAGCATTTTTCGTCTTTTACTTTTTCTTTTTTTTTTTCTCACTTTTCCTTTTCCTCTTCTTTTTTTTTTTTCTTGGTTTCCCTCCGCCGGCCATAACCGGCGCCGGCGGAGGTGGCCGGCGAGGGTCGGGCGGCCCTCGTCCGGCACCGGCGAGGGCCGACCTTGGGTTTTCCTTGCCAGCGTCGGGCGAGGGCGGCCCCCGCCCGATGCCCTGCGAGGGAAACCCGGGGCTGGCCCGCCGACGCCGGCGAGGGCCGCCTCGCTCGGGCCGGGCGGGGCGAGGGCCGCCCGACCCTCGCCGGGACGTCGGACGAGGGCCGCCTACTCGGGCCGGGCGGCGAGGGCCGCTTGACCCTCGCCGGCGTCGGATCTAGCGAGGGTCGCCATCGCCCGCCCAACCCAGGCGAGGGCGGCCCTCGCCAACGTCGGGTGACCCTCGCCCGACCCTCGTCGGCCACCTTCGCCGGTGCCGGCTATGGCCGGCGGAGGGAAACCAGAAAAAAAAAAAAAGAAGAGGAAAAGGAAAAGAGAAAAAAAAAAAGAAAGTAAAAGACGAAAATGCCACTGTTCCGATTGCCGGAACAGTAACGTGCTTGCCGGCCGGTGAACATTTGACCGCCCGGCGAATTCAGGCCCTTATTTGAGACTAATTGGGCACTTCGAGTCCCTATTTGAGACTGAGTGGGCACTTCATATCCTTATTTGACACTTTGTCCATTTTGGACCCCTTTTTGAGAAAATGACCCTACTTTGGGTACTAAATTGAAATTTTCCCAAAATAAAATAAAATGGAAATTATTGTGAAACTTTTTACAAAGCAAGGGATGAGACGGGATCAAGTTTTTCGAATACGAGAGGGGTGATAGGACTGAGTAGATCCGCAGCCAAAAAGTTATATCGTGATTATGAACCTTAGAAAAAGATTTCATCAATAAATGGTTCGGCCGTTAGTTTTCTGTTTTTGTCAAATAATGCGGTAACTGTGAAAAACATGACGAATAAAAACATAATATGTACCATGCCTAAGTTTTTATTAATTCGAATATAATAGATCTCGGTCGTTCAACGGATCTCGGTTTCGACGGTTGAGATAGGATGAACCATGACGCGTCCTCAACCATAGAATCCAACCGAAATAGCCAAGCACATACGTGAGCACGATTTCTCGTACCCCTTTCGGATTCATTGAACCTGGACATTCCCGAATTTCCCTATAAAGAACGACCCTCCGCTTCCATGGCTTCCACAGCCAACCAAAAAACCTCATCATCCATTCATTGGTCGTTCGATTCGATCGAGAGAGAGAGAGAGAGAGAGAGCGCATTAATTTGCAATGGCTCCGGCAATGGCGGCGTCGGATCCCCTGGCGAGGCAGGCCATGTCGCGGGCGGCGAGCGCCGCGCTAGCAGGGGGCGGCGGCGAGGAGCAGGAGAAGCTGAGGCGGAGGAACGCGGAGCTGGAGAGGGAGCTGAGGGAGAGCCGGGAGAGGGAGGAGGCGGCGAGGGAGGAGCTGCGGAGGACGTCGGAGAGGCTGAGGGTGGTGGAGGAGGCGGAGGAGAGGCTCTGCACCCAGCTCGGCGAGCTCGAGGCCGAAGCCGTCCTCCAGGCGCGCGCCTACCACGCCCACATCCTCAGCCTCGCGGACCAGCTCGCGCAGGCCCAGAAATTCCTCCAGGTCGACTCCGTTCTTCCCCGGTCGTGAAATTGTAGCTAGATTTTAGGGCCCTGTGGCTGAGATGTAATCAAAATGCAGTTGTTTTCGTTAGGGAGATTTCGGACGTAGCTAGCAGATTCTTTCTCCCACGACTTGTAGGAGGACGACGAAGAGTTTGATAAGAGCAAATCCATTTCCCCTTTCTTTGTCTCCGTTTCTTCTGGCTTCATGACGTTGCAAATTTCACGCACCCTGAAAATCACTTAAATTCCTGATTGTCGAACTGGTCGTGGACCGTCCTTCGATGGGTAAAACCTCGACATTGGTAAATAGAAAAGCGCCGACTCGAATGTCTTGGGCATAATTTTCGTGGCGCAAATGAAACGTCTGAGAGATTAGTCCCCGCAGGCAAGAGTATTGAAAGGACAAAGACACGGCTGCATTCTTGAAGCCCAACCGAAGAATCGTCAGAGCAAAAACGCCACACGCATCGGAAATCAATTGCATTCGGCATTTGCATCTCAAGATGATCATCAATTTGATTTAACCCACGTACTAGAGACTATAGCAAAGATGAGGGAAAATTACACTCGTACAAGTGTATCTCAAATGGCAAATATTTCTCACGACGGCTAACCAACTGCATCTATCGCTTTCTCGTTCCTTTCAGCTCCGGATCCCTGGAAGCATATAATTTCACGACCACGTTAACGGATACGAAGATCACAAAGGGAACAAATAGTCAGAACGTGTCATGGATTGTACCTCTTAATGTGGTCAAGAATGAGTAGCCTCGGTCCAGGAGGAATTTTCACATCTTGAAGAGCACTGCGGAAGTGACAGTCCAGAGTCATTATAAGATGAGATATGAGCCTTAGAAGATAATTAACGATAAACTTCCCAGGTAATAATGTCCGACGAATTTTCTACGCGCGTAAGTACATGCGGAAAGAATTTAACCAAGAACTTGCCTATCGTTAAGCAGAGGCAAGGTGTTGTCTGTCAAATGGCCTTTCTTGAAATTCTTCTCGTAAGTCTGAAGACCCAGCCTTGTCAACATATTTCTCGTTCTAACATAGTGCACATCTTCCTCTGGTGGTTGGGAGAACTTCTGCCCAAACTGCAGAGGCCCACATGGAATTACCAAGCATTAGACTGCTCCACAATGTCACCGTCACATAAACAACCATGCTCAAATGGTGAGTTTTACAAGGGTCAAATCCCTTCGAAACTTTTAAACTCTCGACTCTTTTTCAAGAAGAAACACCGGGTCCTAATCTTTACCATGTCATCCCATTCTGTTTTAATCAAATCGAAAATGGACAAGATCCCCAGTTTGACTATGTGTAATGATTTGTGGTGAAACTCAGACTGGAATTCTGCTACTCATAACTGCAAAGCTTAAAATTAATATATCTCACCTTAAATAGTCCACCCTGGACGAGAGCAAAAAAGAGTCCTGAAGTAACAGCATTTGCTGCCTGGTTTGGGCCACCCATGCCACTCACCAATGAAAACATGGCACCAGAACCAAAAGCGGCCACCATACTGCGATTACAAGTAAAAGTAATATCACTACATATTAGCTGAGGATCAGCAGATACAGGAGAGTGGAAAACAGGCCACTTCAAGCAAGCAGTCATCTGCCAACCTATTAAAGGACCGAAAGCATGGAGCTAGAGAGAAGATCTTGACAGTTCAGACGTAAACCATCGACCAAGCACGTGATGATGACGAAAGAAAACAGAACGCTAAAATTAGAAAGAAAAGTTTTGAGTGTCGTCTTTAGACATGGCTACGGGCCGGTTTCGGCCCGGGTCAAACCCGGGACCGGCCCATTGACCGGGCCCGCGGTTTGGTACCGGAACCGGCCCGTGGCCTATGGGCCTAGTTCCGGTTCCAACAATTTTGGAACTGGCGGTTCCGGGCCCGATTCCAAAATAAAAAAAACCGCAGCAGGCCTAGGGCAAGTGGCCATTGGCCACTTGGCCTTGGTAAAGGCTAATATATATATATATATATAAAGTAGCCGTTGCCAACTTTAGCCATTTATTATTATTTTTTCCTAAATTTCTTTCTCATTTTTTTCTTATAAATTCTCTCAAATTTTCTCAATACTCTCAAATTCTCAATTCTCTCAAATTCTCTCAATACTCTCAATTCTCTTAAATTCTCTCAATTTTCTCAATTCGAAATTCTCTCAATTTTTTCAATCCGCGCAATTCTCTCTTAATTCTCCCAATCAATTTGCTCAATTCTCTCAATCCACTCGAAAAATGGTAAAAGAACTACATGGATTTTGATTCTTCTATCCCCAAAAAGATATGTAAGGCGCTTAGGGTGCGCATGGAATGCATTCCGGAATAAAAATTCTGTTCCGGAATGCATTCCGGAACAGAATGGCGTTTGTTAAAAAATTTCCGAAATGCATTCTGGAGCGATTTTTGCATTATGGAATAAAAATGCGTTTGTTAAAAATACTTGATTCCAGAATGCATTCTTGATTCCGGAATGCATTTTTGGCAAGAAAAAGAGAAACTACTTTTTGTAGCTTCTTGATTCCGGAATGCATTCTCCCTATTTTCTCATAATTTTTTTTTTCAGAAAATGCATAAAAACTGAAAAATTCTAGAAAAAATCATAAAAATTTCCAGAAAATAAAAAAAAATTCAGATTTCGGGAAAATATGAAATTTGGTGAATTTTTTTTAAAAAAATCAAAAAAATCAAAAATTTCAAAAATTTCAAAACTTCACAGAATAGCTTAAAACACATGTAGTAACCCACTTTGAGTGAAATTTAATTTTTTTGAGCTGCCAAAAAAAATAAAAAATTTCAAAACTTCACAGAATGGCTTAAAATACCTGTGGCCACCTACTTTGAGTGAAATTTAAAATTTTTGAGGTGCCAAAAAAAAAGAAAAATAATAATAAAATAAAAATTTTCAAAACTTCACAAAATGGCTTAAAATACCTATGGCCACCCACTTTGAGTGAAATTTAAATTTTTTGAGGTGCCCAAAAAAAATTTAAAAAATAAAAAATTTTAAAACTTTACAAAATGGCTTAGAATACCTGTAGCCACCCACTTTGAGTAAAATTTAAATTTTTTGAGGTGCCTAAAAAAAAAATTCAAAACTTCACAAAATGGCTTAGAATACCTGTGGCCACCCACTTTAAGTGAAATTTAAATTTTTTTAGGTGTCCAAAAAAAATTAAAAAAAATCAAAAATTTACAGAATGACTTATAATACGTGGCCACCCACTTTGAGTAAAATTTAAATTTTTTAGGTGCAAAAAAATCAACAAATCAAAAGCAGATTTATGTTCCGAAATCAATTTCGGGAAATTAGTCATGTTTTACCAAACAGATTTCTCCTCCAGAAATCAATTTCTGGCAAGAATTCCAGAAATCAATTTCTGGCAAGAATTTGATTTCTGGAGGAGAATGCCATTCGCACCCTTAATGATAATTTATTAAATTCAAGCCCCATCTCTTTCTCTCTTTTTTTCCCCAAATTTGATTAGAATGTACATTTTGATTACATTTTATATTGAATAATTCATTATTTCATAATTTGGTAATTCATTATTTTTTTATTTCATAATTTATTTTTTTAATTTTTATCGGCCGGAACCGGAATCGGCCCGGAACCGCTGGTTCATACATGGCCACAAACCGGAACCGGTTCCAGTTCCGTGGCCATGTCTAATCGTCTTCAACCTACATGCTAAGAATGAAGCTACACCAGTCAGACCAAAAGAAGAATTTGCTACAGTGTCTTGTGAAGCTTCTTCAGAAAAGAAGAAACAAGAAGTTTGATAAAAGAAATAAACACACAATGTTTAATTGCCATGCACCATTGCTGAATGTAGGCACAGATAAGGTATCTAATCATTTAAAGTTCAGAGTGAACAACTCAGCCTTCAACAAAGCTTGGGCTATTGGAGAACCCAATAAGCACAAACAAATCGGAGAGAAATTGATTAGATAAAGCAAATAAGACAAGCAGAGTGGAGAAGAATGACGTAGCAACTTCCCTTCAACCCTTTCAGGGTTGTATTAGTTAATCTCACTGAAGACACACCCCAAGTTTGTCATTTATGGCCATCTAACGATTTGCAACAGAGAATTATGCTCATTAAACAATTTGTGAGAGTATTGTTAATACTAACCACATTAAGAAAAGGAAAATGAACTCTGTAAAATAATCTCATTTGACAATAATCTTTCTACAAACTGAGTAGCTGAAGCAAAGCTATATTTCGCACCAAAAAGGTAAGCTTCTGTCATTATCTAGACTGAAGGAAGCCTAATTGAAACAGTACTAATATGAGAACTGGAAACTTAAACTGCAATGAAATGAGATGGTATTTATTTAACCTGCGACACTCAATAACAAAAAGAGCCCACGACCAAACTCTGCTGCTATGAGCAGAAAAACAACTGTCTAACGGTTGTTCACTACACACATAAAAATAAAATAAAACGGAAATTATTGTGAAACTTTTTACAAAGCGGGGGATGAGACGGGATCGAGTTTTTCGAATACGAGAGGGGCGATAGGACTGAGTAGATCCGCAGCCAAAAAGTCATATCGTGATTATGAACCTTAGAAAAAGATTTCATCGATAAATGGTTCGACCATTATTTTTCTGTTTTTGACAAATAATGCGGTAACTTTGGTTCCTCGACGGTGAAAGACATGACGAATAAAAACATAATATGTACCTTGCCTAAGTTTTTATTAATTCGAATATAATAGATCTCAGTCGTTCAACGGATCTCAGTTGGGACGGTTGAGATAGGATGAACCATGACGCCTCCTCAACCATAGAATCCAAGCGAAATAGCCAAGCACATACGTGAGCACGATTTCTCGTACCCTTTTCGGATTCATTGAACCTGGACATTCCCGAAAAGCCCTATAAAGAACGACCCTTCGCATCGATGGCTTCCACAGCCAACCAAAAAACTCATCATCCATTCATTGGTCGTTCGATTCGAGAGAGAGAGAGAGAGAGAGAGAGAGAGAGAGAGAGAGAGCACGTAAATTTGCAATGGCTCCGGCAATGGCGGCGTTGGATCCCCTGGCGAGGCAGGCCCTGTCACGGGCGGCGACTGCTGCGCTAGCAGGGGGCGGCGGCGATGAGCAGGAGAAGCTGAGGCGGAGGAACTCGGAGCTGGAGAGGGAGCTGAGGGAGAGCCGGGAGAAGGAGGAGGCGGCGAGGGAGGAGCTGCGGAGGACGTCGGAGAGGCTGAGGGTGGCGGAGGAGGCGGAGGAGAGGCTCTGCACCCAGCTTGGCGAGCTTGAGGCCGAGGCCGTCCTCCAGGCGCGCGCCTACCACGCCCGCATCCTCAGCCTCGCGGACCAGCTCGCGCGGGCCCGGAAGTTCCTCCAGGTCGACTCCGTTCTTCCCCCGTCGTGAAATGCGGTTGGTCCTTGCCGCACAATTTTTCCCACGTTTCCTCGCCTGTCCTGAGGAGAGGGGATCGAGATGTATAAGTAAATGTCCGGTTTTGCGGACGATCATTGTCAATTGTAGCTAGATTTTAGGGCCCTGTGGCTGAGATGTAATCGAAATGCAGTTGTTTTCGTTAGGGAGATTTCGGACGTAGCTAGCAGATTCTTTCTCCCACGACTTGTAGGAGGACGACGAAGAGTTTGACAAGAGCAAATCCAATTCCCCTTTCTTTGTCTCCGTTTCTTCTGGCTTCATGACGTTGCAAATTTCATGCACCCTGTAAATCACTTAAATTCCTGATTGTCGAACTGGTCGTGGACCATCCTTCGATGGGTAAAACCTCGACATTGGTAAATAGAAAAGCGCCGACTCGAATGTCTTGGGCAAAATTTTCGTGGCGCAGATGAAACGTCTGAGAGATTAGTCCCCGCAGGCAAGGGTACATGATGGCAATGCAGCAGGTGACAAAAACTGAACTGCAAAGCTTCAATTATTCTCCCTGTATTTTGCTTCCCATCAGGATTCTCAAGTCATAGAATAAGCTCGGACTTCAGCCCGTTAATGCGTATTGAAAGGACAGAGACACGGCTGCATTCTTGAAGCCCAACCGAAGAACCGTCAGAGCAAAAACGCCACACACATCGGAAATCAATTGCATTCGGCATTTGCATCTCAAGATGATCATCAATTTGATTTAACCCACGTACTAGAGACTATAGCAAAGATGAGGGAAAATTACACTCGTACAAGTGTATCTCAAATGGCAAATATTTCTCACGGCCGCTAACCAACTGCATCTATCGCTTTCTCGTTCCTTTCAGCTCCGGATCCCTGGAAGCATATAATTTCACAACCACGTTAACGGATACGAAGATCACAAAGGGAACAAATAGTCAGAACGTGTCATGGATCGTACCTCTTAATGTGGTCAAGAATGAGTAGCCTCGGTCCAGGAGGAATTTTCACATCTTGAAGAGCACTGTGGAAGTGACAGTCCAGAGTCATCACAAGATGAGAAATGAGCCTTAGAAGATAATTAACAATAAACTCCGACGAATTTTCAATGCGCGTAAGTGCACGCGGAAAGAATTTAACCAAGAACTTGCCTATCGTTAAGCAGAGGCAAAGTGTTGTCTGTCAAAAGGCCTTTCTTGAAATTCTTCTCGTAAGTCTGAAGACCCAGCCTTGTCAACATATTTCTCGTTCTAACATAGTGCACATCTTCCTCTGGTGGTTGGGAGAACTTCTGCCCAAACTGCAGAGGCCCACACGGAATTACCAAGCATTAGACTGCTCCACAATGACATCGTCACATAAACAACCATGCTCAAATGGTGAGTTTCACAAGGGTCAAATCCCTTCGAAACTTTTAAACTCTCGACTCGTTTTCAAGAAGAAACACTGGGTCCTAATCTTTACCATATCATCCCATTCTGTTTTAATCAAATCGAAAATGGACAAGATCCCCAGTTTCACTATGTGTGATGATTTGTGGTGAAACTCAGACTGGAATTCTGCTACTCATAACTGCAAAGCTTAAAATTAATATATCTCACCTTAAATAGTCCACCCTGGACGAGAGCAAAAAAGAGTCCTGAAGTAACAGCATTTGCTGCCTGGTTTGGGCCACCCATGCCACTCACCAATGAAAACATGGCACCAGAACCAAAAGCGGCCACCATACTGCGATTACAAGTAAAAGTAATATCACTACATATTAGCTGAGGATCAGCAGATACAGGAGAGTGGAAAACAGGCCACTTCAAGCAAGCAGTCATCTGCCAACCTATTAAAGGACTGAAAGCATGGAGCTAGAGAGAAGATCTTGACAGTTCAGACATAAACCGTCAACCAAGCAAGTGATGATGAGGAAAGAAAACAGAACGCTAAAATTAAAAAGAAAAGTTTCGAGTATCGTCTTCAACCTACATGTTGAGAATGAAGCTACACCAGTCAGACCAAAAGAAGAATTTGCAACAGAGTCTTGTGAAGCTTCTTCAGAAAAGAAGAAACAAGAAGATTGATAGAAGGAATAAACACGATGTTTAATTTCCATGCACCATTGCTGAATGTAGGCACAGATAAGGTATCTAATCATTTAAAGTTCAGAGTGAACAACTCAGCCTTCAACAAAGCTTGGGCTATTGGAGAACCCAATAAGCACAAACAAATCGGAGAGAAATTGATTAGATAAAGCAAATAAGACAAGCAGAGTGGAGAAGAATGACGTAGCAACTTCCCTTCAAACCTTTCAGGGTTGTATTAGTTAATCTCACTGAAGACACACCCCAAGTTTGTCATTTACAACCATCTAATGATTTGCAACAGAGAATCATGCTCATTAAACAATTTGTGAGAGTATTGTTAATACTAACCACATTAAGAAAAGGAAAAAGAACTCTGTAAAATAATCTCATTTGAATATAATCTTTCTACAAACTGAGTAGCTGAAGCAAAGCTATATTTTGCACAAAAAAGGAAGCTTCTGTCATTATCTAGACTGAAGGAAGCCTAATTGTAACAGTACGAATATGAGAATTGGAAACCAAAACTGCAATGAAATGAGATGGTATTTATTCCTGCGACACTCAATAACAAAAAAGAGCCTTCGTGACCGTAATTTCCTGCTATGAGCAGAAAAACAACTGTCTAACAGAGAATGGAAGTGCACAAAGGAGACTCGGCCAGCAATTTGTCACTTGACTTAACATCACAGGTTACATAAACTTAGTTCTTTTTTTTTGTCAGAACATAAACTTAGTTCACGCGTCCACCAATTGGCCGAAAAAAAAATGTCAGACACAGCTGAATGGTATTTTAGTTAGAGTATTGCCGTAGTGAACGACCAAATGCAATAATAATCTCTTAAAAAGAATCCATACACAGTGTCTTGTAAAATCTTAAGCAAGTGTACCTAGATATTACATAGCACTTGCTGTATAGGAACTTATTTTTGCCAAAACTGCAGATAATAATCATCTTCAAGAAGATACCTTCATAAGAAACACCAACTGATCTTTCACTTTTCTCTATATAAATGAATCTTTAGGGCAAGAACATGCAGGTCTACAACCATGACTCGAATTTTTATCAAGTTTCCAATAATGACAACCAGCGATTGGCAATCCAAAGTAAAGATAACTCAAGAAACATAAGAGGGTCAGATATATTATTCCAACCAGAACTCCATACTTCTGATAGCTATAGGCAAGCCTGCTAAGAGCAGCAGAATACTCTGATTGCTTACATACTTCAATTAGTATTTTCTGCAGGGTAACATGCATGAAATTAGAAAAAAGCTAATGTGCAAAAACCTAATAAACTTACTTGCAGGTAAGATCCTATCATATGGAACCTATTTCACTCTTCTTTAAATGAACGGCGATAATAACCCAAAAGGGAGCGGAAATTAAGTGTACCAGATAAGCACCTAAAAACCCTACCAGATATTTTGATCCAGAGAAAAACAAGAGGTAAAAATGATTACCTGGACTGAACATCCTCCTTCCCTCTCAGCCTCTTCATGACACAAGATAAGCCTGCATTGACACCAGTCATGACAGCGAAGTTGCGAGCTTGTACCAAGGGACCTCCCGATAAAGCCTGCAGCAAAGGAACACGCTTACCACATTTTCACGAATCCCTACCCGTCATCGGCCAGTATACTGATTAAGTCAACGGAACGGTCCCCCTTGGACCAAGCAACTGGCTAAAGTTAAAGGCAAAATCTGAAAAGTCGTTTGACACATCTCTTCTCCTGAGCAAGATTTGCACTCTAGATGCGTGAATTCGATTCCTGACAATCTCAGTACTCAATGTATCCCTTAAAAAACCACATTACACAGGTCAAAGAATTGATTGAGATAACATAACAACATCTTGAGCTCACAATGTGACATTGCGAACTCTCAGAGTTCACAATTTGGTCGTCATCATTCCACCAACGCGAGGCAAAAAGAAAAAAATCAATTGCACGAATTCGTGTGTATCTTGTCACTAGCAAACCAACCCGACGAATTCTATTGAAGAAACAAGAAGCAACCCAAAAGCACTCGTCCCAAACGGAAACGAGAGGAACACATAATTAGCTCGAAACAAGTTCCGACCTGAGCTTGCTTGAGCGAGGCCATGGCCTCGGGGTTGAGATTGGCCTGGGGAGGGGGAGCGAAAGAGGAGGAGACGTCGTTGGTGAGGGTCCCCATGAAGGCGCCGATGGTGGCGCCCTGGAGGCCACCGGTGGCGGTGACGACGGCGGCCTCGACGGGCAGGGACTGCTTGGACAGCCACGCCTTGAACCCGGCCTCCAGCTCCTTGAAGCGAGCCTGCAGCTGCTCGACCGGGTTCTGCGGAGGCGCGAGCTTGGACACCATCATCCCCTCCTTGCCCTGCTCCATTTGCGGCGAACTCGCGAGGGTTTCGCCGAGGATGGTGGTGCTCTGCGTCCTGTTGGCTCGGCGACTGCGGTTAAGAGGATAGATTTTAGAGAGAGAGTATGTTCGGCAGAAATTCGGATTTTGTAATGATCCTTTTTCGGATTGTCCGTTTGTTTAAACCTCTGCCTCCGGTCCGACCGGGACCCGCCTCTTTCTCGAGGCAATACGGGATGACGACGGAAACGGTCTTGAATTTTAGCTTGACGTGTAATATGATTTTTGAAATTTTAATTTGTTCGATGTAGCTCACGAACTATAATTCAATATGTATTATGATCCCCGAACTTTTAATCTGTTCAATATGGTCATAAACTTTTGGTAATGTTCAAGTTAGTTCATGGATTATATGAAAATGATCAATGTTAACCTTCAATTAATTCAAGTTCAGGGAAAACAATGAATAATTTCATATAATTTAGGGACAAGATTGAATATTTATCAAAAATTCAGAAATAATATTGAACAAATTAACAGTAAATGGACGATATTATACATTAGGCTCAAGTTCAAGGATCACATTAAATAAATTAAAAATTTAGGGATTACATTATGTATTAGGCCAAAGTTCGGGAATCATTTGAGTCATTTCTTGGATAATACAAATGCTATCTTTTGCAATAGCGTTTAGTTTGGTTTGGTTGACGTAGATAAAATTTCATCTTAAATAAGAATCAATTAACTAATTTATATTATAACATTGATCGAGTCTATGACTAGCCAATGACTACCACCACGGCAGTCATTGTCTCCGTCAATGCTACTATCTCGATCACTCGTGAGAGACGGAAAATAAATGTCATTATACCGTTCGATGGTATATTTGATAAACAACTTGCTTCGGTGAAATCATACTGAGTATCCATAGAAGGGTAGATCTTATTATCATGGGCGGCGAGGAACTCGAAAAGTTTATCTTGAGATGAGAAACGGGGATTCCGAAATCACCAGTGCCGCTCTAATTGTAGCCTTTTATAGGTTTAGGACAGTTTAGATAAGTACCCATTTTAAACAACTAAAAAGAACATCTAAACACTAATAGGCTCATTTTTGTCATGCGCATGAAATTATAAAATTAAGGGTTAGTACCACGAAAAATCTCAAACAGGTACACCTGTGACAAATTTACCCTCGATTTGTTTTCGTCAAATTTTACTGTCAAATTGCTTTATTAAATGACACTCAGCAGTTGACTGATATGTCGATTTTATATTTTACCTTCCGTTTATCACAAGTGTATCAGTTTGTAATTTTTTGTAGTATTAATCTAATAGTTTTCGAAGGGTAAATTTGTTACAAATGTACCAGTATGGGGTTTTTAGTGGTCAAAATATTAGTTTGGGGTGAATTTGTCACATGTGTACTAGTTTAGGATTTTTTTTGGTTAAAAAATTAGTTTTGAGTAAAATTGTTATAGGTGTATCAGTTTGGAATTTTTCTTGGTATAAATCTTAAAATTAATATCTTCAAATATAAAAATTCTTTTATTAAGGGTTGTGTGCTGCTAAATGTACCAAAAGACAATCGTTAACGTGACTGCAAAAAGAAAAAAAAAAAGAATTACTCCAATCCCTATTGATGTAAAAAAAATGAATATCTTAAGGATCTATTTGAGATTTTGTAAGGTAAACGCCTGCGTTATTATGTCATCGACCTTATTTTCTTAAAAAAAAAAATCTAATTCGCCACGCCATGAACACCAGGGGCGGTCAAAATCAATCTCTCCATTGATTTGACTTGGAGAGAGAGGTTTAGCTTAGCAGAAAAGAATAAATTGTAAAGTCACAACATGGTGAAATATTTGAGTGTAATTATTTCACGAAAAATTTAATGATAAAAGAAATTATTTTTCAATAAAATATTTTTCACGAATACAGTTAATTTTTTTTATTTGGTGATATATGATCGAAAACGTTTTCCTGATGTTTGGATCTCATTGGGAAATGATTTCAATCTCATTACTTTATCTCAAGCAAAAAACAAAATCTAATTTTTAATGATTTATATATTTTTTAAAAATCAAAATTTTAATTATTTTTTTTATATTTTTTTTAAAAATAATTTTTATTATTTTAGTTTTCCTTTGTTTGGGAAACCATGGATTTTTTTTTACTTATTGTTGCAGTGCTAGAGATACTAAAATTCGTCTGCTAAATTGATTTTACTAAGTAAGGAGGTACTCTATAATAAATCATTTAAGTTAGTGAGCACGTCTAAACACCAAACAACGCCACTACATCACACTATTTAATGAAGAGAGTGGAAATTAATTATGTTTTGATATGTGGGATAAATGTAGTTTGTGCTGCTCGATATGGTATAAAATCTTGATAACCACTTAAAATTAATTTTCTTCATTTCGTGCACGGGATATATTAACATTAGAAGCTATTAGGAAATGTGTCGACACAAATAAAATGACCAACTTTTGGTTATTACTGATGAGTAGTAAGCTCGGTTGATGAAAGTAAGGTCTGGCCAAAGCAAAAGTCAACAATGATACAAAATAAACGATAATTCACCAATAAAGTCGTTGACAACAAATATTGCAGAGGTTAGTCGATGAGATCCTTCATTAGTCGACAGTTTGAAAGAAATCGACATGTATCAGACAAAGTCATTGATAATAGATTATTGCGGATTTTGCTAAGTGTTAAAACGGTGCTATTTATGAACCAAGCAGAGGTTTGCCAACACATCAATCGAAGACAAAGACGGTGGATTGGTAAAAGCACATGGTATAGAATTGTGGGAAATCACCGTTAGATGATAGAGAATTGTGGTTAGAATCTCGGAAAGTGTAGATAGTCCTATAAAGTTTTGTTTGGAATCAAATACCATTACTTTTTGTAAATATTTGTTAGTGGTGGGATATAAAAAAAATATAATGATAATCATTTGAGGGATAAAACCATTTAATCACATAACTTCTTTTAATATATACACATTTACTTTCGTCTTTAATTTTCCTGCGAATTTACTCTTCCTAGATTTTTTTTTTTTGATATGAAAAACGGATAAAGCCGAAAATAAAAATTAATATCTAGAATTTACAATCCCTGTTTAATCACCTAATAGTATCTAAAGGCTTATCAATTCTAGAGCTAGCAAGCTAGATAATAAGATGATTTCCTTCTAAAACATTACGTTGCATTTAAACTCAAAGTGAGATCTCGATAGTCTTATGATATCTTTAAGTGAAGTAGGGCCAACATTATCAATTATAAGCTCTAGACTAACAAGTTAGAGTCAATCTCAATGACAATCATGTGAAAACCAAATTGTTTTGCTAAATTGTGTCCTAATTACAATGCCTAAAGTTTTGCTTGTGTAGACAAATACATTCCAAAGAAATGACAAAACCACCAAGCTTTTAATTGTTTGTACATTTTCCTTTATAAATCTTGCAACCTTTAATATCTGACGCGCTTCATGTTTCTACTTTCACATCTATTTGCTTCAACGAATGTTTGCTAGACAATTAAAATCAACTTGAATTGCTCATATAATTAACACCTCCTCAGTGATGATTTTCTTTTGATAGTGTCCTTCATGACATTCGAATGATAATGATTTTGTCTGGTATGCTTTCCCTACCAGGGCACCTGTTATAACATATTCCGTTAGATGTGCAGTGGTCATTTCGGAATCTTCTTGCTTGATATATTTACAGCCTCAGAATTGCACGGTGAGCTTTCGTAGCTCGGAGCACCCCATCGATCTGGCAAGCTTTCGTAGCCCAGAGTTTTTTTTTTCTTGCCCGGTGAGCTTTCGTAGCCCGGAGCACCCCATCGACTTGGCGAGCATTCATAGCCCAGAGTCTTTTTCCTTGCACAGTGAGCTTTTGCAGCCCGGAGCACCCCTTTGACCTAGCAAGCTTTCACAGCCCAGAGTCTTTTTCCTTGCACGGTGAGCTTTTGCAGCCCGGAGCATCCCTTCGACTTGGCGAGCTTTCGCAACCCAAAGTCTTTTTCATTGCACGGTGAGCTATTGCAGCCTGGAGCACCCCTTCGACCTGGCGAGCTTTCGCAGCCTAGAGTTTTTTTCCTTGCACGGTGAGCTTTCGCAGCCCGGAGCGCCTTATCGACCTGGCAAGCTTTCGCAGCCCAGAGTCTTTTTCCTTGCACAGTGAGCTTTCGCAACCCGGAGCGCCTTATCGACCTGGCGAGCTTTCGCAACCCGGAGTTTTTTTTGTTTACATGGTGAGACTTTATTTAGCCAAAAGCTTGTTCTTACATGGCATGGCTATCCTTTCATTCAGCCAAAAGCCCGTTCTTACATGGTATGGCTTCCTTCTCGGTCAAGACCATTCTTACATGGTAAGACCTTATTGAATAAAAGGATTCCCCTGTTAGGTGGGTATCGGCAAAAAAAAAAAATCCAAGTCAAATCATCTCTCATGCATCTTTTCATGCCCTTCATGAACAAAATTTAAGTGTCTCTTATCTTTGAAAGGAACCTCTTTGAGCTCCCCTTCAAAGAGGGGCAGCTGTTGACACCTAACTTTTACCTAATCATTTAGGGTTTTATCGAATAGAAAATTAGGGTTTAGTTTTTAACCCCTAAATAAAAATATTTTCATTAAATTGCATGGTATATAGACATTACGTGCATTTGCATTAATAGGGCCTATTAGGACATATTCATAAATAAAAAAAAAGGTTTTTCGGGCCAAGTCAGTTGGCCTATTCTTTTTCTTTCCTTTTTTATCTTCGCGTGGCCCATCTTTTGTTTTCTTTCCTTTTTTATTTTTCGCGCTGGTCGGTCCTTTCCCCCCACGCTCGGCCCGCACACTGTTCACCCTCCTCTCAGCTTGTTCAACGCTTATGAGCATACGGGGGGAGGGACGGAACAGAAGCCTGAACGAAGCAAAGAGGCAGAAGACGGAGCAGAAGCCAGAGGCACGGAGGTGGCAGCGTGATCTGCGGGTCTAGAGATTGGCTGGCCGCGGTAGGCTAGTGGTGGCAGGGGCCATGCGAGCCTGCCTGCCAGCCGGCCTTAAATTGGAGGAGCAAGGGAGAAAAGGGAGAGAGAGAGAGAGAGAGAGAGAGAGAGAGAGAGAGAGAGAGAGAGAGAGAGAGAGAGAGAGAGAGAGAGAGAGAGAGGATGAGAGCGAGATCTGAGGAAGAGAGTGGAGAGCTTGCTCGTAGCCCGGCCGCGCCCGAGTGTTGTTCGACGACTCCTAGCTGCGCCACTCAAGCCTGCGGCCTCCCTTTCGCGCCCACGGTGGATCTCAGTTTTTTTTTTTTTTCAAAAGTCTTGAGTTGATTTCCCGATGATTCCGGCTCGGAGGAGTGCGAGGCGATCGGACACAGTCCGATCTACCGTGTTCGCCCTCATTTGCCCCAGCTGAGCCGGATAGGGAGCGCCGCAAACAGTCGCTTCTCCTTCCCCTATTCTGGTATGCATCCCTTGTTTTCGGGCTCACTGGCCGGAGCTAGCGGTTGTCTAGTTCGCGCGAGTTCCGGCCGGTGACACCTCGAGCTTGATCCTGCTTGTCTATGCGTTTTTATGTGTGAATTTCGGACGCGTTTAAGCCTCGATTGAGTCAAAAATTTCTCATTTTCGCCATGTGCTCCAACTGTTTAGTGCTTTGCCTAAGTGAGATCCTTGCGTCGTTTTCTTTTGTGTGTGATGCGTTTTCGAACCTTGGTGTCTCTCCCTTCCCTTGTGGTGTCTTGATTGCTCGCTGAGAAGTTTTGGTGTGTCGCCGACGAACGAGGACGGTCTGCATTCGTAGATACATGAGCGGGGGCTCGGTTTGACCAGTCCCTCGCCGGGACTTGGCTGGTTCATGGCCGTCCAGCTTCTCATCGGGGCTTGGTTGGCTCAGCTCAGTCTCTGCTTGTGGTTCGGGTGGCGAAGGAGGTTCACGGTTCGGGCCGCCGTCCGGGCGTGATTGCGGGAGGAAGCGGCCAGACAGTCCCTCGCCGGGACCTGGCTGGTTCGCGGTTGTCTAGCCCTTTGTTAGGGCTTGGATGGCCTCGGTCGGTCGCCGGTCACCGCAGCAATGACCTAGGTGGAGGATGCTCGCCGCCCCTCGTCAGGGGCGGTGATTGAATAAGGTTAGGTACCAAAAGGGCACTAGTTGGTTAATTAGTGTAATCAAGTTCACGTATCCATTAAGTCTCTGGTTCGTAGAAGTGAAGCATTTCTCCCGTGCTTTACTTGGGTGTCTAATCGATCCACCAAAAACTGATTAGTGGCGACTCCTAGATGAAATTGATTTGCATGTTAACAACTTAAATCTTAAGTCGCGAGTTGGTATAGGCTTGAGAGAGCTTGAGCTAGGTTTAACTTAGTAATCCATTAGCTAAACCCTCTAGACGACGAGGCCGGATCGGGGAGGTCGCGACAGGCCTGTGGCGAGACTTGAGCTCACCTGTGGCCGGTCATCGGCCGTGGCCGTGGCCGGCGACCTGCTGGAGAAGAAGAAGAAGGAAAAAGCAGAAAAAGAAAAAGAAAAAAAAATATTTTTAAAAAATATGAAACGTATTGCAAAAAGGAAACTCTTTTCCATACTGAACAACGGAAAATATTTTCTGAGACTTTTTCAGATTTCAGCCGAACACCGGAAAATTATGCAATTTTTCAGGAAAATAACTTCTCGGAAAATATTTTCCGTCAAACGAACGGAGCCTTAATATCTGACACGCTTCATGTTTCTACTTTCGCATCTATTTGCCTTACCGTCCAAAAGCAACAAAGAACTCAATTTCGTCGAATCTCATCCATTTCATCATTTTTCTCGAGATATTTCACTTTTTGGTAAAACAGAACAAGAATTTCACAAACCGTGTTAAGGTCGGAACAATGTGTGTTCCTGATCTAATCATTGACTAAAGTGATTGACCCAAACGGATTTATAGATATCAACCATGTCCGTAGAAACTCTTTCTTTTTAAAAGTTACGGACATGCTTCAAGAGTGTAGCTAAGGAGCGTTTAAAGAGCACTAACAAAACATACACAATAACCATTTCAAGATTCACGAAACATTTTTTATCTTAACGGAAATGCACGAATTCCCTCTTGACTTTCGATAGATCTAGACAAACATAGCCATCTTCCCCAATACTCGATTAAACTAACCAATGCACCGCGGACACCCGAATTCAAATGCGCGAAATTAAGATCCAAACAACTCGTTCCTTTTCTTCCGAAATCCAAAGAATCGAGTGCATGCATTTCCTAATCCACACCCACATACATCCGGTCCATACAGCAATAATTATTCTCTACTAAAAAGCGAGGAAGCAGAGAGAGAGAGAGAGAGAAAGAGAAACAGGAAAGGCCACTACGCGCGGTCCGCAAAATCGAACTCGAATTTCTCTCGCCACCACGGCCTTTAATTAACATCGCGTGCCGCACTTGCGCTGTGTCTCTCCCTCTTAAGCTTTTGCCCACAGTATTCTTTGTCCTCTTTCGCTTCCCACCGAAGCTCGGAGGGAAAAGGGGGCGGCGTGCTACGGCTTCGATCGTCATCCATGGAGGGTAGCGTCCTCGATTACGTCCTGGTCCCGGCGGGCCTGGTCGTGCTGCTGGCGTACCATGCGTGGCTGCTCCACCGAGTCGTCAGGTACCCGAACAAGACCATCATCGGCGTCAACGCCATCAACCGCCGCTTCTGGGTTCAGGCCATGATGGAGGTCTGTTTTGCTGTTCCTTCCGATCACCCGGTTCTCGCCGCGGTTTCCTTTTCTTTTGATTCCGGGCGGATGAATCGATGCGCCCCGATGTCATGAAGTTCTCGTTTTCCAGCCCCACAGAGATAGGTTATCTCGTTTCTTCTGTTGATCAGCGTGTGACTGTGCATGTTTTGTTGCGATGGAAATGGCAGGACTCGCCCAAGAACGGAGTGCTCGCGGTGCAGACGCTGCGCAACAACATAATGGCGTCGACCCTCCTGGCCTCGACGGCGATCATGCTCACCTCCCTCATCGGCCTCCTGATGACTGGCGGCAACGGCGACCGGAGCTTCTTCTTCGTCTTCGGCGACAAGAGCCCCCGCAGCTTCTCCGTCAAGTTCTTCGCCATCCTCGTCTGCTTCCTGATCGCCTTCCTCTTCAACGTCCAGTCCGTCCGCTACTACAGCCACGGCAGCATCCTCGTGAACGCGCCCTACAAGAAGATGTCGCCCCACCACCGGCACCACCAGGTGACGGCGAACTACGTGGCCGCCACCGTGAACCGGGGGAGCTACTTCTGGTCCCTCGGCCTCCGCGCGTTCTACTTCTCGCTGCCCCTGTTCCTGTGGATCTTCGGGCCGGTCCCGATGTTCGTGAGCTGCTTCGTGCTGGTGGCCATGCTCTACTTCCTGGACGTGACGGTTGACTTCGGATGGGCCGTCGTTCCGCACAACGAGGAGGAGGACGACCACGTCGGCGGCGGAGGTAATGGAGACGAAGAAAGTGGTTAGATGACAACGTTAGTGGCGACAAAGATCGGTCTATAAATTAAACACTCGACCTAATACGATGGATTCGACTCCCAATAAGAATCTGTCGTGTCGCCTTCATGTGTCGAGTTCATAGATCGATCTTCGAGCATTTTAGTGCATTAAAAATACCTTAGAATAAATTGGGCAGTGTAGGTTTCAATCCAAGTTGAAATGGAGCTGCCCAATACTTTGTCGTTGCTTTTTACTTCTGTCGTCTGTTGCAGCAAGCATAGTCTGCGTACCTTTTCCTCTAGCGGTGGCAAAGAGAAGGATTTGAACTTGTACTGTTGCGTTTCTTTTGCATAATGTTCCCATCATTTCAGCAGGTGATTTCGTCGGGAATGCCTCTGTAATATCATTTCGCGCGGACTACACACGAATGTAATGTAGTGGCTTTTAGGGATGAGCAAAAGGAACCGCTCGGATCGGATGGAACCGGCCAGTTCTGGATGGTTCCCGAAGGACACCGGTCCGGTTTTTGGTTCCGATCGGTCTGGTTTTTGGTTCCTTAGGTGGAACTCGGACCGATTTCTTTTTTGTTTTTTTTTTATGTTTTTACAAATCTGTAAAAAGCCATAATTCTTCACAAACCCTCGTTTCTGTTCAAGTGAGAGAAACATAGATTGCAACAAAGAAATCAGAATGCGATGATCCACAGGCGATTCGTATGCGACTCGTTCGTCGTACTTGATTCAACAACCCTCCTTTACTAAAGAGGTAGGGGAAGGTTTAGAGCTTTTGATTCCTCCTCCAGATTACCTCTTCTTTGAATACATGACAACACAACTTCTTCGTCACCCTATGAAGTTTCAGTCGAAACTCCACCCAGAAAGAAAACAAGAATGGCCTTGCGTCCGATGAAGTTGCACTGAAACAACACGATTGAACACGACAACAAAAACCAGCTTCCACAATCTCAAAATCAGTTCTTTCGAAAAGCACATCAAGTCAAAGCACACCACAAGCAAAAGGAAAAATTGATCAAACACATACAAACGCAAACAACCAATGAGTCACTCATGCAATCACCCAAGTGAGAATGGCCACGAGGCAATTACCTCGAAGCCCCAAAATTACCCGTCCCCGTCGAACTCCAGGTCTTTGCTTTCATCGTTCTGTTAACACTCGTAATGGCTCCTTAGGCATTTTCTGTTAATTCATACTCATTCCGGGAAAATTACCAATTCAGTCCTCAACCTATTGCATTTGTGCCAATTCAGTTCTCAACCTTTCAATTTGGCCAATTCAGTCCTAAACCTTTTACAAACCAGCCAATTCAGTCCTTTTGGCCGGCCGGCGCTGACGTGGCCGCCGGCCGGCGCCACGTGGCAATATTTTAATATTTTATTATTATTATTTTTGAATTTTTTTCTTTTTTTTTTCTTTTCCTTCTCCCCCCTGGCCTGTCCGGCCAAGGGGGAGGCTCGCCGGCGAGGGCACAGCTCCGGCGAGGTGAGCTGGGCCCTCACCGCCGCTGGGCGAGGGTGAGGGCGGAGCTCGCCCAGCCATGGCGAGTTGGGCGAGCGGCGAGGGCCCAGCTCGCCATGGATGGGCGAGCTCCGCCCTCGCCCAGATCTGGCAAGGCGGAGCTCACCATGGCTAGGCGAGCTCCGCCTCGCCAGATCTAGGCGAGGCGGAGCTCGCCTTGGCTGGGCGAGCTCCGCCTCGCCGGAGCTAGGCGAGCTCCGCTCTCGCCCAGCGGCGGCGAGGGCCCAGCTCGTCTCGCCTGGCCTGTCCGGCCAGGGGAGAGAAGGAAAAGAAAAAAAAAGAAAAAGAAAATCGAAAATAATAATAAAAAAATATTAAAATATTGCCACATGGCGCCGGCCGGCGGCCACGTCAGCGCTGGCCGGCCAAAAGGACTGAATTGGCTGGTTTGCAAAAGGTTTAGGACTGAATTGGCCAAATTGAAAGGTTGAGGACTGAATTGGCACAAATACAATAGGTTGAGGACTGAATTGGTAATTTTCCCTACTCATTCCCATGAGGGATTTACCATCCTTCTAATAAAGATCCTGTAATGAATTGTGGATTACATATTTTTAAAAAAAGGAAGTTCCAGGATTAAGTGGACCGGTTCCCGGTTGCAGAAACGGGAAATTGCTCCCTCTGGTTTGGTTCTCAGTTCCTGGGTGGGAACTGGCCCACTCGAGAACTGATCACTCCTAAGTGGCTATCAAGTATCAAGATAGTAGAACGGGGAAATCGCGATCAATTCGCAGATTTCCAAGGGAAATCACAAATGATACAAAAGAAATTCTATGATTCGGATACATCGGGATTTGTTAGCGAGCGTCATTATGAAGAAATTTCTTAAGCATTTTTTTCGGTAAGAAATGTTTTAATCTAATGCAAAACAATTAATGCATCGAGATCTGATATTTTTCTTTTGTAACAATTTTTGTGCTGAACGAGTGGAGTCGTTCACAAAATCGAATTCGAATTTTTTACCAAGGGAAGTAGGTTGTTGTCGTAATGTTTTATCGAAGCAAGTGAAACGGCGGTTGGTTGAAGGCACGAAAGCCGAGCACCGTGGAAGCTGCATTTAAGTGGAGAATCTGAGAAAATCTTATGCGAATCATAAAGTTTCCCCAGAGTTAGTTAATGTCGGAGAAGCAAAGTCAAAGACAGCTTACGTTCCACTTAAGAAAGGAAAAATAACACAAATAACTTCCAAAATTTTAACTAAACGTACAATTTTATTCTTAAAATTTTAATTTATTTAATATAATTTCTTAAATTTAATTTAATATGCAATGTCGTCCCAAAATTTTTAATTTATTCAATGTGATCACTGAAATTTTGGCAAATATCCAATTTAGTTCATGAACTATATGAAAATGCTTAATATTGTAACTGAATATCGGGGTTACATTGAACAAATTAAAAGTTTAGAGATGACATTGTAAATTAGGCTAAAGTTCGGGAATTGTTTATGTAATTATCTCATAAAAAAAGATTAGTGTTTAAGCACGAGACCTTTAATTATTTTCATCTTATGATGATTACACAGATTTTTTTTTTTTAAATTAGAGACATCAACGTAGATGATCAACTACAAAAGGCTATGAAACACCCCACAAATCCCCCGAACCGGCCAAACTCAGACTTAAGATTGGTCCAGATAGTTTCGATCCAAAACAATTCGCACGCAATCGATGGGATCTGAAGCAAGGAATTTTAAGATCCATTGGTACCTTGGTCGACTGTACTGTCATGTTTTGTTGCACGTGAATCTTGAAAATCTATTTGCATATTATCTTTTTTACGACCTTATGCGCACTACGAACGCGCGTCAGCTTATATTAATCTAATTCACTGAGAACGTATCAGAAAGGGACCTTCAATTTCGACTTTTTGAGAGTTCAACCATCTGTGCAAGAGGACAAAGACAGTCTATCCAATTAAAAAAGCATGGTCGATCGCATTTGCTTTGTTTTGTTTGGAGTTGGGACAAATTCTGGTTGCAGAAGATGACGAGAGCGACCGCCAAGACGAGCCCCGCCGTTGAGTTCTAACATGCCAGTTTTGACCATTCCCAGCATTTTACACATCATCCTAGCTACTTGGCCTGCAGCAGATATGTGTGTGGTACACGGCTCTAGGAATTAGCGTCCTGTCCATTGCTTTCAAGCTGAATGGCTTCAACTTCAACAGACCGTTTAGGGAAAAGAACGAAGTAGCATGGTCGCTCTCTTGTTTCTACCACTATGCATTGATCGTTTTGTTGCTGATTGATTGATTCATTACAGGACGTTGTATCTGGAGATGATAAGTAAGACTTGGGTCCTGAAACTTTTCGGCCATGGTGAACTTAGGAGAAAGGAATTGAAACCTGACCGTTTGTGCAGATGCCGGTTAAAGATATAAGCACATAAAGCCCACGATTCCTAACGTCGACAGGAGCTCCAGGGAAAGTGTTCAAATGAATGAAGTGGTGGCGATGTATGTTCTTACCTTTTTTGTCGAATCGATATCAAAGGATTCGCCGAAATCTTGGCGAATGCAACTCAAGATGTATAGAAGAAATAGATTATTTGGATATCAAAACGTCTAGCACAATTCGGTTTTTTTCTTTTTGATCGATACGCAGGAAACAAATTCAATTTCAAATTAAATCTTGTTATAACAAGTGGAGCATCATGGCGTTCACCTCAGGAGCTCTTCGCTTCCGCGGCTTCCTTCCCCTCTTCGGTTGTCGCGACCTCAGCTGCTTCGAACTTGGTCTCTGTTGGCTCGACAGGTGATTCCGAGGCCAAAGTGCCGAGCTCCCCGGTGACGGTTTCAGGCTCGGCACTCTTAGCCTCCGCGGTCTCGTCGGGCTCGGGCTCGGAAAGATCCACCAGTGGGGCTTCCTTCTGAGTCTCCTCTCCATTGCCGTTTTCCTACAACCCATTATCATCACCCACACGCCAGAAACAATCATTACGTGATCGAAATTCGAATCAGCGACCTATACGGGATTGACGACGACTCAGTAACGGCCTCGCGGGGCGGCACGCTTCGACTAATATTACCTGAGGGACGGTCTCGGTGGCGGGAGCCTCCACGGGGAGGACTCCGTCGACCTCCTTGGGTTTGCTCGCACAACCTCCCATGGTCACTCACGCGCAAGGGGGCTCTTGTTTGGGAATGAGTTGTTGTGGGGGCAGTTGGGGAAGAAAGCTCGGCGCTTTTTCAATAAGGGAAGGAGCAAACAGTTATAGACGGAGAGAGGGTGCTAATATTAGAACATTGGAGCTGATGGTTTTTAGGAGATCGTGAGATGGTTGGCGCTGTGTCGAGGCCCCCCTTTGTGGTTTTGGACAGATTGTGTGTATCTGGGTTTGGCGTTTTTCATGGTGGGACGTATGGGGTTTCGGCGGTTAGGGACGGTTAGTCTTTGACAGTTAATGCTTCTGTCCCTCTCACGTTGTTGCAAGAACAAGGTTGGCTTTGGCCCTTTCTGTTGATGTGTTCTTGGGTGTCTGTCTGCCTTGGAAGGATCATGCGTTGACAGAGTGGAAGGACTTGGATTGGATAGGTGCAAAGCGGATGCAGTCATCTTTTTGATATTTGGCGGGTTTTTATTGAAGATCTGGTCAAGGGTTTTCAGTTGGACATGGGTAAAGATCAAATTGAGAGCTCACCATCTATTTTCTAGTGCCATTACTTTGGGCCTTGGGGAATTCGATGCTGTTTTGAGCAATCTTTACTCTTAGACAACAGGATTATGCCCTTTGTTTTCTCTTTTCTCGAAAAGGGTTTTATGTTGGGATGTGTTTAGGAGGTTGAGGTCGGTAGCCCGATGGTAAGAAATTATTCGATTATAATTGCGGCCAATGAACTAGAGTTTGTCGAATAATTGTTTAGACACCACTAGAATCGCATTGAGTCAATTGATCCCGCGAGTCGCTCATATCAATCCCATGACAATCATCGAGGAGTTGGCAAATCCAAAGCGAGCCAATTCAAACAACACGGTTTTTGTACCGTAGAGGTATTGGCCCCATTGGGCCCTTCGATTCGATAAATCGCCTTGGGACGAATTGGGCTTTCAGCCTGTAATTTTGATTCATAAAGTCTAAATTTGGCAATCCTTTTTCATACATAGAAAACTCGTCTTCTAATATCATCGTACCTTATCCCTTAAAAAACAACACCTAATATGAAGTTTTAGAGAAACTGCATTTTTCCATACTAGAGCTTGAGGAATTGAATCATAATTTTGGCACGTGCACTCTCACTTGAAGGGTAATTATACAACCTAAAACTGATTGTGAAGTCTAATGTCCGATATCATTTAATGTCGAGTAATTCACTTTGATTGCCCGGTCGCGTCGAACCCTTTACAGATCCTGTGATTCACTCGGAATCACCAGGTGAATATGCTGATTTACTTCCTTCGGGGAACATCCTACTAAGAAAGCTTCCGAAACTGTGATTGAATCCCTAAAAGGAACAAGAACACATGAACACTGTCGAGAGAAATTCAATGTAGTCAGCTATTCAATGCATGAAAGCGATCCTGCTACCGTATCATAGGAATGCAGATATTCTTCCAATTAAGGTTGTAAATTCAAGCAAAAGGATCAAGCGGGGATTTAGAAACAACAGGCATACATTCCCTAAATCTCTGGATTTACAGAGTCACTTTCCTATCGATGTTGCCTCGTACAAGCTATATAATCAGCCCCCTGGATCAAATCACATCCAGACATTGCATCGCCTTCTCCACATTACACTCAGCTCTCCTATCTAACTTTGACTCAGCAGTCACTTTGCTAAGATGGCCAAGCTTTCGTTCGCGCAATTCTTCATCGCGGCCCTTGTTTTTTCGGGTTTTTGTATGAGTTTTTATGTGGCGATCTTGCTTTGCAAAACGTGAAGTGACTATAAACTTGCTTTTTTACCGACGTTTCTTGGTTGATGGAAAATTGCAGCCATGTACGTGAGGCCTCATGGAAAAATAGTGAGGTTGGACCCGATTTCGTGCCATGAGTTCACAGAATTCCGGAAGTGTACTGACCAGGCTCCTGTGGCAAAATGCAAGAGCGACCACGGCGAAGACCTCTTCTAGGATGTGTTCTGCGGGTGCAGGTACGTCACCGGCCAGTAGGACTGTCATTGCTACTATCGCCGTTTAGTGCTTGAGCACGCGCGCGTCACGATCTCCGTTCGATCTGCTTTGTTGGCGCGATGCCCCATAACAAGGCGATTCACTCGAATTCTTGAGTTGGTCAAGTAATATTTGGTCTCTGGTCCTTATTCCTATTTTCTCGATTTCCCCATTCAGCAATATCTCCATGATTACCTCGTGAAGACGGTCGACTGCAAGTTGGGATTTTTGCCATTCCTAGAGACAAAAATTAACTATGATGATAAGGCATGTCGTCGTCTATCGCGGTCAGAATTGATCAATAGAACGACAACTCTAATCGAGTTAATGACTTGTAGCTAGCGTCGCCCCTTTTTTCTTGTCGGCACGAGACCTTTATGGCCAAGTCCCAAATCTGCCTCGAATTTTTTTTATCTCAAAAAATATCATAAACTTTAGGTCTAGTCTCAAATTTGCCCTGATCGTCTTTTAGTCTTAGAAAAAAAAAAATCCAAACTTTAAATCCAATCCCAAATCTTCCCCAAATTTTGTTTTGTGTAAAAAAAATCACCAAATTTCAATCTATTTTTAAAAATCTATCCCCATAATCCAGTCGAAACTTGACGTGGCACTTTCACGCTGATAGCAAATCCACACTCAGCAAAGTAATGTGGCTTTTTTTTAGATAACGAAAAGTCTGGGACAAATTTGGACTGAGCCTAAAGTTTTGGATTTTTTTAGACAAAAATTTTTTTTTTTGGTGAATTTTTTATTATCCCTAACTTTCATATCCTAGAACGGTTTTATTTTTGAGAATTTCAACAATCTTTATTGGGTTGGATTTGTTATAGAAGTGAAAATGCGACGTCGGTCCATACCTATCGCCCTATTACTTTGCTGATGTGGATTGTTATCGACGTGGAAATGACACATCAAGTCTGGACTGGATCACGGGTTGGGTTTTTGTAAATAAATTGAGATTTGGTGATTTTTTTTTACAAAAAACAAAATTCGGGACATATTTAAGACTAGAATTAAAATTTGGGGGGGTTTTTTGAGACAAAAAAAAGTTTGGGGCAAATTTGGGACTGACCCTAAAGTTTAAGGTTTTTTCTGAGACGAAAAAAAGTTCGGAACATATTTGAGACTTGACCAAAAGTTTAGGATATTTTAGGGAATTAGGCCTTGATTTGAAAGGTGACAACACTTTACATCTCTTCTCATAGCGAGATTGGCAATGACGAACTAGTACCTTAGCGTAATGCAACGATACGAGACTCTAAAGATTTTCTTTTTCCACTAGAGAGGAATAGTAGTCCAACACACGACGGACTATGCTACATGTGGGGTTTTGTTGTCATCTAGATCGACATAACTATGCTGTTCACTATTGGGTGAGCATGCGTGAAAATATTCTCGTCTCGAAAAAAACCTTGGAAAAACTTAGTCCAGTTATGATAGATGTCTTAATTGCTTTAGAACTTATTGGCATGTACTTACTTGTTAAAAGCCAAGAAATATTTAACTTGTATTCGAATTAGTTGAAACCCTTCAAAACATGATAATATATGTCTGTGAATTCATATGGGATAATGATACAAATGGTCCCTAAATTTTGACCCAATATGTAATGTGATCCATGAACTTTTAATTTATTCAATGTGATCCCTAAACTTTAATACGATGTATAATGTGGTCTCTAGACTTTTAATTTGTTCAATATGGTCCTTGGACATGTAATCCCTGAATTATATGAAAATATTTAATATTATCCTTGCATTAATATAAGATCAGGGACAATATTGAACATTTTTGTATGGTCTAGAGACTAAACATGATTTAACAGATTGAAAGTTCGGAGACCACATTGCACATTGAGTTAAAGTTCATGGAGCATATTGAACAATTGAAAATTTCATAGACTACATTACACATCGGGTCAAAATTCATGGACAATTTATATCCTTACAGAGTTTCCGACCAAAAATAAAAGAATTCATATGATTTTTTTTCGTAATAACATGTATTGTATTTGAAAAATTTATAGTTTTTGTTCAGTGAACCAATCCAAATCCATCCCAAGCCAACCAAGCAAGCAAGCACTATCTCCTCCCTGTCACTATCATAGAAGGAAGCTAGGAATACAAGCCCCAGATTTCGAGTAAGGCCAGGCTTCTAGAGAAATTGAATTAATCAAAGACGACGACGCCGTCCAGAACGGAAAAAAGTATATTAAAGAAAAGGAAAACAACGACGGTCGTTCGAACGTCAAGCGCCGCAGGTTGTCCAACCGCCGCGCCAACAAACGACGACGACGACCTTTTCTTGGTCTCTCCGACGTTCGTCCTGGAACTCCGTTTTTCATCGGATCCTTCGCGTTCGAGCCCGAGAATAGATCCCTTTTGCTCGACCCAGATCGCGTTGTTCCCTTCTTCTTCACCTCCGAATCTCTCTCGTGGAGCCTCGCACTGTTTCGCCCCCCTTTGAATTTTCTTGATCTTGGGCTCCGATTCAAGGCGCGAGCTTTTCCTTCGGAGAGCTCGCCGGAACCCTTGATCATGGGTGATCCCCCGGTTCCCAAGCTCCATCTCGTTGTCGTCGCCGCCCTCCTCTTCTTCTCCGCCGCCGTCGGATCGGAGGAGGAGCCGCCGCCGCGGATCTCCGGTTCGGCCATCAGATTGCCCACCGAGGAGGGCGACGGCGGAGGCCTCTGCTCCGGGGCGGCCCGGCCCGGCTCGTGCCCCGTCAAGTGCTTCCGTGCCGACCCGGTCTGCGGCGTGGACGGGGTGACCTACTGGTGCGGCTGCGCCGACGCCGCGTGCTCCGGCGTGGGAGTCGCGAAATTGGGCTACTGCGAGGTCGGGAGCGGCGGGTCGGGTCCGTTGTCGGGTCAGGCGCTGCTCTTGGTCCACATTGTTTGGTTGATTGTGCTAGGGTTCTCGGTTCTTTTCGGGCTTTTCTGAGCATAATATGAGAGGCCAATTGAATTTTGGCGTTTTTTATTTTCTCTCTTTCTGGGGGTGCTTTTGGTGCATGTAAGAGTTGGATGATTCCATGGAAGTTAAAATTCTTTTGTTCATATTGATCATTGATGATGATGCATCCATTCATTTTCTGTATCGTCTTGTGAAATGCTCGTAAAGTTCTTAGTTGTGCATAAGTTTGGTCATTGATCTGTTGCAAATCGCTGAGAATTCTTATGACGAGACTGGTTTTCGTACCTTGTTTCATCGATGGAAAGAAATTTGATGAAATTCTGCTGGAAATCCTTATTTAGCACCATCGGATAGGGACAAATCGATTGCTGTGTTTTAGTTTCTTGTAAGCCTTTTCAATCGTCAAATTCTGGCCATCTTCAAGGAGCGAGAAGCATAGATCCATAGTTTATGTCGGTTAATTCATGATGTCCGTCTTGGTTTACAGTGAAGCTTGAAGTATTTGCTTCAATCGCCTCTTATTTGCTCGTTGATCGGGTTGTAGAGGAGTATCGCTGTGTTCTTGGGCTGTCAAATGTTGATGGAGAAACTAATGCATATGTTACTCCTACTTGGTGTGATGATGTGGCTTAATTTTGGAAATTGCTTTTGGTGGATGTATAATTACTGCCTTACTGGGGAAATTGTTTAGTAAAATCTGTACTAGACTAGGTACAGGAGCAGGTTTTCCTTGAACTTTGAGGCGAACATAAAAGAGGAGCAGAGGATGCAAGGAGGAGCTACAGTATCTGTGCTATTCTTCGGCTAGCATTAACCATAAGGTGGCTCAAGAGCAAATGAAAGGTACTGTCAATTGTGGAGTTCGTACAAATAACAAGTGAGAAAAGCATAGGTGTTGCCTTCTAGATCAGGGTACAACTTCACATGCTGAAAGAATGGAGTAAATTTTTGTCTCTCTCCCGTCCCGAACACCATGCATGCCAACTGTCTTAGAATGTTCTTTCTTGCACTGCTCCTTTGCCTCCATCAAGAGGCAGAACAGTTAGAGGCACTATTTGAGTGGTTAATGGACACCTGTATCATCCTTAGCTACTGAAAACTTATATATCCGAAAAGTTTGATCATATCGTGTCCATAATTCGGTCCCTGATTTTGGTATCTATAGTGAACTCCTTAGTTATGGCCATGTTGTCGCAGAGAACGTGTACAGCATATTGCGGGAGCTTTTAAATCAGTGTCCGATTAAGTCAATAGAAGTTGGAAGCATGTATTTGCTTTTTCCTAGCTGAAACTGTTTTGCTTTACCTACAGCCTCTGCATCAATGTTCGAGCAGATTTAGCTGTAAATATTGTACAGAGAAGTCATGCAACTTTGCTATTGTCACTTTTGGATGAGTATGCATAGACCAAGTTGCAGGCTGATGGTCATCAGAAAATTATTCGTGCCAGTCGATAAGAAGCATTCTTACCACTAGTATTGGGTATGACATGGGAGTCTCACTATCCTGTCTCCACCTCGCGTGTCCATTAGAAAACAGACGTATCAACGCTGACTTTGGTGCTGTGCTGTGGATAGTCGTTGCTTTTGTTTGTAATATCTTGCTTCTCTCTGCATTTTCTGATGACATGTGGACGCATAAAACGAAGGCTCATGTGGTTTGTCATCTTTTCATTTCTCTTTTGAGAGTTGAGGAGGCCTCGCAAGTTTTCATCGACTACGGACATGTAGCACAAACATTACTTCAGCTTAAGGCATGAAACTTCCTTGGACATTCGATCTCTTTTTAGCACGATCACGAGACCAGAGTCTAAATTTTAGATGGGAATATTCAATCACCCAACATTAACAATCAGTGATCGTGTCTAATCATCATAACATCAGTTGTACCGAAGTCTTAAGATATCAATTCAGAATCTCCATATCTTGCAATGCGTAGAGATGGAGTCTTTCAAATCTAGCAGCTTCCATAGGGCCAGAAATCACAGGAGAGGTGCACAAGAATAGCCAGCGCAGAGACCTGTAGCGCTGCTATAAGGGAACAAAGCGACAGGTCGACTCGGTGGCAGCTCAGGAATCGGTCTGTCAGTGGCCAGGAGATCGACCGCCTCCTCCATGCTAGGCCTACCTTTACTCTCATTCAGGGTACACAGCAAACCAATCTCCAGAACTCGAATAGCTTTTTCGAGGTTGACCAACGAGCCCATCCGTCGTATCAAACACCTTCACCTTCTCGTTTCACTCATGCATTCTCCATGCGAAATCCAGCAAATCGTTCTCTTCGTCTTCTTTCACTTCCGGGTCGCTCCTCCTCCTACCTGCAATGACCTCCATGGCAAAGACCCCAAACTCAAAGACATCGGCCGCTTGACTTGCTGCTGACTCGAACTTTCTTGATCCTGAATTAGAGAGCACGGATCCAAAATCCCCTAATACAGCACGGAAAGTGACGTCAAGAAGGACACTGGTCGTCTTCATGTTCTCGTGTGCAAGTTTCTTTGAATGCAAAAAACTCAAAGCTTCCGCATATCCTTGACGACCTTGAACCGCCTTGTCCACGGCAAAATGCCGACTCCAACTATCAAGACCTCCATTTGGGGAGAAATGGTGACGAATACGACTGATGGCGCAAATTCCTTTCAAAATTCTTCGCCCTTCTAATCCATTTGAGTTCAAAAAAATCAGCTGAGAACCGCTTCACAGCTCCGGGCCAGCCATTCGGTAGCTTTCCCCTTTTAAAGAGAACCTCTTTAGTCACTTCCTAAGTTCCTAGTGCTTCATACTCGCCGAAACCTGGCGTTGCACTGGATACATCCTTGACAGTGAACCTCCGTGGCTTGTTAGGAAGCCTTGGTCGTTGTATTTCTTCCGGCATGATGATGGTGCTCGGTTTATCTCCTCTGCGCTTGCTATCATAGTACAAGCTAATTAGAACTGCGAAGAGCCAGCACCGCGACGGCTGCAAAAATCCAAGAAATTGCTAGTTGGTTCTGTTTGGTCTGGCGAATTGATTAATTTGCTTCTAAGCTAATCAAAAGGACTATAAAGGAGAATATGCATAATTAGTAATCACTCGAAATGTTTGCAAAATGAGGCACGCAAGGAATATCACTGATTAACCCAAGGGATTGACTCATTCTTGATTGAGAAGTATAATTGATGCTTATACAAATTAGGGCGCACGAGAAGAGTTCAAATCTCTACTCCACTAAGGGTACTAAGCTCTGTGTTTGAGCAATCCCCCGGAGTTTGCTTCTTGTTATATGGAGTCCAAGAGGTTAGTGGGGTATTTCATGGGGTCTGGAGTTTATTTATGTAAGATGGGTCTGCACATCTTTACCCAAAAAGAATACTAGAGGACTCTGGAGTATTTCAGTATGACTTGTTACAAGAAATAAGATATTACGACTAACCGACAATAAGATGTGGGCCGTAAGAAGATATATATACATACCCACACAAACAATCGGGTCGTGCGTAAGTATCCTAGAAGAGTTTACTACACTATTTCTAATTCAATTTTCTAATTTTTTTTTTTGTAAATCTCAGCTAGAACAAGATACTATCTTTAGGACATTGGAGTCCATTATGTACAAAATTTCATCTTTATATATGTATGGAAACCATATCTTATATTTACTAGTTCAACAAAGAGGAATATTTGGTAATTCATAAAAACTTTTTCATGACTATTCTTAACATACACTGCCGTTGTAAAAATATTTTTTTGTTCACAAACGGTCTTATCCACCCTTAATTTTGCGGTTAGTTAGTAAGGGAATTGGTAATAAGAATCCTCAAATCAAGGGTGGATCAGAATGGTTATGTAAAGTTTTCTTTACACCGACAATGCATGTTCTAATTCTCCCTTTTACAAAAACAATGTTGATTAGATACGTGTGTCTCTGTGATTAACTATTAAATCCAACCAACTCGATGAATCAGACCATGCAAAGTCCTAAACGTTGGAGCTGGCAAAACGAGAGAGAGAGAGAGAGAGAGGGCCTCTGCTTTTTATGTCGGTGGTTGACTATACTTTATTTATCGCATTTGGCAAACCAATCAGTCTTTTTCATAGGTTTTTTAATCATACTTTGATCCCCGTCACTGTGGTTACCATACTTTTCTACATTAAAGATGATCTTTTATGGTAAATTATCATTTTTAATGGAAATTTGTTCATCAAATGGTATTCTAAAATCTTGTTAGATTTTTGAACGAGCGAACCGCGCCCCGTGCATGACCTCACTGGTTTGCTTCCACACAAAATTTAGAGTATCAATCTAAATTAACTAAACAATTTAGCGTACCTTCTTTGTTATCCTCTTCATGATCTTTACCTTTCTCCATCAAACGTGCCGTCTCCATTTCGATCTTGATATTCAAAGCTTGATTGATTTTTTAATAACAAATATGGCATGCTTACAACTTCTCGAGTAGATTAACAGGTTGTTTCTTTTTTTTTTTTTTCTCTTGTACAGATTGGAAATTGTCTAGATTTTCAATTTAATCGATATATAATTGGTCATTAAACTCCCTCTGATAAATATCAAAGAACACGCCATGTTGCTACCAAACCTTGATTTAAAGAACACTTCAAAGGATCTCTCTCTCGTACGCAAGAGCACAGTCATTTTGTCCTGACAGACTGTGGTTTGCTCCTACTAAGGCATGAGAAAAGCTGCAGAGCTTCCTATTCAGTGGCACCCCCGTCAAAGCTGGTTTCTCTAGGCGTTCATAACGGGGGACGAAAAAGGGGGAAAATGATAAGGGAAACAATCATTGTCCATACTCTATTTTCAGGAAGAAGTGTAGCCCTTAACCTGTTTGCAACCATTGAATCTAATGAACTCCAATCGGATCGTTTTTCTATCTAGAAGGACTGATTAACAATGTGTCGTGCAAAACATGAAAAAGAGATGCGACGTGTCGATTTTGTTGGACGACACCGCGAACTTCACCAGGGAGAAGAACGCCTGCCCAAACGCCAATTCCATACGGGGAATCAAGGTG
Source organism: Syzygium oleosum (assembly GCF_021117445.2). Taxonomy (NCBI): domain Eukaryota; kingdom Viridiplantae; phylum Streptophyta; class Magnoliopsida; order Myrtales; family Myrtaceae; genus Syzygium; species Syzygium oleosum. Next base: position 539,084 of record NW_026607512.1, read on the forward strand.
ACCGACACGATCAATTCCCAGCTGGAGAGCAAGTGCGCTGGGGTTGTGTCCTGCGCTGGCAGTCGCTGCATGAGATTCCGTCGTTGGACTTATTTTTTAGTTAGGTGGTCCAAATTGGATAGTCTCGCTTGGAAGAAGAGACTCAACCACCGCAAACCAAAGTGCTACTAATAGCAACATTCCTGCCCCAAGTTTGAACCTTAGCGACCTCATCTCTGCCTTCTCAAACAAAGGCTTCACAGCCCAAGAAAGGGAAAATTATCCAAAAAGTCCTAAACCTATTACACTTTTGTCAATTCAGTCCTAAACCTTTTCACTCTTCTTGCTAATTGAGTCCATCCGGCAAATTTTGGCCAACCGGTGTTGATGTGGCCGCCGGCACCGTCCGGTGAAGCTAACGTGGCAATTTTAAAATATATATATATATTTTTTTTCTGTCTTCCTCCCTTTGGTCGGTCTGGCGACCAGAGGCCCGAGCCAGCGAGGTCGACCTCACTGGCCTCTAGCAAAGCTCGCCCAAGTCGGCCACTGGCGAGGGCGAGCCTTGCCCGCCTCTGCTAGGCCGACCTTGCCCAGATCTGGCGAGGTCAGGCCTCACCTAGCCACGGTGAGGCCGACCTCGCCGTCGCTAGGTTCATCTTGCCCAGATCCTCGCCCAGATTCGGTGAGGTCGAGCCTCACCCAACCACGGCGAGGCCGACCTCACCGTCGCTGGTTCACCTCGCCAGATTCGGCGAGGTCGAGTTTCACCTTGCCCGGCGATGGTGAGGTACCTCGCCGTCACTGGGTTCACCTTGCTGGCCCGCGCCTCTGGCCGATTGCTAGCCAGAGGGAAGAAGGCAGAAAAAAAATTCAAAAATTCAAAAAAAATATTTAAAAATTGCACCGTCAGCGTTGGCCGAACGGCCAGCACCGGCCAGCGGACACGTCAGCATTGGTTGACTAAAATTGGCCAGATGGACTCAATTGGCAAGAAGTGAAAAGGTTTAAGACTGAATTGGTAAATCTAAAAGGTTTAGGACTGAATTGGCAAAAGTTTAATAGGTTTAGGATTTTTTGGATAATTTTTCCATCACAAAGAAATGGTGCCATTCTTAGGTCATTGTATGTTTTTTTTTTGCACCTTTTAATAGAGAATTTATAATACTGCTCCATTGATATATTGAAATCAATTTACAAAAATTGTTCGATTGTTAACAGGATTGCACACGATAGTTCAAGCCCGATGCTTGACTTTTCGGGACCAGCTTTACAACGAGAACATCAACACAACGTCACTAAAAGCAAACCGCCCGCGCTGTGGAGGTGACAAAAACCTCTCTCCTCTCGACGTCACAAGCCCGACGTCCTTAAACAATGCTTACTTAGTTGAGAATAATAAAGTGGAAGAGAGAATTGTGAAATTTTCTATGTATTTCAATAATATATATTAATGAAGAATACATTGGCCTATTTATAAGTTTCATTATATGACTACTCTAATATAATATCTCAATCAAGATATATACAATTAAAAGGAGATATACGTGCAATACACTTGCAACATACTTATAATCTTGTGAAATACAGATAATCAATAGAATTATCAAATATCTATGATATAGGAAATTATCCAAAATCTCTAATTATCTCTAACACAAGAACTTGCATATCCAAAAGGGTCTTCTTCACTCAGAGCATCAATTGTTCAGTAATGGTTCCACGGACACTCGAGTGAATGCTTACAACAGTAACTCGACAACTTTCATGACAGATTTTGCTAATGCCATGGTGAAGATGGGTAATCTCAGCCCGCTCACCGGTTCAAGTGGTCAGATTAGGAAGAACTGCGGGAAAGTCAATTGATGTTCGTTCTAGGTTTTACTTTGCATTTCTTATGTTTTCGAGTTTATTTCGATAATACAAGGTTCACCTTATTGTCTATCTTAGATGGTTGATCCCCTTTTAATATCTATCTAAACGTGCATAAAAGTGGTGCTCATGTGGTTGTGGCACGTGGCGTGATTGCAAATTCATTATTTGCCATTTCAATTTATTTAACTTATGTTAGAATTAAATCCAACCAAGCTTTTTACAACTAGGGATTCACGTAAAGCAAATTATAATAGTAAGAATTTGACAATTCCTTTCCCTTCCGGTGTTTTTTTTGCCGTGGGTCTCGTTAGGCCAATGTCGTACCTAACTTTCAACATTATTACACTCCAATAGTGTTTCTCCAAACAACAGCAAAGAAGGAACATATGAAGACTTTGGGGTAAAATCTCATACAGAGTCATTGAAGACTAAATTTAGTGGATTTTGCAACCAAGCAATTAAATTTAATCTTAATTACTCAATTTACTAAAATTTGATTTCTTTGCAATCGATACAATTATTTCCAGCGTAATTCTCAACAAATCTTAGCTACAATAATTCTAGAAAATAACAAGTCTAACTTAGAAAGTAGACCGTATTCCAATGAAATACGTATAAATATTTGGCGACACAGGCTGTATAACCAAAAACCTACTTATTTCACTTGCCGATATGTGTGGTTTTACTTCAAGCAAGTAATCAACTGATTATCTGTGGAGGTCGATGTAAAATATGTAAATAAAAGCAACATAGTCTTTGTAGTTAAGAATAATCCTTAAAGCTTGGCCGTACCTTTCTACACCTTAAAACTTCAAAAGAATTTTTCCTTTACTATTCTCACTTTCCGATCCTTGAATTGAAAGGCAAGATTTCATCTTTCTTTAGAGTTACAAGGTGGTTAGAGCTTTTGATTGTTTAAGTTTTATTCAGGATAAGTGAAAACTCTAGGAGCTAAGTTAGATTGATATACTTTTGATTTGGTTGGTTGATGTATGTAAATTTTAGTTTTAGTTAACTTTAGTGATAAGTGTGAGCATGTTTAATAGCAGTGTGTTGAGATGTTGTGATGATTTGATTTGCATTGATAAGTTCTTACATGTCACGATGTGTTTAATGGATTTTCTTGAGTTGTGGTAACATGTATGTGAAAATGATGAAATCGGGCTTGAAAGTGTTATCTTCGTAATATTGACTCTTACCAGGTACACTCACACGCTGATCATATTTATGTTATGTACACCACCAGCTGATCATATTCACGCTATGTACACCAGTACCTACTGTTCATATTCACATTATGTACATTAGCCGCTGCTTTTATTCACCTTATTATCAACCCTTGCTGCTTATTTCCGGTTCTTGAGTATGTTGTTTCGCACTTGATGGTTTGACTAATGCATTTCATTGCGTTGATGAATGTGTGATGAAATAAGAAGGAGGAGATATGTATTGAAATACATGTAATTATTTATTTATCATTGCTTGCATGAGAACAATATGTTTCCGTCACCCATATATTAATGGTGACGATGCCCCGTGTGTCGGGATGCCCTGGGAGTATTCAAGATGCCGTGGGAGTCGAGATGCCATGTGAATATTTGGGAGGAGAAGTAAAGAATCTAGTGCATGTGTATATGTATATGTAAATGCATATACGCACTCATGTCAATGAATAAACTAATTGGAGGTCAGCTTGCATCTGAAAATGTTATGTCATCCGCATCCGCATGCATATGAGTGAAATAATGTTGTTATTTGAATACTTTGGCATATAATAATAGGAAATGTAAAACATTTATTCATGCACTTGGCATATATGCTTGCATGTTATGTATTTATGTTGTTTCGTACCAGGTTGAGTGGTAAGATGATCATCTAACTTAAATCGAGAGATTTTATTTACTGGATTTTGGCTTACTTCTTTATTTTTCAGATATATAGGATAGATCGCTCACAGCCAATGCTTTTTGGAGTCCCATGCATTACGAGCGTGTTTATGAAAGTATGCTTATACCCAAATCGGAGACAGTACATACTAAGAGTAGTTCCATCATATGGGTTGATGTGGGTTTTATATAGTGGGTTCCCCAACGATTTGTCACTTGGTACTTGAACATCGACGGTGAGTTGGTTGGCCCGTTGAGGGGTTTCAACGGTGACGCGACACATCGATGGGCAAGGTGGTCGACCCATACCGTCGGTCTTAACTTTTTGTACACATAGGTTTTGGACATAGGAGTAGTGTTGGAGATAGATGACCCAAAACCCCCCTCCTAGGAATTTTGTATTTTTCATTGACGATATATGAAAGTGATAATACTTATATTTAATATAAAGAAGATGCATATGTACCTTAATTAATTGAGACGGGTTATATTGTATTGAATGTTAGGAATGGTTATTGCTTCCGCATGTTTATAGAAAAAATATGATTAATAATTGAAAAAGATAAGTATCACGGGTAACGTTTTGAGGCATCATATATCCTACTAAAAAAGCTTCCAAAACTATGGTTGAATCCCTAAAACGGACATGAACACATGCGCACTTATGAAATTAAGGTAGTGATTTCAAGTAAAAAGTATCAAGCGTTTAGAAAGGGAAAAAAAACAGGCATTAGCTTTATGAACTTTTCCTAAATCTCTGGATTCACATAGTCACTTTCCTTTTGATGTTGCCTCGTACAAGCTATATATATATATATAATCAGCCCCCGGGATCAGATCACATCTTGACATTGCATTGTCTTCTCCACATTACCCTACGCTTTCTTATATATCTTTCATCCGACGCTCACTTTGCGAAGATGGCCAAGCTTTCGTTCGTGCAATTCTTCATTGCGGCCCTCGTTCCTTCAGGTTTTTTTTTCACACATGAGCTTTTCTGTGGCGATCTTGCTTTGCATGACGTGAAGTGACCGGTAAACTTGCTTTGTTTCTACCGTTTCTTTGCCGATGGAAAAATGCAGCCATGTACGTGTGGCCCCGTGCAGAAGCAAAGGGGCTGTGCCACGACTCTCTGGATTTCCCGCAGTGTACCAACGAGGCTTGTGTGGCGAAATGTACGAGCACCTATGGCGGCTTCGTCTTCTACGAAGCGTTCTGCAAGCCCGAGCACATCAGCGGCTATATATTCTGCGAATGCTACTACTATTGTTAAGTGTTTGAGCACGCGCATCACGATCTTACTTTCGAGCTGATTCGTTGGCAAGATGCCCCGATGATAAAAGGCGAATCGAATGTCTCGCCACTTGAATTCTTGAGTTTCGATCAAGTAATATATGGTCTCCGGTCCATGTTCCTGTCTCTTGATTTCACATTCAATATCTCTATGATTACCTCGTGAAGACGGATGACTGCGATTAGGGATTTTTGTCATTCCTAGAGAAAATAATTAACCATGATAAGGCACATCTATTGAAGGTAAAATTGATTAATAGCACTAACAGCCCTTATCTAGTTAATGACAAGGATAATGAGACAAACAGTCCCTGAATTTTACCTCTTTTAATTTGTTTAATGTAGTCCCTGAACTTTTAGCCCAATATTCAATGTGGTCCATGAACTTTTAATTTGTTCAATGTGGTCCAATGACTTTTGGTACATATTCAATGTAATCCCTGAACTTGAATTAATGAAAGGACTACATTGAACATTTTCATATAGTTGAGGGACTAAATTGAACATGTACCAAAAGTTCATCAAATTAAAAGTTCAGGGATCACATTGCACATTGAGTTTAAGTTCAGGGACTACATTGAACAAATTAAAAATTTAGAAATCACATTACACATAGAGTCAAAGTTTATGATTTGTTTTCATCGTTTTCCCAAGAAAATATAAGGTAAGAAAGAAAGAGAAAAAGACAAGGTGGTTTAAAAAGTAGGGAAAATGACACAAACAGTCTCTAAACTTTGGCCCAATGTGCAATTTGATCCATGAACTTTTAATTTGTTCAATATAGTCTCTAAAATTTAATCCAATGTGCACTGTGGTCCCTAAATTTTTAATTTGTTCAATGTCATCCCTGAACTTTTGGTACATGTTCAATTCAATCCCTGAATTATATGAAAATATTCAGCATAGATTAAATTTTAAGGATTATATTAAATAAATTAAAAGTTCTGAGATTAAATTACACAATTTACCAAAGTTCAAGACTCTTTTTGTTATTTTACCTAAAAGTAAGCGGCGCAGGTTGGCGCAGGTTGTCCAACCGCTGCCAACAAACGTAGAACTTTCTTGTTCTTTCCAACGTCTCGAAAACAATTCGCATCTTTTCTCATTTCTTGTTTCGGTTTGCGTTGGATTCTTGGCGTTCGAGCCTAAGAATCGATCCTTCGCTTGACCCAGATTGCGTTGTTCCCTTCTTCTTCTTCTTCGCTCCTGAATTACCCCCTCGGATCCTCGCACCTGGTTCGCCCCCTTGAATTTTCTTGATCTTGGGCCCCCCCGTTCAAGGCGCGTGCGAGCTTTTTCCTTGGGAAAAGCTCGCCGGAACCCTGGAAAAGCTCGCCGGAACCCTTGATCCATGGGGGATCCCCCGGTTCCCAAGCTCCGTCTCGTCGTCGCCTTCGCGATCGTCGCCGCCCTCCTCTCCTTCCCCTCCGCCGTCAGGTCGGAGGAGCCGCGGGGGGTCTCCGGTTCGGTCATCAGGTTGCCCACCGAGGAGGGCGATGGCGGAGGCCCCTGCTCCGGGGCGGCCCGACCCGGCTCGTGCCCGGTCAAGTGCTTCCGTGCCGACCCGGTCTGCGGCGTGGACGGGGTGACCTACTGGTGCGGCTGCGCCGACGCCGCGTGCGCCGGCGTGGGAGTCGCGAAATTGGGCTACTGCGAGGTCGGGAACGGCGGGTCGGGTCCGTTGTCGGGTCAGGCGCTGCTCTTGGTCCACATTGTTTGGTTGATTGTGCTAGGGTTCTCGGTTCTTTTCGGGCTTTTCTGAACATAATGTGAGAGGCCAATTGAATTTTGGCGTTTTTTATTTTCTCTCTTTCTGGGGTTGCTTTTGGTGTATGCAAGAGTTGGATGATTCCATGGGAGTTAATTCTTTTGGTCTAATTAATTAATCATTGATGATATATCGATTCATTTCTGTGTGATCTTGTGAAATGCCTGTAGAGTTCTTGGTTGTGCATAAGTTTGGTCTTGGAGCTCGACGTTTCGTGATTGATCTGTTGCAAATTGCTGAATTCTTATAACGAGATTGGTTTTCGTTCCCTTTTTAATTGTTAGAAAGAAATTCGATGAAATTCTGCTGGAAATCCTTAATTAGCACTATCGGATTGGGACAAATTGATCGCTGTGCTCTAGTTTCTTATAAGCCTTTTCAATTGTCAAATTCTGGACATACGCGAGGAGTGAGAGGCATAGATTCCGAAGTGTATGTCGGTTTTCCATGATGTCTGTCCTCGTTTGCAATGAAGCTTGAAGTATTTGTTTTGACCGCCTCTTATCTGCTCGTTGATCGGGTTGTAAAGGAGTTTCACTGTGTTCTTGTGCTGTCAAACTTTGATGGAGAAACTAATGCATATGTTAGTGTTACTCCTACTTGGTGTGATGATGTGGTTTTTTATTGGAAATTGCTTTTGGTAGCTATATAATTACTGCCTTACTGGGGAAAAAGTTTAGCGAAATCTGTACTAGGTACAGGAGCAGGTTTTTCTTAGACTTTGAGACAAACATGAAAGAGTAGCAGAGGATACAAGGAGGAGCTACATCATCTGTACTATTCTTCTGTGAGCTTTAACCGAAGGCGGCATATGAGCACAAAAACTGTGTCTGTAACTTTTATGTACGGTAATGGAAGGTATTGTTAATTGTGGAGTACGTACAAATAACAAGTGAGAAAAGCATAGGCGTTGCCTTCTAGATCAGGGTACAACTTCACATGCTGAAAGAATGGAGTAAATTTTTGTCTCTCTCCCCTCCTGAACACCATGCATGCTGACCGTCTTAGAATGTTCTTACTTGCACTCCTCTTTTGCCTCCATCGAGCGGCAGAACAATTAGAGGCACGAGCTGAGTGGTTAATGGACACCTATATTATCCTTAGCTGCCGAAAATTTGTGTCTCCTAAATTTTTAATAGTATCGTGTGATAATTTGTTCCCCTGGTTTTAGTATCTATAGTAAACTCCTTAGTTATGGCCACTTGTAGTCACATAGTACATGTGCAAGGTAAGCTGCGAATTGGCTGCTACAAGTTGAAGTATTAATGGGCATGTACAGCACATTGCAGGAGCCTTAAATCAGTGTCCGGTTAAGTCGATAGAAGTTGGAAGCATGTATTTGCTTTTTCCTAGCTGAAACTGCTTTGCTTTTTCTACAACCTCTACATCAATGTTCGAGCAGATTTAGCTTTAAATATTGTACAGAGAAGTCATGCAACTTTGCTATTTTCACTTTTGGATGGAATGCATAGACCAAGTTACAGGCTGATGATCATCAGAATTCTGTCAACAATGTAATCTCTTGTTTGCCTAGTCACATCGTCAGAATCATGGCGAAAGTCCATTATAAGGATCAACAAAATGACAGCCACGGTCAAGGAATGTCTTCTCTAAATTGTGAATTGCACCAGTTTATAAGAAGCATTCTTACCACTAGTATTGGGTATGACATGTGAGTCTCGCTATCATGTTTCCACCTTGTGTATCCTTTAGAAAACGCATATATCAGTGCTGACTTTGGTGCTGCGCTATGGATAGTCGTTGCTTTTGTTTGTAATATCTTGCTTCTCTCGGCATTTTCTGATGACCTGTGGAAGCATAAAACGAATGCTCATGTGGTTTATCATCTTTTTAATTCCCCTTTGAGAGTTGAGGAGGCCTCACAAGTTTTCATTGACTATGGACATTTAGTACAAACATTACTTCAGCCGTAAACTTAAGGCATGAAATTTCGTTGGACATTTGATCTCTTTATGTTACCTCGGGTCTCTTTCAAGCGATCATGAAAACAAATGAAGTGATGCAGACAGTCCAACTTAGAAGCACAGTTCGCTAGGGCGGAGTCTGAAATTCCAGAAGAAAATTTTCATTCGCTCAACATTAACTATCAGTGATCCAGTCTATCATCATCATAACGCCGGTTATACCAAAGACCTAAGATAACAATTCAGGAAGTCCATATCTTGCAGTCTGTGGATGGAGTACACCAAATCTAGCAGCTACCGTTTGGCCAGCTACTCACTGGAAAGGTGCACAAGAATAGCTGGCGCAGAGACCTGTAGCACTGCTATAAGGGAACAAAGCGACAGGTCGATTCGGCGGTAGCTCAGGAATTGGTCCATCTGTGACCAGGAATTCGACCACCTCCTCCATACTAGGCCTTCCTTTACTCTCGTTCAGGGTACAAAGCAAACCTATCTCCAAAACTCGAATTGCTTGTTCAAGGCTGACCAGCGAGCCCATCCTCCTATCAAACACCTTCACCTTCTCGTTTCTCTCATGCATTCTCCATGCGAAATCCAGCAAATCCTTTTCTTCTTTTTCCATCTCCGGGTCGCTCCTGCTCCTACCTGCAATGACCTCCAGAGCAAATACCCCGAACTCAAAGACATCGGCCGCTTGACTCACCGCTGACTCGAACTTTCTTGATCCCGAACCGGAGAGCACAAATCCAAAATCCCCTAATACAGCACGGAATGTGACGTCAAGAAGGACACTGGTCGTCTTCATGTTCTTGTGTGCAAGTTTCCTTGAATGCAAAAAACTCAAAGCTTCCGCCACATCCTTGACGACCTTGAACCGCCTTGTCCACGGCAAGACACCGACTCCGAATAACCATTTATCAAGACCTCCATTCGGGAAGAAATCGTAGATAACCATGAGTTCCCCTTTGTCCTGACACCACCCTCTTATGGGAACCAAATTGGGGTGACGAATACGACTGATGGCGCAAATTTCTTTCAAAATTCTTCGCCCATCTAATCCATTTGAGTTCAGAAAATGAGCTGAGAACCGTTTCACGGCTACTTGGCAGCTATTCGGTAGCTTTCCCCTGTAGAAAGTACCTCTGTAGTCACTTCCTAGTACCTCATACTCGCCGAAACCCCGTGTTGCACAGGATACCTCATTGACCGTGAAGCTCCGGGGCTTGTTAGGAGGCCTTGGTCGTTGTATTTTCTCCGGCAAGCTGGTGGTGCTCGGTTTATCTCTTCTGCGCTTGCCATTATAGTACAAGCTGACTAGAACTGCGAGAGCCAGCACCACGACGGCTGCAAAAATCAAGAAATTGCTAATTGGTTCTGATCTAGCTTCTCCAGGAGTCTCAGTAATTCCCAGAATAATCTTGCTCTCACAGGTCTCTTCTGATGGGATCCGGAGAAAAGCTTGGCTTGTCGATGTGAAGTTCCATGAGAGAACGTTATGGATTTGGGTCAAGTTCCCTGTGGAAGCCGAGAACCCCACAAACATATACTCCTTCAGATGAGGAGAGAGATCTAGGAATCCAGAAAATGCAGGAGTTGAGGGGAATTCTTGCCCCTCTGATCCGAGATGGATTTCTATCCATCTTTTTGGACCGTCATATCTAATTCGAGCTCGGTGAATGGACCCGTCCTTGAGAGAAACCCCGATATCAGACAAGTTGATTGTCCTTGTGGACACAATGCTACCCAAGTTGATGCCAACATGGTTGTCGTTCGGGTCTCCAAATTCAGGATTGTGGCGCGTATCGAATTCCACGGCTACAGCTTTGTACTCCTCATCGCATGCATCATTAAGCATCCCTAGCCACGGCCCTGATCTTCCCACAGTGAACTCATCTGGTACTATGATAAAAGTTAAGCCGCTGCCGCCATGGCTGCCCCTTGTACCTGCAGAGCCGGCATCATTCTTGGAAGGAACAACCGAGCTGTCGTTCTCGAATTGGAAATCGAAGGTGGTCTCGAAGGAAGCCGGGGTTCTGGTGGTGGGGTCGAGCAAGCGGACAGGAGAGGAGTAGATGGCTCGGCCGGCGAGATGCCGAAGATCAGCGGCTTCGGACACGTCGGGGATTTGGACCGCACTCTTTTCCTTGGACAGCTTCGCACTGCCCAAGAGCTTCACATCATGAACTATCCCGGGGTTGTCTAAGCTGAAATCGGGGAAAGAAAGGTGCTTCGTCACGTTGATCACGGGTCCCGAAAGCTTCTCCTTATTGGCTGAATCAACCCCGAGCGAGCTCTCTACCAAGAGCAGAAGCAGAAGAGGAAAACATGAGAAGGCCATGATAGCAAAAGATAGAGGAGAGCAGAGAGATCAGGTTTCGCTTTTGTGAAATCAAGCTAATGCATATCTTTTTGGTGCTCCTAGATTATGCTAAGAACATGGAGCGCTCATTACGCTGATGTGGGGATGTCGTGACAGTGTCTTGACCCGTCTGTTAATAGACTGACGATCGTGATTGAGGCCAGACTTGGACATATCTAAGCACGAGGTGACTCCACTTGCATGAGCAAAGGACAAACAAGGGGGACACACCTGAGTGGGAATCTTTCATTTTTGTGTGGCGTTCCAGTAGCGGATAGCGACGGAATGATTTCCAGTATCATGCGCTCGTTATCAACTTTTGTTTGTGGGGCATGTTTCAAGACGGTGTGTGGTGGATTGTAGTTCTTGAGCCGTCCCGCTTTGGAACACCTGTTTCGTCCTTCTGCGTAGAACACGACCCGACCGTCCGTTGCCCGATACGAGACGAAAGACTGGCGGGCCGTGTCGTGTCACCTAACGAGAATTTTCTGGTCCGCTTCTTTCCGTAACGTGAGCAGTACAGATCCAGATTCTTCTACACAGATGATTGCAGCAGGGTAGGTATGAAACTTAAAATCTATGTGCATCTCTGGGTAGGATTGATATGGCACCACCACTCGAAGTTGGAAAATTCGTGGAGAACTCAAATTGGTAGATCTGATGCGTGGGCAAGTTTGGTGGGTATCTGAAGAAATATCTACACAAGATGCGTGCCAACATTTTTCTTATAATGTAGTATTATCAAATGTCATACCAGGATGGCAAGGACACGACGAGGGCTTAAGCTTCTGGCATTTACCTTGAATGGACTCCACATCCTTAACAGACACCAACCGCGAGCTCTGGCAAATGAAACCTGTCGCGGACAATGCCCGCTTACATTTAAGGCGGGCATCACCATCCGAACAACCTCATCCGCAGGTTCATCAATACCCGAGAATTCGTTTTCATAGTCTTTCGAGGGAATTTTTGTTTGAAAGCAGAATCGCTCTATCAATTATTTTTAGAGGACATGTATGGTCTCGATGCCATGCCATCCTTGAGGGGGTTCATAGCCTCCCCGTTCTGTCTTCGTTTGCGGATTATCAACAAGATTCTGTATTTTGGCCCACGATTGTAGAGATGAAATTGGTAAGTTTCAAGAGACGGTAAATTTGCAAATGTGTTGGTAACTTTCGAAACACAGTAATCAATCACGAGTTTGTAGAATTATCTGTATTTCGGAATGATATCATTATTATCCGTACAGTAAAAAAACCGCAAAATTTTAGCCATGAGGAGTTAACCAGAGGGAATGCAAACGACTGTTTTCCCTTTTTGCTCAGCGATTTCCCCGTGTGCAAAGCTGCTTGGATAATAATCAGTAACGCAACGAACATATGCTGTCGTTTGACGCTTAATGTTGCGATAGAGACAGATTAGTTTCGTGATTTGCTGCCGCAGATCAGTAGACAAGATTTCCCACCAAAGCTCTGAAGAGAAGTATCCGCTAACAAGCGCCTCGAGTTCCTCCAAATCGTCCCGACCACCATCAGTAGTAGTTCGTTATAGTGAACGATGGCGGGGACGATTTGTAAGCCAATGGCCAAATTGTCTATTTTGGTGCCTGCACATGTTAGTCACTCTATGAACCCTAATTTAAGCATCATCGTGGGAATTCTTATTTTGTTAGTGGGTACTCATGAGAAGGCTCTTCTTCCCTTCTGCAAGTGGCTCTAGAACCGGAAGCAGAGGCACAGTGCTCCAGCAACATCATAGTATACATGCTTCTTCTAAGCAAACTGATGTTGGCACTTTGTAAATGTTCTGGCCACTCGGTCATATGCTCCGGATATTACCACATCCACGTGAATCATAAGTGTCATGAGCTGATCTACAATGTGGATGTTGGTTTTGGGTCCGACAATCGGCTAGGTGACCAAAATATGATGGGTTTTACTATTATAAACCCATTCATAACCCATTTAATAAATAAAACTAATTCATATAACAACTTAGCCTATAAAATATGAATTAAGAAATGGGATTTTAACCCATTTTAACAGATTTAATCATATGGTTATATCGGTTTGGAACGGCACTCGCATTCTGATGATGCGACATGGCCTTCCGGACTTTTTGATTTGGATAGGGCTATCAAATTAGGCCACAAACCCATATTTCAACCCGAATTTATTGAAGTTAATCATGTATGGGCCACCTCGTTGAGTGGGTTCATTGCATCCCGTTCTTCTTTGTTTAATTTATCGACAGGATTCTGGATTTCTGCCCAGAATTCTAATGATAAAATTGGTAATTTTTAAGATACTCGAATGCGTAGGTAACTTTTGAAACATGGTAGTCAATCACGAATTTGTAGAGTCATCCGTATTTTGGGTTGATATCGTCATTAAACGGCACAAATGAAGACCGCAAACATAAGCAATGGGGAGTTCAACACGCAGGCAGCGCAAAGGACTGTTCTTCCTTTTGGCTCAGCAAATTCCCGGCAATTTCAGACATAATAAACCCTGCATGCAAAACTGCTTGGATAAATATCAGTAACACAGCATACATATGCTGTCGTTTGACGCTTAATTCAGCAGTAGAGATACATTAGTTTCATGATTTGCTGCAAGAGATCAGCAGAGAAGATCTCTCTAGCCAAATCTTTGTAAAAGAAGCATCTGCTCAATAAAATGCCTCGAGTTCTTCAAAATCATTGCCCTGCCACCACCATCAGAACAGATTTTACCATAGGGAACGATGTGGGTTCGATTTATCAATATAGAGGAGAACGAAGGAGATTCATAAGCATTTGACCCAGAGAGATTGAGAATACGTATCTACTCACTAAAAGTCTATGTCGAGAATGGGAATTGCAAGAAACATCAGAAAAGGGATATAGGATCGGGCCTGGAAATAGACAAAGATATAGCATGATGCACCTTCTTTTCTTGGAGCAATACTTTCAAGTGAACCACAAAGGAGAGTAAGTATAGACGTACTCCTTTGTGGTTGTGACAATTAGACAGACGACGTATCATTCGTCTCGGCCCTCATGTCAATTGACCGACCAAAGGCAAATGATACGGAATAGACAAATCAATAGCAACTCTTCATTCACCTTTGTCAATGTATAACCAGCTTGAGATTATCGGTGAACCTTCTTCTTCCTCCTCAAATACTGGCACAAAGTTCACAAACTCCACTTGCAGGGCAGACAGGTCGAGAAACATGCATGGCAAAAACTGAACAAAGATAAGAGAAATGTCTTGCACATGCCTTCAATCAACAGGTCATCACTTTTTAGTGGTTTCATAGAGGATAACGTGCTCAAATAATCAATTTTAATCCAATAATGATGTGTTTTCCCTCTGCTGAGTTGCCGGCCACTGTCCAAAAAGAAGGACAAAAGCAAAAGAGTAAATAACTTTAGACCCACAAATGTTTAACTACCCATAATACAAAAAAGGCCACCTAACAACCTGCTTGAAACAAGATCAACTCAAATTCTTGAAACAAATATAAGATGCAATTCTTGCACCAATCACTCCTCCTCGAGAATTGTTCCCTTCTCACTAACATAGATACCATCGAGGAACTTCCGGATATCTTTATTCTTGACATGGCATTTCTGTTCCCCAAAAAACAAAAAGCTGGATTAGCAATGCTAAGCAATGCATACATGCATGCGTATGTTTCTTCAGAAAGGGGGAAGAAAGTAAGTGGTTACAGGCAAATAGATTGTTTTCCTGTGTTGGGTTTCATTCTGTTTTATAGGCAAACTTCAGAGAGCTATTGCAACATGAAAAACTAAACTACAATGTTAAACAGGCATATTACTGGAGTCTTCCTTCCTCTCCCCAAAATATCGCAAGTAGGCATAAGCACAAGTGCATCTAAATATGTTATGGAGAGAGGAGCGAACAGGGCGGCCGATACCTGATTTATCAGGGCACATGATCGGGAAACAAGTTCAATATCATTTCCATCCAGAACCAGCTCATCCTTGACCTTTTCAGAACGAAGAACTGTCACTCCCTCAAGCATATCGACCTTTCTCACCTGATTCAAATAGGAACTTTATTAGTATCCAGTCAGTGAGGATCAAACTGTTAAGGCAGTTGCAGACATCAACTGCTTGAGTATTTGCATCAAGCCTTTAGCTAGAGTTCCATGAACATAGTTTTTAGCATCTCTCAACACACACTCTCAGAGTCTACAACAGTACAATACAGTTACAAGCAAACATACTCAAAATGGCAAATCAAGCCATTCTCGATCAGTGGCCATTATACAATATATAGCTAACAGTTAGTGTTAAAATCAAGCAAGTCATTCAGCAGCTCACAAGCTGGATGTCCTCACAAATGGCAACAGATCAAAGCCACGCAGGGACACCATGGCAATACTTTAAAATTAGTATGCAAAGTCTACACAGGACATGTCAAATGCAGTTTTTATCTAACCACATATTTCGACATAATGCTCGAAGTGAATAACACCAGTATGAAGTAAATGCCTGCAAAGGTCCAGATTAAAACATCTTACATCACAACTAGCAGTTGACAGACAGTTTAGCATGAAAGCTACCCACATTCGGTATTTACATAGGCCTTTCAGAACAAATTTACCACAACTAAAGCAACAAGCTACATTATAGTTTAGCAATCCACTCGAACAATACCCGGCATCATTAGAGCTTTTACTACGACTTCTCGGCTTTTTTAATTAGATTGTTGGGTCCCCAAAATAGAACTTGCAGCTCCTAGGCTTAACGCTTACTAATGCATTGAGGCACGATACCGACATTGAGAAACCTTCCCAGTCTCAGTGCACATCACAGAAGTTTAACCCCATAGCAGATCCACCCACGCAAGTTCCCAACCAGCAACCAAGCGACCATATTTCAACCAATATACAGTAGTCTAACATCTGACCAGTCAATAGCTACGCAAGGAAAGTGTACACAATCAGAAGTAACTGGAAAAACGAGATATCCAAACAGTGTGCACCTTCTTCTCGCCGAGGAAGTTGCGGATCTCTATGGACTTGCTGGCGTTGGTGATGCTGGCGTTAATGGGGAAATGGGCGTAGACGAAGCGCATCTTGTAGCGGTAGCCCTTGGTGACCCCGGTGATGAGGTTCTCGACGTGGCTGAGGGCGGTGCGGATGGCGGCGGAGGTCTTGCGGGTGCCGAACCAGGCCTCGATCTTGAGCTTCCTCTTGCCGGTGGCCTCGTCCCGGATGAGCTGGAAGTCGAGGTTGAGGTGCTTGAAGTTGCGGGTGAGCTTACCCCGGGGCCCCTCCACCTCGATGACCTTCGCGCTGATCTTGATGCTCACCCCGTCGGGGATGTCCATCGTCTCCGACGACAGTATGGTCTTCATCTCTCCGGCGTCGGTCGGCTTGGCCGGCGGAAGCTGCAACCGCAGAGGAAGCGTGAACGACGGAGGAGGAGGAGGAAGGTGACAGTAAAACCCTAGCGAGGAAGGCCGGGTTATATGCGATGCGACTATGATGGGCCGTGAGGGGAAAGGCCCAAAAGAGGTTTGGGCTTTTAGAGCCCAAATTGAAGTACAGTCAAGGCTAGCCCCCTAGGCTTTCATTTATTTGCGAAATAGCCCCTGTACCGTATGCATATTTGTAGAGTGACCCTCCCTCCTCCGACCTGGCTCGAACATGTTACGTGGCATGGCGAGACGACAAATTAGGATGATAAACACTCAAAGGAGTTCCTCTACAAATTTATGTAGTACATTTGGGTTTTCCTTTTTCTACCGAAATAAAAGTTCGAGAGATGATTTCTTTAACTGATTTTAAGGTACAAAAGGTGTGTATGCACAATTTAAACTTAAGGAAGTAAAGGAAAACCAAAAAGAAAAAAAACTCTGCAATCAGTTATTAGAACTTCTATGAAATGGTTTCACGGGATTCAACTAATTGTCTTGATCGTGGGATATCATTTGAGAAATAGGAATCCGTGTTATCAAAAGATTTCTTACGATTATTTCTAGTATGGAATGAGTCAATCATCTACTTTGGTATCTTATTGAACAAAAATGGTGATATTGTTCCTCCATTGATCAAGAATTTCGATTTTTGGGAAATATTATCATCATCCAATAATAATGGTTTCCATATTTTCAAATGAACAATTTGAAGACCTATTGATTCTAACAACTGATTGTAGAGTTGATCATTCAAACCTTTCAATTCATAGACGTGGATCTCAGGCTTATGAATGGGGTATTCCCAAAACTCACAAAGAAAAAAGGAAGTGAGTTAGACAAAAAAAGAAGAAACTTGGACAAAATGAAACGAAGTGATTTAGACAAATCTTTTTTGTCGATAACCTCAAACCAATCAATTGAATATTGATTAATACGTAATCGATCGAAGATTACTTGAGAACGGCCCTTTTGCTTAGAAACGAAATGTTCCAAATGTTCCTAGAAATTCTTGCTCCCATTGGACATAAGTTTTAGACTCCGTTTGTTTCGTGGAAAATATTTTTAGGAAAACATTTTCCTCATTTTTGGACGTTTAGTTCACTTAAGAAAATGAATTAACAGAAAATATTATTCTATCAAAGCTTAAATTTAGCAACATTTTCCCAGGACACTAGGTCTAGAAATTGCTAACATGGACGTTGGCCATCTTACATGGCATAGTTAGCGTTGACGTGGATAATTTTTACAAATTTTTTTAAAAAAATTTAGTTTTTAAAAAAAAAATTATGTCCTTTTCTTTTTCTTTCTTCCTCTGTCGATCGCCGGGCCTTAGTGGTGACCGGCCACCAGAGAGGGCCAGCGAGGGCCGACCTCGCCAGCCTCAAGCTCGCTAGATCCCGATGAGGTTGAGCTCAAGCGTTGCCAACCTCGGGTAAGGCTTCACCTCACCAGATTCAGCATGCTCGAGCTCGCCTGAGACCAATGAGGTTGGCTGTCGCCAACCATCGCCAAGGCTCGATGACCAAAGGAGGAAAAAGGAAAAAAAGAAAAAAAAAAAGAAAGAAAAGAAAAAAATTTAAAAAAAAATAAGATTTTTTTTTTAAATACAAAAGTTGTCCATGTTAGCGTGGCCGTGTCACGTAAGACGACCAGCTTCCACGTAAGAAATTTTTGAACAAATAAGATTTTTTTTACCAAACAACGGATAATATTTTCTAGTTCAATTTCTGTGAAACAAATAAAGCCTGAGTGGTCTTCACTTTACTTGCTCTGGCGTTTAACCTCAATGACTCTACTCTGCCATAATCCAACATCCATGCCTTTTAGTAGCATGAAGCTACATTCTGATTGACTCCAAAGGAAAGGCACAATTCCATTTGAGAGTAGCTACTAAAGATATGTTTTACCGAGAACGTTTCTACCAAATTATCGGAACATGTACGTCATTCAGAAGTGAAATCTAAGCACGCTCATTGCATATATGTACGTGGAACTTCATTCACATATCATATACCTCAGAACGATGGAAAAGAGAATGGTGACGGTCGGGATTATGTTCAAGAAGTTGGTAGGGTATGTTGGTTGTTGTATCCCGGAGACCGTAGTAGTACAGCCCCATAGGCAATAATATTCTACAGCATTATAAGTGATACAACAATTAGAAACCCCTTTTTCTCAACCAAAAAAAAAAAAGTTTCGGAAGTAATGAAGAAAAAGGGGTGAATTCCCTAAAAACAGAACTTTTTCCTATGTTGGAGTCGGCGAGAAATAAAAAGGAAAGTAGAAAGAATAAAATTATTCTTTCCTAATTCCTATGGGAGTCACGGTCAACAAAGGAAAAGTCCAAGCCTTGCTTAGTTGACCAAATTATCCAGGTTTCCAATTCTGAGTCGGCCACGTTCTCTTCCTGGGTATATGCATACGCCGTTGTTGATGTCAGGAGTAGCGTGGGTCTTGAAGATTTGTGTGTAATTCTTTCGTGAGATTGAGAAATTATTTCGTGAGGAATTATGAAATTATACACTGCATGAGCTATTGGGTGTAATTGGAGCTTGGAAAATACTGAAAGTGTTTGAGTGACTCAAGTGTGATTGTAATCTTCGTTGTATTGCTTAATCTATTGTGGAATTCCATGCTACTCTCCCCGTGGATGTAGGTTAGTACGACCGAACCATGTAAATTTGGTGTTTGATTTCTTTCCTTGTTCGGTCTATTTTATTGTTCGATCTCTTACTTCCGCAACAAATGTTAAGTGAACAACATTCCTTTATATATATATATATATATATCCATGCATTTGCTTCTCCTTTGTATTCTTTGAATCATGGTGTTCTTATAAATGCAGAGTCTGTGCACAACTGTTTTAATCGCCTTCAGATGCCCATTTAGTAATCTTGGATCAGAGAGAGATTGAGAGAGCTTTAGAGAGAGATGGCGACGATAAGGTTCAAGAAATGTTAGGAGTCGTCAAGAGCTCTCGCGATTATGTTGCTACTTGCCATTATATGTCTGGACTTAGAAATGTTTAATTCATCGAATCTTATTGTCCTTTTAATTATATTCTAAATTATTTGGGCTTGTGATAAATGCGTATTGTCACAATAAGATATTCGCGTTAAATTCCACCGATTCCAACGGTAAGTCAATATCCCGAAGTCTCTCTTACACACCATGTGTGTTGGAATGGCTCTAGAGTTTGAGCTTGAAGCGATAAGCTGAATTTCGAAGATAAAAAAGAAAGAAAGAAAGAAGGAAATCGACTTCCGAAATAAAGTCTGAATTTGCGTTGGAGCGTTTGGCTATCGAAATAGGAAAGTCTGAACGAGAACTTTGCCTTGCGTATCGACTTAATTAACATGTGACAGACAAAACAAAAGAAAAAGAAAAAAAAATGAAGAGGAAACTTGGACTTTTTTTTTTTTGTTGACCGAATCCCGCTTGGATTTTGTCCCTGGCGGTGGCTTGTATAACATATATATTCTCAAGGGTTTTGTCGCTGAAGCTGAGGTTTACTTGCGAGCAGATGATAATGGTGTGACATCCACGTTTGGTTTACTGGTGAATTATATCCAAGAAAACTTAGTGTTCAAGCCGATTAAATCTTATGATAAGATTTGTGTATAATTCCTTCGTGAGATTGATAAATTATTTCGTGAGAAATTATGGGGCTAAACATTGTGTGAGTTGTTGGGTGTAATTAAGGGTTAAGAAACACTAGAGCTGCGTTTGGTTGTCCAGATTTCTAGTTAGGATAGGATTGAATAGGATAAGATATAAAATCCAAGGAATTTGTCATATCTTATTTACTATTTGGTGAATCGCAATAATAAAGCCAGATATTTTCACGTATTACCATATTTATTATTTGTATGAACGTTATATCAGTGTAAATGAACCTAAAAATTGCACAAATAGAGATGATAAAAATTTCTCTTGACACTCTTACTTATTTCATTTTTATTTATTTATTATTATTTTTCCTTCTCTTTTTTAATTATTTTCTTTTTTATTTATTCCCCTTCCATTATTCTTTAATAAAATTTTATTAAATAGTAAATTATACAAAAATGCCTAAAATATGTAATAAATATAAATACTAAATGTGTATATATATGAAATTTATATCATAAGATAGAAAGAAATTTGAATATATAAATAAATATAAGAATAAATAAAAACTAATTTATTGTTATCTTTTTGTTATTTTGAATTTTTTATATTAAAATTCAAATATTATTTTAATGTTATTAATTTAACAAGCTTGTTATTCGAGAAAAATAACTTTTATATTATGTATATTAGAAATCCTATCCACCTTTGTCCCACCTCTCCCATGGGATAATTTTATCCTGGCTATATCCCTCCTATATTCGCCTTTATCCTATTTTGAACAGGCATCAAACATGGGATAGGATAAAATTTATCCTATTCCGAATTTTATCCCGATTACCAAACGTAGCCTAGGAGTGTTTGAGTGATTCGAGTGTGGTTGTAATCTCCGTCGTATTACTTGATCTATAGTGAAATTTCGTACTGCTTTCCCGTGGATGTAGACGATCGAACCACATAAATTTGGTGTCTGATTTATTTTCTTGTTCTGTCAATTTTATTGTTCGATCGCTTGTTTTCGCCACAATGTGGATAGTGCTATACTTTAGGCTGCATATTCAACTTCTTTGGTATATACTTTAGGTGAATGTGAATGAGGACTATATGATAATCATTGCTGGGCCCAATTCCCTAAAAAACCCCCAACTTTACCCTTTGTCCCAATTATATCCCAAACTTTTTTTTGTCTTATAAAAAACCTCAAACTTTTACTTTTGTCTCAAATCTATCTAATTCACTTTTCGTCCAATTTTTTAATATTATTTTTTATTTTTTCGAAATTTTTTTATTTTTTCTTTTTCCTTTCCTTTTCTTTTTTTTTTGTTTCACCTTTGGGCCGGTCGCCGGACCGGCGACCGGCCAGAGGCGGGGGCGAGGCTCGGCCTCGCCGGCGTTGGGCGGCCGAGCCTCGCCGGCGTTAGGCGAGGCCGAGCCTCGCCGTGGCCGGGCGAGGCTCGGTCCCGCCGGCGTTGGGCGAGGCCGACCTCGCCGGTTGCCGGCGGGCCGACCTCGCCGGCCACGGCGAGGCTCGGCCCCGCCGGTATTGGCGAGGTCGGCCTCGCTAGAGGCCGGCGTGGCCGAGTTCTCGCCAGATCTGGCGAGGCTCGGCCCCGCCGGCAACTGGCGAGGTTGGCCTCGCCTAGCAACGGCGAGGTCGGCCGAGGCTGAACCTCGCCGTTGCTAGGCGAGGCCGACCTCGCCAGTTGCTCTGAGGGGCCGAGCCTCGCCAGCCACGGCGAGGCTCGGCCCCGCCGGCTATTGGCAAGGTCGGCCCCGCCGGCTATTGGCGAGGTCAGCCTCGCTAGCGGCCGGCGGGGCCAAGCCTCGCCAGCGGCCGGCGGGGCCGACCTCGCTTGCCAGAAGGTGAAACAAAAAAAAAAGAAAAGGAAAGGAAAAAGAAAAGAATAAATAAATAAATAAAATTCGAAAAAATAAAAAATAATATTAAAAAATTGGACGAAAAGTGAATTGGGTAGATTTTTGACAAAAGTAAAAGTTTGAGGTTTTTTATAAGACAAAAAAAAGTTTGGGATATAATTGGGACAAAGGGTAAAGTTTGGGGTTTTTTAGGGAATTGGGCCCTACATATATTGTGATGCACTTAATCTCGGAAAGTAGGCGAGAGTTCTTAATAGCACATAGTTAATGGGTCAGACGTAATAGCACATGGTTAATGGATCGAACGTAATGTACAAGAAATACTATACTCAAATATACATTTTTTTGTGAGGGATGCTGATTATCTTCCTAAAGGAGATTATTCAGTGTAGTTTATTAGCCTTTGGCGGCCTAGATGGGTCAACTAGATCTCACATATGCATATTTAGTTTTTGATTTTCATGTTTGTCGGGACATGCTTTGAATTAAAGTCATGTATTGATTATCGAATTCCTTAATTCTGTCAATATTGTGCTTATCGATCTTTAATCCTTTGACAATGACCTAGATAACTGTACGTTCTTTGCAACCTTTGAAATTGCCAGGTGAAAGGATCTTCTGGTAATCAGATTCAAGATTCTCATGACAAGATCAGTGAGAAATTTCAGTGTATGGCTCACCATAAGGGTTTTCATCGGTTTTGCTTTACTAACAAGTCTCCTTATCATGAAATCATCGACTTTGATGTACATGTTGGCCATTTTGCATACTACGATCACCATGCAAACTGCAAAGGACAGTAGGACTCTGCTTTTTTTCTGTTTTATTGTCTGTTGAAAACTTTATGACCGTACCATGTGTAACTCTTTTTTATCTGTTGTGAATGTATCTGCAGAGCATATCAACCCCTTGTTGGAACAGATAGGGAAGTTGGAGGAGGCTCTCTCCAACATTCAGTTTGAGCAGCATTGGCTGGAGGCTCAGACTGAGCATCAAGCAATTGGTAAAATATTTTATGTCAAGTCCTCTTGCTATTCCAACCTTGTTTCATCTTGAACGGAAATAACTTTCCTATTTAATGCTGAGTGGACCACCATAGTTTGATTAGACTCCCGTTATCTCTTAAATTTCAAAGGTTATCACAACGTCTGCTCTTAAAAGACCTTCAGAAGTAAATGTCTCATAAGACAAGTTAAAAGCTATTTCTAGAGCCTTTGACAAGCTCCTTTTATCCATTTGATTGACATAACTAGTTAGTTATTATGTTTATGATCCTGAAAATAATAACACGTACCTAACTCGGCATCAGTTGAAAAAGTGGACTTAGAAAACAAAGACGGCAACAAAAAGGAAGATACGTGTTTGGTCGAGTGGGTTTCAAATGGTCATATGGGTTTTGTTTGCATGTGTTGTCTGCTTGATGTTTTGAAGTGTCTGATCACCAATATTGTGTTCAATGATGGACATCACATAGATATTGCATGTATGTAAATTAAGGAAACGGCCAATGGACCATGGAGATTGTTATTCCTTTTCTTGGAATCAGAATTGCCATTGCTTAAAGGCATCTTAACTTCTTTCAGATCCAGGTCTTGGTGGTGTTGGTCTTCATTGTTGATTGTGACTGCTCTTATCTTCGCACTGCGCAGCTTATTCAATATAGCTATTTCTTCATTAATCTAATTCAATAATGAGTTCCTCTGTATTATTTTTTAACATATACACCATGTGGTCTAAGAAATTTAGAAATTATTCTGCTTATAATTGTTATCTTGACAAGTTGCGTTGTGCACCTTATGTAATCCATAGTTCCATAGTTATGTTTTGTGTGGAGACTGAAGTGAGGTGAAGATTTTGTGCATTTGTATGTGCTGGGAATTTTATTTTTTGTTTTTGTTTTCATGACTCCCAACTTTTGCTGATTCGCTCTCTTCCTGTGAATTCTTTGCTGCACTCAGAAGAAATGGATTTGCGGCATTCAGAGCCCAGCAGAATCTTGACGAGGCTCTCCGGCGAGGAGCTTCCGAGAAAGACGTGCTTCGTTAGGCTAAAGCAGCCCCATAATGTTCACTTGAAGAATATATAAACAGTTTAGAGCCATTGTTTTTATTTTTTTATTCTTTTTATGGTCAGTTTAGAGCCATTGTTATTCTTGCTGGAAACGCTACTCGTGGTGTAGATGTGGGTTCTAGTAGTTCTACATGTCTCTTTTCCAAATAACTTTGTTTTGCTTTAGGCATGGAAATTCTTTCTTAGAATTTGTCGATTTAGTTTATATATTGGCTTTAGCTTCAAAGGACTTGTGGGACTTCTATTTTAGTGAACTGACATGCGTATAATCCATTTTATAGTTGAAACACAGCAGAGATATGAATTAGAAAGCTTATGTTGTCCACAGAAGCTGAACTTTGGAAATACTATGGTGGTGTTGACTTTGTGACCTTATTTCCTCTGGCTAGGTATCGTGGATCATTGAATTAAGAACTGTTCAGCATTCTTGACATGGATTTATTGAAGTTTGTGTTCAAGTTTTGGCCAATTTTGAAGTTTCAGAATGTGTAGCGAATTAATGAAGGGATCGGCGAATTCGTCACCGTCAATGACGTCGATTCCTCCAACTAACAACGATACATCTGTGTTTTGCTATTGTGGCCTGAAATCTCCTTTACGAATAGCAATGATGAAGGACAATCGGGGAACAAGATATTACCGCTGCCCAAGATAAAACTACAACAGAGGGGAAAATTGCGGTTTTTTTTATGTGGGTTGATGTGGAAACTAGTCAATTGGCAATGAGTGTGTCCAAAAATTATCACCGGATCAATGTCGAAGAAGAACTAGTGTCGACTCATAATGAGAATGATGGCAATTTCATGGATGTTAAAATCAAAGCTCTCAAGGCACAAGTAAAACATGATAAACAAGATGCGGCAAAGCTAAAGAAAGAAAATTCGAGATTGAAGACACTGTGTTGTCGATGTTTATAGTAGCTCACATGTTATTTGGAATTTGAAGGTCAAGGATGTCATGAGTTTGCCATAGTGTGTTATTGTGAACATGTTATGTATTTGTCGACATTGCATACTGTTTGTGGGAAGAAAGTGGTTGTTTCTTTTTCATTAAATAAATTCCACATTTGAGGTGTGAATATTAGTTTCTTCTTTTTGTATATCTCTGCAATCTTAATTTCAATGTTCCTTGCACGGATTTGGAGCACTGGTCACGCACTGTTCACTGCGCGCTCTCAACTTCAAAAATTCATATCCGGCAAACCGTAAGTCCAAATCGGATTCTGTAAAATCCCACGGTCCTGCAATACCCTAAACTACCAATTCTATATATATACACAGCTCAATGAAAGACTAGCCAAATTATCCGCAACGCAGAGCTTGAGCACGAAAGTTGGTTGCGTCATAACTTTCTCCACTAAACTCCGTTCTAAGCGAGCTTATAGTTAAAAGAAAGCTCATTCACAGCACTACAAGAATTCTAATTTGGCCGTCCCAAAATCGAGCCGAAACCCGACGAAAATCTGCCTAAAAGCCGCTGGTCGCACACTGTTCATTGGTCGCGCTCTCTCGATAATTCTCTCTGTTTTTTTTTATTTATTTATAAAAGTTACTGTAGTAATGCCCATTGCCTGAAAGCTGATTTTTCTAAAACTAGAATGATGCTGATACTACTGCAGTTGGGGAACGAGGCGAGGTAGATTTTAAATACGAGGCAAAGTTTGCACAGCACATGAAAAAGGGTGAAGCGGTGAGTGAATATGCGAAGTCAAAAACTATTACACAACAAAGGCAGTATCTCCCCATATATTCAGTGGGAGATGAGTTATTGCAGTTAGACTTATAATTTTACGATATATTGTGGTTAGTTTTGCATGGTATTTCGTAGCACTGTAAGAGTCTAGGTTATGTATGTTTTTAGCCACAGGTATTCTTTTAGTGCTGGTATTGGGTAACGAGGCATGGGGATAATATTGGAATCAGGACCCAAACTTGGACTGTGAAGCCTCGTACTGTCGCTTAGGAATTTGGATGATCTGGTCTACTCTGAATTTGGGTTGCCATTCGCGGTGAGCCTCAATGGTGAAACAAACTTCTCTAACAATTACATGTTACACTATATGCTATTGATACAACGCCATGTACAGTTATAGACCAAATTTCTTTGGTCTGAGGTAAGTAGAAGTACCCTGCCTCAACCCATTCAATGAGACTCGCTGCTGTTGCTTCGCCCTCTTCTCCCTCTCTTTCACCTCAATCTCTATCTCCGCATCTGCCTGCGATCTCCTTAGGTTCTCCATTTCTTCCTCCATGGCTGTCTTCTCTTCCTCCTGCTTCTTATGCTCCAGCAGAGACAGATGGCCTTCCTAACGACATCTGCGTCAGGCCAACTTGAAGTTAATGGGATTCGCAACATCTTGAGAATATCCAGCAATTGAGATCTCACTTCTCGAGCCTTCCGCAAGCTCTTGACAAGCAAAACGTGATCATTACACCAATCCCCTCTGTACTATTTACTTTTCCACTACTGATAGACATTATGCATTGTTAAGTGGCCAAATACCGAAACGAAAAATTTCTCCCTTGCAGCATCGCTCTCCTCCACTATATCTTTTGGCTGGAAAAATACAAACAGCACCAAGAGCATCGAGACAATTGTCAAAACCTCATCTAGGCAACCTAACTGATCGCCCATCAAGAGCATAAAATGTGATTATTACTTGCCAAATAAGTTCGAAAATTTTTGTGCATTTAGAGTACCAGATGTTACAACGAGCTTAAAATCGCGACCTCAAGCTACCACCTTTTTCAATATCCCAAGGAGAACATCAGTGTTCAGTGATCTCTCATGTGCTTCATCCATCACGACAACCCTGAAACAAGTAAAAACAACAAAATGTAAGGCTCTGCTTGAAGAACCTGAGTCTACGTAGGTTATTCTCCATGCATATACAAATCCACTCCAACCTAGTTTAACAAGAAGTAATAGATCAGAGTTGCTCATGCATTGTCATACTGGTACCATTCAAGGTCGGAATCTTTCAGTGTTTCACGGAAAAGCACTCCATCTGTCATGTACTGCAACACGGTAGTGACCACCAAAAAAAACAATTATACATGACGGAGCACAAAACCAAAACGAAAAGGCATAGATTATAATTTATCAGGAACCAACAAAATTTGAGATATGTCCCAGATTAAAAGCAACAACACTACTTCAGAAAAGTCGGCATTAAAAAAATAGTATCGTAAAGAATTTGCTCTTGACAATCGAAAACAGTCTCACCTTAATTACCGTGTTTGGCCCAGTCACATCCTCAACACGAATGGCATACCCCACTTTTTCACCTAAGTCAGTTTCCATGGGCATTACTACAACTTTTATAAAGGAAAAAAAACACAGAGAGAGAGAGAGAGAGAGAGAGAGAGAGAGAGAGAGAGAGAGAGAGAGAGAGAGAGAGAGAGGACACCGTCATTCAAACTTGCAAAACACATTACATCGGCTTATGATTTCTCAACACCAACAATATCTCCAAGCCACATCTAAATGCTGTGGATAAATAACTACAAGCCTTTGAAGATAAAAAAAAAAAGTGCAGGAGAAAGAGAAGCCACAATAAACCCTACTTGTGCCACAGAAAAGTGACCAAATAGTACCTACTCCAACATCGAGCACTTGAAGAGTTGAACACTCCTGTCAAAACACTTGCAGCAATTCCCAAAGACTGACCAAGAGCAAGTGCCTCAGATACACCAAGCATGCTCACAGCCAGTGCTAAGTTGTTGCAGATTTTTGCTGCCTAAAGATTAAAGGACATTGAAAGTATTACAATCAGGCAAAGGCTGGCGAGAGTAATTGTGAACAATTAATACATTTGGTCAAATTTTGTACTTGTATTGTCTCTTCAATATATGTTGTCATATGAAGGATGTGTGCTAAAACATTGAGGAACTCTGGAAACTGATCAGTTTAGTCAATGGGACAAAATTGTCAAAATCTTCTGGTTTTGAATACTAGAAAAATGTAGTGCATGTCGTTAAGAGCTCAAGAAGATGCTTTGCTGATGTCTTGTTCAATTTGATTTCAGTTGTCTTTCGTACACTAAGCATTTATCAACCTTTCAGTTTCAGATATGGCTATGAATTAATTCAGAAGACAATATGGATATTCTATTCTAATGCAAGGTAGAACTTGGTAAATGCAAACCAAGTAGAACTAGCCACTAACCGTATTAAGTGAAAGCAAGACTAAAGCAGCAACCAAGCGAAATTCTACCTTCAGAGTATGATTAGTAATATGTATTGATACCAAGGGGAACCCCCATCTCAATCTTATTTGTTGATGACAACAAGCTTTAGGTGTATAAGCATCAGTATTCAGCCCATAAGTGGCAACCTCCTCTTATGCGGCAAATCAGACAACCAATTCCAGCCTTAGCAGTGGTATAAAGAAAGCAAGGAACTTTCAAAATTGTTCGCAATGTTTCTCTCCTTTTGCAGTCACTGAATACTTATTGAGGCTTGTACCATCCATGAGCAGTACATGAATTAACACTTTCCAGTAGACGCACACAGATTATGAGTCATTGCACCAATAATGATGGAACTCACCGAACCATTTCCTGCTCCACCACAATAAATTGTGCTTTTGCCCGTGGAGAGGAGCAACGGCTTTGCTGCCAGATAAGCTTCTTCTGATCCACCAACCTGCGAAATGCCATGTTAATTAACGAATAGAACATTCAAGAGAAGTGCATCAATTAGGGTGTTGAGGCAATCGCTTTTCCACAAAACTACGGAAAATTCATTAACTATCTTCCCAATCCCTGCTGTTTCTATAAGCTGTATTGCTGCATTTAGTTTCATTCAGTACACTAAAATGCAATATCTAAGACGGCCACAGAAACCAAACTTTGATTTTGGAATATTAACCAAAATCTCAGCTAGCTAATAGTAACTCTATCAATAGGAATGTATTTACCAATTATTCAAACTATAAAGAAACCATGGCCAGGACTTCTTTTTTAAACTTTACAAGGGAGGCACGATTGCTTAGGGGCTTCTGTATTAACTAATCCATTTATTTCACAGAAAAAATATGATTACCAGGAGATATGATTAAGTGATTCCATTGTGGAGATTCTCAGCTTTTTCGAGTGAAATTTTGTCTCTAAGACGCCACAAGAGATAATCTTGACATCAGTGAGAATAAAGTAGGTGATCCAACAATTATTGTGGTTATGAAGGTTCTATTTTCTGGAAACCAAAGCATGAGCAGCTATGGTTAAATATTTCCATCAATTCATGTTCATCGAAATAGAGTTACATGCACAAAGCAAAAGAAACACCAACTGAGAGTTCTTAACTGAGTGCTTTCAAAAGCAAGTCCATACTCTTGAGCTATTATAATCATATCAGGATCTATCGATTGCAGATACTGAGTATACCATGAACGTGAGTGAGCCAGCTTCAGCAGCAAGAACACCTCCAGAAACAGGTGCATCCAGCATCATAGGAACTCCACCTCCATCTATTTATTTACAACATATAAGCTTGTACAGCATATACATATAACACAAGAAACAAAGATGAGAAACAAATCCAAAGGGGGCAACTACCAATTCTTCTGGGACCAAAAGATGATGTTCAAAAGGCAGTAATAGAATGTGTATGACTTATATACATCTTCAGTTTCTTAATACAAGGTATGTAGTTGCCTTTGCCCTGCATCAAACAATCTGAGTATTCCAAGTCTGAGATGCCATATCTGCTTATTACGGCAATTAAAAAAGGCGTCTAAGTGCACAAGGCTTCCCGCACTGCAGGAATCTGTGGAGGGGTTGATATATGCATTTTAATCCTCCAAAGATAATCCTGATGGAACATTACATGCTCAAGTCTTATTTTGACAAAAAAGAAAACCTTAAATTTCTCATCCATTTGTCTCATACACTATGGGGATGGTGAGAATGGTGGCATTCCATCCAAAGTATTAAGTCCTAGTAAAAGCACCGATAACTACCACGGCCCAATTCCCTAAAAAACCCCCAACTTTACCCTTTGTCCCAATTATATCCCAAACTTTTTTTTGTCTTATAAAAAACCTCAAACTTTTACTTTTGTCCCAAATCTACCCAATTCACTTTTCGTCCAATTTTTTAATATTATTTTTTATTTTTTCGAATTTTTTTTTATTTTTTCTTTTCTTTTCTTTTCTTTTTTTTGTTTCACCTTTGGGCCGGTCGCCGGACCGGCGACCGGCCAGAGGCGGGGCCGGCGGGGCGAGGCTCGGCCTCGCCGGCGTTGGGCGAGGCCGAGCCTCGCCGTGGCCGGCGAGGCTCGGTCCCCGCGGGCGTTGGGCGAGGCCGAGCCTCACCGTGTGGCTGGCGAGGCTCGGCCTCGCCGCTCGGGCGAGGCCGACCTCGCCGGTTACTGCGGGGCCGACCTCGCCAGCCACGGCGAGGCTCGGCCCCGCCGGCTATTGGCGAGGTCGGCCTCGCCGGCCGGCGGCGTGGCCGAGTTCTCGCCAAGAGCGGCGAGGTCGGCCTCGCCAAGAACGGCGAGGCCGAGCCTCACCAGCCGGCCGCGGGGCCGAGCCTCGCCGGCCATGGCGAGGCTCGGCCCCGCCGGCTATTGGCGAGGTCGGCCTCGCCGGCCGGCGGGGCCAAGCCTCGCCAGCGGCCGGCAGGGCCGACCTCGCCGGCCCCCGCCTCTGGCCGGTCAACCGGCCAGAAGGTGAAACAAAAAAAAAAAAGAAAAGGAAAGGAAAAAGAAAAGAAAAGAAAAAATAAAATAAAATTCGAAAAAATAAAAATAATATTAAAAAATTGGACGAAAAGTGAATTGGGTAGATTTGGGACAAAAGTAAAAGTTTGAGGTTTTTTATAAGACAAAAAAAAGTTTGGGATATAATTGGGACAAAGGTAAAGTTTGGGGTTTTTTAGGGAATTGGGCCTAACTACCACGTACATTCCATTAAATATCACTGAAAGAGTGCATGTTCTTGCAAATGGACATGGAGATGCGGCGTAAGTATGCCTCCATAGCAATAGTCATATATCCTGGTAAATCATATTTTTAGGACGTTACGATGACGACGACGGTCAAGCAGTTTTCAGGAAATAAGGACTGCACACTATTTGGGAAATAATCTTGATGGAACAATGGGCTATTAAGCATGACACTTACAAGCAATAATTTTATTTAAAGGATAACGCTTCTGAGTTTACTTCCCGTTACCTCTCTTCCCTTTTAAAGTACAGTTAGACACAAGTGCTGAAATCTTTCTCGATGTTTGGGGATCAATAGTAGAAGAATCTATCAATAACCACGGTCTTAGGAGATTTCCACCATGAAGCAATCCATTCGGTCCAGTGTATACAACAAATACCTTCATTATTCGTATAGATAGATTATTCAATTTTATCCTTATATGTCTTTCACCTGGGAAATTTTATGAGAAAGGCTCCACAAACACAGTGATAAACAACTTACACGCCGAGCAAATTGATTTAAATACATTTCTGCGTCGTACGGCATGCTCCTAGCATACACTTACGATTGATGCATGAAATAAAAAAGTGAATGCCTAACATGAGTCCAAAGTAATTGAAGTGCTCCTCAAATAGGAAAACAGGACCTCTTCATCAATACCCAAGCCTATATGTTAATGCCAATGATCTCCCACCGAATATAAGATCACTTATAGCCGGAAAGAATGGACCTCTGAGCATTAAGACATATTATTTCCCAAGGTTGAAACATTTACCCTCTTTCTGGTCAGTTCAATTCACAACTCCTGGTTCATATTAGAACTACAACCAAGACAATATTCTCTATTTAAAATCTATACGACAATCGTAAAGATTAACTGCAGTTGTAATATAACTGTGATGACAGAAAGGCTACTGCAAGCAAAGGACAAACATAAAAGACAAAATTTAGAACTTACATGGGAAGATGACGGCAACATTGTCATTATTACATCACTTTCTTCTGCAACTTCAAAGGGTGTTTTCTTGGTGGGGACTCCAATGCCAGCAAAGATCTTCATGGCATCACCATTTCTGAAAGGAATAAATTTTTTTCACTTACACAAATGGGCACTAAATGCTCCACAATAATTGGATTGCAAGAATGTTCCATTATACATGAATACAAAATTGAAAAAGGTGATGCTACTGGGAAAGTCAAAGGATAGTCTGGACACTACTTACAAAGATAGGCTTCCGTCTAGTGAGAACTCTCTGAACGTCTCCTAAGGGATGTGAATAAACCAAGATTCTGATCCTAATCTGCTCATAACACATTCATCTCCTTGTTGGTCTAGCTAATCAGTTAATGTCAAAGCATTGGAAGCTCAAAATAGCAACATAATGAGATCATTTTGGAGTACTATCATTTCGAGGAAATGCATTTACAGATTATTAGATTCACAGAATCCCAAACATTACACATCATGCACGGCGACGTTGTATCCGGCTTTAACAAGATTCTTCGCCATTCTGGATCCCATATTTCCCAAGCCTATGAAGCCAACATTCTGTAAATGTAAAAGCAAATTCAGCAGAGACAAACAAGAGCTAAAAGCTATAAACCATACCTGTCATATGAAATTAACCATGGAAAACCCCATCTATGATTTAGCTGGACATGGTAAATTAAAAGGGCAATATTTGAGATATCGTTGAAGCTAAAAATTGAGCAAACCATGATGATGATGGATTAAGGTTCTTGACTCAAAACAAAAACAAAAGTCCTTGAAATCTATGGCTCGCAGAGCATACTTAAAAACCAAAAAGATGCTGTGGCAGCACATATGAACAAGATCCAACTCTCCCACGGGAGAAGCAAACAAGCAGGGCACCCAGTCTTTTTGCCAACTCAGACTTCTTGCAAGCACAAAGGGTAGTAATACCACAGACCATCACTAAACTCGAGGGTCCTTATTCATTTTTACCACTGAACATCACTCTGCACTGTGGCTACCAACTTCACAGTTCATAAAGGTCTGATATTCTTCAAGTAGACTATATATCACCAATCATGGATTAGAATTCAATGCAAAAAGCGGTACCCAATTGAAAGATGAACCAAGACAGAGAAAACGAGGCCAAGGACTTCATTACTGGCTCACATAAGCATATCTTGTTGATATTCTAGAACCCAAAAGCACGAAGCCACCCTTTTATCTCAAACGTCCACAAACAACGTATCTCTTTAGTTCTGTACAACACTGAAGCGGTTTGTACGACAGAAGGATGAGGAGGAGGACGAAGAGCTCGCTTTGCTTACTCCAAGATTCGACGGTGCATCATCCGGTGAAGAGGAGAGACCGCGTGCCGGCAGCGGCGGTCGAAGGAGAGGAGACGACACGTTGAGTTTGCGCTTGGGAAGAGAGAGGAGAGCTCTCGCTCCGCGACTCGCCATACAGCACATAAAAAAAAGGAAAGAAGGGCAGAGAGAGAGGAAGGAGGAGGGAGGGAGGGGGATTGGAGCGCCACTCACTCGTGAAGCATTATTCCAAACTCCGGAGCGCCACTTGTGGATATGGGCCTTGTCCGCTCCTGCTGCTCCAAGCTTCGTGGCTCGAACTGCAAGACAGAGAAATCGTCGGAGTGAGGCGGCGTCGGCGTCGGGGCGAGGAGACGGACCTCGCTCGTCGGCGTGAGGGAGACGGAGCGCAGAGCGAATTCCAGATCTTGAATTCGATTGGGAGCGCGAAAGAGAGAGAGAGTGAGTGTGGAGACTGGAGAGAGAGGGCTGTTTTTTAAAAATTTTCTCCCAGCTGCTCTCAGTTCAGCTCGGCTTAGCTCTGTGCCGTGGGAGTTATTCTACCGTGAAGCCTTCCTGACACGTGGGTCCCCGCGGACACTTGTGCCAAAAGTTCAAGTTTTCCAGGGCAGCAGGGCGGTCTCCCAATACTAAGACTGCTCATGACAACGATTCTGTGACCGAGAACAGATTATGTTCAGAAATGATTTTTTTTGATTCTGTGTCCGGAATTGATTCTGAGCATTTTAAGGCATTTGTTAACGGCCCAAAATTCCATCCCTGTAATAGAAAAAGAACAGAAATGCGTTTGGCAACGCCACAAAATTTCTTTTTATTAATAATATTTTTAAATATTTTAATATTTATTTCTTTTTTTTCTTTTCTTTTTTTCTTTTCCTCCTTCTTGGCCATAGCCTGATCGCCGACCATGACCGGTAAAATATTTTTTTTATTAATAATTTTTTTATTAAAAGTATTTTTTCTTTTTTTAGCCATGGCCTAGTCGCCGGCCATGACAGGTAAAATAATATTTTTATTAATAATATTTTTTATTAAAATATTTTTATTAAAAATATATTTTTTTATTTTGTTTGGCCATGGTCTGGTTGCCGACCATGGCCAGTAAAATATTTTTTTTATTAATAATATTTTTTATTAAAATATTTTTATTAAAAATATACAATTTTATTTTTTTGGGCCATGGCCTGGTCGCCGGCCATGATCGGTAAAATATTTTTTTATTAATAATATTTTTTATTAAAATATTTTTATTAAAAATATACAAATTTATTTTTTTGGGCCATATCCTGGTCGTCGGCCATGGCCGGTAAAATATTTTTTTTATTAATAATATTTTTTATTAAAAATATATATTTTTATTTTTTTTGGCCATGGCTGGTAAAATATTTTTTTTATTAAAATATTTTTATTAAAAATATATATTTTTATTTTTTTTGTCCATGGCCTGTAAAATATTTTTTTATTAATAATTTTTTTTATTAAATATATACATTTTTATTTTTTTTTTTGCCATATCTTGGTCGCTGGCCATGGCCGGTAAAATATTTTTTTTATTAATAATTTTTTTTATTAAAAATATATATTTTTTCTTTTTTTGCCATGGCCTGGTCACCGACCATGGCATGTAAAATATTTTTTTTATTAAATTTTTTTTATTAAAAATATATTTTTTTCTTTTTTATGGCCATGGCCTGGTCGCCGGCCATGGCCGGTAAAATATTTTTTATTAATAAAATTTTTTATTAAAATATTTTATTCTCGTCAGATCCGGCGAGGGCGGTCCTCGGGCCGGACATTAGAAGCTAAATTAAAAATCAAGAAAATGAAGAAGAAAAAAAAATTGATTCTCAAAATTATTCCTAGAATCAAGAAGCTACTTTTTTTTTATTCTTGATTCTGCTCCAAAACTGATTCTGGGAACAATTTTTAACAAAATTGTGCCCAGAATAAAAAAATTAAACAAACGCATTTCTGTTCCCAAACTGATTCTTGGAACAAAAGAACGGAATCAAATACTGTTTGGCAAGTTGTCATGCGTAGCCTAAGTTAAACCATTTGTCATTCTTTCTCGCACGAGAAACTGTACGGTGGTCACTTCTTTGGTCATTTGGATGCAGAGAAGGAATCCTCGAATCCAAAATAATGTGCAAACTCTTTAACAGAAACCGTGATACTATCTGATCCATTTGCAGCACCAATTCTACTATCAGCAGGTAGTCCTATCAATCTCACAACACATCTCGAACGATTATAGATTGTCCCGGACCCAGATGAACACACCAGCACCACCCCTACGGGAAGTAATCTCACCCTCTCCACAAGCTTGAATGAAAATCTACTTATATTATCAGGACTTTAGGAAACAAATTATCTTCACCAGATGCTTCCATCATTTTCCCATGCTAAGTTCCTCTCAAAAGCATTAGTTAAGTTGAATGGGACAATCATCAGCTCAAGATGAGTAGAAGATACAAGCTCTACGAAACGCGTTGTTCAAGCAGAGACCTGAACAAACAATCCCTGGATCGTCCATCCTCATAAAAACCACGATAAACATAATTCTGACGAACAGATCAAGCATAAAATCATCAAGAAAAGTCCCTTACTTTCGATCCAACCACACCAAGAAACCAAACCCACAAAGGAACTAGATCGACGAACCTGCTAGAGAAAGATCGACCCGCCACGTCAAAAGAATAAAAAACGAAACTTTCGAGCAGATCCTGACGAGAGAAAGAGAGAGATTTACCCGAGAAAGAAGAAACGGTGGATTTGAAAGCGGAGAAACAGCAAGATTGCGTGCACCACAGACAGACGCGATCGGAGGAAAATTGGGACAAACCCAAGAAGCTCCCCAAAATTCGCGAGCCCAATTCAACTCGAGCAGCGGGCTATCATCAGATCATCGATCCGTCGATCGAACTCGGGCGCGGAGTGAAGAGGCTTCCGACCCGTCTTAGCATCGAATGACAAGAACACACGGAAATTCACTGCCCATTCTCCCATTGGAGAGAACGAACGCGCTCTCTCTCTCTCTCTCTCTGTAACCCGCTTTCTTGATTTTCTTGCTAGTAAAATAGCACAAGCAAGACCATTATTTTAAGGCCAAATCATTGCACGCCCTCGTCAATGACGTGCCCGGAGATAAGAAAGAGAGCCCCCCCAAAAAGAAAGAGAGAAACAAAAGTTGCAGGGCATTGTTACCGGTTTCGCGACCTGATCTCTTTCATACATTAACGTGCGAGCCTCGTGTCGCTTCCTCAGAAAACTCAAGAAAAAGAAAAGAAAAGAAAAGAAGGAAACCGTGGTTTGTTCTGTACGCATGGATTTGCGTTCTCGGAGGAATTTGAGATCTGTCCTTATCTGGGGTTCGGCTGCACGATCACGAGCTCTGTCGGGGAAGACGATGAGCGTGTCAAGTTAGCTTTCCTTCATTTAGCTTGAGATACAAGTTTCTAAGTTTAAAGTTAGCTTTTTTTTCTAAGAATGATTTGATGCAGTACTAGGTTTTTTGGTCGGTCATGCAATATCAGGTTTTTTTTTTTTTTTTGGTCAAAGATGCAATACTAGATTCAAAATTCGATAAATCAAGTGATCCAGTAAGACCCAACTTATTTGGAAATCAATGTCTAGTTTTAGTACGTGGGATAAGTAACAACAAAAGGAAAGGACTGTCAATCTTGTTTTGCCCTTCTCATTTCATGTATCATCAATGTCCTGCGTAGCTGCAGCAGTTCTCTGATGTAGATAATGTCTCGTTGTATGTACAGTATAGGTGCTATGGTGATTCTGAAGGTGCATGACCCCATTGTATCAATCAATTGCATCATATTATCATAGGATAAGCATGTAATCAGAAGGAACGTGCTAAAGTTGCTAAAGCCATCTATTCATGTATGGATTTTAAGGATATCAAGACCGATCCGTGCACATCAAGTACGGAATCATCACATGATTATACTTAACACCAATCAAAGTTTTGACAGAACATGGACATGATCGGCACGGGCACTATCATGCCCTAGTACTCTGTTCGCTCTAGTGCGAGCACCATTTTATTTGCTCGAATGCACAAACAACATTCGATCATTTTAATACTCCATCCAGTTACAAATCCACGTCGTCAAGCTCTGTCCTCAAGTCGCACGTCGCATGTAAAATCAGTCGCTCATTCCTCTAAATAGCGCGACGAATGCCGATTTAACACGAGATCGCAACACAAACATGCAATTATGATACAAACGACAAGTCCATGGCCTGGTCGAGAAAGACAAGTTGGGTGACCCCAAGATCAGATTTAGGGAGTAATCAAAGCCCCAAATCACGTTTGTCTTTCTATGGTAAAAAGCTACTTGATGGAGATCCTTGGCCTTTTCGAAATTGGACTCGAATCATTAAACATTTCAGGCCCACTAGATGCCC
Source organism: Syzygium oleosum (assembly GCF_021117445.2). Taxonomy (NCBI): domain Eukaryota; kingdom Viridiplantae; phylum Streptophyta; class Magnoliopsida; order Myrtales; family Myrtaceae; genus Syzygium; species Syzygium oleosum. The sequence goes on from NW_026607512.1 coordinate 576,816, forward strand.
AACAACTGCTCATGATAAACTATGCCTTAATTTCAAAAATACGAGTTCTTTAACCCCTTTTCTCTACTTTGCACACAAGCCAAAAAGATTATCATCATCTTATTAAAATTGCCCTAAAGAGGGGCCTAATAGCGACGAGATCGAATTCACTTCCTTCCATGATTAATTAAGAGGGAAAAAGTAATACAAGAGAACCTTAGTGGTCCTTACTATCTAGAACTCTCCTTATATTACCCAGTTTCTACTCTGAATCAATGAGAGGCACGCAATTATAATATAGTCGCGAAATGATTTAATTATTTTCCCACTTTCGCCCGCACATAGGTTGCTCATCTAACTCTGCGCGCTAAAATGACCCTTTTATTATTCTCGTTTTTTTTTTTGTGGGGGGGCAAATTTACAACCTATTGCTCTTCCAAATCGCTGGCAAGATGACAATGCTTTTGACGGGCAATGTAAATAATAGGACCCCGACTAACTCGACTGCAGTGACTCCTGTACCAAAATTGATTATCCAGATTGCTGTACACAATCAATGCTTTCAAAACCCTAATGCAAAATAAGCCTGTTGGAAGGGGGAAAAGGCTGCTCTAGAGTTGCTTTAATTATCTCTTCGTAGAAGTGAAGCATTTCTCCCGTGCTTTACTTGGGTGTTTAATGGATCCACCAAAAACTGATTAGTGGCGACTCCTAAAAGAAATTGATTTGCATGTTAACAACTTAAACCTTAAGTCGCGAGTTGGTATAGGCTCGGGAGAGCTCGAGTTCGGTTTAACTTAGTAATCCATTAGCTAAACCCCCTAGACAACGAGGTCGGATCGGGTTTGGAGATCCGACCTGGTCCGTTTTATATTATTTTTAATATTATATTATTATTTTAATATAAAATTATTTTTTCGAAAAAAAGAAAAAAATCAATATTTTTTAAAAAATATTTCGAAAATAAAAAATTGGTATTTGGGTTTTGAAATTGCCTTTCTTGTACTTTTTGTGTGATTAGTGCCACGTATGATTGCACGTTGCTGGATTTACACATTTCGAATTATGTGTTGAATTTAACTTTGCATGTAGTTGATTAGGCACGCTAGGTTCATATATTGATTGTTGCCTCCCTTAGCTAGGTTAGGGATGGAATTTTGAGACTTCCAATTAGTGTGAACATGTTAGGCAGTGATTAAATAAGGTTAGGTACCAAAATGGCACTAGTTGGTCAATTAGTGTAATCAAGTCCCCGTACCCATTAAGTCTCTAGTTCGTAGAAGTGAAGCATTTCTCCCGTGCTTTACTTGGGTGTTTAATCGATCCTCCGAAAACTGATTAGTGGCGACTCTTAGATGAAATTGATTTGCATGTTAACAACTCAAACTTTAAGTCGCGAGTTGGTATAGACTTGGGAGAGCTCGAGCTAAGTTTAACTTAGTAATCCATTAGCTAAACCCCCTAGACGACGAGATCGGATCGGGTGTGGAGATCCGACCTGGTCCGTTTTATATTATTTTTAATATTATATTATTATTTTAATATAAAATTATTTTTTCGAAAAAAAATAAAAAAAATCAATATTTTAAACAAAAAATTTCGCCAATAAAAAATTGGTATTTAGGTTTTGAAATTGCCTTTCTTGCCCTTTTTGTATGATTAGTGCCACGTATGATTGCACGTTGCTGGATTTACACATTTCGAATTATGCGTTGAATTTAACTTTGAATGTAGTTGATTAGGCACGCTAGGTTCATATATTGATTGTTGCCTCCCTTAGCTAGGTTAGGGATGGAATTTTGAGACTCTCAATTAGTGTGAACATGTTAGGCGGTGATTGAATAAGGTTAGGTACCAAAATGGCACTAGTTGGTCAATTAGTGTAATCAAGTTCTCATACCCATTAAGTCTCTGGTTCGTAGAAGTGAAGCATTTCTCCCGTGCTTTACTTGGGTGTTTAATCGATCCACCGAAACCTTATTAGTGGCGACTTCTAGATGAAATTGATTTGCATGTTAACAACTTAAACCTTAAGTCGCGAGTTGGTATAGGCTTGGGAGAGCTCGAGCTAGGTTTAACTTAGTAATCCATTAGCTAAACCCCCTAGACGACGAGGTCGGATCGGGTGTGGAGATTCAACCTGGTCCGTTTTATATTTATTTTTAATATTATATTATTTTAACATAAAAATTATTTTTTCAAAAAAAATAAAAAAAATCAATATTTTTCAAAAAAAATTCGAAAATAAAAAATTGGTATTTGGGTTTTGAAATTACCTTTCTTGTCCTTTTTGTGTGATTAGTGCCACGTATGATTGCACGTTGCTGGATTTACACATTTCGAATTATGCGTTGAATTTAACTTTGCTTGTAGTTGATTAGGCACGCTAGGTTCATATATTGATTGTTGTCTCCCTTAGCTAGGTTATGGATGGAATTTTGAGACTCCCAATTAGTGTGAATATGTTAGGCGGTGATTGAATAAGGTTAGGTACCAAAATAGCACTAGTTGATCAATTAGTGTAATCAAGTCCCCGTACCCAATAAGTCTCTGGTTCGTAGAAGTGAAGCATTTCTCCCGTGCTTTACTTGGGTGTTTAATCGATCCACCGAAAACTAATTAATGGCGACTTTTAGATGAAATTGATTTGCATGTTAACAACTTAAACTTCAAGTCGCGAGTTGGTATAGGCTTAGGAGAGCTCGAGCTAGGTTTAACTTAGTAATCCATTAGCGAAACCCCCTAGACGACGAGGTCGGATCGGGTGTGGAGATCCGACCTAGTCCATTTTATATTATTTTTAATATTATATTATTATTTTAATATAAAAATTATTTTTTCAAAAAAAATAATAAAAATCAATATTTTTAAAAAAAATTCGAAAAAAAAAAATTGGTATTTGGGTTTTGAAATTGCCTTTCTTGCCCTTTTTGTGTGATTAGTGCCACGTATGATTCCACGTTGCTGGATTTACACATTTCGAATTATGCGTTGAATTTAACTTTGCATGTAGTTGATTAGGCACGCTAGTTTCATATATTGATTGTTGCCTCCCTTAGCTACGTTAGGGATGGAATTTTGAGACTCCCAATTAGTGTGAACATGTTAGGCGGTGATTGAATAAGGTTAGGTACCAAAATGGCACTAGTTAGTCAATTAGTGTAATCAAGTCCCTGTAGTCATTAACTCTCTGGTTCGTAGAAGGGAAGGATTTCTCCCGTGCTTTACTTGGGTGTTTAATGGATCCACCAAAAACTGATTAGTGGCGACTCCTAGAAGAAATTGATTTGCATGTTAACAACTTAAACCTTAAGTCGCGAGTTGGTATAGGCTTGGGAGAGCTCGAGCTAGGTTTAACTTAGTAATCCATTAGCTAAACCCCCTAGACAACGAGGTCGGATCGGGTTTGGAGATCCGACCTGGTCCGTTTGATATTATTTTTCATATTATATTATTATTTTAATATAAATTTTTTTTTCGTTAAAAAATAAAAAAAAATCAATATTTTTTTAAAAAAATTTCGAAAATAAAAAATTGGTATTTGGGTTTTGAAATTGCCTTTCTTATCCTTTTTGTGTGATTAGTGCCACGTATGCTTGCACGTTGCTCAATTTACACATTTCGAATTATGCGTTGAATTTAACTTTGCATGTAGTTGATTAGGCAGGCTAGGTTCATATATTGATTGTTGCCTCCCTTAGCTAGGTTAGGGATGGAATTTTGAGACTCCCAATTAGTGTGAACATGTTAGGCGGTGATTGAATAAGGTTAGGTACCAAAATGACACTAGTTGGTCAATTAGTGTAATCAAGTCCCCGTACCCATTAAGTCTCTGATTCGTAGAAGTGAAGCATTTCTCCCGTGCTTTACTTGGGCGTTTAATCGATCCACCGAAAACTAATTAATGGCGACTCCTAGATGAAATTGATTTGCATGTTAACAACTTAAACTTCAAGTCACGAGTTGGTATAGGCTTAGGAGAGCTCGAGCTAGGTTTAACTTAGTAATCCATTAGCTAAACCCCCTAGACGACGAGGTCGGATCGGGTGTGGAGATCCGACCTGGTCCGTTTTATATTATTTTTAATATTATATTATTATTTTAATATAAAAATTATTTTTTCAAAAAAAATAATAAAAATCAATATTTTTAAAAAAAATTCGAAAATAAAAAATTGGTATTTGGGTTTTGAAATTGCCTTTCTTGCCCTTTTTCTGTGATTCGTGCCACGTATGATTACACGTTGCTGGATTTACACATTTCGAATTATGCGTTGAATTTAACTTTGCATGTAGTTGATTAGGCACGCTAGGTTCATATATTGATTGTTGCCTCCCTTAGCTAGGTTAGGGATGGAATTTTGAGACTCCCAATTAGTGTGAATATGTTAGGCGGTGATTGAATAAGGTTAGGTACCAAAATGGCACTAGTTAGTCAATTAGTGTAATCAAGTCCCTGTACTCATTAAGTCTCTGGTTCGTAGAAGTGAAGCATTTCTCCCGTGCTTTACTCGGGTGTTTAATCGATCCACCGAAAACCCATTAGTGGCGACTCCTAGAAGAAATTGATTTGCATGTTAACAACTTAAACCTTAAGTCGCGAGTTGGTATATGCTTGGGAGAGCTCGAGCTAGGTTTAACTTAGTAATTCATTAGTTAAACGCCCTAGACAACGAGGTCGGATCGGGTGTGGATATCCGACCTGGACCGTTTGATATTATTTTTAATATTATAATATTATTTTAATATAAAAATTATTTTTTCAAAAAAATTAAAAAAATTTTAAAAAAATCAATATTTTTAAAATAAATTTCGAAAATAAAAAATTGGTATTTGTATTTTGAAATTGCCTTTCTTGTCCTTTTTGTGTGATTAGTGCCACGTATGATTGCACGTTGCTGGATTTACACATTTCGAATTATGTGTTGAATTTAACTTTGCATGTAGTTGATTAGGCACACTAGGTTCATATATTGATTGTTGCCTCCCTTAGCTAAGTTAGGGATGGAATTTTGAGACTTCCAATTAGTGTGAACATGTTAGGCAGTGATTAAATAAGGTTAGGTACCAAAATGGCACTAGTTGGTCAATTAGTGTAATCAAGTCCTCGTACCCATTAAGTCTCTAGTTCGTAGAAGTGAAGCATTTCTCCCGTGCTTTACTTGGGTGTTTAATCGATCCACCGAAAACTGATTAGTGGCGACTCCTAGATGAAATTGATTTGCATGTTAACAACTTAAACTTTAAGTCGCAAGATGGTATAGACTTGGGAGAGCTCGAGCTAAGTTTAACTTAGTAATCCATTAGCTAAACCCCCTAGACGACGAGATCAGATCGGGTGTGGAGATCCGACCTGGTCCGTTTTATATTATTTTTAATATTATATTATTATTTTAATATAAAAATTATATTTTCGAAAAAAAATAAAAAAAAATCAATATTTTAAACAAAAAATTTCGCAAATAAAAAATTGGTATTTAGGTTTTGAAATTACCTTTCTTGCCCTTTCTGTATGATTAGTGCCACGTATGATTGCACGTTGCTGGATTTATACATTTCGAATTATGCGTTGAATTTAACTTTGAATGTAGTTGATTAGGCACGCTAGGTTCATATATTGATTGTTGCCTCCCTTAGCTAGGTTAGGGATGGAATTTTGAGACTCTCAATTAGTGTGAACATGTTAGGCGGTGATTGAATAAGGTTAGGTACCAAAATGGCACTAGTTGGTCAATTAGTGTAATCAAGTCCTCGTACCCATTAAGTCTCTAGTTCGTAGAAGTGAAGCATTTCTCCCGTGCTTTACTTGGGTGTTTAATCGATCCACCGAAAACTGATTAGTGGCGACTCCTAGATGAAATTGATTTGCATGTTAACAACTTAAACTTTAAGTCGCGAGATGGTATAGACTTGGGAGAGCTCGAGCTAAGTTTAACTTAGTAATCCATTAGCTAAACCCCCTAGACGACGAGATCAGATCGGGTGTGGAGATCCGACCTGGTCCGTTTTATATTATTTTTAATATTATATTATTATTTTAATATAAAAATTATTTTTTCGAAAAAAAATAAAAAAAATCAATATTTTAAACAAAAAATTTCGCAAATAAAAAATTGGTATTTAGGTTTTGAAATTACCTTTCTTGCCCTTTCTGTATGATTAGTGCCACGTATGATTGCACGTTGCTGGATTTATACATTTCGAATTATGCGTTGAATTTAACTTTGAATGTAGTTGATTAGGCACGCTAGGTTCATATATTGATTGTTGCCTCCCTTAGCTAGGTTAGGGATGGAATTTTGAGACTCTCAATTAGTGTGAACATGTTAGGCGGTGATTGAATAAGGTTAGGTACCAAAATGGCACTAGTTGGTCAATTAGTGTAATCAAGTTCTCATACCCATTAAGTCTCTGGTTCGTAGAAGTGAAGCATTTCTCCCGTGCTTTACTTGGGTGTTTAATCGATCCACCGAAACCTTATTAGTGACGACTTCTAGATGAAATTGATTTGCATGTTAACAACTTAAACCTTAAGTCGCGAGTTAGTATAGGCTTGGGAGAGCTCGAGCTAGGTTTAACTTAGTAATCCATTAGCTAAACCCCCTAGACGACGAGGTCGGATCGGGTGTGGAGATTCAGCCTGGTCCGTTTTATATTTATTTTTAATATTATATTATTTTAACATAAAAATTATTTTTTCAAAAAAAATAGAAAAAATCAATATTTTTCAAAAAAAATTCGAAAATAAAAAATTGGTATTTGGGTTTTGAAATTACCTTTCTTGTCCTTTTTGTGTGATTAGTGCCACGTATGATTGCACGTTGCTGGATTTACACATTTCAAATTATGCGTTGAATTTAACTTTTCTTGTAGTTGATTAGGCACGCTAGGTTCATATATTGATTGTTGTCTCCCTTAGCTAGGTTAGGGATGGAATTTTGAGACTCCCAATTAGTGTGAATATGTTAGGCGTTGATTGAATAAGGTTAGGTACCAAAATAGCATTAGTTGGTCAATTAGTGTAATCAAGTCTCCGTACCCATTAAGTCTCTGGTTCGTAGAAGTGAAGCATTTCTCCCGTGCTTTACTTGGGTGTTTAATCGATCCACCGAAAACTAATTAATGGCGACTTCTAGATGAAATTGATTTGCATGTTAACAACTTAAACTTCAAGTCGCGAGTTGGTATAGGCTTAGGAGAGCTCGAGCTAGGTTTAACTTAGTAATCCATTAGCTAAACCCCCTAGACGACGAGGTCGGATCGGGTGTGGAGATCCGACCTGGTCCGTTTGATATTATTTTTAATATTATATTATTATTTTAATATAAAAATTATTTTTTCGAAAAAAATAAAAAAAATCAATATTTTTAAAAAAAAATTCGAAAATAAAAATTGGTATTTGGGTTTTGAAATTGCCTTTCTTGTCCTTTTTGTGTGATTAGTGCCACGTATGATTGCACGTTGCTGGATTTACACATTTCGAATTATGCGTTGAATTTAACTTTGCATGTAGTTGATTAGGCACGCTAGGTTCATATATTGATTGTTGCCTCCCTTAGCTATGTTAGGGTTGGAATTTTGAGACTCCCAATTAGTGTGAACATGTTAGGCAGTGATTGAATAAGGTTATGTACCAAAATGACACTTGTTGGTCAATTAGTGTAATGAAGTCCCCGTACCCATTAAGTCTCTGGTTCGTAGAAGTGAAGCATTTCTCCCGTGCTTTACTTGGGTGTTTAATCGATCCACCGAAAACTGATTAATGGTGACTCCTAGATGAAATTGATTTGCATGTTAACAACTTAAACCTTAAGTCGCGAGTTGGTATAGGCTTGGGAGAGCTTGAGCCAGGTTTAACTTAGTAATCCATTAGCTAAACTCCCTAGACGATGAGGTCGGATCGGGGAGGTCGCGATAGGCCTGTGGTGAGGCTCGAGTTCACCTATGGCCGGTCATCGGCCGCGACCGTGGTCGGCGACATGCTGGAAAAGAAGAAGGAAAAAACAGAAAAAGAAAAAGAAAAAAAAGAAAATTAAAAATATTTTAAAAAAATATGAAAAGTATTGCAAAGAGGAAAGTATTTTCCATACTCAACAACGGAAAATATTTTCTAAGACTTTTTCATTTTTCAGGCCAACACCGGAAAATTATGTCATTTTCTACGGTCTTCGGGATACAACTGCAACATATGCTACCCACTTCTTGGGCATAACCCCGGTGGTCACCTTTGTCTTTTCCATCATCCTAAGGTATATGATATTCAGATAAAGTTTCAAGTACATCTATATATAATGGGCGCACTCGTATTTTGTTTTTGAACGACGAGTTCCGTTAATTTGATAGAAACGGTCTTGGAAAACATATCTTTCATAGCTACTCTCAAATGAAATCGTGCATTTCTTTTGGGTGGATCCGAATGTCGCTTCACGCTACTAAGTCGTATGGATGTTGGATCCTAGTCGCTGGGCTTAAACACTAGAGCAGGTAAAGTAAAGACAATGGGAGCAATACTATGTGTCGCAGGCACCCTAACCACTATCTTCTATCAAGGAAAATCGTTCCTCATCAATCATCAACATTCTCGCGCTCATGCTATCACCAAGAACATTCCATCTAATTGGACGAGAGGCACGCTTATGCTTCTCGGAAGCTGCCTATCGTATGGTATCTGGGTCATAGTGCAGGTCTATAGAACAAGTTCCCACTTTTGTGAAAATAATGTTCATGAGGATATGGTCCACCGATCATAATGCTTGTGGACATTGCTTTCTTGAACAGGTTAAGCTGATTAAAGTTTTCCCGTTGAAGTATTGGTCCACGATGTTGACACGCATCATCGCATCCGGGCAAGCAACAATTGTAGGCTTATGTATCGATTGTAGTAGGAAGTCGTGGAGTCTGGGATGAAATCTTCAGCTGATCACCATTGTCTACTAGGTAAGGTTTTTAATCCACAAATTATGTCGCGATTACTTAATTGATTTGCGTTGGTCCTCGATTTGTTGAAGTGGCATCTAACCAGTCATGAGTGGAAAACTTCCATCAACTGCATGATGGAATCTGCAGCTGTGAAACTCTTATACTTGATGTGCCGACAAATTTTGATTTCAGCAATAGTATCGTATTCAATGTTTGTGTGGTTACATTAACAAACGTTGCAATGTCATTACTAATGAGCGAAACTATCTACTTCACTGGGAGCATTGGTAACAGCTACTGCTTTCTGCTTAATCTCTTGGGTGATTGTGAAGCGAGGCCCTACCTATCCTTCGATGGTCAACCCCTTGACTCTGATATTCGAGACTGTGCTAGAAGCACTTGTACTCGGCGAGGCAATCCACCTCGGAACGTATGATGAATCTCATAATCCTAAGTCCTTTCTTTGCCTTCATAATTTTCATAAGCTACTAAGGTTCAATTCAAAAATTTTCAGAACTTTTGCTGAATATGAACCCCAATTCTTTGCTATATTGCAGTTTAGTGGGAATAATACTGATCCTAGTAGGAATATACTCCTTCTTAAGTGGAAAAAGGAAGGAGTCAATGATGAATCCGCAACCTCCGGTCAATAACATTGTGCCTATAGATGTTGAGGCAATGGTTATTGAACCTGCATCGATCCCGCCGCCAAAAGCGACAATTGTCTTGCTGAGCGATTCAACAGAGCAATAGGTTTCATACAGCAACAATGAAATCTGGGTAATTAGGACTGGTCCTGATGCGGCTTCTGTGCAGTGGCACAGTATATACAAGCAGATTTAGGCTCTTTAGGGTTTCGGACTTTTGAGCAATTACAGCATGCAAAATTGATCTCACAATCAAAAGTATTCTCTAATCAAATTTGAGAATAAACACAGCTCAATCTTTATGTTTGTATGATTAAAATATGGATTTTTACTTAATTCACCGACAGAGTAACATGTGTTGGGAACATTTTGTATACTTATAGATTGTTTTCGTAACATGTATGCTTATTAATCATATCGATCATATATGTAAAAGATTCATATCGAATCAACTTTAAAGTGGAAATACCTATATTTGTATCAAACATCGTCTCAAACATGATAGCATCATAGTCAAACTAAAATGTATCAGCACTCCGATTAGTTAGGTTTATCAGAATGCATCTTTCAAGATATGTTTAAAGGTCATCGTGAAAGGGGAAGAGCAAATGGAACTCCTCATTTTAGGACATAAAATAGCTCAGACGGTTGGACCTGTCAAAATGGGTCATAAACCAATTCTTAACCCATATAAATTTTGATTATAATCGACAAGTAACAGATTTAGTCGATCTCAATAATAATAGAGTCTACCCACCTGCGCATGGCCGAGTTGGTGGGTGTCGCGACCGAACTCCCGAGCCCTTTTTTAAACGACATGCAAATAGAAGGGGGGCTCGCCTGGTACGTGCTAAGTCTAGGTTCGGGACTTAACTCGGGCTCTCCCAAGCCCATACCATATCGCGACTTAGGGTTTAAGTTTTTAACATGCAAGTGGTTTATATCGAGGAGTCGCCACTAATCGATTTGGGGTGGGTCGATTAGAAACCCAAATAGGGTGATGGGAGAATCACCCTATTCCTACGAACCAGAGATTAACTGAATTCGGGGACTTGGTTACACTAGTTAGATAACTAATGCCCTTTCGGTACCATTTTACCCTGTTCATTTCTGAAAACATTTGTCAGGCAATTTTGATTGATTTTAGGACCTTTCTCCTAACATGTGAGGTGATCAAGCGAGTGCATAATCAGAAACGATTAGCAGTCAGGAACATAACCATTCATGCAGCCTAAGGTTCTAACCTTAACTAAGTCAGATGATATTCAAAACACAACAGCTCAAGCAATTGTATTAAAAACATGCATAACAGTAATAAAATTAACATGCAAAATACTTACCGCACAACCTCAGAATTGTCTAATTTAAACAAGACAATAACATGCATAATAATACGACAATAAATTAAAACACTTAGATATAACATAATTTTAAAAAAACTTTTTTTTTTTTTTCGAGAAGAAAAAAAATATATATATATATATATTTATATATATACATATATAAATAATAGTACAGAAGAGAAAAAGAAAAAAAAAATTTTATTTTATTTTTTTAAATTTTCTTTTTTTTTTAAATAAAATAAAATAAAATAAAATAAAAATATTAATATAATATTAAACCGGGTCGGGTTGCGGATCCGGGCCGGGTCGGAACCGACCCGGGTCAACGGATCCGACCCGGGCGTTGACCCGGGTCGGATCGGTCAATCCGGATCGGGTCGGAACCGACCCGGGTCAACGGATCCGACCCGGGCGTTGACCCGGGTCGGTCGGAACCGACCCGAGTCAACGGATCTGACCCGGGCATTGACCCGGGTCGGATCTGTTGATTCGGGTCGAATCCGACCCGAACACACAGACCCGCGGGGAGGGGGCCGCCGGAGAGGCCAAAATTGGCCGTCCGCCGGCTGACCCAGGCCAGCGCCGCCCCCAAATCGGCTTCTAGGAACACCGCCAAGCCTCGCCGTCCACCTGGGTCGCCGTTTGACCGCCGCTCGCCGGCCGGCGACCGAATTAAAAACCGGCCTCTTTGAGGCATTTTGTCGAACACCGGGCGTGCGCGACCAAAAACAGAAGATTCCGACCTGTTTCGAGGCCCCGCCGTCCTCGGGAAACCTGTTCTTACCTTTAACGATGATGCACGGACGGCGGGGGACGGCGGTATGGGCCGGGACTCGCGCGAAACGGCCGGCGCGGGTCCCGGCCAAACCGAGAGCAAAAACAGGGGAGAACAGAGCAGTTCGGGCCGGGGGACGACTCACCGGTCGACGGCGCGTCTGGGCGGCTTACGGCGGGTCTGAAGGCGACGGCGACGCTGCTGGTTCTGTCCTGTTCCGGTGGTTCGCTCTCTCTCTCTCTCTCTCTCTATTCTCAGCTCTCTCTGTCTTCTCTCTTGCTCTGTTTTTCTCTCCCTCCGGCCGACCGGGGCGGCTTTGGCTCTCTGTGTCGCCGCCGTCGGCTCGGCGACGGGGATGGATGGCTGAAGCTGAGGCGCGGTGGCCGCCGGAAGCCCTCTTTCTCTCTCAGTTCACACTCTCACGCTCTCTCTGTGTTTTTTTTCTAAAATGGCCGACCGGGGGTGTTTCCGGGGGTTGCCGGTCGGCTTTCTGGAGACGGCGAGACCGGCTGGGACCTGCGAGACGCTCCCAGGCTCCTCTCTCTTCTCTGTTTTTTTTCTGATTCTCTCTGGGACTCTCTGTTTTCTCTCTATGCACAAACCGACCGAGAAAAGACCCCCCCTCTCTCTCTCACTGTGTCGCCGCCGTCGGCTCGGCGGCGGGGATGGGTGGCTGAGGCGCGGTGCGAGCACGGCGGTCGCCGGAAGAACTCTCGGTCTCTCTGTCTCGCTCAGTCTCTCTTTCTCCTTGTCTTTTTAGAAACGGCCGACCCGGGTCTCTCTCTCTCTCTGGCTATTTACAGCCGGACGACGGACCCCCTCTGCTCTTCTGCGTCGGCGTGACGACGGCCTACGCCACCCCGCGACTTTCGTGGCCATTGCAGGCCGGTGCAGAGCAGAGCAGAGCAGAGGGGCCGGTTCAAAACCGAGGCAGAGAAGAAGGAGGAAAGGATAAGGGAGCCGTGAAATCGGGGAGGACGGGACTGGCAATTAATGCCAGTCCCGTCGGCGTGCTCATCCGGCCTTCCTCTGGCCGGATAGCGACGGTGAGGGAGCAGCGCCGCCGTGCGTCACGCTGCCGTCGAGCACAGAGGCGAACAGGGGCGGCGAGAGCGACGGGGGGAAGAAGGAAGGAGGAAGGCCGGGCCGGGCCAGGCCCAGCCGCGCGAAGGGGGAGAAGAAAAGGGGAGAAGAAAAGAAAAGGGCCCGGGCCCGCGGAGGGGGAAAAAAAGAAAAGGAAAAAAAAGAAATGGGCCGGGTCGGCCCAGCTCCGACCCGGCCCGACTCGGAATTTTTTTTTTTTTTTTTTTAAATTTTTGTTTAAAATTTAAGAAAATATGCTCTACTGGGCCCTATTAATTCACATATGCCTAATGTCTATATGCAATGCATTTAAATTGAAATACTTTTTGTTTTAGGAATTAACGAAATTAACTCCTAAATTTTGCGCAATTAATTTTGGGCAAATTAAAAATAGGTGTCAACAGCTGCCCCTCTTTGAAGGTGAGCTCGCAGAGATTGGGCTCGCAGAGGTTACGTTCAAAGATAAAATGGCACCTAAATTTGGCCCATGCATGTTCAATGAATGTTATTTTTGGCGAGACCGGAGTCCCATTTTTTATGATGCGATAAGATGATGCGTGCTAAAGCAAATAAAAACATACCTGGGGCTACTTACCTTGCCGAAGGGTAGAGTAATTCCAGATGGTTGATATTGTGTGTCGAGGACCCGAACCTATCTTCGGTCGCCTTGACGGAAAAAATGGTTTGTCTAGGACCCGAACCTTTCTTCGGTCGCCTTGACGGGATTTTGTTTGTCTAGGACTCGAACCTTTCTCCGGTCGCCTTGACTGGGGGAAATCGCTTGCCTAGGACCCGAACCTATCTTCGGTCGCCTTGACTGGATTTCATTTGTCTAGGACCCGAACCTTTCTTCGGTCGCCTTGACTGGGGAAATCGCTTGCCTAGGACCCGAACCTATCTTCGGTCGCCTTGACTGGATTTCATTTGGTCTGTCTAGGACCCGAACCTTTCTTCGGTCGCCTTGACTGACTGGGTTTTGCCTGTCTAGGACCCGAACTTTTCTTCGGTCGCCTTGACTGACTGGATTTTGCCTGTCTAGGACCCGAACCTTTCTTCGGTCGCCTTGACTGACTGGATTTTGTATGTCTAGGACCCGAACCTTTCTTCGGTCGCCTTGACTGACTGGGTTTTGCTTTACCAAAGTACCTGCATCATAAGGGGTACCTGAAAAGACTTGATGTGAACAGAGGGAGTTATTCCTGTGCTCAGGAGGGTGAACAAAGGGGTCAATCCAATGTTCAGTTGGTGAACAACGGGGTCACTCCGATGTTCAGAGGGTGAACAACGGGGTCACTCCGATGTTCAAAGGGTACCATAACAATCGTAGGTACATGGATTTTTGGAATCAGGCATGGGTAAAATGTACTTACCTGGGCACGTTCCTGCCTCTTAAGGGCGTGTCTCCTGTCAGACAAATTTTTTTGTGCAAAGACATACGTATTCATCGGAGAAATAGACAACTGAGGCTATTCTTGAATATCGTATGAAATATCTTGACCAGCTGGTCAAGATGCTTTTCTTTTTCAAAGAAACACCCTGTTTACCTTCTGGGTAGTTTGAAAAGAAATCTGATGAAATACCTGGGATTTCTTACCCGGAGGTTTGATGTATCATCTGCTGAATACCCGACCTTTTTCAGGGCATCTCTTTTGTGATGATAATCAGGGCTTCTCCAGTGCCCGAATTTTCGTGTTCTATCACTGAGGATTAGAACTTTGAGCTGTCAAAGAGGGTTAGCACAAACATGCATGCATTCATCAAGGATAGACAAGCTAGGCTATCCCAGAATGTGTATTTGAAAGTTCATACATGATGATTTCGCCATGTTTGCATCACCAAACATCCACTGAGGGTCAATCAAGACAATATTCACTCGGGAGGTGGACTTCTCAAGATGCTGAACGAGGGATTCTCAGTCAGAAAGGACTTTCCACTCGCTCTCGTTGAAAAGGGCTATTTGTCCCGTCCATTAATGCGGGACCATCGAAAACACTCAATCTCGACCGTTATCACATCCGCAAGGGTCTGAGTTTTCTCGCAAGCGGTACGACGCTGCCAATCTGAGAGGTCTTCTTCAGGGTCGTAATGTAGGCTTGGTCAATGGCTTAATGAAGGTGACTGTTCAAGTCAATGCCATGAAAGAAAATATTCTGCAATCATCTCCGGGTTTACAAGTCAAGAACCCTGCAAAACGAGATAGAAATAATCTTGCTCGCACTTCCTCGAGCGTTGTTTATAAACATTTGAAATTTCACGTTAAATCAAGTGCCCTAATCAGAAGAGACTTCATGAGGGATGTAACGTGGGCTCGGTTCACAGGTTGAGAAACAAAAGGATCGTTAGGCTCAAAAATGTGTGTAAGGGTGAGAGTTGGTGATCATCTTGGCATTGTCACCAGCCTTTTTCTCCACCGTCGGGACTCTTTTGGAAAACTCCCTGGGTAATCCCTTGTTTTAGCTTCTTTGACAACTTTTTCTTGAGAAGCTTCTGCGTCCAGCATTTTCCTGGATACCATTCTATCTCTGTGACAGATCTTTGTCAAGACAGAGTTCCTAAAGTAGGAATTTGTATCGAAGAAGAACTCAAGTTTAACCCTTTGGGGTCGTCTTTTCATCGTTTTTCTTCTTCTCCTTTTTCTTTTTCTTTGTTTTTTATTCATGGGCATTGGCCTTGCTTTTACCAGGCACACTGCTTTTTCATGCCCCTAGTTTTCAGCATTTTTTTTTGCTGCTCTTTTGGTATTGTCAGGACTAGCCTAAACAAGTTTGAGCAGAACAATGTTATTAGGCTCTTGGAGTCTTCATCTTGATTCGGTACTTTAGACCCTGATGCTCAAGCTGTGGTGACTTTTGCCTTGCCCCGGTGTAGGGGATGATCACCAACTGGGTTGGTACGAAATGAAATCGCCGGCTCAATTGGGCTAGCAAGGGATATAAGTGTATGGGATAGAAGAAGAACCGCTCTTCGTCATCCTAGGGCACTTAAATTATTGTGAGAGTTCATCTGCAATAAAAACACTCAAAGATTAATGCAAATGAAAGCAAGAAAATTTCTATTCATCTTTTCACCTTGTGTGAGCTGATGCAGTTGATGATCATAGAAAATTTTAGATATTACAAACTCCTCATCCTTCTTGTCTTGCTCATCACTGTTATCAATAAGATGTTGGCATTTTGGACAAGCTTTAGTTTGCTGCTTCTCTCTTGACAAAGCCCTCTTAGCCTCGACTGTTCAGCCGTCGATGGTGTGCTTATCTTGGAGGACTCTGTCGAGGACCGCCGGATCCGTAAGGACGACAAGGCCGAAACCACGGGAGTAGTGATCGAAAGGGAGGGACGCTCCTCTTGCTCCCTCTGAATTTGAATTCTCCCTGTGATGCTGATTTACCTCAAGCTGCCCCAATGTGGGGTGGTTCTTGACAGGGGTGATTTAAAAAGAACCTCCAAGTGTATGGGCTCAAATGGTCAAGCAAAGGATTAATGGTAGTGTATGGGGCAGAGAAATGAACTGCCTCTCGTCATTTTGGCTACCGTACCTTATGCGAGAAATCTCTTTACCTTGTAGAAGTGAAACCTTTTTGCTCATCTTGCAAGGGTTTGGTACTTGAGAATGTGTTTAGGCTAAGGATTGCCTCTCATCATCCTGAGACACCTCGTTCAATACATCGGAGCAGTTCGACACCATTCGTCGAATTGTCCAGATTTTCACAGAGAATTGGTGAATTAAACAGGTAAAATTACCATGCGAAATTCTTTCCAATAGACATGCAATGCACTTGGGGGAAGGTTAAACATTTGTTTGCTTTAACATGTTTCCTCCTCCTTTGTTTCTTTGTACTCGTATGAGAGAATTTTTTAGAGAAAGAGATACTTACCTATGCTGCAACAGTAGGGCAAACCTGCAAGGTAATGAGAAAGACCGTGTTAATGAACGGCTCTTTGAGGGACAGGAATTGGGAACGATACCACATTACCCTTCGTGATTCCCTTCATTTGAGATCAAACTGACAACTCCTTGAGTTTTCTCGGATGTTGATAATTTCTCCTAACAAAAACAGGAGCTTATGTTAGAAATGAGAGGATTGAGGGTAAATTGAGAACGATACAGATTACCCTTCTTCCATTTTGCCTTCAAAGCTAGCAGAGTCTTTTCTCCTCTTTACTTTGTTCAGCCTTCTCTATCTCAGTCTGCTCCTCCATATTCTTGGTCATGAAGCTCGAATGAGATCCTCTATAATTAGGGGTGCTCCCGAATAGAGGGTTCTATTGTCAGCGGATGCTGTGTCAATGCGGCTCCGGTACGTCGGGGAGTTTCTCGGGAATCATATGATTCCTGACATGCACAAGGTATGTGTAATTGCTTGCATGGGGATCTTCGCAGCAAAGCTAATCTCTACTTTAAAGGTCTTTGACGAACATGGGCATGACTACCATCGAGACTTCTGTGGTTGTCAGGATCTGCCTTGACGCCAGTTTGTCATGTGCGAAGTCCTTTTTAGCTGCTTGCACCATGGGTGTTGTTTACTCAATTTTGTCCAGGGGCTGATGTGCTCTTCAGTTTGTGTCATTTCCAAATGTCCCTTTCGTAATAAAAAAAAAGGAGTATGCTCTGAGAAACGAAGTGAACGAGTTAGAAAGACAGACAGGTCTATGAGCATGCATGCTTTTTCACCACCGTTCTTTTTCGCCCTTTTGAAAAATGATAAAACGTTTGTTTTATTTTCAAAAGTTTAGAAACGAGGGAGCATGAGGAAGCCCGGGCCTCAGAACACTTTCCTTTACATGGCTGGTTATCATCAACGGGCCGGTTTGGGATACTTCCTCAGGCCCTCAAAACAAAACATTTGTAATTCTTTTGAATAGTTCAGGCGAATTACATTTGTTGGAATGGAAATTGCAATACTAAAATTCCAAGCATAATTACAAATTCAGAAAACTGGGAATTCTAGAAAACAGCTGAGACTTTAGAAAGCAAGAAAAGCTCCTACATAGGAGGATTCAAACTATTAAATATGCCTCTATTCTAAAGGAGGAAAATTGAGTCTTCAGTTTACTCAATGATGACATCCGCGCCTCCTGCTTGATTGGGTGGTGCATTGCGGAATGAAAACATCTTTGCATCCAGCAATTTCTGGACCTTATTTTTCAAGACAGCACAGTCATTGACGGAATGTCCCATTTCGCCCAAATGATAGTCACATGCCTTGGAGGGGTCGTAGTTGGGGAAACGCTCAGGATTTTCACGCTTCGGCTCTTTAGCAAGCAACCTCTTTTCCAGGAGAATAGGCAGGATCTGAGACATAGGCAAAGGGAGTGGCGTGAACTGCTTTTTGTTATTTCCCCTTTGGGGCGGCTTGCGGCTTGAGGCCGGTTGCTGTCCACTGCTTATCTGAATCATTGGGGAAGGACGAACGGTTTGGGTGTATGCAACATCCGCATCTGTCAGGGGTTCTTTCTCCTTCTTCATGTCGAGTTTCTTGCTTGTGGAAGTGGGGTCTGTAAACCACCCCTTACGCAATCCCATTTCGATTCGTTCGCCCACAGGAACAAGACGATTAAGGGATTCAGCAGTGGCACCAACCAGGCGGTGTCTGTATTCATATGGAAGAGACTTTATGAACAACTTCACTTGTTCATGATCAGTGAGTTGTGGGGTAACCTGGGCGGCCAAGTTTCTCCATCTGGTGGCATACTCTTTAAAGGACTCACTCTTCTTCTTCTCAGCGCGTTCCAGATCGTCACGAGTGAAGGTGACGTCAAGGTTGAACTGATAATGCTTGAGGAATGCATCAGCGGCATCATCCCAAGACTTAAAAGTATCCACATCCTTCGACATATACCATGTCAGGGCTGACCCCGTCAAACTCGCTTGAAAGGTCTGAATCATGAGGGGTTCATTGTCAACGTACTGGGTCATCCGCACATGATACATGTGCAAATGATGTCTGGGGCATGAGGTACCGTCATACTTCTCGAATTCCGGCATCTTGAATTTTTCTGGTACTTTGACCCGTTTGTATATAGACAGGTCAAGTGGGACAGCATTCT
The DNA here is from genome assembly GCF_021117445.2 of Syzygium oleosum. Classification (NCBI taxonomy): domain Eukaryota; kingdom Viridiplantae; phylum Streptophyta; class Magnoliopsida; order Myrtales; family Myrtaceae; genus Syzygium; species Syzygium oleosum. Next base: position 595,608 of record NW_026607512.1, read on the forward strand.
GCGGGCCTTGTAGCTGTTTTAGCATCTCCTCGACCTTTGCAAGGCGTTTGTCTGTTCATCATCGGTGCGGCTTCAAGTTCAAGCTTCTTGACAAGCAAGGGGAAGCGGATCGTCCTCCAGCGAGGGGCATTTTGCATCCTTGGCGAGAGGCTTTGTCTTTTCCGGTAGACGGTGGTGATAACACCACCTCAACTGCTGCAGGCGTAGGTGTGAGCTTGCCATGAATGGATTCCACCTGCTTTGTGAGATTTTGGATCGCATTGATGACCATTTTCATCTCATCTTCCATGTTGTTGAGACGGACGTTTTCTTCGGCCATTTTTTGTAGCTACCTGCGAAAACGCTAATATGAATGAGTATAATGCTCAATAAAGAATCATTCTATGACTTAGTCATATTATTATTGCGTATTTTCTTTATTTGCAAAGAAAAAAAAAATAAGCAAAAAGGGTTTTTATTAATATTAACATTACAGGCGGCGTCCCCGGGGTTCGAACCCCGGTCGCCTCGGACCGTTACTGCTCATCCCCGGATACCACTGGGCCGAAGGCCGCGATGGTGTCATCAAGGGGCAAAAAATTTTATTTAAAGCATAAAAAACGGCCCGAGTTATATTAACATTTGTACAACCCAAAAACATTTTTACAGGAGATAACCAAAATCCCTGAACATAAATACAGGGAAAATATAAAAGACAGAGGCTTTTAACAAAAGGGTGCCCTTCCCGGATACTCATTTTATAAACGATGGGGAAATCACGGTCTCTCGGAGGCGCTTATTTTTACGGACAAGCTCCGCAATAAGCGTATCCCTGGTATATAGATTGCAATCAACGGGTGGCCTAACAAGTAACAAATCAATTGAATAAGTAGACCGTATATATAAAAAATGAGAAGGGATAGAATATACATACCTTTCCTTGAACCATGGCAATCGCAACAACATGCACATGAGGAGTGAGGTTCGATTTCTATCTAGACTGGCTCAGCAAAATGAAATTAAAAGGGTGCCTGACCGTCGCAGTCTCGCGTTGGTGTCAAGTCCTTTTAACCTCGGCCAAATCGAAAGGAATATCTTATAGTCACGCGAATAGCGGCTAAAGATACTTATTTTACGATTTTTTAGAAATAAATTCCGGGGAAAAGAAAGGCAACCTCTACATCGCGGACTCGCGTTCGAGGTCGTATCTTTCTTAACACCATCCTAGGATGCCCTATCGCGGCCCAGGTCCGGCAGCGTGGTTGTGTGTGCAACAGTGTAGTGCTAAATCATTAAAGCATGCACAACAAATTATAAACAATCAATTCGAACCTGCAAGAACAAATAACACCTTAATGTCAGGTTCATACCTGGAGTCCTTGCTGCCAAACAAAAATCATTTTGAACAGGATAAAATTTTTGGCCTAAGTCCACTTTAAAAAAAAAAAAAAAAAAAAAAAAAAAAAACAAGTCCCCAGTGGAGTCGCCAGTCTGTCGCGATCGAACTCCCGAGTCCTTTTTTAAACGACATGCAAATAGAAGGGGGGCTCGCCTGGTACGTGCTAAGTCTAGGTTCGGGACTTAACTCGGGCTCTCCCAAGCCCATACCATATCGCGACTTAGGGTTTAAGTTTTTAACATGCAAGTGGTTTATATCGAGGAGTCGCCACTAATCGATTTGGGGTGGGTCGATTAGAAACCCAAATAGGGTGATGGGAGAATCACCCTATTCCTACGAACCAGAGATTAACTGAATTCGGGGACTTGGTTACACTAGTTAGATAACTAATGCCCTTTCGGTACCATTTTACCCTGTTCATTTCTGAAAACATTTGTCAGGCAATTTTTGATTGATTTTAGGACCTTTCTCCTAACATGTGAGGTGATCAAGCGAGTGCATAATCAGAAACGATTAGCAGTCAGGAACACAACCATTCATGCAGCCTAAGGTTCTAACCTTAACTAAGTCAGATGATATTCAAAACACAACAGCTCAAGCAATTGTATTAAAAACATGCATAACAGTAATAAAATTAACATGCAAAATACTTACCGCACAACCTCAGAATTGTCTAATTTAAACAAGACAATAACATGCATAATAATACAACAATAAATTAAAACACTTAGATATAACATAATTTTTAAAAAACTTTTTTTTTTTTTTTCGAGAAGAAAAAAAAAAATATATATATATATATATATATATACATATATAAATAATAGTACAGAAGAGAAAAAGAAAAAAAAATTTTATTTTATTTTTTTAAATTTTCTTTTTTTTTAAATAAAATAAAATAAAATAAAAATATTAATATAATATTAAACCGGGTCGGCGGATCCGGGCCGGGTCGGAACCGACCGGGTCAACGGATCCGACCCGGGCGTTGACCGGGTCGGATCGGTCAATCCGGATCGGGTCGGAACCGACCCGGGTCAACGGATCCGACCCGGGCGTTGACCCGGGTCGGATCTATTAATCCGGGTCGGTCGGAACCGACCCGAGTCAACGGATTTGACCCGGGCATTGACCCGGGTCGGATCTGTTGATTCGGGTCGAATCCGACCCGAACACACAGACCCGCGGGGAGGGGGCCGCCGGAGAGGCCAAAATTGGCCGTCCGCCAGGTGACCCACCGCGCCGCCCCAAATCGGCTTCTAGGAACACCGCCAAGCCTCGCCGTCCACTGGGTCGCCGTTTGACCGCCGCTCGCCGGCCGGCGACCGAATTAAAAACCGGCCTCTTTGAGGCATTTTGTCGAACACCGGGCGTGCGCGACCAAAAACAGAAGATTCCGACCTGTTTCGAGGCCCCGCCGTCCTCGGGAAACCTGTTCTTACCTTTAACGATGATGCACGGACGGCGGGGGACGGCGGTATGGGCCGGGACTCGCGCGAAACGGCCGGCGCGGGTCCCGGCCAAACCGGGAGCAAAAACAGGGGAGAACAGAGCAGTTCGGGCCGGGGGACGACTCACCGGTCGACGGCGCGTCTGGGCGGCTTACGGCGGGTCTGAAGGCGACGGCGACGCTGCTGGTTCTGTCCTGTTCCGGTGGTTCGCTCTCTCTCTCTCTCTATTCTCAGCTCTCTCTGTCTTCTCTCTTGCTCTGTTTTTCTCTCCCTCCGGCCGACCGGGGCGGCTTTGGCTCTCTGTGTCGCCGCCGTCGGCTCGGCGACGGGGATGGATGGCTGAAGCTGAGGCGCGGTGGCCGCCGGAAGCCCTCTTTCTCTCTCAGTTCACACTCTCACGCTCTCTCTGTGTTTTTTTTCTAAAATGGCCGACCGGGGGTGTTTCCGGGGGTTGCCGGTCGGCTTTCTGGAGACGGCGAGACCGGCTGGGACCTGCGAGACGCTCCCAGGCTCCTCTCTCTTCTCTGTTTTTTTTCTGATTCTCTCTGGGACTCTCTGTTTTCTCTCTATGCACAAACCGACCGAGAAAAGACCCCCCCTCTCTCTCTCACTGTGTCGCCGCCGTCGGCTCGGCGGCGGGGATGGGTGGCTGAGGCGCGGTGCGAGCACGGCGGTCGCCGGAAGAACTCTCGGTCTCTCTGTCTCGCTCAGTCTCTCTTTCTCCTTGTCTTTTTAGAAACGGCCGACCCGGGTCTCTCTCTCTCTCTGGCTATTTACAGCCGGACGACGGACCCCCTCTGCTCTTCTGCGTCGGCGTGACGACGGCCTGCACCGGCCTACGCCACCCCGCGACTTTCGTGGCCATTGCAGGCCGGTGCAGAGCAGAGCAGAGCAGAGGGGCCGGTTCAAAACCGAGGCAGAGAGGAAGGAGGAGGGGATAAGGGAGCCGTGAAATCGGGGAGGACGGGACTGGCAATTAATGCCAGTCCCGTCGGCGTGCTCATCCGGCCTTCCTCTGGCCGGATAGCGACGGTGAGGAGCAGCGCCGCCGTGCGTCACGCTGCCGTCGAGCACAGAGGCTAACAGGGGCGGCGAGAGCGACGGGGGGAAGAAGGAAGGAGGAAGGCCGGGCCGGGCCAGGCCCAGCCGCGCGAAGGGGGAGAAGAAAAGGGGAGAAGAAAAGAAAAGGGCCCGGGCCCGCGGAGGGGGAAAAAAAGAAAAGGAAAAAAAAGAAATGGGCCGGGTCGGCCCAGCTCCGACCCGGCCCGACTCGGAATTTTTTTTTTTTTTAAATTTTTGTTTAAAATTTAAGAAAATATGCTCTACTGGGCCCTATTAATTCACATATGCCTAATGTCTATATGCAATGCATTTAAATTGAAATACTTTTTGTTTTAGGAATTAACGAAATTAACTCCTAAATTTTGCGCAATTAATTTTGGGCAAATTAAAAATAGGTGTCAACAGTGGGCGATTTCCTTCCCTTCTCAGAGGTTCTGGGTACGAATCCCCACTTGGTTCCATAATTTAAGTGGGGGGCCCTGGCGATGGGTTGCTGGGCTAGTCTCCCCCGAGGTATAGGCGCCCCGATTACCTGTGCGGGCTCGTTCCCGGGGAATGGTGACGGATCGTCGGTTACAAAAAAAAAAAAATAATAATAATAGAGTCTGGTGAACTAAGGAAGTTATTGACAACAAACATCAACATGGCTGAAGATAGGATTAGAAGTTTTATTTTTAAATTTAATAATAGTTTGTAATTGTCAATTATGGGCTATAAATAGCCATATCGTACTTTTTGTAATCAATCCAAAAACTCATCATTCTCTTGTAAATTTATCTTTTTTTATCTTTAGTTTTACGCATTTTACATAGCTGGATACGATCATTCGATTTCTGCAATCTCCATACCTTTAAATTTCTTGTCATTTACTTTCAAGTCCAAAAAAATAAACGACCATTCGCAACCTTTGTCAATTTATATGGATTTGTTCGTACTTCGAAAAATATTTCATCGACACTTTTCAGTTGAACAATACGTAGGAGCACATGTATAATCACACTGTGCTCATCATCTCATGAACACTTTCATCTTTTCTTCTTTTTGCCCTTTTGTTCCTCTACGTTTTTCACAGAGATCAGTCAGTTTTGTGGAGCACAAGAGCTGTTTTTCTGCGTCCGAGCGAAGAGGCCCATGCAAGTGTCTTGATTTGGAGTGTTTTCAAGTGGTGGGCAAGTCAAAAGAGTCCAGCAGTGAATGCATCAAGCATCCATGCACGAGGAAGCCAAAACTAAAAGCATAGAGAGCAAAAGGAAAAGAAAGATTACTCAATATTCTTTGGAACCGATACATTCCTTTGTCGTCAGAATGCATTTGAACTCACTAAATGCACTTCCCTAATCTGCGCTAAATTCTCTCATGCTCTAACACATTGACCAGTGCATATATTGGACGGGCTTCTCTTTTGTATTATTTGAACATGCATATGTCGTAAATGCAAGAGCCTATGCACAACCGTTCTATGATAATCATTGCTGACCCTAGCCTCGTTACTAGAGCTTCTTGTTTTCTCTTCGGCCAAATGTTAACTACCATAAACAAGTCATCTGCTCGCACGACATGTTTGACTTTTAATCCAGCAGTTAGCAACTGTTGCTTTGACCATTGCAAAGACGCCTGCTAGTACAGACCATGCGTCTTTAGTAATCTCGTATTTGTAATTTCCGAGGTTACTTCGGTCTATTCATTATCGATATACAGCGAAAGCATAAGAAGATTTTCCCAACAAATGCATAGAATCAGCATGAGAAAAAAAGCCCTTTGAAGCAACACTTTATATCGACAACTTTGGAGCGCGGAGAGAGAGTTGCAAGAGAATTTGCTTGAACAACTTCAATTATGATCTCCTACTAACCTTTGTCAATAACGCTAATTTTCAGCCATTGATTACATGGAACTCCATGATGATCCACACGTATAAACCATTTGAGGGAAATGAGGGTTTGACCGCAAGTCAAACGCGGTCAAACTCTTGAACTGAACTCTCATATGGCCTATGAGTCAAGAAAGTAAAATAAATGTAAGAATTCGTTTTCTTGGCCATGAAATTATTTCACCATCGCGCTAGATCCCTAATCCTTCTCTGGTCAATTTAGTATGAATTGCCTATTTTGGTGCCTCAAATCTTGCAACACATATCGGTGAGTCCAATCGACTTGCCGAAGAATTAACACATTTTATTTTATTTTTTATTTTTTTTGGTAAGGTAAGAATATGTATAACTTTCCAAATCACCAAGTACAACCTAAGCCCAAACCAGCTCATGACCATATTAGGACATAGTAATGTCCATACAAGGTCAAGAGGGTCCAGCAGGAACTATATAACAAGCCGAAGGACGGCTAAGAACATGGAAAAAGAAATAAGAAGACAAAGACAACCAATCCGTACGAGATTGGATGGGCGACGCCAAAAACTCCGGCAATCTGCTGAAGAGGGCCCGGGCATGGGAGCAAGCACTACCCAAGCAAAGCACAAAAGGCGCCGGGAAACCAAAACCACCACAATAAGCCGGGCCAAACCGAACCATGGAGGTGAAGCCCACAACTCCGGAATCCGCTCCAAAAGGCACCAGATCAGCCATAATCGTCATTAATCAAAGATAGAAGGAGGAAGGTCCCACTTTCTCTGGACAATGCAGTTCCTATAAGTATCCTCAACTGTCCCCATGGAAATAGCTTTGTCTTTCACGACTTTGAAGAGATGCTTACGCATACCAGGGATGAAAACGCTTTTGTTCCTGAAGATAGCGTTGTTCCTTTCGGTCCAAATAATGTGACATAGAGCACCAAAGGAAAATCTAGAAATGCGGTGGGCAAACGAAGATCCTCCGCAAACTTTCATAGCCCGGAGGATATGTTCTTGCCGGGACGATTGCGCCAAGGTAGCCCGCAATTTGTCGCCCAAAGAGAAGCCAATCTGGTAGAAGTGCATTCAAAGAAGAGATGGTTGATTGAGTCTGGTGTAGATCCACAAAAGGCACAGAGAGCATCGACAATCCTGCGATTTTGTAACAAGAATACCTGGGTAGGTAGCCGGTTAAGGGATATTAACCAAAGGAGAAAAGCATGACGAGGAGCTATGTGCCGATCCCAAATGAAGGAATGCCAGGGGGTTGGATGCCATTTCCTTCGGATATGATTCCAAGCAAGAGTAACAGAAAAGGAATTAGAAGGATGAGGTGTCCAACCGAAGCTGTCCAACGAGCTATCCACAATAGACGGAAGGGGATCCATCCAACCCATAATAGTGGCAAGGGTGTTAGAAAGTTGCCAAGAACCTTCGTAGAAAGATCGCACTGTAGCATCCCGAGGAATGCGCGATTGATAGATCTCCGCATTACTAAAAAGCAAGTATAGCGGGCCCCTGCTGTGCCACCAGTCAAACCAGAAGGATACAGAGCGCCCATTTCCAATCTTCCATCGGAACATAGCTTGAGCAGATAACCGCATATCAAGGATTTTCTTCCATGTCCAAGAACAGAAGGTAGGTTTGGGCACAAGCCAAAAATTTGCCTTCTTTAAAAAGGTGGAGTGTATCCACTTACATCACAAGGATTCTTTGTCGGTAAAGAGAAGCCAAATGTGCTTTAAAGTCATAGCATTGTTGTATTCAACAAGTCTCCGGATGCCTAGGCCGCCTTCCTCTTTGGGTAAGCAAACAGCCTTCCATGCTACTTTAGCTCCACCAACTCCAAGGTCAGGACCTTTCCATAGGAATTGCCGCAGAACAGCCTCAATACTATGCAATACTGATTTGGGTAAAGAAAAGATGGTGGCCCAGTATACTTGAATGGAATGCAAGACCGACTTTATAAGCTGTAGGCGACCAGCAAAGGAAAGAAAGCGTTGGGACCAAGAACGGGCACGAGCCGTGATAGAATCAATCAAGGCTTTACAGTCCACCTTACGCAGTCTAGTTGAGATAATAGGCACACCAAGATAACGAAATGGCAATGTACCCTGTTGAAACCCGAGGCATTGAATTAACTGGTCATGCAACGCCTGAGTCCCTCCCGTGATGAAGATGTTGCTCTTCGCCTTATTCGGTTTTAATCCAGACCAATCAGAGAACAAGAGGAGAGATTCATTTATCAGTTGAACTGACCTCAAGTGACCTTCTGCGAACAGCGATTAACACATTTTATTTTCATACACGGGATGATCAAAATTTTCTAATGTTCTCTTTAGTCCTCTCAAGAGTCTCCCGCGAAGTCATCCATATATTTGTACTCTAACAAGGTGTCTGTCACTAGTCTTCATGGTCAATGAAGCGACTTCGGTCGGTGCCAGACGAGTATCCACTATTTCCACGGAGATACATTTTCAGGATATATATGAGAGCGCATGTGCACCGCTCATCATCCCATAAACTTTTTTTTATTTCCTCTTCTTTTGCCCCTTGTGTCCTAGATCAGTCAGTTTTGTGGAGCACAAGAACTGTTTTTCTGCGTCCGAGTGAAGAGGGCCATGTAAGTGTCTTGAGTTGGAGAGTTTTCAAGTGGCGGGCAAGTCAAAAGAGCGAAGCAATTGCAATAACAACGATGAATGCATCAAGTATATAGGGCAAAAGGAAAAGAAAGAATGCTCAATATGCTCCTCTTTTGTATTCTTTGAATCATGCAGTTCTTATAAATTCAGGAGTCTGTGCACAACTGCCTTAATTGTCTTCAGATGCCCATTTAGTAATCTTAGACTAGAGAGAGATTCAGAGAGCTTTTAGAGAGAGAGAGAGAGAGAGAGAGAGACAGAGAGAGAGAGAGAGAGAGAGAGAGAGAGAGAGTATGGCGATGAAAGGGTTCAAGAAATGTTACGAGTCGTCAAAAGTTCCGGTGAGTATGTTGCTGGTGCAAGCGTTCGCGACCGGGTTGCAACTGCTTTCCAAGGTCATCTTGAATGACGGGACCTTTATTTTCGCTCTCATGGCTTATCGTCATGTTGTTGGCGCGGTTTGCGTTGCCCCACTTGCTCTCTACTTCGAAAGGTTCGATGCTGATCTTGATTTTTTATTCTCCTCGTTCTGAGTTCTCTCTTCCCTTTCTGGGGCATATGTTCTTCATTTTCACCTTTTTCTTTTTTTGAGCTTTTGAGCCATTAAAAATGGGTAAAGACGTATGAACCAGAGTACAGAGAATGACTCTTAAAAATGGCGCGTCTTCGTTGCAGAGGTAACACAACAAAGCTAAGCTTGAAGGTGTGGTTTTGGCTCTTCATTAACGCATTAACCGGGTAAGATGGCTCCTCCTCTCTCTTTTCTTGAATTTCTTCGTCTTTTTCCTCTTCAATGCATCTTCTTGCCAGTATATTTGTTTGCCATTTTTAAACATTTGTCCTTTTTTCAGGAAGATATTTATCGTATGCAATCGACTAAGATTGAAATTTATCATATACTTACTGTGTATTTTTTGATAACTTTTGAACATTGATGTCCCGTTTAGTTTTGAAAATCTGATTCTTGAGGATTGTAATCTGAATTGCAATGAACATCGAGTTTTATGGCAAAAAATGTATAATATATAGAATATCGATAGATGATACGATAGATTATGAAAAACGTGAATGTATTGAATAATTTACATCTTTATAGCTTTTCATATTCTTAGAGCAAGTTCTACGCAAGTCCTCGTGATGATTAAAAATCAATTAAATTTGAAAAGTTAGAACCCCGTTGACCTAGGACTCATTGATCCCAAATTATGTCACAATTAAGATGTAGACTGAATCTACGAAAAGAGATCCACAACATGATAAAGACATTGTTTTTTCCTTATCAGTTTGTAAACAGAGTTCGGGGAAAAAAGGTTTATCTAATTGTTGAATCGCTCCTAATGTCGCAGAGTATCATTGTCTATGGGACTATACTACTACGGTCTCAGGAATACAACAGCAACATATGCTACCAACTTCTTGAACATAATCCCGATTGTCACCTTCGTCTTTTCCGTCATTCTAAGGTATATGATATTCGGATAAAGTTTCAGGTATATATGGGCACACTCAGATTTTGTTTTTGAATCATACGTTCCATTGATTTGATAGAAACATTCTCGGTAAAACATATCTTTCGTAGCTACTCTCAAATGAAATTGTGCATCTCTTTTGGGTCGATCCAAATGTCACTTCATGCTACTAAAACACATGGATGTTGGATTCTGGCAGAGTAGAGCCATTGAGGTTAAACACCAGAGCAGGTAAGGTGAAGACAATAGGAGCTCTAGTCTGTGTCGCAGGCGCGCTAACCACTATCTTCTACCAAGGAAAATCGTTCCACATCAACCATCAACGCTCTCGCTCTCATACTAAGATCATTCCATCTAATTGGACGAGAGGCACACTTATGCTGGTCGGAAGCTGCCTTTCGTACGGTATCTGGTTCATGGTACAGGTATGCCGAGCAAGTCCCCACTTTTTGCAAATAACATTCATGAAATTAAGGATATGGTCCCTCGACCATAATGCTTGTGGACATTGCTTTCTTGAACAGGTTAAGCTGATGAGAGTCTTCCCGTTGAAGTATTGGTCCACAATGTTGACATGCATCATCGCATCCTGGCAAGCAACGGTTGTAGGCTTATGTATCAATCGTAGCAGTAAGTCGTGGAGTCTGGGATGGAATCTGCAGCTGATCACCATTGTCTACTCGGTAAGGTTATTTCTTATCCACATGTTATACCGCGATTACTTATATCGTTTTGCGTTAGTCCTCAATCCGTTGAAGTGGCATCTAACCCATCATGAGCGGAAAACTTCCATCAATTGCATAATTAAGAGCTTCCGTCGTCCTGTCCTTTGATAGAGATTAGTGAGTTTTAAGCAATTGCAAGCATTTCACAAATGTTTTCATAAAAAACATTTGACATGTGATGCTGCGGAAGATGTACAAGTCTTTTTGGATTAGGAAACTCTCCTCAGTGACGATTACAAAGTAATTTTTTAGGCTTGTGAAATGTGCTTAATTTTCCACCATAAGCATACCTGGTCGAATGGTTGATAATCCGTACTTAACAATGGCTACAAGTCTGTAACTGTGAAACTCTTGAGGTGCCAACAACATTCTATTTCAGCAATCGTATCATAAGTCAATGTTTGTGTGGATACATTGATGAACGTTACAATTTCATGACTAGTGAGCGAAACTAGCTACTTCACCCAGGGAGCATTGGCGACCGCTGCGACTTTCTGCTTAATCTCTTGGGTGGTTGCAAAGCGAGGCCCTACCTATCCTTCGATGTTCAACCCCTTGACTCTGATCTTCGTTACTGTGCTAGAAGCGCTCGTACTTGGCGAGGCAATCCACCTCGGAAGGTACGATGAATCTCATAATCCTAAGTCCTTTCTTTGGCTTCTTAATTTTCATTAGCTACTAAGGTTCAATTCAAAAATTTTCAGAAATTTTACTGAATATGAACCCCAATTCATTGCTATATTGCAGTTTAGTGGGAACCATACTGATCCTAGTAGGAATATACTCCTTCTTAAGTGGAAAAAGGAAGGAGTTGATAATGAATCCGCAACCTCCGGTCAATATCATTTTGCCTATGGATGTCGAGGCAATGGTTACTGAACCCACAGCGATCCCGCCGCCAAAAGCGACAATCGTCTTGCTATGTGATTCACCAGAGCAATAGATTTCATACAGCAACAATGAAATCTGGGTAATCAGGAATGGTCATGATGCGGCTTCTGTGCAGTGGCACAGTATATACAAGCAGATTTTGGCTCTTTAGTGTTTCGGTCTTTGGAGCAATTATAGCATGCAAAATTGATCTCGCAGTCAAAAGTATTCTCTAATCAAATTTGAGAATAAACACAGCTCAATCTTCATGTTTGTATGATTAAAATATGGATTTTTTACTTAATTCACCGACAGTGTAACATGTATTGTGAACATTTTGTATGCTTATAGACTGTTTTCGTCATATAGAGAGATTAGCTGTCATAACCTAATAATATGGATTTTCACATAATTCTCTTCCAGTTAACCGACGTTAATCATACCTATCATCTATGTAAAAAATTCTTATCTAATCAGCTTTAAAATGGAAATATCTACCTATATTTGTATCGAACACCGTCTCAATATGACTATTGATTTTATATTTTTTTATTTGCTTGCTTTGAAATGTTGATTGCACACTCTGTGCATGTACAAAAGAAACTTTTTGCTTGCGTGATAGTTGTTTTTTGTACCTAACAGAAGTTCTCTTAGAATTTCCACCTTGTGCATGCATGCACATTTATAGAAGGAAAATTTTCCAAAATATCCTAATCCTATTGTATAGCGGCCAATTCAGTCTTAACCTTTTTATTGTGCCAATTCAGTTCTAAACCTTTTGACAACTTGTCAATTTAGTCATGAACATTTTAATTATGCCAGTTTAGTCCTAAACATATTATACTGCGGCCAATTCTGTCTTTCTTTTGAGCAAGTCTTTTCGTTTGGGTGACCTTATGGTCAATAAGTTGTCGGGTCATTCTTTTGTGGGAGAAGAATACTAGAAGTGCCAAAACTTGTGTACGGCGCTCACTTTAGTGCCAAAAGTTTTCGTTGGCTCACTTAAGTGCCAAATTAGAGGAAAAACGATTACTTAACTGCCAACGGCGAGAAATTCCAGCCAAATTAATACGTGGCTTTTATAATTAAAATTTTAATCTGAGTTGGAATTTTTTTTAAAAAAATCAGTCTATGTGGCATTTCCATGTGGATATTTCGATTTTTTAAATATTTTTTTCTGATTTTTTTTCTTTTCTTTCTTCTTCTTCTACCTTCGGTCACCGCCTGGCCTCGCCCGGACGAGGCCGCTGTCGCTTGCCACAGGCGAGGCCCAGCCGACCCTCGCCTGGGCGAGGGCGAGCCCCGGCGAGGCCGGCCGTCGCCGAGGCCATGGCTGGGCGAGGCTCGGCCTCGCCGGGCATCATCCCAATGACGGCGAGGCCGGCCTCGCCTGTGGCGAGCGACAGCTGCCTCGTCCGGGCAAGGCCAAGCGGTCGGCCGTGGCCGGTGGCTGGCCTCCGGTCACCGGCAGTGACCAAAGGTAGAAAAAGAAGAAAGAAAAGAAAAAAAGAAAAGAAGAAAAAAAATCATAAAAATAATTAAAAAATCCAAGTGTACATGCTAAACTACGTCGTTTTGATGTCTACATGCTAATTAAGCCTTCGGCAAGCCACATCAGTTTCAGAAATTAATAAAAAAAATGCCACGTCGGATTTTCAGCCAAACTGACCGGAGTTGTCACTGAAGTGATCGTTTTTCAAAAATTTTGGCACTAAAGTGAGCCAAAAGAAACTTTTGACATTAAAGTGAGCGCCGTATACAAGTTTTGGCACTTCTGCTGTTCTTCTCCCTTCTTTTTTTATAGTTTATTTCTTGGTGGCGCTGCTAGCCTGGCCGGCAGGTCACGAAAAAAGTTTTCTCAAGGTACGAGCAGCCAAAAGGGGAAAAAACATATGAAAAATGAGTAAATAAAAGAAGGGTACTCGAGAAAATACCCTGGAAGAAGCTGCAGTATCAAAAATCAGCTGTTTATATCCCTTCCCATCGGCTTCATGTAGCGGCAAGAACGTACAATATTGGAAACACGAGGGTCCACAACATCGCAAAGAAACATTGAAAGTCGTCGTTCGTAACATTTACAACTGTAGTGTACTTATGAACTAGGGGAGGAGACCTAGGATGGAGAAAACAATGAATGACTTGTTGCCAAGAATCCTAGGCAAGTTGCTGAAAAGAAAGAAAAACGACTTGTAGAGACTCTCGGAGCACAAGGGCCTCATTCTCCGTACACGTGTCCATATAGGCAGATCCACGCTGTTTGCGAAGAAATTAAGTTACACCGATAGTATTTGAAAACTGCAAGAACACCAAGTCAGATAGGAATCTCATATTTTGTTTAGCATGTCTCGACCATCATGTCCAGATCTTGATCTACATATTCGCTTAACATTTGACTTTTGGAAAGTGTAGTTATCAGTATTATTATCATGTGCGCATGCGACATGATATACTTGAGCTGGACTAGGATAGTTTATATTTTTTCATATAGACTTATTAGGATAGTTTATATATTTTCATTAAATAAAAATCAAATAAAAGGTGTCATATAGATTGAATATAGTTTTAGTTGCACGTCATATATTACACGTCATTTAGTGAGTCATATGCCTCAGGGTTAATACTTCGATAATCACGTCAGGTATATTAATAATTCGTTTTCTTGGCCATGAAATTATTCACCCTCAAGCTAGATCCCTAATCCTTCGCCAGTCAAGTTAGTATGAATTGCCTATTTTGGTGCCTCAAACCTCGCAGCACTTATTGATTATTCTGATCGACTTGCCGAAGAATTAACGCATTCTTTTTTCATACGTGAAACGATCAAAATTTTCTAATGTTTTATTTTTCTGTTCTCTCAAGAGTCTTTCATGAAGTCGTCCAAATATTTGTAATCTAATAGGAGTGTTTCTAACTGGTCTTCATGGTCTTTTTCTAATCAAAGCGATCCCCGGGGGACGGAGATACCATTTTCAGGATTTGGCGCTCTTTTAATTTCTCTCTGTTCTGCTTATGTCTATAAGAGCCCATGTACCCGGCTCATCATCTCATAAACTTTCAACTTCTTTTCTTATGCCCCTTCTGTCCTTAGAACAGTCAGTATTGTGGAGCACAAGAACTGTTTTTCTGCGTCCCGAGTGAAGAGGGCCATACAAGTGTCTTGAGTTGGAGAGTTTTCAAGTGGCGGGCAAGTCAAAAGAGCCAAGTAATTGCAATAACAAGGATGAATGCATCAAGTATATAGGGCAAAAGAAAAAGAAAGAATACTCAATATTCTCTGAAACCCATGAATTCCCTTGTCGTCAAAATGCATTTGAACCCACTAATGCACTTCCCTCTTGTCCTAACTCATTGACCCCTTATATATCCATGTATTTGTGTGTCTGTTGTATTCTTTGAATCATGCAGTTCTTATAAATGCAGGAGTCTGTGCGCAACCATTTTCATTGCCTTTAGATGCCCATATAGTAATCTTGGACTAGAGAGAGATGGCGATGATAGGGTTCGGGAAATGTTACGAGTCGTCAAAAGCTCTGGTGAGTATGTTGCTGGTGCAAGCACTCGTGACCGGGTTGCAACTGCTTTCCAAGGTCATCTTGAACGACGGGACCTTCATTTTAGCTATCTTGGCTTATCGTCACGTGGTTGGTGCGATTTGCGTTGCCCCATTAGCTCTCTACTTCGAAAGGTTCGATGCAGATTTTGATTCTCCTTGTTCTGAGTTCTCTCTTCCCTTTCTTGGGCATATGTTCTTCATTTTCACCTTTTCTTTTTGAGCTTTTGAGCTATTAAAAAGGGGTAAAAATTGTATGAACTAGAGTACAAAGAATGACTCTTAAAAAGGGTATGTCTTCATTGCAGACGTAACACAACAAAGCTAAGCTTGAAGGTGGGGTTTTGGCTCTTCATTAACGCGTTAACCGGGTGAGACGGCTCTTCTCTCTTCTCTCTTTTCTTCATTTTTTTCCTTTTTAATGCATCTTCTTACCAGGCTATTTGTTTGCCATTTATGAACATTTGTGCTTTTTTCAGGGAGACGTCTATCGTATGCACTCGACTAACATCAAAATGCATCTATGTACCGTGTAATTTTTTGAGATTTTTGAGTGATCGATGTCCCGATAAGTTTAGAAAATATGATTCTTGAGGGTTGTAATCTGAAACAGCTTGGAAATGTGTTCTTCTGCATTGGAATGAACATCGAGTTTGATAGCAAAAAATGTATGTCATATACTATATTCATAGACGATACAATAGATTATGTAAATGTGAATATATTTAATAATTTCCATCTTTATAGCTTTTCATATTCTTATAGCAAGTTCTGCACAAGTCCTCCTGATGATTCAAAATCAAATATCTGAAAAATTAGAGCCACGATGACCTCGGACGATTATGTCTCTGTTTTATCACAATTAAGATGTAAACTAAGTCTACAAAAAGATATACATAACACCATAAAGATTTGGCTTTTTCTTTATCACATTGTAAACAGTTTTTGGAAAAAAAGAAAAAAAGGTTTTCCTTATTGTTGTATCACTCATGATGTCGCAGAGTATCATTGACTATGGGACTATACTACTACGGTCTCCGGGATACAACCGCAACATATGCTACCAACTTCTTGAACGTAACCCCGATTGTCACCTTCATCTTTTCCGTCATTCTAAGGTATACGATATTCGGATAAAGTTTCAGGTATACATGGGCGCACTCAGATTTTGTTTATGAATCTTACGTTCCATTAGTTTGATAGAAACATTCTCGGTAAAACATATCTTTCGTAGACTCTTAAATGAAATTGAGCATTTCTTTTGGGTCGATCCAAATGTCGCTTCACGCTACTAAAACACATGGATGTTGTTATGGCAGAGTAGAGTCATTGAGGTTAAACACCAGAGCAGGTAAAGTGAAGACAGTAGGAGCAATAGTCTGTGTCGCTGGTGCACTAACCATTATCTTCTACCAAGGAAAATCGTTCCACATCAACCATCAACGCTCTCGCTCTCATACTAAGATCATTCCATCTAATTGGACGAGAGGCACACTTATGCTGGTCGGAAGCTGCCTATCGTACGGTATCTGGTTCATAGTACAGGTATGCCGAGTAAGTCCCCACTTTTTGCAAATAACATTCATGAAATTAAGGATATGGTCCATCGATCATAATGCTTGTGGACATTGCTTTCTTGAACAGGCTAAGGTGATTAAAGTCTTCCCGTTAAAGTATTGGTCCACGATGTTGACATGCATCATCGCGTCCGGACAAGCAACGATCGTAGGCTTATGTATAAATCATAGCAGGAAGTCGTGGAGTCTGGGATGGAATCTGCAGCTGATCACCATTGTCTACTCGGTAAGGTTATTTCTTATCCACAAGTTATACAGCGATTACTTAAATCGTTTTGCATCGGTCCTCGATTTGTTGAAGTGGCATCTAACCAATCATGAGCAGAAAAGTTCCATCAATTGCATAATCAAGAGCTTCCATCGTCCTGTCCTTTGATAGAGATTAGTGTGTTTTAAACAATTGCAAGCATTTCACAAATCTTTTCGTAACAAACATTTAACATGTGATGCTGCGGAAGATGCACAAGTCTTTTTGGAATAGAAAACTTTCCTCGGTGACAATTACAAAGTAATTTTTAAACTTGTGAAATAGGCTTAATTTTCCATCCTAAGCATACATGGTCGAATGGTCTATAATCCATACTTAGGAATCGCTACGAGTCTCTAACTGTGAAATTCTTGAGGTGCCAACAACTTTCTATGTCAGCAATCGTATCAGAGGGCAATGTTTGTGTGGATACATTGATGAACGTTACAATTTCATGACTAATGAGCGAGACTAGCTACTTCACGCAGGGAGCATTGGCGACGGCTGCAACTTTCTGCTTAATCTCTTGGGTGATTACAAAGCGAGGCCCTACCTATCCTTCAATGTTCTACCCCTTGACTCTGATCTTCGTTACTGTGCTAGAAGCGCTCATACTCGGCGAGGCAATCCACCTCGGAACGTACGACGAATCTAGTGATCCTAAGTCCTTTTTTTTGCCTTCGTAATTTTCATAAGCCACTGAGGTTTGATTCTAAATTTTCGGAACTTTTACTGAGTGTGTTGCAGCTTAGTGGGAACTATTCTGATCCTAGTGGAAATATACTCCTTCTTAAGTGGAAAAAGGAAGGAGTTGTTGATGAATCCGCAACCTCCGGTCAATAACGTTGCGCCTATGGATGTCGAGGCAATGGTTACTGAACCCACAGCAATCCTGCCGCCAAAAGCGACAATCGTCTTGCTGAGCGATTCACCAGAGCAATAGGTTTCATACAGCAACAATGCAATCTGGGTAATCAGGAATGATCCTAATGCGGCTTCTGTGCAGTGGCACAATATATACAAGCAAATTTAGGCTCTGTAGTGTTTCACAGTTTGGAGCAATTACAGCATGCAAAATTGATCTCACAGTCAAGAGTATTTTCTAATCAAATTTGAGAATAGACACAGCTCCATTTTTATGTTTGTATGATTAAAATATGGATTTTTACTTTATTCACCGACAGTGTAACATGTATTGTGAACATTTTGTATGCTTATAGATTGCTTTTGTAACAGGTGTGCTTATTAATCATAGCGATCATCTATGCAAAAAATTCTTATCTGATCACCTTTAAAATGGAAATATCTACCTATATTTGTATCAAACACGGTCTCAACATGACAGCATCATGATCGAACTAAAATGTGTCGGTGCTTCGATTAGTTAGGTTTATCAGAATGCATCTTTTCAGATATGTTCAAAGGTCATCGTGAAAGGGGAGGAGCAAATGGAACTCCTCATTCTAGGACAAAAGATAGCTCGGACAGCCTACCAAATTTTGCTGATGTGCTAAGATTAAGAGCAGTTTTGAACTTCATTAGACTCTGTTCGAAAGCCCACAAAAAGAAAAAAACTAAGTAGGATTTCATCTGGCTAAAAGCAATGTTTTCGAAAGTAATTCGATTTAATTTTAAGTATTGGCCGTTTGCCCATCCTTTTCGTTTCAATTGTCTATGATTCCAAAAGTAAGTCAAGAACGCAAGTCGCTCTTACATACCATCCGTGGACTGTGGAGTAGGTCGTAGCTTAGAAGGCAAAATCAATGTCCAGCTGAAAAACATGCCTTAGTTTCTGTAAACATTTAGAGGTTGCTATCGAATTTCTTTGGTATGGTTTAGGTGAATGAGGACTTCATGAGAGTTATTGCTGACCACTGCAAAGATGCCTACTGCTCTTCGTCTCAGTTCTTCTTCGTTTTCCCTTAGTTGCCGGAGAGCCGCCGTCCCCCGCCGCCGCATTCGCCGCTCTCGGCGGCCGCGCCCGATGGCCGCCCCTGTTTTCGGACGCCGTTGCTGAACAAATTCATCTCTCTCTCTCTGGTCTCTGCAAATTGTCTGCAACTAGAGAGAGAGAAACGGTGAAGAAGGCGAAGAGGAGGAGGAGAGACGGTGGGAGAAAGGTGTGTGTGTGTGTGTTTGAAGAGAAAAAAACCTGAAACCCGACCCGGTCCAGACCGGCCCGACCTGGCCCTTGGGGTGTATGCTGAACAAGGTCTTGGGCCGGGTTTGGACGGGCCAAGCACAACCCTATTGTTTTCGGGTCGGGTATCATGAAAGCCCGACCCGACCCGACCCATTGACACCCCTACCTACTGGTACTAGACCGTGTGTCTTTGTCGATTTCATGTTTGTAACTTCGGAGGTTACTTTGGTTTTTGAACTATCGATACGCGCGGAAGCATAGTACAATTTGGTCAAGCAGCGCGTAGAATCAGCACAAGAAAAACCCTTCTTCTGACACTTGGGACCAACGACTTTGGATCGAATCTTTCCAAAATTTGTGATGGGGATGTTTGATAATTTGCTTGAACAGACCTTCGTTTGTCGTCAGAATGCATTTGAACCCACCAAACGCACTTCCCTAATCTGCGGTAAATTCTCTCATGCTCTAACTCATTGACCGGTACATATATTGGATGGGCTTCTCTTTGGTATTCTTCGAACACGTGGATATTATAAATGCAAGAGTGTGTGCGCAGCCCTTTTATATTGCCTTTAGATGACCATCTAGTAACCTTTGACTAGAGAGAGATCGAGGGAGAGAGAGATGCTGACGATGGAGTTCGAGAAATGTTATGAGTCGTCAAAAGCTGTGGTGAGTATGCTGCTGGTGCAAGCGTTCGCTACCGGATTGCAAGTTCTTTGTAAGGTCATTTTAAATGATGGGACCTTCGTTTTCGCTCTCATGGCTTATCGTCACGCGGTCGGGGCGAGGTTTGTGTTGCCCCCTTCTCTCTCGACTTGGAAAGATTCGATTCTGATCTCAATCTTTGATTCTCCTCGATCTGAGTTCTCACCCCCACCCCTTTCTTGGGCATATGTTCTTCATCTTCGCATCGTATGAACCAGGGTGAAAGAATCTCTAAAAAATGGTGCGTCACCATTGCAGAGGCAACACAACAAAGCTAAGATTGAAGGTGTGGATTTGGCTCTTCATTAGCGCATTGACCGGTTGAGATGGCTCTTCTTTCTTTTCCTTAAATTCTGTCTTTTTCCTCTCCAACGCATCCTCTTGCCTCTATTTTTAAACAAGTGTATTTTTTTTGGGTGAAATGTACTATATGCAATTGACTAAGATCACAATGCATCATATGTAGCATAGTTTTTTTTTCATATACTTTTGGGTGATTGATATTCACTTAGTTTGGAAAATCTGATTCATGAGAATTGCAATCTAAAAGGGCTTGGAAATGTACTCTTATGCACAATGAACATCTGAGTTTTATGGCAAAAAATGTATAGTGTATAGAATATTGATAGATGATACAGAGATTATGTAAATTGTTAATTAATTTAACAATTTGCATCTTTATAGCTTTGCATTTTTGTATAGCATGTTCTGATTCAAAATCAGTCAAATTTGAAAATCTAGAACCACAGTGACCTCGGACTAATTTTTCTCATCCCATCACAATTAAGATGTAAATTGAGTCTATGAAAAGAAAAATACCACAGTACAAAGATTTCAACTTTTTCTTTATCGCTTTCTAAACAGATTTTGAAAAGAAATAGAGATTTCTAATTGTTGCATCACTCATAATGTCGTAGAATATCATTGTCTATGGGGCTGTACTACTACGGTCTCCGAGATACAACAGCAACATACGCTACCAACTTCTTGAACACGATCCCGGTCGTCACCTTCGTCTTTTGCATCATTCTAAGGTATAATGACATGCAAACGTTTCAGGTACATATAAGTAATGGGCATACTTGGATTTTATTTCTAAATGATATGTTCCGTTGCTGCCATAGAAACGTTCTCGGTAAAAAGCAACTTGAGTAGCTACTCTCGAATGGAATTGCGCCTTTCTTTCGTGGTCGATCCCAATGTCGCTTGATGCTACTAAAAGGCATGGATTTTGGACCGTGGCAGAGTGGAGTCATTGAGGTTAAACACCAGGGCAGGAAAAGTGAAGACAGCAGGAGCAATACTCTGCGTCGCTGGCGCGCTAACCACTGTATTCTACCAAGGAAAACCATTCCACGTGAATCATCAACACTCTCGCCCTCACGCGATCCCTAAGAACATTCCGTCTAATTGGACGAGAGGCGCGCTAATGCTGATCGGAAGCTGCCTATGGTATGGTGTCTGGTTCATAGTGCAGGTGTGCACACCACCTTCCTACTTTTTCTGCAAATAACCTTCATGAAATTAAGGAAATGGTCCACCGATCACAATGCCTGTGGGCATTGCTTTCCCAAACAGGCTAAGCTTATTTACATTGGTGCCAATTGAGTCCTAAACCTTTTTTTGGTGTCAATTGAGTCATAAATCTTTTATCTTTGTGCCAATTCAATCTTTCCGGTTAATTTTTGGCCGGATTTTGCTGACCTGAACGCCGGCCAGTCACCGGCGCTGACGTGAACAACTTTTAATAATATTTTAATATTTTTTTGAATTTTTTTTTCTTTATTTCTTTTCTTTTTCTTTCTCCCCTCCCTCCTTCCTCCAGTCAGTCGCCCTTGCCAGCAATGGCAAAGGCGAGCCTTGCCATGGCTGGGCGAGGCCAGATCTGGCGAGGTCAAGCCTCGCCCAGCCACCGGCTAGGCTCGAGCCCTCGCTAGAGGCCTTCGACCTCGCGGCCTCTAGCAAGGGCTAGAGCTTCGCCCATGGCCGGCGAGGCTTGACCCTCGCCAGCTCAGCGTGAGGCCGCCCTTGCGGCCATCCGACATGGCTCACCAGACCTCGCCGAACTAGCGACCGACTGGAGGAAGGAGGGAGGGGAGGAAGAAAAAAAAAAGAAAAATAAATAAATATTCAAAAAAATATTAAAATATTATTAAAGTTGTCCACATTAGCGCCGGTGACCGGCCGTCGGCCAACTGGCGTCTACGTCAGCAAAATTCGGTCAAAATTAGTTGGAAGGACCAAATTAGCACAAAAACAAAAGGTTTAGGACTCAATTTGAACAAAAAAAGGTTTAGGACAAGCAAAACCTTGATGATATTCAATTAAAGCGGAATAAATAACATCCCAATTCAATTTAAGTTTTGGAATTCCTTTAAAACCGAGAGGTTAGTGTAATTTATAAATAAAGTAATGACGCGGCAAAACTACTTGTTACGTGAGGAATCGCCATTTTTCTTTCCTTTTGTTTTCCTCATATTTGACGATTATGATCCGACACGTGATGGGTTATTTTTTCTTGGGAATAAACGTTTTTAAAGTATAACATGCAAAAGTAATTTTCGTTAGGACCGCTGGTTTTATAAAGAGATAATGTCTTGTACAATACAAGATATAACATATATTCGAAGAATTTTTATTTGGACACCGATTAAATATATAAAAAAGAAGGTTTTACACAAATCAGAATTAAATTACGTAACCGAATCTCTCACGTGTCAATCTCCCAACTCGACCTTATAGACTATTCTAAAACTTGATTAGATAATACTTTTTGGCTGCGAGATCAATTTTGCATCCTATTGCTGCTCCAATGTCTGAAACTCTAGAGAGCCTAAATTTGTTTGTACATATTGTGACACTGCACATAAGTTGCATAAGGACTATTCTAACAACCGAACTCCGTCGCTGTCCGGTGATATCTATAGCTAGTGAATCGCTTTGGCAGGTCACTTTTGGTGGCAGGATCATCTGTAGATTCATCGGCCGCTGCCTCGACAGCCATAGCCGCTACGTTATTGACCGGGGGCATGGCATTCATCCTCAACTCCTTCCTTTGTCCACTTAAGAAGGAGTACATTCCCACTACGATGAGAAAAGTTCCCACTAAACTGCAACAATAGCCATGAATTGGGGTTCATACTCAGTAGAAGTTCTGAAAATTTAGAATTAAACCTTAGCGGCTCATGAAAATCATGAAGGCGAAGAAAGGACTTGGGATCACGAGATTCGTCATACGTTCCGAGGTGGATTGCCTCGCCAAGTATGAGCGCTTCTAGCACAGTCACGAAGATCAGAGTCAAGGCGTTGAACGTCGAAGGATAGGTAGGGCCTTGCTTCGCAATCACCCAAGAGATTAAGCAAAAAGTTGCAGCTGTTGCCCCAATCTCACTAAATATATATTGTCATTGAGCTCGGACAAATGGTGGGTCGGCCTTTTCATTTATGGAATCGAATCCCTCGTACCATCAAGGTTCTGTATATTTCGTAAAAAATAAATGACTTAGAAAATATTTTCTTAAAAATAATCATCCGTATCGCTTAAAATAATTAGTCAATAGAAAATATATTCATTGTCGACAATAATTTATGTCCAAATATTTCTTTGAACGATGAAAATATTTTTCGTTCTTTCATTTTTATAACAAATTCAAGCAAACATTTTTAGAAAAATATTTTCCAAATCATTCATTTTCCGCGAAACAAACGTAACCTAAATTGAAAATGTCTAGATTTTTATGTAATGTTATTCTAAATTCGCAACCTTTTTGGGAGGGGGGCAGGGGCAACTAAAAGTAAGGAAAAAGAAGATGAATTTTCTAAATTCGCAACCTTTTTAGCTTCATTATTTTAATAAGAAACGCGTGCCCTCCAATTTGAAAATCAAAAGAGGAAATCAGGAATATGCCTAAAGGTCGAATTAAAAAAAACGCTTCGAAGCTCGAAGGAGGGATCACCAGAAATTCTCCCTTTGCCCCTTTAGTAAAGTTCATGGTCGTTCGTCCGTCGTCCTAAACGAACGTTACTTTGAGACCTCGTCCTTTTTCGTCCTGCTTTATTGCGATTACGAAGTGGGTCGTCTCGTGTTCTGATAAGCATCGAGGCAAAGCGTCGAATCTATTCATTAACTATAAGCCTATACGCAAAAGCTTTTCCTGTCTTTCGTCACCGAAAAATACACGGTAATGAACAAAACTAAAGCGTCGCGACCGGCGAAACTTGGGAGAGGGGTCGCCGCTTTCGCTTCCGATTGGTCCACGTAAGAGGGCAAAGTTAAGATAGCGACGGTTCGCCTTGCTTTTTTAATTTTCTAAACTTTGGACATATGTTTTGTTTAATTTATGCCGTACTACAGTCCCAACCCCACCCCCCCCCCCCCCCCCACCATAATGGAAAAGACACCAAATTTTCATTGGTCTAGTGGAAAGATACCATTGACTTTAGCCACACCTTTTCTTCGCGTTCACATTGTGCCACGACAGGATCTGGAGAACAAGAGCAGTGTGTTGGACCGATGCTACTCTTTGCTAATTTTTTCTACGTCTTGTCGTATCTAATTCCACTCTAGGCCACTCGATTCTACTGTGGAATTCGATCTCGATAGCGTTCGTGGCATCGTCTCGCGTGGATCACCTAACCCGCGACGGCTATATCTGGGAAGTCATGTTGAAAATACAATGGGAACGCATGCTGAGCTTCAGTTGCAGCAGTGGGAATGCTTTGACTTGTCCATTGTCGCATCGCGAATTAATATGAGTTTATGTATATCAATGATCCGAATCTTACCTAGGTACGAGTTTAGTTAGTTCAATGGCGTTTTGGGTCGGCATTCCTTGAAAGGACAGGCACGCACGAGTCATTGTGCAGAAACAAAATAAAAAAATGCGCGCTTTTAAAGTTCGAACGCAAATTTGATCATAGTTATTTTACGCGTCTATTGAGATTGTTTCCTTATTAATGCGTCGGTCATACAATCGACATAGGCAAAATTCTCCTTCGTTAGGTGCAAACAATCAATCCATGTCGGGACTTTATTAGGGTTTCACGTTGCATTCCCAAAATTGCAGCAGAGGGAGTGCTTTTGCTTTTGCTTGTCTAATATCGCATTGTGAGCTAATACGAATTTTGGATAAATGCATTGAAAATCCTAAAACTTATAACAAAAGTACAATCAAGTTCTAAAATTTTCAAAAAGTTCAATTAAGTTATAACACTCATTACGAAAGTGCAATTGAGTCCTAAAACTTTCAAAAATTGCAATCAACATCGATTATACTATCGTGTCAAGTTGTAGGACTTGGTTGCACTCTTTGAAAGTTTTATTATTCAATTGTACTTGTGACAAATTTTAGGAATTGATTACATTTTTTTAGAGTTTTATGATTCAATTGCACTTTCATGACAAGTTTTAGGACTTTCGGTGCACTTATCCCTACGAGTTTATATCAATGATCCGACTCTTGCCTAGATACGAGTTTAGCTAGTTAAGTAGCGTTATGGATCAACATTCCTTCAAAAGACAAGCACGAGCCATTATACAGAAATAAATTAGATATGCGATTTTTTAAAGTTCGAAATTAGTCATTTCACGCGTCTATGAAGATTGTTTCCTTATAAAGGCATCGGTCATACGATTGACACAGGAAAAATCCACCTTCGTTAGATGCAAACAATCAATCCATATAAAAGATCTAAAGAACAAGAGCAGTGTTTTTCTGATGGACTGATGCTCTTTGTTAATTTTTCGGTGTTGTATAGTATGTAATCCCACTTTAGACCGCTCGATTCCCGTTTGGAATTCAATCTCGATAGCGATCGTGGCATCGTCTCGCATGGATCACCTAACCCCCAATGGCTATAATCTAGGAAGCCATGTTGAAAATACAATGGGAACGCATGCTGAGCTTTAGTTGCAGCAGAGGGACTGCTTTTGGCTTGTCTATTATCGTGTCGTGAGTTAATACGCATTAGAAGTCATAAAATTCGTAACGAAAATGCAATTAAGTCATAACACTATTGAAAAGTGCAATTAAGTCATAAATATTTATTGTGAAAGTGCAGTTGAGTCCGGAAACTTTCAAAAATGCAATTATGTCGTGAAACTTATCAAATTGGTCCAATCAAATTCTTTCGTTAATTGCAATTTTTGAAAGTTTTAGGACTCGATTGCACTTTCTTGTCAAGTTGCAGGACTTGGTTACACTATCTAAAAGTTTCAGGACTAGATTATACTTTCGTGATAAATTTTAGGACATGATTGCAATTTTTAAAAGTTTCGGGATTCAATTGTACTTTCGTGACAAGTTTTAAGACTTCCAGCGTACTATCAATGATACGAAGCTTGCCTAGGTACGAGTTTACATAGTCAAATGGCATTTTGGGGTGTCGGCGCTCCTTAAAAAGACGAGCACGAGTCACTGTGTAGAAACAAATCGGATATGCCTTTTTTTTAAAGTTTGATTGCAAATTCAAAATTGTAATCATTTCACTCGTCTATTAGGTTTATTTTCCTTATTAAGGGTCCTCAAGTCATGTTTAAAATCGACATAGGCAAAATCCTCCTTCGTTAGGATGCAAACAACGACTTCGTTAGGGTTTCACATTGCATTCCCCAAAATTACAATACTAAAGCAAAGTCTCTAAAGATTCCTTTTCTCATTTTCTTTTTCCTTTTTTTTTTCTTTTGGTCGCGACCCGAATCCACGTCGGAAACCACCACCACCACCAATCGGGGCTGTGTCCTTCCTTAACGCCGTCATGGACCGCTAACGGAGGCCGCAGCAGGGCCTCCCCCCCCCCCCCGCGGCAGCGTGAAAAGAACATCGCGGGGAACACACGACGGCGCAAAATCCGTCACCGTCCGTCCGCCCGCCCGTCCACGTCACCCGGGCGTGGCGGGCCCCACACCCTCCCTCTCCCGCCGGCTGACGTGTCGCCGCGTCATTGGCCCGCCAACTCGGCAACCCTCTAATCATCCGAAGCTTCCTTAACACGGTCACTCTTTCTCCCGCTTCTGCCCCCGCGTGCGCTCTCCCCATTTTGCCCCCGAGAGCACATTACCGGGCGAGTGGCACCTTGCGTAATAAGGGCGAAGCGCAGGGGCGGACGCCCCCACGCGGAATATACGAGGCAATTTAAAACGCGGAGAGAGAGAGAGAGAGACAGATGGACAGACACAGAGAGAGAGAAGAGAGAAATTGACTTGGCAGACGAAGTAGTAATCGGCTCGCTTGCTCGCTCGCGCCCTTCAGCTCCTTCGTCTTCTTTCGCTTTCTCCGCGCTTTCCTCCGGGCGGGGGGGCGATCTCCCTCTAAAGCCATGGGCCGTGTCAGCGACACCGCCCTCTGAGCATCCCCTCGATTCTCCTCCGTCGTTTTCGTAGGGGGTTTCCCCGGAGGAATTTATATAGAGGGGGTTTTCTTCCTCTGTTCCCCCCCCCCCCCCCGCTCGCTCTCTGTTCGGCTTCCTTTGCGGTGTCGCTGGTTTGTCGGGGGCTCTGGCGATGGCGGTCTTGCCTCTCGATTCTCTCCCGCTGGGGTTCAGGTTCCGACCCACCGACCAGGAGCTGGTCGATCACTACCTGCGGCTGAAGATCAATGGGCGGGACAGGGAGGTGAGGGTGATCAGAGAAATCGACGTCTGCAGAGTGGAGCCCTGGGACTTGCCCGGTAAATTTTTATCTTTTTTGCCTTTTTCGCGTGTTTCGTGTTCATCTCGTGTTCTGGGGATGCCGTTGAACTTGATCGTTTCTTGGGTTTCGCTTGATTTTGCGTCGCTCGTGCTGTTTGATTTTTCGCCTCTTCTTTCATTTTGGCTTGTGCGCGCGTTTTCTGCTGCATTTGTTGTTTTGACGAGTGATTGTGGGGGTTCTCTGTTCTTTCGCCTGTTGCGTAGTCAACGAGTGGGGTTCGCGGTTCTCCTTGATTTTTCTAAAAATGCTTTCTTTCTGATGTGAGAACGAAACTTGTGCTTGATTTCGCGTTCTGGATGGAATGGATTCGTCTCCTGCGTAGTCAAAATGATTTCTTTAGTGGTGGAGTAGCTATGATCAATCGATGATTGTTTCGAAAAATGCTCTCTTTGACATGTTGGTTCACAAAAGTAATCTGTTCATGTTTCGTGATGGTGGTGTAGGTTTTTCGGCTATACAGACAAAGGATCCAGAATGGTTCTTCTTCTGTCCGAGGGACAGGAAGTACCCGAATGGGCATCGGCTTAACCGCGCAACAAGAGCTGGTTACTGGAAAGCGACGGGGAAGGACCGGAAGATAAAATTGGGAGGAAATTTGATTGGGATGAAGAAGACTCTGGTCTTTTACACCGGCCGTGCTCCCAGGGGGAGCAGGACCTTTTGGGTGATGCATGAATACCGAACAACTTTAGAAGAGCTGGATGGTAATCATCCCGGACAGGTTAGATTGACTGCCTCTTCAATTTTGGATCTTGATCTTCATTTGGGTTTCATTGTACCGTGTGTGTTCACTCAGGATTCTGTTTGGGCCTCAAACTGATATTATCTTGTTTGCATTCTTTTTCGTGAGTGAAAGGACTTGACCGATTTTCTCTTCTTTCTTTTTTTTTTTCCTTTTTAAGAGAAAACTGGTTTATTCAAAAGGCGGCGATTTGATAACTTTGCCCCCACTGATCTCAAGAATGGTCTCGATATTGACAAACGCCTCCAATTGCATTTACGCAATGGCGTGTGACTGCACACGAATTGAGAAATGATACGGATTCTGTAGCTTTGTATGTGTAGTGATTTTAGTAGTGTTACCCAAAATGAAGTAGCATTTATATTGTAGATTCCTCTGTTAGTTTGTTTAGTCATGGTCTTCTCCTCCTCTGCAGGTTCATGTGCAACACTTTGTATGTTAAACTCATGCAGAGTTAGTAAGTTCTTGCAGGAGGATTGTTCATTTTAAAATAAACATGCATTGTCATTGGCAGATAATTCTACACTTATCTGCTACCGCGCTATAATGTGAACCCATTAACCAGTTACATGTATTAGTTTGACCCTTCTAGGTAAGATAAAATATGTGTAGTAGCAGTCATTGTTGCTTAATTCAGTTCTGTAAAGAAAGAATAGTTGATATCTCCTTTTTGTGACCTCTATCATTCTAAACGAGAATTTTGTGGGCCTCAAAATAAATCAATGCAAAAAGCGTGCTATTCGAAAAATAAATAAGCAAATTTTAAACTCCCGATTTTGTCGTATACTTCCTTATCTGATTGGCATCTATTGCAGGGTGCATTTGTTCTGTGCCGTCTGTTCAGGAAGCAAGATGAGACTCTTGAGGGCTCAACTTGTGATGCTGCAGAACCAGCAGTTACTTCTCCAGCAGCCAGATCTTCACCTGATGATACTGAGTCAGAGTTAGTGATAGCTCAAGATGGACCATCTGTTGCGACACACGATGAACCGCCAGATGAAGATCATGATTCAGAACAACACCAGTGTGTGCATTTAAAGAATAATGTGGTGAGAATGCAACTAAATATCACTCATGGTGCTGTTGTCTCACTTTTGTAATGCTTAGTTTCTTCATTAATGCTCCTGCTTCAGGTGGATTTGCCACAAGGCAGTGATTTGAACTTGCTTGGAGATCCAACGATGGAGCTTTCTCTCCCACCATTACCGTGGCCGGTGAAAGAAGAGCTGGAAACTCCCTACATGCCTGAGGTTACGAATGATATTAGCATTAACGAAACTGGTTCGCGGCTTCAGACTGACAAGGAAATATCCGACTTCTTGGACTCGATATTCAATGCCGACTATGACGGCTCTTGTGATGGGAGTGGTCAGCGTAATTTGGATTTTGGCAGCGGGCCTGTAGGCGAGGACAATTTGTTATACAATGAACTACTTAACGAAGCGACTGAAAGACAGGTGATCTTGTGAAGTTGAACTTTCTCTTTTCCCTAAGAATACCTCAGAATTTAAATTCTGTCCACCTTGTCCTTTGAATGCTTCTGGTCACAATGTGACTTTACGAGTGCCTTTCTATTAAATGTTTGTTTGCCAAGCAGGCGATAGTTTTAACATTTTCTGTATGTCTAATCTTTTCCATTTTTTGTATACTGCAGATTGGATCTCAATTAGAGTGGGATAAAGCAAACGTTTATGGGAGAGACGCGTTACAAATGGGAATGGCTCCTGGAAACTTCCAAATGGGGGTCCCTGAGTCTAATGTTGGTCAGGACTATATTGTAGAAGCTTCAATGCTTGGAGTCTCTTATGGGGAAGAACTAATTTTTCAATCTGATGCGAATCCAAATAGCATTCACCTTCAAGGCCCGGGCACTAGTTCAACCGCTTTTCAGAGCGGTGACACTTCTGGAACTGGAATCAGGATAAGGCCTCGTTCTTCACAAAATTTGCAACCTCAGTTTGATTATGGAAAACAAGGTTCCGCACCAAGAAGGTTACGTATACAGTGTAAACTTCAAATTGGTCCAGTAAGCTGCAGTAGGAAGTCGAGTGATTTTATGTCTGGTGATGAAGTTAAAAAATCCAA
The DNA here is from genome assembly GCF_021117445.2 of Syzygium oleosum. Taxonomy (NCBI): domain Eukaryota; kingdom Viridiplantae; phylum Streptophyta; class Magnoliopsida; order Myrtales; family Myrtaceae; genus Syzygium; species Syzygium oleosum. The sequence continues at coordinate 625,792 of NW_026607512.1, forward strand.
GTCCGTTAATGCAGAGGTAAGAAGTTCATGAGCACCAGTAGTCTTTTTGACAGAATAGTTCTCTATAGGTTGCCTTGTATTTGCTGTGTGAATCTTATCAAAGTGTTGTGCGCAGGAGGAAAAAGTTTTCAATAAGCTGGTTGGGGGTGGTGAAGATTCGGTTGGTGACGAATCTGTTAGTAGTAGTTCTAGTGAGTCCCGGAAGCTTACTCTTTCTGATATCAATGAAGAGAGTGAAGTTTCTCGAGAAGTAGTCAGTACCTTGACACCGGATGCGAGATCGAATAAGCAATATTCTAGGAGCAGATTACTAGTCTCTTCTCTGTTCACAAAGGGACCAGCTATTCGATCAGTGTGGCCACACATTAATCGGTTTAGCTTTTTGGTTTTCTTAGTTTTTTCTCTGGGTGCCATCAGTGCGTGGAGATATGTTCGCCTGTGAGGCCCTTGAGCAATCATTCCTCTGTGTGTATTGTTATAGTTGCCGTTTTTCATAAGACTAGTTAACCTCATAGGTGGAGGAGATTCAGTAGATTTCCCCTTGTCTAATATATTGTGTATTTAGGCTGATCTGATCAATGGATACTCTAATCATACGGTTTTCTATTCATTCGTCTATTCATTCAATTTATTCTGCCCTGAAGTTCTGTTTTCTGTCGATCATTTCTGCATTTTCTTAGCACTCTGCACAACATGTCAAATGGCATTTCTGCCCCCCCACGCCCGTGCATGAAGGAGGGGAAATTGTGAGAGGTTAAAAGGAAGCTCAGCTTTTATGTGAGGAAGCCATACATTTGCAGCTAGTTTAGCCCGAGGACTTTGGAAAGCACAGGAGTTCTGTCGCTTGGAGGAATCAGAAACTTGAAGAAGATAGTCTGCTGGATTTAGCTTTAGCTTTTTTGTGGGTCATGGTGATGTTATTTTGGGTTAAAAAAGTAGTCTTGGAGGTTGATTCTCAGTCCATTCCTGGTTAAGGCAACCGAGCCGCCGGATGTCGTGGCTTTCAAGCGAGGTCTATACTTATTTCGACAGTTCTCGATTGACAACAGAGATCGGTGGTTTGGTGTATGAAGCAAATGGTTAACGTGGTACGTGTAATCATAATTTGCTCTGAGAAGAGAAATGGCGTTCAACGACTCCATACTTTCTTCAAGCTCACTCGGCTACGATGCACAGGAGGAATTTGCTTTCATATATGCAGAGTGGGACACAAGTGAGAGACCCCCTTGCATTCATACATTGAACCAAAGGAATGATTCCTTAACGTGCTCAAAAAGCCATTTTGAGATTGCAAATCTCGGATCCTCGCACGAATGGACCCACCCCATACCAAACGAATATCCCTGCCCCACCTTCTGTTTCGGTCAAGAGATCCTTATCAATGACCCATGATGCATCCTCGAGTTTTCATTGATCTCCTAAAGCAAAAAAGCTTCTCGTTTTTCCCCCCCTTTTTCTTTTGGTGTATGGCCTAGCAGAAGAAGCAGCATCCCTGAAATGATGTATTCTGTGCTTATGCGCTCTTCACATATAGAGTACAGCTCTCGAATTCCTATCTATGAAGAAACAGTGGCATCCTCACAACATACAGTAGATAGAAAGCTACCTTCGCGAGTTTGTCGCTCAATCCGCGGATGATCAATTGGCGTCTCACGACTTCTCGGCATTTCAATTGTAATTTTTACTCTTAATCTAGAAGGATGTTTTTGGTTAACCCATTAATTTGATGTATGATTCAAGCGCCTATTCATAGGAGAAATCTCTAACTCGATCATGTTCATTTACGTTGACTGAATAGATATATACTCTTTGTCAATCATTCCAGTCACTAGGTTCATCAGTACCATTATCAGGAGTACCCCAGAGAAAAGAGAGGCATTAATCACTTCCCTTGTGCCTACGACAATAGGGAGAATTACCAAAAAAATTATAAATTTATTGTAATTATACTAATTCAATTCTGAACTTTATTTTTTGGCTAATTGAGTCTTAAATCGTTTGTTTTTATGCCAATCCGGTTCATTTGACCAATTTTGATTAGAAATCGCTAACGTGGATGCCAAGCACCTTACGCATCCACGCACCTTACGTGGCGCGGTCGGCTCTTACGTGAACATATTTTAATAATATTTTTTTGAATTTTTTTCTTTTTTTCCCCTTCCTTCTTTTGTTTCCCACTGTGGCCGGCAAGATTTGCCAGAGCTCACTGGCCATTAGGCAAGGGCCGCGATGCCCTCGTTGACCATAGGCGAAGGCCACCTTCGCTCGTAGTTGCGCCTCGCGATGATCTGAAGAAACCTCTAAGCCCTTGAGATTGAAGTTTCGAGTATCAACTTCGACTCTGGAACAATTGGACGACTGTCAATTTTAGGGCTTCGATTTTGATCCCCTAAGGCTCCACACGAGAATGATACTTCGGCTTGATTCAACTAAGATGAGAAATCATGAAAGAAAGGTTTGAATCGAGGACTGTCGCGAGCACTAAGGATAGATGAGAATCAAATTGCGGATATCCCACAATTTGAAGAGCCATTGCAAGGCTTCCCTCCCCCAAATCTGGGCGAGGCCGAGCAAGGGCCACGACTCTCACCGGCGGATGGTGAGGGCTTTGCGGCCCTCAACTAGTGGCCGGCAAGGCCGGCGAGCTCCAGTGACCCTTGCTGGCCACAGCTCGGTGGCCACAATGGGAAACAAACGGAGGAAGGCAAAAAAAAGATTTTTTTTTATAAATTTAATAAAAAATTGAAAAAATATTAAAATATGTCCACGTCAGTGCCAATCACACTATATAGGACGGTCGGTGTCAACGTTAGCGATTTCTGATCAAAATTAGCCGGATAGACTGAATTTACACAAAAACAAAATATTTATAATTCAATTGGCAAAAAAAAAGGTTTAAAACTAAATTGACACAATTATAATAGATTTAGAATTTTTTTGGTAATTCTCTCAAATAAAAGAGGGGCATATTAATCACTTCTCTTGTGCGCACGACAATCATACACTTGTCCTTATAATGAGCACCTCATGTACTACCAGGTTTCAATTTCTAAATCATCCCATAATAAGGCAATCATCAATTGCATAACACACCCATCGTCATCAGTGGTTGAATGTCCTAATGGAGCGGTTGAGCATGATTGTTGTTCTGATCGAATCATCTAGGTGGAAAGAGCACAAAGGTTGCTTTTACATACCTAAGCCAAGCAATCACCATATTCCATTCGTCTGGCAATGAACAAGGACCCCACAATTCTCTTTTCTTTAGAATCTCCTTAATTGATAACATAATAGACCAAAGGAATGATCAGCCGAATTAGGTTAACGTAAGTACTCTGCGACGTGCCTTTTGTTCTTGGCTGTTTTCTCTTAGTTCAACTGTTTATTGCATGCAGCAGTAAGCTAACTTAAATTAAATTTGATAAGATGGAATAGTTTAGAACCTGATGAAATGATATAGCTAACTATGCAGTTACCTCTTTTGTTGTCGAAGTGATAGACATCGTGAACGATGTAATCGACACGCACTTGTCTCAATCAAGGACTTCAACATCGATCTTATAATCTTATTAATAAGTAACTCGACAAATGAATTTAGGGGTGAGCAAAGAGAGATTGAAAACACCAATCAGAGCTTTAAGATAACCTTAAAGAACAGCAAAAGGAAGGATGATGAGTTAAAAAAGAGAGAGTTTTGCGGTCGAAGGAAAGGGAAAGGACCATGTCCATGTGCGATGTCAATTTCTCTCGTACCTCGTAGTGTTTCACACGCAAAAGCCTTGCAGTATTATTAGGGTCCCTATGCTTCACCCGTCCCAATTAGGGTTATAACTTTGAGAAACTACTAAAAAAAATTCGTTTACTATTCAGGTAATGATGCTATTATATTCTATCTACTTTTCATAATTGTACTAACATTAGTGTAGAATAACTTCTCCAGGTCATCACTCATCAGGGTGAAAGTTTCACACAAATCAGTTTACAAAGTATGTTATTTGAAACTTTTAAGTGGTAGACATTATTAAGATATGTGATTTAAAGCAGAGTTATTGATTTTTTTTGGGCCATTGTATGTATGATACGTGTTAACACAGTATACGTGTGCGGCCCTCTGCTCGTCAAATTACACGCGTCTTTTTTTATTCCGGGTTGCACATAAGAGGAGATGTTAAGATATCGACATTGCTAATCTACGGAGTATATATATGTGTGTGTGGGGTCTCTTTTTGCTTATAAATTTAAATTTTTAGGTTGAACATTCTAATAATACGTATCATTTTTCTTGTTACCAGTATATCTCGGTTTGATGATAATTCATTTATTTATTTTTATAAAAAAAATTAGTGTGTGGTGATACTCCCCATCAACTTCGAGCAAGTTGTGTCTTCGGGTCACATAGGAGTCGGATTTCTCTCAATAAATTCGTGTCGTGTTCCTTTCTCATGTCAAGAATTGATGCTTCAGATCAATTTACATTCTAGTTTAACCCTGGACTTTCTCATAAGTTCTTGAAGAGTATTCTCTCGCCTGCATGACACTCCACCCCTTTGGCCTTTTGTCATGAAAAATCAACCGGTCGGTGGTTGATTGAAGTTTCATCCTCTTGATGTCTCAAAAGCCGAAAAAGAAAAATAAAACAAATTCTCCAGCTCTCTCTCTCTCTCTCTCTCTCTCTCTCTCTCTCTCTCTTCCTCTGTTAATCTGCAAGCCCTGATCCCCTGGTACTTCTCCCTACCATGAAGACTGAGAAAAACCAATATTAAACTAAAGAATGCATTGCATGTGGTCTCTTTTGAGATCAGAGACTCGCTTTTTTATTAACCCTAAAACAAGACTGCCCATACACTTTGGCACTTTTTCTCATCAGTCCTGCAATAAAAAGATCGCTCACAGCTTTACTTCTAAATATTCTCACCCCTCCTCTCCTTTCCAATTCCCTGCCTTTGCTTTTTGTCCTCCCCCTCCTCTTTCTTGAAACTTTGCCCCTTTTGCTGTTATCAACTAAGCTAGCTCTTGTTGACTGAGAGACACAAAAAGAAGATGGGGGAAGAGGCCAAACAGGTAATGTGGGATTTTGAATATGGCCCTTTTGTTTTTGATTTTGAATGGATAAACTAGATGTAGTTTTCATCGGTATGTTTTCTGACTCTTTTTTTCGGCATTTTTCATGATATAGGAAGAGGTTAAGGCAGAGGCCAAGCCAGAGGAGAAGAAGGAAGAGCGACCGCAGCCACCCTCTCCGGTCATCTTGTATGTTGACCTGCATTGTGTTGGGTGTTCCAAGAAAATAGAGAAGTGCATCATGAAAATAAGAGGTACATACTTCTCTCTTAACTAAGGCCCCCACAATCACAATCCTGAGCGCGCGAAATTATTAGACAGACGAATTCTACGACCGATGTGGTAAATGCCATTTACATTAACCACTAAGAAATTTCAGTAATGGTGTGCGCGGCATGATAATGATTTGTAGGCGTGGAAGGAGTGGTGATCGATATGGCTCAAAACCAAGTGACATTGAAAGGCATAGTCGATCCTCAAGCGGTTTGCAACATGATCATGAAGAGAACCAAGCGGAGAGTCAAAGTTATATCTCCTTTATTACCTGCGGCCGAAGGTGAAGCAGCAGCTCCACAAGTTGTCAGTTCACAGGTCTCAGCCCCCTCATTCACGTTGACCTTGTTTTAGTACTTTTATACTGTCAAATTTAATCTGGTTATGCTAATTATGTCAATTGTAGAGAGCGATTTATATATATGTCTAATATGGACTATGTTCTTCGCTGATTCAGGTTAGTGGACCGACGACTGTGGAGCTGAATGTGAACATGCATTGCGAGGCCTGTGCCGAGCAACTTAAAAGAAAGATCCTGAAAATGAGAGGTATTAAACCCTAAAAAAGAGAGATGCGTTGCATGCACACGATGTATATATTGTTCCCTTTGTCTTGTAATTAACTGCATCACATTGCTCTAATATAGATTTCATGGACAAAATCAATCATAGCAAAGAAACCACAGTGGACCCTATCTTGTTTTTGACAAAAGAAAAGGCTACCTTTACATACATACTCCTTTGGACGGGATTCTTAAAGTACATTTTTCTTTTACTATTGAAATTGATTTATAATTTTTGTGACGCTTACAGGAGTTCAAACAGCTGTGACGGAACTTAGTGCTGGGAAGGTCACGGTGACGGGAACCATGGATGCCGAAAAGCTCGTTGACTATGTCTACAGAAGGACCAGAAAGCACGCCCAAATAGTTCCTCAACCCGAACCCGAGCCCGAACAGAAAGAGGAGAAGAAGGAAGCTGAGAAGCCGGCAGAGGAACTGAAACCGGAGGAAAAGAAAGAAGAGAATGGTGAGCAGAAAAGTGAGGATAAGCCAGAAGTAAAGAAAAAAAAAGAAGAAGAAAATAAGAGTGAAGAGAAAGGTAAGGAAGAGGAGGACAAGAAGGAAGGAGAAGAAGAAGCAATGGTGAATCATATCACTGTGGATGAAGAGGGTATGAAGAGAATGATGTATTACTATCAGCCGCTCTATGTCATTGAGAGACTCCCACCTCCTCAGCTTTTCAGTGATGAGAACCCCAATGCTTGTTGTATCTCCTAGTCTTTGTCAATGTCAAAAAAAGGGTTTCAACATCAATAAAGTAATTAATCATCGTCTGTATCTCGATTTAATGTTAGTATATATAAGGATTTTCAATATATTATCTTGACGATTTATGGGTAATTCATGATCGGGCGGGCAGGCGAAATGTTATCCAAAAGTATTCGTTAAATTGTAATGCGCATCGATGAAATTTAGAAAGCTGCTACTTCATAAAATTGGTATAATAACTAATGTGTGGTGAACTATGTTTGGAGTTTTAAATAAGTGAATCATATTCAAATGTTCAACATACGTTAGTCAAGTCATTTTGTCTACAAATTTTATAAATCCCTAATAGTATTTTTAGTATCATTCAGTGCATTATCAAATTTGTATCAACTGCTAGCCAGATTTTTTCCTCCGTTTTCCTATGCTAGTTCAACTGATCGCATCTTGTTGGGCATGGGCAATTTTCTAGGTTTTGTGCAGGAGAAGGGATGAATATTGCACCTTTATAGCAATCATCCACGGAATGTATTGGTTTCAGTACTTTTAGGACATGAAAGTTTAAGACAAATGGCGCATCTAAAATAGAATGTACATTCGTCAATCGACCTTACATCTGTTACGTACTAAATTTTTTGCACAGACCATTTATACTACATAAATTCCATAAATCGGTCTAATTTATGAAAAAGAAAATTGTTACATGCGTAAATTCTTCAGGAGATCCATGTTATCGACATATGTGATGAATCCATTGAAATCACTAAATGATGATTATGTCTGGACTCAAAAGCAAAAAATAAAAAAACCTATCCTATGGTTCAAATGAGGATAATATCGCGATTTAGGTAAGGGAAAATTCCAAATAAACCTAAAGTGTCCTAATTTTATCAAAAGAGGCCCCAAAGTTAATCCTATTTCAAATAAGGACTTGAAGCAACCACATCAATCTCAAATATGGGTGTAACCTCGCCGGCCGACCAAATCTTCCAACTGGTCAAAGGCATTTTCGTCCCAAGATATTTTTTTTGAATTTTTCTTTACTCTCTTCTTCTTCTTTCTTCTCTCTGCCTCTTCTTCGTCATCTCTCTCTCTCTCTCTCTCTCTCTCTCTCTCTCTCTCTCTCTCTCTCTCTCTCTCTCTCTCTCTCTCTCTCTCTCTCTCACTGAATTCAAACTCTTTGATTCCAATTTAGAATTGACATCCTCCAAGCTCAAATCATCGGCACCTTACTCACTACTGTATAGTAGTTGTGACCTCCTCCTCTTCATCTTGTCGCTCTTCACGCGCTTTCTCTCCTCAATCTCCTCGAAATTCAAGCTACCTCTATTTTTCTCACTCTTCCTATTGGATTTACCTTCTCCGCTCCCCAAGTCGGAGCTCTCTCTCGATTTCTTGCTAGTCTCGAAACTCTCGTGCATTCTCTTGTCGATCTCGAAAGCTTCTCAGTATTTTCTCTAGGATTACGAAAATGCCCTTGACCAGCCAGAAGATTTAGCTAGACGACGAGGTTAAACCCTTATTTAAAACTGACATGACCACTTTAGGCCGTTATTTAAAACATTATCCATTTTGGGCCATCTTTTGAGAAAATGAGGACACTTCGAATCTATATTTGAAAATTTTCTTTTACGTAATGATAGTCAGCTCGATTCGCCTCTTAAAAACTGTACGTGATCGAGATGTACTTTTCACATGATTCTCAAGAGAATAAATCGCACCAAATTATTTTAATGATTCAAATTAGACAGGTTAATTATCACACGATGAATGAGCTAGGGTGGACCCACAATATGCCAAGAAATCGAGCTTCTACAGTATTGCTTTTTAACTTTTTCTCTCTCTTTCTTTATAAAAAAATCATGAAATTCCTAACGCCAGCAGAATCTTCTTCCAATAAACTAATCTTGCGGGTTTTGTCTGCATTAAGCTTCCCAATTCATTCCCTAGACAAAACCACGTATCTTGACTACGTGTTAATGATATTGTGGACATCACATGTCAAAAGGCGCCGGATCGATAAAAAGCACCATACAACAACTAGAGATTCTCTCTTCGATAAAATCAGAATCTAGGGTTGTGGGTTTCACATGGTGGCCCCGATAACATTTTGGAGATCCTAGTCATCTGAATCAGCCAAGACACGAATCACAAGCTAAAGGGCAAAAAGAAAGAAAGAACGTGGGACCCTTTTCGACGTGTCATGACATCGCTACGAAGAATATGCCAAGAGGCCCGTCTCTCTTTTGTCGTCTTGTTGCGTGTCATGAACCAGAAAAACTAGACAGCAGTTCGTCGTGCCCTGATCCGCTCAAGATGCCATGAAGTGGAGGACAAAAGTGAGGTGCTGTTGCGGAAAGATTCGGGTTTGAACTTTGAAGACGAAAGAAAGCCAATTCGGTGATGAGGCTTGCGACTAGTAATGATGGAGAATCGATAAGGGTTTTGGATGTTGTGGATGATGATGTATAAAATGTAAGGAAAAGCTTTTCGATAGAGATCGCCAAAGGAGAGAAAAGGTTCGTGGCTAAAGGGCAAAAGATGTTGTGGAGGGGATGGATAAAAAGAAGAACGAGCGTCCACTGACTTTTACAACAGAAAGGTAACTAAAGAGAAGATCGCCATGGAATTGAAACTGTATCAGGTTAGGCAGTGGACCATCTTCAAGACAACAAGGTTAAGCTTATTCCCGTTTGTTTGCACCAAAAAGCGACCAGGTTGTCAACATAAGTAGACATGTGACTAGAACATTAAATAGTGATAAGCATGTGACCCATTGTTGATGACTAAAATCGGTATAGATGTTGGCATGCATCGATGATTGTCACCGGGCATTTGTCGTCTCACCGGGCGGTTGTCAACCTACGACGACAATCGCCAAGAGCATCGACAAGTAAGGATTGGTAAGTGGTCAAGATATTAGAAGATTGCCGAATACATAAGGAGCATTGAGATACCGTTACCAATTTGAAGTCATTGAAGAACAAAGTAGTTGAGATCAGGGAACAACTGGCATGCATTTTTGAAGGAGCAACCGTCCAAGAATAAGATCATGGCATCATGAGACTATGAGCACAAAATTCCCGGAGATGGAAGAACATGAATACAACCGCTGAAAACTGCTCAGAAACGGTTATGGCACTATCCCTATAAATACCGTTGCTCATCTAATTAAGAGCACTCTGCACAAATCGAATAAATTTACTATCTTTCAGTTATCTTTACTTTCTTGCATTGTACTTTTCTTTTCCGAACTCGCGTCGTCGATTAAATTATGGCGTAATTTTTTGCTGTAGTTTCCAGATTAGCGTCGTCGACTATATTCCGGCGTGTATCTTTATCTTGGGTGTTGTATCGTCAATTAAATTCCAGCTTATCATCTTTGCAATTCGGGCTTTATCATCAACTAAATTCCGGCACAATTTATTTACACTTGGTTTCGTCATAGAGTCTCTATTTTCCAAGTCTTGTCGTTGATTAAATTCCAATACGGTTTATATTTGTATATTCCCGTTTGACTCCAAGTGGTTGATTTCCTTATTATCTACCATATTTCCTGTCCGGAGTCGGCGCAGAATCTGTCTTCTTCAATTAAAAAGTCAAAGAATAACTTTCAGTGAAAGATATTTCATCGAAAACTCCGTTAGGGAAGAGTTTGCTTCATTTGCCTTCCCTGTTTGTACATATAACTCATACCTGAAATTTTACTTTGGTCCACGAAAAGTGGGGAAAAATAATGGTGGTATTTTAGGAGATTGGCGTTGTTATAATTGCAAAAACCTACAGAAGAAAATTGCCAGCTCGTTAATACCTTCACACGAAATGCGAAAAAGTGCATTGTTTTTACTAATATTGATGGACCGGATAGGAACCCAATTGGTCTTTTGGGCTATATATGCCCAGAATTGAAATCTAAGGGATATAGTGCTTGGGTGATGGCTAGAATCCTCTATGATCTCTATCTCGTGTTTCATGTGATATTCTGGCAATTTCAGCAGTCGTGTCCTTAACTCTCGGAAAAGAACGTCGTTTGTTTCAGACGATCGTGGACGAGTACACATCTTGTAGGCTCGGTGCGTGCTGCGCGGGGCCCTGCCACCGGCGACAAGCTCAAAGCCCGGGCTGTCAAGCACCGTGGCTTCCAACAAAAAAAAAAAGCACCGCGGCCACGGTGGAGATGTACAGAAGAGAAGAGAAGAGAAGGGGGGGGAGGTTGGGTCAGATTTGATATTAGCAAGGTCTTTTGTATAGAATTTAATCATGTGGGGTAAGGTGTAAAATAGGTTGGACACGTGGCAAAATAGTGTGGAGAAAACATTAGATGGCCACATTAATGGCTACAGCATATCCGCACCCCGTATACGACAACCATAGGTCTCTCTACGAAGAAGAGGATGCATGCACCTGAATGGGGGCATGATTTGGCTTGAGCAAATCGAAAATAGGTCAGAGATTTTAAGCTTCTTTTTTTCCATGTAGATTGCATTTCATAGTCTAGATTTGAGTCTGGATAGAATAACAAATTCTCTTATCCGATATCTGGAGATGTTCTCTGGACTGAATTAATCGAGACATATCTGGATAAAATGCCAATTAAATTCCGGTTAGGGGATGCGATGAACTTGGATTGAATAAAATTTTGTTAAAATAACTTAACAATTTTCTTCCAACGATGGAGTGACCTTCGCCGCTCACCACATGAGGAGCACCTCAACGACAAGCTATCATCGTCACTTCCAACCATCGTGCAATTGTCCTTGCCTCCGACCACCACCAATTGTCATCACCATCTAGTTGATCGTGCTACGACGATTGAAGGTAAAAAGGAGAAGTTATATGTTATATGGCCATCATCATCGAAGAACTCGAATCCTTTCATGAGTATGCTTGAAATATCTCGTCGTCCATAACAAAGGCGTGTCCGCCCTTGTTACTTGCTGCCCCGGTGCTAGCCATTGGTGGATCTCAGTCCACATCCTCTTCGCCCCTCACTATCCCAGATCGTCGGCTCAACGTCGAGTGGCACCTGAGTTTTACGCGCAATGTTCATCATCCCATCGCCACCCTTCAGCTCTACATTGGCCATTGATGCCTTGTTTACTAGATTGTTGCGAATGCTACCTCACAGTCTTGGCGACCTGAGGCTCATCTACACCAGCATTCGAATTGCCTCTGATATGATAAAGCTGAGCAAGGACTATAGTCTGGAGGTGAAGGTGACGGTGGATCTTGCGAACTAGCGGTGAAGGAGACGAACCAGAGGGAGCTAGAGAGACCGGGTTTGAGATGCCAGCGAAGGAGCTCAAGAGGTGAGATCTGGATATCGCGGGAGGTTGTGCTGGACAAGTGAGATTTTCAAAGACTTCTAAATATTTTTATCCTATCTTGGATTGTACCAAACATGTAATGGGATTTTCTATAATTCGGAGGATATTTGGTGGATTTATAATTCGATCTTATCCTATCATATCTCAATCCAAATCCGTACAACCAAACGCAGCTTAAAGGTTTCTAAATACCCTACATATTATTCCATCAAAGTCTTGGGGCGCTTTCTTGATGAAGTAGAAACATCCACATGCAACCTGGGAAAGCAAAAGAAAACGTCGAAACTGAAACCCTAAGAAAAAGTAGGGATTAGTCTTGCACTTTCCGATTGTGGCTGACGCAGCGTCGCACTGCTCCAACTCACGATCCCGCGTATCGTCCATGTTCACCGAACAAACCCTAGTTTTCTTGCAACATCAACCTCTCAAAAGGCCAACTGATCTCTAGCCGCCGACGACTGTAAAGCAAAGCACAAACAAAACACGTCGAGAAAATGTAAAGCAAGAGCCGAAAAAAGGTGAAGGAATACAAGAAAATAGATAATTAGCTAAGACCCTTTTCAATTGAAAAATGATCCTGATGATCCTATATAAGGACGTGATTGAGCAATGCAGCGATCAGCCAATCTCTTCTTTATCAAGGACAGCAGAAGTTTGGAAGTGTTGGCTTGAGAAATCGAATCATGACGGACATGCAGATCGTTCCCGCTTACAAGACAAATGTGGAGGCACAGTATGTGGAGATGATGGTGCCTCTGTATTCCTATGGCTGTGAGAAGAAGATCAAGAAGGCATTGGCTCATACAAAGGGTAACTTCCATAAGCAGATGTTTTTCGAGTTTCGGGTGCCTTTGTTTTCATTTTATGTTAATTATTTTTCTTGTTTCAATCGGATGGAGAAGGAACTTCTGATTCCATGAACAACCCTAAACAAAATAATAGAAACCGGATGAAATGAAGATAATTTACAAAACAAAATTCTTGGAAGAGTGAAAACTGAAAAAATTGCAAGAACATGACATTGTCATCACACCAGTTATCAGGAGGCCCACGGGCTCTTTTGGTGGAAAGAGAATGAGTTCTTATACTGACAAAGTTCGGCCCATTAGGGCTTCCGAATTCGTGATGCAACTTCTCTCTTTTTCCCACCATTTTGCTCTCAAAACACAGTTGATTAGACCCCTAATCCGCATCGTTAATGATGGGTTCGCAGGGATATACTCGGTGAACGTGGACTACAACCAGCAGAAGGTGACAATATGGGGGATCTGCAACAAATACGACGTGCTGGAGACCATGAGGACCAAGAGAAAAGAAGCTCGTTTCTGGAACCCTGAAGACAACAGTGCAGATGACTTGGAATCTCGTAAGGGCACCGACGATGTTAAGCATCTTATCAAGTCCAGGTCTCTGAGCTGGAGAGCGTGGAAGAGAGTCTTCACGAGATCCAATTCCTTTTGAAAGAGCACGTCAAACCAATAAAAAATTGCTTATAATCTTGAATTGCGTGTTAATGGGTACTTAATGATTCCTGTTGTGTGCCACTGCTAAAGGCAACGAGAATGAATGAATGTAAATTTGAGCCAATGTGCCTTTCAAGTTCTTGGTCTCGGCATGTATGTGTCTTGATCTACAAGATCAGCCCTAGTTCGATCAGTTTTCCACCGAATTAGAGACGATCATTCCAAATTTTCAAAAGGCACGAAAATTTTTCAGATAACTTTAAATATTTTGTGAGCGTTTATATATGTATGATTTTAAAGATTTCTTATGTTCATTTTTGGGCAGAGCCCATTTTTAGAATGCTACGAGTAAAGAAGCACAAAAATTAAAAGTCATTTCAAAAGGGCATTCTCAAATCCTAGAAAATTAATTTAGCTAAACGGGTTACAAAGTGATTTGGGTAGAAAAACGACGGCGATGCTAGTTGGTAGAGGTGCTCCAAAATATTCAGGACTTACAAAACTTAAACTATAACGCAAAAATCCCCAAAAAATTATAAATAAATAGAAAAGACGAGACGTTATTGTTGAGGACTTTTACAAAATTCAATACCTCAATTTTGAGAAAGAAAAAACCAATGTTTAAATCTGCAAAATGAAGATTATAGATAGCACAATATTCACGTCCAAGACTGGTCAAGATAATCTCCATTAATTGATTCGTCGTCGGCTACCTAATAAATACAGTGAATCTCTGGATTAAAGTTAGGTGTAAGCAAGTCGTGATGTGGAACAGTGGTCGTCTCACGCGCGATTTGACTTCCAATTTTCAACATCTTCTTTTTGAACAATCTTTACACCGGAAAGGTCCCCCGACCATTAATTTCTCACCCGATTGACCCTCACAAGGCCTCCATCGCGCCTACGATTTCACCCTGACCATTTGCTATCCATGGAATTAGCCGAGTCGAAAAGTCTGAATAGTCGTGCCACTAAAGGACTTACTCGTCCCGTGTATGTACGTTTTGCTTACCTATTATTTTATTTTTTTTGTAAAGTATATTGATACTTGATCGGAACGCTTGATTGACGTTGCACACAGATAATGCGAGTGTTTGTTTAATTTGCTTTGATTTTCAATGATTCGAGAGGAGAACAATTATCTAAAGGAGATAAAGCTAGAGACTACAATTTCATCCCAAGGAATATCAAAGTTTTTGTCAATTAGTCTTTGGATAGTAACATTGTTTGATCATGGGATATTGTACATGCAACCACTAAAATTAATATCACGTGCCGGTCATTCCCTTATCCTTGCTTTTAGCTAAATTAGTCTTACTCCAATTTTCCTGCATATGAATTAAAAGTAGAATTTATTTATTTATTTTCTAAATCAAAGCACGTATTTCCATATTGGATATTACAATTTGCTTCTGACATGACGTGATTGCCAATAAATTCATGAATTGTTCATCTAATTAATAACTAAAATGCTTATTCAAAGCCGGAGTCGACACATCGTAATGCATTCGAGAGCCATAACTTATGATCTAGATGGAGCTAAAGAGCGAGCTTATCGAGCTCTATGATGTGAATATCATCAATTCGAGTTCTAAGATTTAAGATCATTCTCAGCATCCAATTTATCACGAAATTTCAAGTTCCTTCTCTTATGGAGCATTTGTAGACGCTAATTTCGTGACAACTTTTTGTACCCAGCATGGCACGCACGATGCGATCAAAACAATCTGCATACTATCTTTTCTTGTAGCATAGCTCTCTCGTCAAATATTACTCATTTCTTTGTGGCGAGGGGGGTATTGTCAATCGAAGCAAAATCGGATTTTCTTTTATATTTTTGGTAAGAAAATCGAACACTTAAATGCAACTGTTAATAAGAGTGTTAGGAATTGGTAAAGCAGCAGTCAGAAATGCGAAACCAAAACGTGGAGCTGTAAAAGTGAAGGCAAAGCCAATCGGAGCAAGCAAAACCAGGGCGTGATTCTCCTGCAGTCCAAAAGCAACCAGACATCACTCGAAAGTCCCAGAAAAGAACGTAAGAGACTCAATCTCTCTCTCTATAAATATATGCGCATGATAGTCGCCTCCATAGCTTACCCTGAATGTTCAAACTCTCGTCGAAGGCACGCCTCCGTTCTGGAATTTGAAGCGTCCACGCGTTAAAGAGGAGGACTGCTGCAACAGAGTCGAGCCGTTGAGGATGATGATGGTGGTGGTCGTGGCGGGGCTGCTGGAGGAGTACACGGCGGCGGTGAGGCGGCTGACGGAGCGGCTGTTGCCGCCGCGGATGAGCTTGGCCGGCGGCCTCCGGAACTTGCGCCTGGCTTCTGCTGCCTCTTCCTCAGACGATGCTTCCTCCTCAGCTTCGCACTCTTCCACTTTCATCCTTTATTTCTGATTTTATTCGTTCATCCCTGTTCTAACTGTCGAGTTGTATTCATTGGTTTACCATTTTAGGAGCATTTTCTTTTCGTTTAAACAAAGCATCTGATCAAGTCCAGGTCTCTCAGCTGGAAGAGAGTCTTCACGAGATCCAATTCCTTGTAAAGTACATGAAATTATAAATCATCGTTTATATCTCTTATAAAAATGTATGAACGAAAAATATTTTCATCGTCTACGAATATATTTGAACATAAATTTTTGGCAATAATGAAAACATTTTCTATGGATAAATTATTTTAAGCGATACAAGCGATCGTTTTTAGGAAAATGTCTTTCAAATCATTTATTTTTCACGAAATAAACGATTCTTAATTACATGTCAATGGGTACTTAATGATTCCTGTTGTGCCACTGCTAAGACAACGAGAATGAATGTAAATTTAAGCCAACGAGCCTTTCAAGCTCTTGGCCTCGGCATGTGTTTGTCTTGATCTACTAAATTAGCCCTAACTTGATTAATTTTCCACCAAATTAAAGAAAATCATTCCAAATTTTGAAGGGATGCAAAAATTTTCAGATAACTTTAATATTTTCGAGGGTTAATATATGTATAATTTTAAAGAAATTTTTATGTTCATTTTTTGGGCAAAAGCCCATTTCTAAAACGCTATAAGTAAAGAAGAACAAATTAAAAGTCATTTCGAATGGATATTCTTAAATTTTAGAAAATTAATTTAGTCGGCAAGGCGCTCCAAAATATTTAGACTACATTTGATCGTCCAAATTTGGATTAGAGTACGATGGAATAAAGTGGGATTAGGAATTCTCCAAATATGCTCCGATTGTAACAAATTTCATCACATATTTGGTGCAATCCAAGATAGGATGCAAAATCTTTGAAAATCTCACTTACTCAGCACAATCTCCCGCAATATCCAAATCTCAGTGCTTTCGGCGAAGACGAGCCTCGAGTTGCCGAGAGCATTGTGGAGCAACCAGGAGAGGTAGCAGCTACAGTGATCTGGTAGACGAGGCAGCAACGATCAATGTAAAAGTGAAGGGTGGCAACCAGGTGATGGACGTTGCACATGAAGCTCATGTGCAACTTGACATTGAAGCCAACGATTTGGGGTAGTGAGGGGCGGAGAGGAGGCGGACGTGGACGGCATTGGGGCAACGAGTAACAAGGGCGGCCACACCTCTATTGTGGACAATGACCTTGAATAATTTTGGTGCACTCACGAAAGGATTCGAGTTCTTCGATGGTGATGGGCCATTTGACACATAATTTCTCCTTTTCACCCTCAGTCGTCAAAGCATGATTAGCTAAATGGCGGTGACGATCGGCAATGGTTCGGAGGTGAGTAACGTGGGTGACCATGCCTATGTTGTGGTCGACGAATTTGGCACACTTGTGAAAGGATTCGAGTCCTTCGATGGTGATGGGCCATTTGACAAATAATTTCTCCCTTTCACCCTTAGTCGTCAAAGCACGATCGACTGGACGACGATGACAATCGGCAACGGTTCAAAGGTAATGATGATTGTTGTACGGTGGTCAAAAGTGACAATGATCGGTTGTCGTGGAGGTGATCCTTGCGCAGCGGTCGGCTGCATCACTCCGTTACTTCATTGTTGGAAGAAAATTGTTAAGTTTTTTTTCTAAAAAAAAATTATCCAATCCGGGTTTATCCCACCCCTTAATCCGGATTTCTTATTAGGCATTTTATCTAGGTATATCCGGGTTAATCCGGTCCAAAGGACATCGCCAAACACCATATATGATATTATTATCTTATTCAGACTCAAATTCAGACTACGCAATTTAGGACTTACAAAACTCAAAGCATGGCGCAAACCCCCTGCGCCCCCAAAAAAAAGAAGGAAAAAAAGACGTGATGCTATTGCTTAGGACTTACAAAACTCAATACCTCAGTTTTGAGAAAGAAAAACCAATGTTTAAATCTTCAAAATCAAGATTACAAATAGTACAAAGTGCATGTCCAAGACCGGTCGAGATAATCCCCATTGCTTCGTCGTCGGCCACCTAACAAATGCTGCGAATCTCTGGATCAAGAGGAGGGAAATTTGCAAGCCGGCATTCTTGGCGGCGATGAGGAGATAGTGAGATGATCAAGTTAGGAGTAAGCAAAGTCGTGATGTGGAATTCTCATGCACGATTTGACTTCCAATTTTCAACATCTTCTTTTTGAACAATCTTACACCGAAAAGGTCCCCACCCGACCCTTAATTTCTCGCCCGATTCACCCACACAAAGCCTCCATCACGCCTACGATCTGACCCGGGCAATGGAATCCACGGAATTAGCCGAATTGAAAGATCTAAATACTTGTGCCACGTACTAAAGGACTTACTCGTTTCGTGTATGTACGTTTTGCTGATCACTTATTGTGTTTTCTTTACCGGAATGCTCGACTGAGGTTCCACAAAGATAACACAGATGTTTGCTTAATTTGCCATGCTTTTCAATGCTTCGAGAGGAGAACAAGTATCTAAAGGACAAAAAGTTAGAGACCACAATTTCATCCCAAAGAATATTAAAGTTTTTGTCAATTAGTCCTTGGATAGTAACATTATTTGATCATCGGGATTTGTATATGCAACCACTAAAATTAATATCACATGCCTGTCATTACTTTATCCCTGCTTTTAGCTAAATTAGTCTTACTCCATTTTTCCTGCATATGAAACAAAAGTAAAAGAAAAATTCCTAAATCAAAGCACGTACTCAAAGAAAAATTCCTAAATCAAAGCACGTACTCACATATTGGATATTGTAACATGCTTTTGACACGGACGTGATTGCCGATAAATTCACAAATCATTCATCTAAGTAATAATTATAAATGCAGGTTCAAAGCTAGAGTGGACACATCGTAATGCATTTGAGAGCCATGAGTTATGTTCTGGATGGAGCTGAAGAGTGAGCTTATCGAGCTCTACGATGTGAATATCAATTCGACCTCTAAGATTTCAGATCATTCTCGACAAGATGTCAGGATTTGCCGCACAATCACAAAAAAATAGAGAGTAAAAAACGAGAAAAAGAATCGAAACACAAGGTTTTTATTCTAGTTCACCCTTAAACTAGAGCTGTGTCTAGCAGAGGATTCCACTATAATTAACACATCACACTTCTCTGTTATATCTCTCAATTACAAGATAAAGAAACTACATATAGGCAATAATTGATTTAAAATAGGAAACCTCTTTCTAGGAAACCTACTCTAATTAGGAAACTTACTCCAATTAGAAACCATTCAATTAGGAAACATATTCAAAATAGGAAAACTTTTTCTAGGAAACCTATTCAAAATAGAAAGCGTAATTGAATTAGAAAACTTTCCCTTGTTGTCCTGTCGCTGGGAGTATGAACCACACCCCCAACACATCCAACTCTTCATGAAATTTCAAGAGTTCCTTCTCTTATCGAGCATTTTGTCGATGCTAATTTCGCCACAGCTTCTTGTACCTGACACGGCATGCACAACGCGATCAAAACGATCTGCGTAATATATTCTCTCGCAGCGCAGATCTCTTAGCACATAATACTTTTTTTTCTTTTTGACAAAAAAGGGAATTGAACTGTCAATCAAAGCAAGATCATTTTGTCGTTTTAGGTATAAAAAAAAACAGAAGAAGAATCGAACTCTTACTTGCTACTGTTAATATAAGTATCAGGAATTGGCAAAGCAGCAGTCAAAAAATGCGAAGCCAAAACGTGGGAGGAGCTCTAAAAGCAAAGGCCGAAGCCAATTGGAACAAGCAAAGAACAAGGGCGTGATTCTCCTGCAGTTCCTATTCCCCAAAAGCAATCTCAGACAAAGACTCGAAGGTCCCAGAAAAGAACGTAAGACACTCAACCTCTCTCTCTCTCTCTCTCTCTGCATAAGTATGCGCATGATATTCGCCTCCATAGCTTACCCCGAACGTTCAAACTCCTCGTAGAAGGCACGCCCGCCTCCGTTCTGGAATTCCCGAAGCTGGCCGCGCGCTGAACAGAGGAAGGGGCTGTCGCAGCAGGAGCCGAGCCGAGCCGAGCCGTCGAGGATGATGATGGCGGTGGTCGTGGCGGGGCTGCTGGAGGAGTACGCGGCGGCGGTGAGGCGGCTGTCGGAGCGGCTGTTGCCGCCGCGGGTGAGCTTGGGCGGCGGCCTCCGGAACTTGCGCCTGGCTTATTCTGCCGCCTCTTCCTCGGACGACGATGCATCCTCCTCCTCCTCCTCCTCCTCCTCGGCTTCGCGCTCTTCTTCCACTTTCATCGTCTATTTCTGATTTCATTCATTCATCTCTCTGTTCTGCGCGGGTCGAGTTGTATTCATTGGTTCTGACATTTTTTAGGAGCAATTTTTTTTTCGCTTAATCATTTTTTTTTTGTGCGAATGGTATTTCGATTTTCGGGCAAATAATAATTATATTATCTTTTTTGTATCTGGTGGATGGATCGTTGAAGAAATTAAAGAATTTCCGTCGAAGGAACGCTTCTTTTTCGTGTTTTTTTGATTAATTTAAATAAATTTCGACCCAAAAAAAAAGATTAATTTTGAATAAAGAGGAGCTTACTGACTATCTAACTAAAATAATTCCTCCTTTGAAAATTTTTGAAAAAGATTTACGTGATTCCAAACTGACCTAATCATTCGTTCATTTTTCTAATCTAACGTTAAATATCTATTTGTTTCGACTTTAATGGATCTTGAATATTTTGTAATCACTCAATCAGTCTCAAGGCTATTGAAGGGATGCGAATTCAGTCTTAAACTCTTCGATTTTATCAAGTGAGTCATGAACCTTTGCGCGAAATTTCAATATAATTATTCAAGTCAAATTTATCCGAAAATCGCTGGCGTGGTGATCTAATCATCGCTAATTGTCCTACATGGCTTGTCACCCTGGCGGCGATTTTCAATGATCAGAATAATTGAGAATTTTAGGACGGAATTGACACTCGTATAATATATTAAAAAAATGATAGGATAATTTCCCATTTTATATCAAATAAAAGCCCAGTCTTCGATTAAAAACAATTTAAGATGTTAAAAGCAATTAAAAAATCACATTAAGAACAGCCGTCAATTCCGATCGAGTGATGTAGCTAAGCTATCTCTGGCACGGCAGATTCAACGACCAAAATGATGACCATGCGGATTGAAACCTCACATCGTGACAATCTATCATCATGCTCACTCATGCCGTCTGATTTTTCAAATCTGTCATCAATAGGTGCACCGGGAATGGACGGATTAGCTCGAATTAGGTTCCATCTCCTAATCATGTTCAACCCCCTTGTCAATGATGGGTACCCGTACCATTTGGGCGGCAAATTTTGACATAGGCCCCGATTAACGCGGCGCGACCGGCTTATCACTGGACAATGAAGAAAAAATTATCCGATAGTGGCTTGATCCGCTCTCGATGTGATAGTTAGTGAGAGCGTAGGTAATCACAGCCATCAAATTGAAAATGGGGAAAGTCGCTTGCGAACTTTCGTCCACTGACGATGTGTATGATGATTCGAAACAGCTTGATTTTATCTTTATGATATGAAAACACTACTATGAAAATGTTGCTTAAACATATGCACTCTACGTATGCAAGTCATGAATACAATGCAGACGTATGCAGATGATTGACTAAGCTATTAAAATGGCTACTCGTGAGGGTTGTCACTCAAAAGCATAGTTTGAAAATGCTACTTCTCAAGGTTCCTCCAACCCTTTATTGAGCTAAAGGCCTTTGAAAAGTTTTGGAGATGCAATTGCATCTCTCTAATGCACTTCAAAAATTTTGCCAAACGTCATTTATATTTGCCCAAAAAATTTTAAAATCCCAAGGACTTTACAAATGCTGCACCAAACGCACCCATAATCTATGCATGATATTCATTGTTTGACGTTTTTCAATATAAATCGTTGCGATTTACGCGAGAAGTATTTCTTATGATGGAAAAAATTTGTTGTATCGTCCATTTCATTTTAATAAGAGTTGTCTACAAGAATGACTCACTTGTATTGGAAACTAGAGACAAACTAGATACACGCTAATGGATCAATTTGTTTTATGAAAAATGAATAATTTATAAAATATTTTTTTTCCAAAAGTGATATCTTATATCCATTGAAATAATTAGCCGATAAAATATATTTTGATCATTGACAATAGTTTATATCTAAATATTTTCATGAAAATTTATTGAGCTTTTATTTATTTTTGTAAGTAATATAAACGATACTTCTAAAAAAATATATTATATAAATTATTTAATTTTCACGAAATAAAATGGCCGAAGATTTATAGCAAAGAGACAACAACATTAAAGTGAGCAATTTGGACCAAGAGAAAGAAGAACAAATTACGGAAATCTTTTAGGGCGCGCATGATAACATTTATGTTCCAGAAATCAATTTCTGGCCAGAAATAGATTTTTCTATTTCTATTTCATGGACGAATTTCTAAGCAAAAATGCATGTGTGATAACAACACAAAATTTCTGTTTCCGAAATAGAAATTTGTTTGATAACTACATAAAATTTCTCCGTTCCGGACGACCAGCGGAGGACGGCGGGTGGCGAAGGACGATGGCCAACGATGGGAGGTGGCCGGCCGGTGGCGATGGATGATGGCGGCTGGCAGCGGGAGGCGATCGGCCCTAGGCAGCGGCCGGCGCCGGGTTGTGGAGCACGGCGGCCGACTGCTGAGGCCGGTGGCGTTGGGCGATGGAGCACGACGGCTGGCAGTGGAGCATGGTTGCCCTCCACCGCCGGGTGGTGGAGCATGACAGCCGGCGGCGGAGGTATGGTGGGTGGCCGCCGGCCACCCGGGGGGCGGTCGGCGGCGGGAGGCGACCGACGGCGGAGGGTGGCCGGCGCTGGGCGGTGGAGCACGGCAGCCGGCGGCAGAGGACGGCGGTGACGGGAGGCGGCCGGTGGTGGCATGAGGCGGCCGGTGGTGGCATGAGGCGGCCGGCAGCAATAGCGAGTGGCAAGGGGATAACAGAATTAGTAGCGAGGGTAGCGATAAGAAAAGTTTTTATTTCTTATTTACTTCAGGAAATAGAAAAGTAAATTTTTTACTTTTGATTTACTTCCAAACTTATTTCCGGAGTAAAAATTTGTTCCAGAAATAGAAAAATGAAATTATGTTACTAAACGAATTTCTGTTCCAAATCTATTTCTGAAAATAAAAAAATAAAAAAATAAAAAATAGAAAAACAGAAATGTTACCGTACGTGCCCTTAGTGTGATGAGGTTTAACAGAGGACAACCTTGCCGGTCGACACGAATTCGCCTTCTCATTTTCTTCGACGGCTGCAGTCGGAAGAAAGCTCGGACTGTTGTTGTTGGCTCTGCTTCCGACGCTCCTGGTCCGGCTCCGTTCAAGGTGCGATCTCTGTACATCCCTCCTGCTCGCCGACCGATTGCGCATGCCTTCCCTTCGATGACCGGAGCTCGCGCGACGGCGATACGCTCTTCGTCGCAATCCGATGAACCCGTTTTTTTTTGCTTTCTCTCGTCGTCGGTGTTGGTTCCGATCTTAACCGAGCTGTCTTTTTCCGCTTTCGAATCGAATAGGAATCGAGCGAACACACGATCGTCCGGGCTCGATTTGAAAGTCTCCTAGGTTAGGTGTCTGAGTCACTCTGTCGGATTGCGACTCCGATCGAGAGTTTCCGTCAGACGCGTGCAATTTTCGGGCTTTTTTATGGGACGGGTTTTCGTTTGTGTACGATGATGATCCCTGTTGCTACCACAGCAGCTGAGGCTGTCTTTCTTTTCTTTTTTTAAAGTTTTGATTTTTTTTATGGCATGGTCATTTGAAAGTCGGTGACGCCAACATCGTATCCTGGAAAGGAAGTCCCGGGAGATACCGATCGATGTGCTCGTGATCGGCGGTCTGCTCGTGCTGGGACGAGGAGTGAATTAGTCCATCGACAGCGCCCTGTGAGGTCGAGGGTATCCCATTTGAGTATTGCAACTTTGATCTTGCTGTGGTAGTAACGAGATGGACGATCGAGCGCAAGGTGAGCGGGTGGAATCGGTGGACAGGTACTGGTCGGAATGGGCAAGAGAAGCTGACTTACCCACAGATGGAAGGGACACGGACGAAGGTAGTTGTTTTTCTCAGCGAAGTGTATCGAGGCTATGTCGATGTTGCGGTAATTTCTGTCTGTGGTAGCTCTTTGCATTCGCTGCCTGTGTGTTTGCCATGTGGAAATGGATGTTCAGTATTTTCAACACAAAAGCACCCGAAAATAGCAATAAATTGCCATCTGAGGAATACGAGAGTAGCCGAGTTGTTTCCAACGCACAATGTTTGTAGTTCATCATGTTACCCCCTTCTCCTTCAGTTTGTTCGCTTGTTGTAGATTTTGCTATTACTGTCCATGTAAGATTTCAACTGTCTGTGTTTTTTTTGAATTAGATTCATCGGAGAGAAAACTGCCATTTAATTCTTCCTTTGGCTTCATCTCCACGTATTCTTTCTAGAAGTAAAGGGTTAGGAGCCTACCTTTTGGACCAGATTATGTATGATTGTTCTCAGTGAAACTATGGATGCTGTCTATGTGGAATATCTCTGTGTTTTACCTCTTAAATTGTCATGTCCTTACCTTATGTCATTGTGCCTATGGCTTCTGAAATAGGTGTTATCCGACTTTGGAACAAAAACTGTACTGGAGTGTACTGATTACTTGCTTGTTTCCACTTGTTTACCTCTTGTCATTCTGCCTATAACATCTAAAGCAGTCATTGATGTCTGAGAACTCTTTTTGAAGGAGTGAATCCAGATTTTTTCCCTTTCCCTTTTTCTTGCGAGGAGATTGTCCATCTAAACAATTTTCATTTTTGCAGAAGCTTCCGATGACATCAACGGGCCATTAGTATCAGAAGAACATTATCTGGCATCGTCATTAGGGTTAGGTTCAGACAGTGGGGATGTTCGAATGCAAACCACTAACGTACCGCGGCATCATTCTAGCCTTACTGAGGGAAATTCTGTTTCTCATTCTTTCCCCATACTTGCAATCAGACCACCAGCTACTGGGACCAGCTCTGGTGGTTTTCCAGGGGTCGCTACTTGTGGCATTGCTGCAGCTAATAAGGAGTCTGGCAGAGGTACTCTCTGCAGTATAGAGGAGCCTCATGCAGTGCAGAATCGTGAAAAAAAGCTTCTGTTTGAGGCATCGCAGGTCAGCTACCACCTTAAAAGAGGTGATAATCTGTTGGAGAAATCATGGTCAGAAAGAGATGATAATAGGTCAAAGAAGAAGGATTTTGCTGATGATGTGTTCGATCCACAATGGAGAACAAAATTTGGACATACAGTTTCTGATGTAAACATTGACTCATGCAGTTTACTGGGCGAGAGAAATCGTGTTTCCAATTCACCACTTTCTTTTGAGCAGCATGCAATTGCTAATACATCAAACAAGAGGTTGGATGACGCTATGCGTGTTGATTCTTGCTATTCCAGACCAAGCTGTCTCCATCAGACTTATTCATCTGATATTATCCATGAGCGAAGTAAAAGAAATGTCCAGACTGATTTGTCAACAGATTATCATGGCTTTGAACCTCACTGGCCAATGCAATGCAGCTATGAAGTAGGAAAAGCTGCACCTGAGAAAGGTCAGCAATTAATGGATTATGTGTCAAAAACGAGGAACATTATGAATAACTCCTCATTCGATAGCTTATCCAGAGAGTCCTTCACCAGTACGAGGCATGGCTTTAGTTCCCCAACTTCATCTCATTCTCTCGGTAGGGCTTCTACTGTGCTTAGCAGATTGTGCGGGACAGAATCAGTGCTGACAGAACAGGCCCATTTGGTGGTCAAATCAATGCACTGTTTGTCAGAATTGTTTCTCTTTCAGAGCTCCAATGGTCCATGGGTCTTAAAGGATGAAGACTATGATATCCTTAAAAGTGTGATAGATAACCTCAGTGCATCTCTGAAACACTTCCGGCGAGGTACTGAAAGGCAACAATTACCATCTTCACCACCTCGTCCAGCCCAACTTTTTGGAAAGTCGACTGCTCAAGTAAAGGTACTTACATTGACGACTTCTGGAATTTTTTATTGGAGCAGTTCTCCTATCAATATTGAAGTAATGTGTTTGGAAGCTAATCACTGCCTCCATAATAGCAATCTTCTGTGTAAATACCTTCTTACTGAAAACGGGTTGAGTTGTTAAAAGGCTTCTTTCGGAAATAGCATTCCATAAATTTTTGGTATAGATCTTAATGCTTCCTTTTGTTAAACTACGCTAAGCGGTATAATGTTAAAGGAGTTCTCCTATTAATATTGAAATTATGTGCTTGGAAATCAGTGCCCTCCATAATAGGCATCTTCTGTGTAAATTCCTTCTTGCGGGATAAGGATTGAGTTGTTGAAAGGCTTCTTTCAACAATAGTAATTTCATAGATTTTTGTCAAGATCTTAATGCTTCTGTTTTTAGAAGAACGCTAAGCTGTATAATATGTTAATGAAGCAGAGTGTGAGATCAGAAGAGCCACAGATAAGGAGTGTACAGGCTAATGATCAAGGTCAATCCATTCTTCCGCACTTGTCCGGGGAGAGAAAACGTTATCTTGCGCAAGGTGATCCAAATAAAGTTGATTCAGTGCTTGTTGCTAGTGATGATCTTGACAATGTCGGCAATGATAAAATGACTCAGGTACTTGTTTGTGGGTATATTTCTTATATTTAAAAGTGCAGTGATAAGTTTTAATACCTGTATCTTTTATGGCTAATGATCCTAATTTCATATTTTCCCTTCAAATAATAGCCAAACTCCTTTGTCTGCTTGATGGTTTTAGGCCATCAAGAAAATTCTTATAGATAATCTTGATGACGAGGTGGAACCGAATCTGCAAGTTCAATTGTTTAAGAATTTATGGCTTGAGGCAGAGGCTGCATTATGTTCCATGAAGTTCAAGTCTTGCTTTAAGCGCGTGAAGACAGAGATGGAGAGGCTCAAGTCCTTTCAAAGAGGTGGTTGTAGACTGACCTAGTAGCGGTTGTTACTTTTTTCCAACGTCATATTCACAAATTTATTTCGTTGCAGATTCATCTGACAACTTGTGGGATATGGAGAAGTTATCGAGTTCGAATCACTCCTCCTATTCCCAGGCAGAAGACAAATCAGCCCCCCAGGCCAGATGTCATGTAAACCAAATCACCACTACCCAGTGTTTCCCTGCCTTTAGTGCAGGTACCGAAATAAATGATGTTGTGGCCGGATTTAACATCTTAAAAGAGCGGGACTTTAACTCAAATGTCTTCTCGGCTGGAGACAAGGTGGAATGTGTTAGTCCTGAGAATTCTAAATTGGGTCATGACTCAAATGATGTTTTGGCCAGATTTAATATCCTCAAAGGTCGAGACTTTAACTCAAATGCCTTGTCTGCTGGAGATGATGTGGAATGTGTTAGTCCTGAGGACTCTAAATCTCGAAATCTCATGGAAGCTGATGAATCAACAAGCAGAGCATGTCCTGTGGGTGGTTTTGTTGAAGGCAACTCTGATAATTTTCCTGTGAATATCCCTACTAAGCGGATGGAGAACGCAAATGCTTCTGTAATGGAGAGATTATCTATCCTGAGACAAAGGGATGATAGTTTGGTCTCTGTGAATATTCAACCGAGGCCAGAGGAGGCTGCTTGTCTTGGGTCTTTTTTGAAGAAAGATTATTTTTCAGGCTGGGCAGAGAAAACTGATGTGCTGAGTTTCAGTAATTCTGCTGCCTTTCTACATCAGACTGCAAATCCTCCTGATCAATTGTCGACCTTGAAGGACGTACGTGCAATTCCTGAGGACGATGAAGCACCTCAATCTCAGTGCATTGGTGGTTCCGCGAATTTGAATTTTGCGAGGCGCTCTGATAGTTCTTCATCATCTGACTGGGAGCTCTGTGGTGAAAGAGATTTGTCAGCGGAAGTGTGACGTCTCCAAATTCGGCAATGGTCCCTAGAGGTGAAGGCACGGACTCTCCTTTAACCATATGACCTCACGAAGGCTCGTCATCCATCCGAACCAGGAACCTCTGATAATTTGCGGTTTTGCTTGAATAAGTTTAGCGCGTGTAAATCTCTGCTTGAACCTGTGCTTAGTACTACCCCCTCCCCTATGGTTTTAACACTGTCATTTCTCCGAATTTTACATTACCACTCGTAACAACTGCCGAAAAAACGGGATTTTCATTGGGTTCGCTATTAATGTAAAGGTTTTTTTTTTGTATCTCCTCTCTTCTATGTAAATACGTGTGTAGTGCTCACGAGAATCGAACCTTGGACCTAAGACTCTCTGGCCCCACCCCTCAATCCCTTTATCAATATCATTTATATCATATTGGCATGATCAATGTAAAGTTACACATTCATTATCTGATGGTTGACATGTGGAAGAATTTGGTTAGAAAACTAATTGCAAAGACACATATTTCTCGTCCAACGGTAAATATGTAAACAAATTTATATACTTGTAATGTATCGAAAAACGGACTTACATTTTCGCGAAGTATAACATCAACACAAACCCACTTAACCCCGTTTTGTCTTAGTAATTAGTAGGGGTGTGCAAAGGAACCGGGAACTACCCGGAATCGAACCAGACTGGTCTGGAATCGGTGGTTTCTAAGGGAACCGGTCCTGTTCCCAGTTCCATTTTATTGGAACCGATGGTACTGATTCAGTTCCCGGTTCTAGGTGTGGAACCGCCCATCCTCCCACCCGGACCGGACCGATAATATATATCTTAATTTTTAATTTTTAAAAAGTGAAAACTTTAAATCCCTAATCTGGCCGGCGTCTCTCCTTGGTGGTTCCAGTTCGAAGTTGCACGAAATTATAACTCCAACAAGGAGAGTCCTCACCTTGAAATTTTGCATAGAGACCTCAGCATCTATAGTTTGACTGAATCAAGAGAGTTTGCTGCCGTGAGAGTTGCAAATGGCAAAGAACTCGGTAAAAAAAACTGGACTATTGCAGGGGCTATACAAACAGGGAAATGGACAGGGATTGGCAATAATCTTGGGCCAAAAATGGGCGGAAATTGCAGCTGGTATTTTGACCATTTGAGAGGTCATTTGAGGTGACAAAACAAGGGTCAAAACCTTGCTGCATTTGCTGGAAATGCAGAGGGAAGATAACTGCTGTAAGGAGGGGAAATTGTAAACCTTGAATTGCAGGGGAAGAGACAGAGGGACATAATGCTGGGAAACGGACCGGTGGTCCGGTTCCCGAGTGGATCCGTGGAACCAACGGGTGGTTCCCGATTCTAATTTTTCGTAACCGGTCCTTAATGAATGGTTTCTGGTTCCGGGGTGGGAATCGCCCACCCGAACTATGCTCACCCTTAGTAATTAGGGGCAAAGAAGGTAAGACTTTATTAGACTATAAATTTCCTAATTGAGTTGAATTGAAGTAAAAGATCAAGCGCATAAAGTACTTCAAGAGCCGAGCTCTAAAAGTTAGAATCGGATCTAAATTTGAGTTGAATTTCGAGCTGCAAAAATGCATGGATAAGATTCGACAGGGTGAGTTGTAGCCGACTTGGAGAGAGTACCTGGTAGGCAAACTGGCTAAAGAATGTGGACAAAACACGACGAACCAAATCAAACCACTCCAAAAGCCCCACTTGGTCGAAAGCTTTGTCTTTCTATTGCACTAGTCTTGCCCAAAAGGTTGATTCCTCTCTCCCTCTCTCTAGCATTTAGTCCAATCAATAATTCTATGTCATAAAATATAAGTGCGATGGTTTACAGCATCTTTATCTTGCATTAGAGAATATGGAACTCCATCCCAAACGGCTGCTTATTTTAAGCTTTTCAACCTCGCATTTCCGAGATTTCTGGTAGACGTCGCGGGGTACACGATCGCATTAAAGTATGTCAATCAACATGTAATGCACGGAGTTCTGCTGAAAGCAAACGACTTGCGAAGCATCTTTATTGGACCCGACAAGAGTTATTTAGAAGACCCCACCGTCATGGAAAGTCAAAAGTGATAGAGATGATTAGTTGCTAATCCGTTTGATTTGGTGACTTCCTTCTTTGTCTTTAACAACGTCGAGAGCAAGGGCCGAGAGTAAACGGTCACGACCTTACGAATCAGAGAGAGGTGACAATCGTGCAAGGATGGCGTACGCGCGCTGGTCTTGAAGTATATTTTCGGCGGAATCTTGAGTTACGGGCAAGTTCGTCGGTTCGAAGTAACACCGGCTAATCCCCATCATGTCGATGCACTTCGTTGAACTGTAGTCGGCATCAGTCGATTTGCCTGGCCGAGCAACCCCAATAATTGCCTCCCCCGGGCCGATCTCATTTCGCAAAATCCAGATGATATAAAGAAAGCGGAAGCGACACACGAAGGTTTGACTCCGGCGCATACGCGCACTCGCCGAAAACAAGAACAAGACAAACGTGGAAACTGCACACCCGATTCCCTGTCGTTCGTGAATATCTCTATATTATATTTGCAGAATCGGAACTGCTTCTAGCTAATCATCCACCCAAGTCAAAGAAGATTGATCCATGTTCTTTGTTTCGGCCTTGTTTTGGACCCAGATTTCCCGCGTAAATCATGATCATGGGCCTTCACAAAACGAGATATTATAATGACAAGATCGATGCCACTGATCGAACCAACCCCAGTTGTCCCTTTCCTTCATCTTCCACATCTCTATCTGTACTGCAGAAGCGCTTTCATCAATCAAGTTGCAACTCTCTCTCTCTCTCTCTCTCTCTCTCTCTCTCTCTCTCTCTCTCTCTCTCTCTCTCTCTCTCTCTCTCTCGTGTTCGCCCATTGGCAAATGAAATTTAAACATAAATTACGTGTGAAAGAATACATCTCAATGATTAGATGCATTGCGGTTCTTGTGCTATATATATGGTGTGGTTTTACAAGGAGCATTCAACCCGAGCTTCAATCCAGTTCAAAGAACATTTGAATTCGGGTGAAAGAATCAAGAATCTCGTAGTTTTTGAGATGAAGAAACTTCTTGTGTGTATCGCTCTCGTTCTGGTCTCGTTGTCTCGATGCGTTGAGTCTCAGATTGAAGTTGGGTTCTATGAGGACTCGTGCGAGATGGCCGAGTTCATCATTAAGGATGAGGTCACGAAAGCTCTCAACAAGGACAAGGGTTTGGCTGCCGGTCTTGTGAGGATGCACTTTCATGATTGCTTTGTTAGGGTGAGTTATAAACAATGACGATATCCCATATTTTGTTGTACATCTAATTGTAATTTATGCCTTCAATCAAGGTCCACTAAGAGAGTTAACTGAATTCTTTTCTTTCTCCTTGGTTGCATTTTTGTATGCAGAATAATGTGTCAACTAAGAGTTCACTAATTCGTTGCAATTTACGCCACTCGCACATCATACAAGTGTGCGGCCTCATACGTAGAACCTATATTGACTATCACCTGCTTTCATGTCAATGAAGCATCTTTCGATTAATCTAACGGAATTGTCCTGATCTGATTAATAAATATGGCACATCTACTAATTATATCGCAAATTCAAGTTGGCATATGATGTATACATTTATTAAAGGTTAACCGCTTAACTAGATGTCCCTAAATGCTTTTAACAAGTTTAGAGATTTAAATTGTATATGATATTTTCATTATTCATCTACCAAAGGCTGTCGCATTAATCATGTGCGGTGTTGTAAATCTTGTTTAAATATACTCCTCCTAAACTCAATGACCCTCACAGAAGAAGTATCTTAGCTCTCAGGAATGGATTTCGTGAGTTTTAAAAAACATTGCGTGGTTGATCAATTTTAGGGTTGTGACGGGTCCGTGCTCATCGACTCCACTCCGTCAAACACGGCTGAAAAGGATTCTCCAGCCAACAATCCTAGTCTGAGAGGATTCGAAGTAATCGACAATGCCAAGACTAGGCTTGAAGCTATGTGCAAAGGAGTTGTTTCCTGTGCTGACATACTAGCCTTTGCCGCAAGAGATAGCGTGGAGATTGTAATCATGCAAACCCCTTTGACTCTTTATATTTACCAACTTGAGCATAAGTTTATCAAGCTAGAGGCATTCTGTTTACTTTTTGTAGACGGGAGGCTTTGGGTACGATGTTCCTGCAGGAAGAAGAGATGGTAGAGTCTCTTTAGCTTCAGAGACTCTGACAAACTTACCTCCCCCGTCTTTCAATGTCGACCAACTCACACAAAACTTTGCCAACAAGGGTTTCACTCAACTAGAAATGGTCACGCTCTCCGGTAACTCTTCATTAGATCAGAACTCTCTGAAATTTTGGTTATTGAAGTCCAGATAAAGAATAGAGCATCAAAGCTTATGTAGGAAAGAGTAATATTAGAGGAAAAAAAAATGATTGTAGGGACTAAATAAAGGAAAAAATTATACATGATGCTAAGTCTTTTTTTGAAACCGGTGTTCTGGATTTCTGTAAACTTGGCCCATTATGTGTTGCAGCAAAGTTACATTCTTGTCTCCTCCCCAAAGTAATAATCACAAAAAGGAATTCATACATAATGAATAAACTTGCTTCACGTGTGTTACAGGAGCACATACAATCGGTCGGTCTCACTGCACTTCCTTCAACAATAGGCTGTACAGCTTCAATGCAACTGTGGACCAAGACCCGAGCTTGGACTCCAGATATGCAGCCATATTGAAGCAAAAGTGTCCACAAGGCAATGATCCGACCCTAGTTGTTCCAATGGACCCCCCTAGCCCGAACACGATGGACACAAGCTATTATCAGGGCATAATTGCGAATCGAGGCTTGTTCACATCGGACCAGACACTCCTCACAAACCCTACAACTGCAAACCAAGTTAATCAAAATGCAAGAAATCCATTCATTTGGAAGAACAATTTTGCTGCTGCAATGGTGAAGATGGGTAAAATCGGTGTCTTGATCGGAACTGCTGGGGAGATTCGAGCGAATTGCAGGGTCATAAATGGCTAGCTGAGAGAACATTAATACTGTGCAAGGCCGAAAGAGTTTTTGCTTCTATATTTTATGTGTTTTGTTTCTTGTATTCGTTAAAGTTGAAAAATAAATACACTTGTAAGGTTGTGAGACATTCAGATAATGAATGTGACCACTGTTCCTCTTTATTGTCTTTGACTACCAGATATGCACTTTTACGATACTCCAATAGCAGCTCGGTACCCAATCCTCTTTTTCAAGAGAGCGAGAACAATATCAAATTGATACAACAAAAATAAATAGAATAAGGAAAGTTGCGTTTGCCTTCATGCTTGAATGTGTAAGAAAGCACTAATATCTATGCAAGAATCTAATCGAATTTCCCTACGTTCATTAGTCATATGGTTATCCCCATTATCAAGAATTTCCGAATCAAGAAAAAGAAGAAAAGAGATAATATATATGTGCAACTCAAAATAGCTAAAACAATTCATATCAAGTTAGAATGTTAGTTTAAGAAAAGTTATTTGTACACGCCATGTGCACGTCATGTGCACGTTGCTTGCACCCATACACGTGCACTCGTATGTAGATGTGAAGTTGACTATTCATGTTTCAATGTCAATACAGTATCTTTCAAATTATATTAATCAAACAGCTCTATCTAGTTATTTAATGTGCTGGATAATACTACCTATAGAACATGTTTACGTAAATAAATGTGTAAAGACTTATATAAAGATATATGAGCTAGCAAAAACATGTAGTATTGAGATGAACTATACAGCAAGTCACTTAACTAGCCATATTGAAGCAACAGTGTCCACAAGGCAATGATCCGACCCTAGTTGTTCCAATGGACCCCCTAGCCCGAACACGATGGACACAAGCTATTATCAGGGCATAATTGCGAATCGAGGCTTGTTCACATCGGACCAGACACTCCTCACAAACCCTACAACTGCAAACCAAGTTAATCAAAATGCAAGAAATCCATTCATTTGGAAGAACAATTTTGCTGCTGCAATGGTGAAAAATGGTTAAAATCGGTGTCTTGACCGGAACTGCTGGGGAGATTCGAGCGAATTGCAGGGTCATCAATGGCTAGCTGAGAGAACATTAATACTGTGCAAGGCCGAAAGAGTTTTTGCTTCTATATTTTATGTGTTTTGTTTCTTGTATTCGTTAAAGTTGAAAAATAAATACCCTTGTAAGGTTGTGAGACATTCAGATAATGAATGTGACCACTGTTCCTCTTTATTGTCTTTGACTACCAGATATGCACTTTTACGATACTCCAATAGCAACTCGGTACCCAATCCTCTTTTTCAAGAGAGCGAGAACGATATCAAATTGACCCAACAAAAATAAATAGAATAAGGAAAGTTGCATTTGCCTTCATGCTTGAATGTGTAAGAAAGCACTAATATCTATGCAAGAATCTAATCGAATTTCCCTATGTTCATTAGTCATATGGTTATCCCCATTATCAAGAATTTCCTAATCAAGAAAAAGAAGAAAAGAGATAATATATATGTGCAACTCAAAACAGCCAAAACAATTCATATCAAGTTAGAATGTTAGTTTAAGAAAAGTTATTTGTACACGTCACGTGCACGTCATGTGCACGTTGCTTGCACCCATACACGTGCACTCGTATGTAGATGTGAAGTTGACTATTCATGTTTCAATGTCAATACAGTATCTTTCAAATTATATTAATCAAACAGCTCTATCTAGTTATTTAATGTGCTAGATAATACTACCTATAGAACATGTTTACGTAAATAAATGTGTAAAGACTTATATAAAGATATATGAGCTAGCAAAAACATGTAGTATTGAGATGAACTATACAGCAAGTCACTTAACTAGATGGCTGTTAATGCATTTTAACAAAGTTAAGAGATTTCGGCCATACATGATATGTTTATAATTCATCTACAAAAGGACAATCTCGATACCATGCTTTTTTCTTTTTCGGTTGATAGGAGGTGCTAGCTACAACGTTGCGGGGAACAAGCTTTGGAGGCTCTACCGAGCCTATCTGTTTCCTTGTTCAAGGTCCAACAACTTACACAGATCTAATGAAAAAGGATCTCACTCGGGATGAGATGGTCTCCCTGCCGCTAAGGATGAGGTCAGAAAAGCTTTCGTCAAGGACAAGGGTTTGGTTGCTGGTCTTGCGAGGATGCACTTTCATAATTGCTTGGTAGGTTAAAACCAATAATAATATCCCGTATGTGGTTGTAGCTTGAATTGCAACTTATGCTTTCATCGATGTCAACTGAGGGAGTTAACCAATTTCCCTTTTCTTTTGCTTTTTTTCTTTGACTTGGTTGCATTGTTGTATGCAGAATAATGTGTCGACTAAGAGTTTGCTAATTTGTTGCAGTTTACGGTACTCTACATGTGTGCCAGTCTCATATGTAAAACGTGAACTTGACTATACAGGCTTACATTTCAATGCAGTATCTTTGATTAATTTAACGAAATTGTCCTAATCTGATTAATAAATATGGCATGCTACTGATTATATCGCAAATTCGACCAGGAAAATTATGCATACAATTTTTAGAGTTTAATCGCTTAACTAGATGTGCCTAAATGCACTTAACAAGTTTAGAGATTTGAATTGTATATGATTTGTTCATTATTCATCTACTAAAAAGTGTCTCGTTAATCATGTGCCGTGTTGTAAATCTTGTTTAAATATACTCCTACTCAATGACCCTACAGAAGAAGTATCTTAGGGTTGTGATGGGTCCGTGTTCATCGACTCCACACCGTCAAACAATGACGAAAAGGATTCTCTAGCCAACAATCCTAGTCTGAGAGGATTCGAAGTAATCGACAGTGCCAAGGCTAGGCTCAAAGCTATGTGCAAAGGAGTTGTTTCCTGTGCTGGCATACTAGCCTTTGCAGCATAAGTTTATCACACTAATGAATATGAGGCATTCTGTTTTCTTTTTTTCAGATGGGAGGCTTTGGGTACGATGTTCCACAGGAAGATGAGTGTTAGTTTTAGAAAAGTTGTTTGTACACGCCACATGCACGTCATGTGCACGTTGCTTGCACCAATACGCATGTACGATGTGAAGTTGACTATTCATGTTTCAATGTCAATATCATTTCAAATTATATCAACGGAACAGCTCTATCTGGTTATTCATTCTTACATATCTAATGATTATGTCGTAAACACTGCCTATAGAACAAGTTCAACACATAGCTTTACGCAAATAAATCTATAAATACTTATATAAAGATATGTGGGCTAGCATAAACATGTAGTATTAACATAGAACGATATAGCATGTCACTTAACTAGATGGCTCTTAATGCATTTTAACAAAGTTAAGAGATTTCACTCATATATAATAAGTTTATAATTCATCTACAAAGGACTATCTTGATATCATGCTTCTTTCTTTTTCGGTAGATAGGAGATGCCAGCTACAAGGTTGCGGGGAAGAACATGTAGTTTCTAGAGCTTTGGAGAGTCTACTAAACCTACCTGTTTCGTTGCTTAAGGTCCAACAACTTAGACAAAGCTTTGGAGACTCTACTAAATCTACCTATTTCGTGGTTTAAGGTCAACAACTTACATAGATCTCAGTAAAAAAGATCTTACTCATAATGAGACCGGAAAATACCAAAAAAGTCATAAATCTATTATATTGGTTATTGCATTGGTACCAATTCAGTTCTAAATCTTTCAATTGAATCAATTTAGTTTTAAACATTTTCACATTTGTATTAATTCGGTCTTTCCGGCCAATTTAGGTTGGAAATCGTTGATGTGGACGCTGGCTATCCTACGTGGCACGGTCGTCGCTGACGTGAATATTTTTTACAATATTTTTATTATTTTATTTTATTTTTTATTATTTTATTATTTTTCTTTTTTCCTTCATTTGGCTAGCAAGGGTCACTGACGACTGGTCGAGCCGTGCCAATAATTTTTTTGAATTTTTTTACCCTTTCTTCCACTAGATGGAACAAAATTTAAAAAAATTACTTAAAAAATATTTACGTCAGCGCCAGCCGTGCCACGTAGGACAGATGGCATTCACGTTAGTAATTTCCGGCTTAAATTGGCTGGATAGATTCAATTGTTACTAATGTGACAAAACTTAAGATTAAACTGATCCAATTGAAAGGTTTAGGATTGAAATAGTACCAATGTAATAGGTTTATGACTTTTTTGGTTATTTTTCCCAAGAAGTTCGAGGTTACCATGGAGGGCAGTATCGGCGTCTTGGTGGGAAGCGCTGTGGATACGATAAAAGTGGTGAATAGGAAAATTATGACGTTGCATGCTTGGGAATTTAGCTTGATTCTCCTTTTATTTTATTTTTTAAGTTGGTTGGAGTTGTTGGTTAATCAAAAGTTCCACTTTCTATCTAATTACAAATGTCTTGGTCAATATTGAAAAATCAGTAATCGCTCTTTTGCTTTGTTCATGAATGTCAAAAGCAAAATTTATGTATTTAATTTTGCGATTCATTGTTTACAAAATCAGTCACATTATAATCAATTCATTTGAAAAAAACAAACAAGACTATAGTATGGCACACATAAAATGTCATTATTACTACGTGAGCGACACTTGACTAAACATTCATTCGCTTAGGTTATAATATTTATTTCACCATTTTCCTATTTCGTAGTGTTTACAATTAGTCAAGATTACATAATATAAAGTTCATTCGATGATTTGATAGATATTGCTGATAATACTTTTGGAGATATGCAAGACCAATTCCTTACCGAGTTTTTTATCCTGCTTTATGTTTTATGACAAGTTAACCAGCGTGAACTCATAATATATACTAGATTACCATATAAGCATCCTCTAAACCTTAATTAGTTATTAAGCATATTTAAATAGTTATGCTAACTTGATATATTAAAGGTGTTTATGTGCAATAACAAGGTCTTCGGTTTACCTGTGTTGCACCAGCATCATTCTAGTTATGGACGTTAAAGGGATTTCTCCTTAAAATTAATGTCTTTGGTTGTCTCTTTTAGGGAGCATTTATTTCAAAGAAAACTCGAGATAAGCAAAATACTTTTCCAAAAAAAAATTGTTTTGATCTCTTACAAAAATAAATGAATGAAAAAAAAAATTCATTATTCATGAAAATAATTAGACATATATTGTTATCAATAATAAAAATATTTTCCTTTGACAAATTTTTTTAAATGACATGACCAATCATCTTTTTTATAAATGTTTTCCAAATCTTGAGATTTTCATGAAACATTGGTACCCTTAGTTGCTATTAAGTTACTTAATAATTATTGTTGAGCAATAGATTACAAGAAACCAAGTGTGCAGAAAATAATAGTACTCATGATCAAAATTATAGATCAATTGAACAGACACCCTCGACATGGCCAACCACAAATTCAACAAGTCTCAACACATTCTAACCAAAACTTACCATATAAGTAATGAATACGTCCCCATTACAGAGCATCAGCGATTTCAAGAAAATAACTACAGAAAAGCTCAAGTAGTAAGCTCCATGATGGCACCCACAATGTCACCATTATGAGTCTTGAGAGCTTTCACTGCCTTGCTCTTAGATACCCCTGCCTGGGTCATGACCAAATCAATGTCACGAGGCTCGACCCCAGTCGCATCGACATCTTCTTCTTCATCCTCATCAGCCAGTGCACCCAAATCTGCAGCAGAAGCATCTGGTTTCGAAATAACCGATGACATATCCGGCATCCGGAACTGCTGAGCAGCTTGATTTTGCAGCTGAGAGCTCAAGTCCTCAATCTTTGCCTCCCCAAATATGACATAGGTCTCGGAGTGAGGACTCTTGAAGACATCAGGCTTTGAAATGAAGAACAGTATCTGGAGAACCAGAGAACACTATTCATACGAGTCCATAATTAAGTTAATAACAATTAAAAGAAGGGGCAAATAACTTACGTTTTTAGTTCTTTTGATGGTGACCCGGCTAACACCTGTGATAGGTTTCATTCCCAGCTTTAACATTGCCTTCCGGCTTTTCTTCTCACTTCTGCTCTGCTTCGAGCTCCCATTTGCACCTGCACCATACAAATCATGATCCAAGTTTTGAAAGTGAACTCAAACGATCCATTAATCCATCTACCACTGGCGGAAGAAAGCAAACAGGTAATCGAGGTGTCTGCCAAGTAGGAAAAAACTTGAACATCGACACAATCGCAGGATTTCTAAACTAAGTTTCAGAAAACAGGAAATCCATCAGAACAGATACCCAACAAGGCCCAACCCACATTTCAACTGATACCCAATATTGTTAGACCACTTAAAAGTACATGAAAAAAGAGTTGCTACCATCGTGCCTTATTCAATTCAAAGGATGTTTCCAATACAAGATCATGTCCCTTATAAAATGATCCTAAAGTTTCAACTGAATATAACAGTGATACTAGACTAAAATTCCTATGTTCCCTAATGGCAGGGTGAAAAAATGACAGCACTAATGTAACACTGACTCAGGAGATAGATTAAAAGAAGAAAAAAGAATAGAAAAGACCGGCATATCTGCAAAATGGAAAAAAATGATGAGGAAATGTCTCGCAGATCGACATATTAAAAAGCAGTTCCCCGAATGCGATTCTCCGGTAATATTCTATTCGACGGGGGAAAAACAAAAGACCACACTCTAGCTTAATCTGCCAACTTCATAGAGGCAATCGACCAACAAAACGGCAAAGCTTGGTTCTATCCTACCAAGAACAACCACTGTAGCTCCAACTACCCCTTAAGTCGAATTAGTCTTTACCAAAAGACTCCATTTTAGTGGGTGCTCAAAGATTCGATAATTCACTGCTAAAATTACATGACTCGAGCAAGAGGAGACAGTAAGCGGGTTCATTCTATCTACTCCAATAAGTCCCCATTAATCCAGTGACAAAAAGGACTAACAAGGGAACTCCCAAATTCCATAGAAATGAATGCCCAGATTCGCAAGTCAGCAGCTTTTGCCCTGAAACCTCATAAACATCCAACGGCAGACAAATAGCACAGCAACAGGTAAAGCTCTACATCGACGACCAAGGACAAGGGCGAAGGCAAAGAAGGGAGAAACAACCGACCCGCAGTTCCATCTTCCTTGTCGTCGTCGTCGTCCTCATCGTCGTCCTCGTCGTCCTCGTCCTTGTCGTCGTCCTTCACGTCCTCAACGGTGGGCTCGTCGCCCTGCAACAATCAAACCCACCCACCCCCTAGTTACAGAACCCTGAACGCACGCGCAAAGAAAGGGAGAAAAAAAAAAGTGGGAACTCGATGAGCGAACACGACGACACCCGCCTGAGCAATCTTCTTGAGCTCCTCCGCGGGATCGACCTGCTCCTGCTCCTTCTCGGGCACGACGGGATCGACGACCGGAGCAGGCGACATCTGCGCTGGGTGCTGGCGGATTCGGCGGACGGCGGGCTAGCGAGCGGCGAAGGGTCGCAGAAGAAACGGGAACGGCGGCTGCTGCTGCTGCTGCTTCGATGGCGTGCGTCAGTGAGGGACGGGGGGATGATAAGGGTTTTCGCCGCAACCTAAAATGGGCCTCCTTTTGCAGCCCATCGGGCTCAATCTGATCCGTTCCTCGACGGTTCTTACGGACAAGATCATCGTTAGCCCATTGGGCTTGGGCCCATGCAACGGGGGGGCATTTGGTAATTTATGGGCTCTAAAAATTGTCGAAAAATGAATTTCGCGTCACAAGAAAGGTGGCCGGCAGGGATAAAAAAAAGAAAATAACAAAATAAATAACAAAATAAATAAAATAATAAAAATAATAAAATTGTCCAATTTTCGGCCAACATTAGCAAGATAGACTCAATTGGCAAAACGTGAAAAGGTTTAGGGCTCAATCAATTGAGACAATTAAAAGGTGTATGACTGAATTAACAAAATTGTAATAGGTTTAGGACTGTTTGAACAATTTTCCCCAAGATGTTGCA
The DNA here is from genome assembly GCF_021117445.2 of Syzygium oleosum. Lineage (NCBI taxonomy): Eukaryota > Viridiplantae > Streptophyta > Magnoliopsida > Myrtales > Myrtaceae > Syzygium > Syzygium oleosum. The sequence continues at coordinate 666,464 of NW_026607512.1, forward strand.
ACGGTACTAGTTTTGGTAAAATAGATAATTTGTGTTAGTCGTCTTCAGAGAGATTGAAATAACTGGTGATGGTAATAGAACATACAAATCGCCCGAAACCCAGTTTCACAGCACAAGAACTTATTAATTTCCCCATTCTTGTGTTTCCTGACTATTGAATTGGGTCATTCGCCTTTCAACTTGTAGGTATTACTTGAAAGATGCGATTCTCAATGGCGGAATCTGGTTCGACAAGGCAATACCGGATGACCGCATTCGAGTATCAAGGCGCCGATCTGCAATTCAGCAAGATCTTCAATTAGGCAATGTCTTATCGATCCACCATTACGATGAACAAGATACCGGAAATGTACAACGGTTCCAAGGGCCTCAAGATGGTGATCGATGTTGGAGGCGGCACCTAGGCCGTGGTCGGCATGATCGTCGCCAGATACCTGTCGATTAGAGGCATCAACTTCGAAATAGGTGCACAAGGGCTACATCGATCTCCTTCCACATTTAAACAAAGCCGTATCTTTGCCCCCCTCTTCTTTATATTACATTTCCTCTGCTTTCCTTCTTCAATTCTCATTGAAGAAAGGAAAAGGAAAACAGTAAAAAGAAAAAAAAAGGGTTCAGCAAGATCCGAGACCCAGACGACGCCGACCCAAGTCTCGGACGAGGAGGCGAACCTCTTCGCCATGCAGCTGGCGAGCGCGCCCGTTCTCCCTTCAATTTCAGCTGGAAGTTGTTTGCTCGATTACTTCAGTTTCTGCTTGGAGTTGGCTTTGTTCGCCTTCTTCGGTGGTTTGTTCCTCTTGTTACTCTTTCTTTCTTCTCCTCTTTTTAAATTGCTTGTGCTCCTTTCAAATTATCCTCAATCCTTGAATAGTCTGGTCAGTCATCCGTAATCACTAATCAGTACCTTTTACCACTGAGGCTACTTATGTATCAACTGTAAGACGCGATTAATAGTAGCATAAAGGTGTCGTGGTGTGGTATATACTCATATCCGACAATAAAGCAAGGGTTTCGGGGGCCACCCCAGTGGGGTTCATAGGGGGCAGCGCCCCCGCAAAGCCCTAATTTTTATATTTTGAGCTTGTATTTTATTAATAGTTTGAGCTTAAGCCCATGAATAGTTACTGTTACATATATATATTTATTTATTTTTATTTTCTTTATCTTGTAATTAGGGGATATAACGTAGAGGTGCAAGGTGCCAATTATAGTGAAACCCTCTACTGAACGTAACCCTAATTTAAGGGTGAACCAAGATAAAAATCTTGTGTCATGATTTTCTTTTCTCGCTTTTACTCTCTAATTCCATGTGATTATGCATTGAATCCTCACAAAAGGAAGCTTTCAATTCACCGCAGATTATTCTAAGCCAAGATCTGAGCCGACTATCACGAATCAATTATTAAATTAGCACCAGCTCATTAACCACTCACCGATTAGAAGCACCTCTAGATTTGGACTAGATTTGAGACCGAATATAAGTTCCAATTAACTAAGAGTATCGAACTAAACCAAACATATTAGACATCACGGTCCAATGCTCCAACAAACTAATGGATTAACTATTCCTTGCACACCACAGCAAAGTTTGATGACGGGTAAATATCAATGCACCTCATAAATGGCGTAGCATCCCATTGCACTTCTCGAACGTGAAAACCAACAAGGGTGTTTACTTACTTGGTTGAGGCAGCGGCGATTTGCGGCGGACAGGGACGCACGCTCCAGCGACTCTGTTATCGAATCTTTACCGCACATATCGAGCCCATCGCATTCCAGATATGCGTGGTCGTTGGTGTGGCTGCTCAGTGATGGCTCGACATGACATACCAAAAACGAAGCAATGCAGAACTCGAGAGATAAATCTAGGAGGAGTCTAAACCAATTATTCTAAGGACTATTCGGAAAGGGACGACCCGGCAGACGTGGTGGCGCGCAAGGTTCCTCGAGGAAGACCCTGAAGTGATGGCGAACGATCTCGAGCCCTTCCCTATTTGCTGAGAATTTGTATAGAGTGTGCCGAGGATTCCGGAGCCCTCTCTTCCGCCTCCGTTCTTTTTTCCTCGTCCTCACGAATGTGTGAATCTTGACCAAGTGCATGGCTGCATTCCTCTGCTCCCCCCTGTTTTCTGACACCTTTTTCGTTTTTCTTTCTTTGTTCCATTGTTTCTTCAACTGACTGAACACGCCACTCTCTCAGTATTGCTTGCTCTGTTTTACTTTCTTCTTTATTCCATGCCCTTGTCCTGAACCCGATCTGGACGATGATGATGATGATTGCCATGCCCATGTTGATGCACGAGAGTTATCCAGTGGGTTTGCAAATTTTGCAGCTTTTTTTTTCCTTTAGATAATATAACCCAAAGCTACAACCAATCATCTTGAAGATGAGAGCATGTTGCTAAGGTAAACATTGTCGGACAAGATAATCCATTAGAAAGGGTATGTAAGGAATGCCATTTGGATGGAGGTCGGAATAAAAGGACTAGGGCGGTTCACAGGAATTCGCAATTTCGCCGTAAGTCGGATGATGATTCTCAAAAGATATGCTCATTCTCTAATGTGAAAAGATGCAACAAAGGATGAATATGCAGGACTCCGCAGTGTTGATATCTTTTGTTAGAGGTCAAACTCTATTGCTGTCGTCGGATTCGATCCCTGATTTTTATAAAATGTATGAAAAAACTCTGGGCGAACAATTTAAGTGTCAACAGGAGTCGGAATAATAGGAAGAAATTCATCACTGACTCGGGTCGGACGCAACAGCCACAAAAAAGCAGGAGATAAGATCCACCTGATCAACGCGTAGAAGTAAGGGGGAGACAAAATAATGCCTGTTTGCAATTGAATGCTCATAAAATGTGGGGACCGTACCATGCCTGAGAAAATTCGAAACTTGCCTCAATAAATAAGTAAGCTATGGTCGATGAAAAATGAATGGGGGGTTTAAGATTTTGCTGGTGTCCTTGTAGACCCAGCAGCCCAGGCTTTTGCCCTCTTTTCATTCCATTTCTTCTGCTTTCCATCCCTCAATACTCGTCGAAGGAAAGAAAAGGAAAATAAAAAAAATCGGTTCAGCAGGATCTGAGACCCGCATGACGACCCCGACCCAAGTCTCGGACGAGGAGGCGAACCTCTTCGCCATGCAGCTGGTGACCGCGTCTGTTCTCCCCATGGTCATCAACGCCGCCATCAAGCTCGAGCTCCTGGAGATCATGGCCAAGGCTGGACCGGTTGCTTACCTTTCCCCACGTGAAATTGCATCCCAGCTGCCAACCCAGAACCGTGACGCCCCGGTCATGCTTGACCGGATCTTCCGGCTGCTGGCTAGCTATTCCGTGCTCACGTGCACCCTTCGCGACCTCCCTGACAGCAAGGTCGAGCGGCTTTACGGTTTAGCTCCGGTGTGCAAGTTCTTGGTCAAGAAAGAGGATGGGGTCTCTATTGCCCCACTCAACTTGATGAACCAGGACAAAGTCCTCATGGAAAGCTGGTATACTTTGTTTTCTGAAACCCTTTTCCTCCTTTTTCTCTTTTTCTTTGGGATTGTTTTCAGGATTCATCCTTAATGCCAGTCATATTAAGATCAATTGTACACAACAAATTGAAGTAATAGGTGACCGTAATCCAACGTCTGAATCACCCGAAATCTCCTCCCAGTTTCACAGCTCAAGAACTTATTAACTCCCCATTATTGTGTTCCCTGAGTATTGAATCGGATTGTTTGCTTTTTAACTTGCAGGTATTACTTAAAAGATGCGATTCTCGAAGGCGGAATCCCATTCAACAAGGCACACCGGATGACTGCATTCGAGTATCAACACGCCGACCCGCAATTCAACAAGATCTTCAACCAGGCAATGTCTGATCATTCCACCATTACGATGAAGAAGAAACTGGAAACGTACAGCGGTTTCAAGGGCCTCAAGACGGTGGTCAATGTTGGAGGCGGCACCGGGGCCGTGCTTGGCATAATCGTCGCCAAATACCCATCAATTAAAGGCATCAACTTCGACTTGCCTCGCGTGATTAAAGATGCTCTGTCCTATCCCGGTATATAATGTGTATCGTTCACTAGCTCTTCGAGATTAGGTGTAATATCCTAGATACTTGAGAGCAACCAAAGATCCAGTAACAGTTTCGTATCTCACGTTCAATTCATTGTCCCTTAACTGATATAAATCACCTTGCTGAAAAGAACACAAAAAATCTGATGCCAGGATTAATGTAGGTGTCGAGCACGTGGGAGGCGACATGTTCGTCAGCGTTCCAAAGGGAGATGCCATTTTCATGAAGGTCAGAATGATGTCTCTGTTCCTGACGTTGAAATTTTCAGGAAGTACTAGGACAAGGCTTCTTGTTGTTTCCCTAGTTTTATTTTTGTCTCTCGTCAAGGCCAAAAGGTAGTTACTGATTAGAGCAAGTACGGATTGCTTCATATAAGGCATGTTACATTCTTGCAGTGGATATGCCATGATTGGAGCGATGAACGTTGCGCGAAACTCCTCGAGAACTGCTACTTCCGGTAAACGGGAGGGTGATCCTTGCAGAATACATACTCCCTCCGTACCCGGACCCGAGCCTAGCGACCAAGGGAGTGATCCACATGGACTGCATCATGTTGGCCCACTATTCGGGCGGGAAAGAGAGGACAGAGAAGGAGTTCGAGGCTTTGGCCAAAGGGGCGGGATTTCAGGGCTTCTCCGAGTCGTGTGTTGTGCTTTCAACACTTACATCATGGAGTTCTCGAAGACGACTTGAACTGCTCTTCTTGGTGGTGATGTTCATGGTTCTGTGATTTGAAAGGTCGCAAATGAGCCCTCTTTTCGCAGCTGGCTTTTGATTCGGTGTACTAGAGTGCGTTTTGGAGAGCATTGGCTTTATGACTTTGAATTTAGACAAAGTTTTCGATTGGAGGTACTTTCCAATAAAGCAAGCAGTGTTTAGAAAATTGGCGGGAGAAGAACAGCATTGGTGCCAAAAGTTTCATTTGGATCACTTAAGTGCCAAAAGTTTACGCCAGCGATCACTTAAGTGCCAAATCGGAGAAAAAACGATTACTTAAGTGCCAACGGCGAGAAATTCCGACCAAATTTAATACGTAGCTTTTATATTTAAATTTTAATGACACGTGGCATTTCCATGTGTATAATTCAATTTTTTAAATATTTTTTTCTGATTTTTTTTCTTTCTTTTCTTTTTTCTTTTCTTTTCTTCTACCATGGCCGGTGGCGGAGGCCGCCCACCGGCCATGGCCGGCCTCGCCGGGCGTCGCCTTCCTCCGGGCGAGGGCCGGCGAGGCCGCCGTGGCCTCGGCGAGGGCCGGCCTCGCCGGATCCGGCGAGGCGAGCCCTCGCCGGGGCTGGTCCGGCGGCCTCGCCGGCCCTCGCCCGAAGGAAGGCGACGCCTCGGCGAGGGCGGTCGTGGCCTCGGCGAGGGCCGGCGTCGTCGGATCACGGCGAGGCAAGCCCTCGCCGAGGCCACGGCGGCCTCGCGAGGCGTCGCCTTCCTCTGGGTGAGGCCATCGTGGCCTCGGCGAGGGCCAGCCTCGCCGGATCTGGCAAGGGCTCGCTTCGCCAGATCCGGCGAGGCCGGCCCTCGCCCGGAGGAAGGCGACGCCTGGCGAGGTCGGCCATCGGAAATAAGAAGAAAGAAAAGAAAAAAAAAAGAAAGGAAAAAAGAAAGAAAAGGAAAAAAAGAAAAGAAATACCACATCAGCCCCCGGCGAGCCACATCAGCCTCCGGCGAGCCATATCAGCTTGAGAAATTAATAAAAAAAATACCACATCGGATTTCCGGCGAAGTGGCACTTAAGTGATTGTTTTTCACAATTTTTGACACTTAAATGATCCAAATGAAACTTTTGGCACCAAAGTGAGCTCCGTACACAACTTTTGGCACCAATACTGTTCTTCCCCCGAAAATTGGCTCTTGGTACATTTTCGTGGAGCAAATGTAGGATGAAGTAAACTAAAAAAAAGTAAAAAAGGAGAGGGTAGGGTTGCTGGAGCCCGACGAGCATCGTGGAAGGTTTGCTAGAACTTGGCGAGCGTCGACCAGAGGCTGCGAGACCACTGACAAGGATTGTCGGGGTTGCGTGACCCCAGTCAATGTCGTGTTGAGGTCACTCGGCCCAATGTGAGACAGATCTCACCTAGGCAAAGCTTGCCGACATTGAGCGATCCTTGGCGAGCTAGAGCTCAGCAAGCATCGACCACAGGCTACGGGACCTCAACAAGGTTTGTTGGGGTGGCACGACACTAGCCAAGACGGCGCTGAGGTTGCTCAACCTAAGGTGAGACAGATCTTGTCGAGGTGAAGATTGCCGGTGTCGAGTGACCTTCGGCGAAGCTTGCCAGCATCGTGCGACCCTTGACTAGCTAGATCTAGAGCTCAACGAGCATCAACCAGAGGCTGCAAGACTCATCAAGGCCATCGAGGTAGTGCGACCTTAGTTAAGGCAACGCCAGAGCTTGACCCAAGGCGACCCTAGGCAAAGCTTGCCTGTGTCAAGCGACCCTAAGCAAAGCTTGCAGGCTTCGCACAAGCGACTATCAGCAGAGCTTTGCCGGGGTCACCTGACCTCCTCCACAAAGCTTGCCAGCCACAATCTTCTGTATAAGGGTGCGTTTGATAATTGTTCTGTTCCCGAAAATAATTTCTGTTCAGAAATGATTCTTTTTTATTCCGTGCCCGAAAACAATTTCTATTCTTGAAATAGAAAAAGAATATAAATGCGTTTGGTAACTACACAAAATTTCTTTTTATTAATAATATTTTGAATTTTTTAATATTTCTTTCTTTTTTTTTTCTTCTTCCCCTTCCTTGGCCATGGCCAGGTCACCGGTGCTGGCGACCGGCCACAGGCCAAGGCCGGCTAGGGTGTCGTGGCCCTCGCCGGATCTGGCGAGAGCTGGACCCTCGCCACTGCCCTCGCCAGATCCAGCGAGGGTGGCCCTCGCCCAGGTCGCGAGCCGCCCTGGCCTGTGGCCGGTCACCAGTGGCCTGCGACCGACGATCGGCCACAGGCCAGGAAGAAGAAGAAGAAGAAAAAAAATTTTCTTTTCCATTTCTGATTTTTGTTTCTAGAATCAGGAAGCAACTTTTTTTTGTTTCTTGATTCTATTCCAAAATTAATTCTGGGAACAAATTTTTGCAAATTTGTGCCCAGGAACAAAAAAATTTCCAAACAGATTTCTGTTCCAAAACTGATTATGGGAACAAAAGAATAGAACTAGTTACTGTTTGGCCGGTTACCAAACGCGCCCTAAGTGTCCAAGGTAGTGGGGTAAAAAATGTACACCAATATATTAGCAAGGCGAGATTGAAAGAAAAAATTATTATTAAACCCGTGAAATAGCATCACAAAAATGCTGAAGCCCAAAATTGGGGGATACTTGCCTTAAGCTTTGGGCATTTTCAAAGCTCAACTTTGCAACCAAAGGCCCATCAGATTGTATCACTAAACAAAAAAACTTGTCTCACGAATCTTAGAAGGCCCAAAGCCGCCAGCAAATGCTGCACCAAGCGCTCTAAGTTCTGCTCATGAAAGTAAAGAATTAAGGAGCTAATGTATGATGCTTGTAAATGGGACAAGTGGGGATGGGACAAGGAAAAGTTATAAGGTGTTAAGAAACTTCGAGTCTGCATACTGATTTTACAAAATGCGTAACGAAACAGAGTATACGGATGTGCCTGAGTGATGAAATTGTGATATTTTGTCTCCTTTTCAGTTAATCATGTTGAATAATAGGGAGGATCTCACTAAGAAAAAGAATCCCGCAAGGAGTAAAACGAAACGATACTTCAATTTGAAAATCGTCGCAGCCGCAATAGTAGAAGGATCAACATTAAATTTGCAAATTCTCTATTCACGGTGAAATTTATGTAATTTTGAAGCTCGATCGGTTGAAGTGAAGAGGCTTGAGTGGCCACTTCAGATTCCCATCTCAGAAGAAGTGAATATCAAGAAGGGGAAGAACACAGAGAAACAAAATAAACGAGGCAAAGGAATGTCCTCGAGTGAGAGCACAAACAGAACAATACATGACATTGGTGAATATCAACTTCCTGATTCTGCTTGGACAAATAATGAACAACAGTGAAATCAAGCTTGACAGATTCAATATTCAAAATAACGTTTTTATGGGGAAGAATGTCCAAACCATGATATAGTTGTCGAGTGACTTCTTCAGCTGCAATTTCATTACTTCTTGGCAAAAGTAAAAGTTGGAGAATCAAATTGCACAAACACTAAAACTTAGACTCCCTTTGTTTTGTGGAAAATGAATGATTTGAAAAATAATTTTCCTAAAAATAATCACTTGTATCGCTTGAAAGAATAAGTCCCTTGAAAATGTTTTCATTATCAATCATTTTCATCGACAAAGAAAATATTTATCATTCTCATTTTTTTAAGCGATATAAGCGATCATTTTCAGGAAAATATTTTTAAAATCATTTATTTTCCTCGAAACAAATAGAGACTTAGATGACTAAATCCATTCTTAACCCAAGAATATAGGCAAAAGGACACTATAAGTGCCATAACTTGTGTACGGCGATCACTTTGGTGCCATAAATTTTTTTCGGATCACTTTAGTGCCAACTTTTTTGAAAAACGATCACTTGAGTGCCAATGCTGACATAGCATGCCAGAAATCTGATGTGGCTTTTTTTTTATTAATATTCGATGCTGAGATGGTTGGCCGGAGAGTCCAATCAGCCCTTATAGCGAAAACGACGTCGTTCAACCTTTCTCCCCCCAATATAAGAACCCTAAATCGGCTAATTGGACATATTCCCCAATTGCAAACCCTAACCGGCCATATTATTTCCTTGTTTTCCCCGAAATTGACAGCTGAAGGTTGCAAATGGATGGCAGGAGCTTCACTAGCGGCTCAAATTCGTTTGAACGAAGTGAAGAAGAAGGTCGGTTCTTCTGCTATTGTGGATTACCGAGTCCAAGAAGAACATCTTGGACTCGATTGAACCCCGGGAGAAGATTCCATGGATGCGCCAGGTATAGAGAAGGCTCGAAGTGCAAATTCTTCAAGTGGGTTGATGCGAAATTTTCAGATCGAGCAACAGAGGTGATAGTGAAGCTACTTGAAGCTCGACATCAACCTCCACCTACATTAATGGACGAGTTGGATGATGTCGACTCATTGCAAGCTGAAATGAAGGGTTTCGCATCTCTGGCCAACCATTTGAAGAAGGAAGTTCGAAGGATGAAAATCGAAAGAAAGTGTTATCGATTGTTAATTGTGTTATTAATATTTTTTATAACCTATTTTATGGTCAAATGTAATGTCAGTGATGAGCAAAAGTTTCTTAGTCTACCATAATTTAAGATAGGCTTGTACTATGTATTTGTATTTGGCAATTTGTAGCTATAGTTGTGTTATTAGTTTGCTGCAATTTATGTATGTAACAAGAGGTTTGCTACAATCTATGACAAATGGAAGGTTGGAATTTATTGGTTCTCAATGTTGAGTTGCTTAGTATTTTGTTGCTGCATATTTTGATGCAGTTTTGCCTCATTGGCAGCATATTTTGTTGCATATTTTTGCTCATTTGCTGTCTTTTGCTGCACTTCCTCATTTTCAGCATATTTTTGCTCATTTGCTGTCTTTTACTGCACTTCCTCATTTGCAGCATATTTTTGCTCATTTGCTGCATATTTTTGCTCATTTGTTGTTATTTGCTACACTTTCTCATTTGCAGCATATTTTACTACATATTTTTGCTCATTTGCTATCATTGCTGCACTTCCTCATTGGCAGCATATTTTTGCTCATTTGCTATCATTTGCTGCACTTCCTCATTTGCTTCATATTTTTGCTCATTTGCTGCACTTGCTCATTTGCTGCATATTCACTTGCTCATTTGTTGTATTTTTTTCATCTGGTTAGATGGTTGCATATTATGGAGTAAGGCTCACTCTTGAAAAATGAGGTCTTCGCAACTCTGCGTAGCAAAATTATGAAGTCGTCACAAGTTCGGCGAGTTGACATTTTAGTGCCAAATGTTTCTAATCGTGATCACTTAAGTGCCAGTCGTGGTTCAAAAGTGATCACTTAAGTTCTAGTCATGGTTCAAAAGTGATCATTTAAGTGCCAGTCGTGGTTCAAAAGTGATCACTTAAGTTACAGTCGTGGTTCAAAAGTGACCACTTAAGTGCCAATTGTGGTCGAAAGTTGATCACTTAAGTGTCATGCCGTGTGTTTATTTGAAAAATGGAGACTTTGGTTCCAACAAACCAATCTTTAAACCAGATCATTCCAGAATCAAAGCAGTAACTGTACCAGCACTACTCACCAGCACCAAACCACCCCAAACCATACTCATAAACTGGTTCAAACAGGCCCCAAACCATATTCAATCACCAGCACCAAACAACTCTCAAACCATATTAAAAAACCGGTTCAAAATGCTTGCACCAGCACGTGCTGGCGTGCTGGTGCAAGCACTATACTGCACTCCCAAATATGACAAAATCAGCAGCTACCATACTATACTCCCAAACAGTACAAAATCAGCAGCTAGTGCAAATATCATACTGCACTCCCAAACAGCACAAAATCAGTAGCTGGTGCAAGCACCATATTGCACCTGAAAATAGCACAAAAAACCAGCACTAGCAGCACCAATTCCCACCCTCCCCCACGAACTGCATCAGTAAGTTTCTTTGAATATTAACTTACTGATGTAACTTGCAAGCACCCCACTACACCAGTACTATACTAAAACAGAACAAACACGTGTGCAAAAATATGGAAATCACAACTACCTTAACCACGGTAAACATCGAATTTAGTCATTACACACAACATCCCATTAGTCAATAACATTCCAGGACCATAAAAAATCAACCTCCTATTAACCAATACGGTAAATCTCCCTAATTTCATAAAAACTAACAATCACCTCAACACCCTCCCATTAGTTAATAGTGATAAGTCCACCATTTCCTTTTCCTTTCGACGACTTCTTGAATTGATTCATAATTCTTTGACTCTTTCGAACTGGAGGAACTGCAGGTTGTTCTTCTGAAGATGCAGGTTCTTCAATAGCTGGAGCTGCTTCTTCTTGAACTGCTGGAGCTACATCTTCTTCAACAACTGGAGCTGCTTCTTCTTGAACTACTTGAGCTGCATCTTCTTCAACAGCTAGAGTTGTTTCTTCTTGAACTGCTCCAGTTGCATCTTTTTCAACTACTGGACCAGCAAGTTGTTCTACTGGCCTTCTTGCTCGAGATTTCTTCTTAGGCGCAGCAACTATCTTCTTCTTACTGGTGTTGATGGCTATTTTGGAGCTGTCAGCATGTGCTGGTTGATCAGGAACTAGTGTTGAGTTTTTTGTTGGTGGTAGTTTACGAACACTCTTCTCTACAGCCACCCTTCTTCTCTTCGGACCAGCTGCTTGGGACGTTGGTTGGATTCTTTTTTGTGCAGCCCTTGACTCTTGGCTTAGGCCAACTTGAGATATGAGAACCTCTGAACTCCTCCCAGGCTACAACAACATAATCATGGATGAGAAGAAGCAATATTGTCATAAAGGTGAAAAACTCAAAAATGAAATGCATGAGATGTACAAAACTTACATGCAAAATAGTCATTCCAGTATTGAAGTCCGTATAAATTCCATAACCATATTGCCTTAATCTTCTGCCGAGGACCCCTCTTGTTTGATATGGTGCCTCACTTTGAAGAACCTGAGCTGCTTGTTCAGTTGGTTTTCTTCTCAACTGATAAGGACAAAACAATGTCAACTAAAGTCAAAGTCTGCTCACTAAAGATTAATACAAATACATATAGCTTACTGGATATTTTCTCCTAGCCTGTGCAACAGTCGAGGAGGAGGTTGCCCTTGAACCTGGGCCTCCGGTTGGCTCTTCAGCTGGTTCTTGAACTTGGCCTTCAGCAGGCCCTTCAGCTAGACAATCAGCATGCCTATCAGCTGGCCTTCCAGCAGGCCTTTCAGCAGCCCCTTCAGCTGGTTCTTGTGCTGGCGCTGCACTTGATCCAATTTGAGTCCCTTCACTTGGCTGTTGAAGCAACTGATGTTGCTTCTTCAAATGACAACCACTTTTGTTGTGACCTACCTCACGACAATATGAGCATCTTATCTTTACACCTGACTTGCTCATCTTTTTACTTCTGGGCTCTCCCTCCTGCTTTCTTCGTCTCCTTTTAGGCCTTCCTATTTGTTTCTTAAGTGGCAAAGGATGAGGAGCTTCATGATTTGTCGGCTCCCAGAATTTTGTACTTCTAATAAGCTGCATCATGTGCTGGTACGCAGCAAGATATGTGCTTTTGTGGTAGCAACCATGCAGGGAATCCTTGGGATTTTGGTACTCGCTTGGATGGCACAAATGGCATATGCGCAGGGAATTCCAGAAAGTTGCCATGCTCGACATGAGCACTTTAGTTTATCCAATTGGACAACATACTTGTCTGTCTTTTCCATGACCTCATAGCCATCATCTCCATTCTAGATAGGATGACAGAACCTACTACTCGCCAAGTTGTCATCCAATCTTTTAGCAATCCTAGGACCACACTGTCCAGTCCACTTCGCAGTCTTATATCTCTGTTTTTGCAGCCTTGTCATGACTATCACTCGAATATCCTCAAGCATGCTGATGATTGGTTTGCACCTCGCCTCTAAAATTCTGCCATTAAAGGCTTCACTGAGATTGTTATCAATGATATCGCTCTTGAATTCTTCACTGAAGAAGGCCTTGCACCAATGCCTGGGTTCAGTTTGAAAAAGTGCTTCATAACCGTCCTTCGTCAAGTCAAGCAGCTGCTGTTTGTGAATTCTAAAATCATCCATGTTTGTGCTCTTAGCTATCATCCAAAATTGCTTCTGTAGTTTCTCCCCTTTGTAGATCTTTGCCCAGTTTGCATATATGTGCCTCGCACACATCCTATGTTCAGCAAATGGCATCAACTCAGCTAGAGCAGGAAGAAGTCCCTACAAGAATTCATACATCATGGCATTAATAAAGGCATGTGCAAGATAAAATGTCATAAATATTGTTTGTGCAGTTGCACCAGCATTACCTTTTGTTGGTCGCTCATGAATGCCCAACCTCCTCCATTAGTGATCTCAAGGTCCGCCATCAAATTTTTCAGGAACCACGACCAAGTGTCCTTGCTCTCTACCTTCACAACAGCCCAAGCAATTAGAAACATCTGATTATTGCCATCCCTCCCAATGGCAGCCAACAATTCTCCCTTGCACACACCCTTCAAGAAACATCCATCTAACCCTATGACTCGTCTACAACCAGCAACAAATCCCCGCTTGCATGCATCAAAGCAAATATAAATTCGGTCAAAGTTAGTCCCATGGTTAGGCAGTGGCCGCTCCACAACCTCAACATAAACTCGACTACCCGGGTTTTGCAGCCTACATTCTCCAGCATATTCCCAAATTTGACCATATTCTTCCTTGTACCTTCCTAGAATTTTTTTCATCATCTTATGCTTGGCTCTTTTACACTAATTGAGTGACACGTTAATCCCTACCTGCTCCCTCACCAACTGCTTCAGCTGAGCACTCTTCACATCAGGCATCGCTTTGATGGTATCGAAGAAGTGCTTCGACAACTAAGCACTCGTTACCCTTTTGTTGTCAAACATGATGGAACAAGTATGTTCCTCCTGTAATGACCTAATTTGGAATGACACGTCCCTCTTTGAACGTGCGCCATATATCTTCCACGAACAACTAGGTTGAGAACACTTTGCTCTAACATAGTCCTGCGTATTTCGAGTGAACTGAAGAGTCCTCTGTTCAGCTATTGAATACTTGATAATCCCTTCTTTGAATTGTTTGGCATCAGAAAATTTCAGACCTACAGTCAACACAGAATAAGAAGAGCCAGGATCGTATAACGGATACTTACGTTTCCTTCTGCGTACAACGGGATCATCATCTTCATGCTGATTTTTAGAATTATCATTCTGTTCATCAGAGCCACTTTCTTCATAATCAGTGTCATTAACTTCAGCTGGAGCTCCATCAATGCTATGTCCTGGTTCAGCTTCATGCAATCCTCCAAGTGCAGCTATTGATTTTTTTCCAAATTCCCTTTGCTTTTGCCTTGACTGTGCAAGTTCCTCATCGTCATCATCACTTGGTAAATTTACATTTGTCACACCCTCATCATCTGATTCACTAGATACAGCAACTTCCCACGACAATTCAGTGAACTCAAATTCAGTGAACTCTTCACTCGCTGCATGGCTTGCCTCCCTCTCATCTCTCTCATGTCCAGCTTCATCTATAATAGAACTAGCACCAACCTGAGTACTAGGTAAAGCAGCACCATCCCCTACGTCTCCTCCCTCAGCCCCTTCATCAGATTCACCATCACTATAGGACTCAACGTACACAACAGCTTATTTTCCATGAAGATAATAGTAGATGATATCCTTAATACCATTATCATCATCAAAGTTTCTAATACCGTCCTTCAAGCTGCTTCCAGGAACACAATAATGCAAACTTCCTATTTTACATCTTAATTGTTGAACTATATCCCTCATAAGATTAATATATGCTGGCTTGCTTCTATCGAAATAAACAGTACCTTCAAGTTCCCCAAAGTATTCCCACTTGTCAGTGCCAATGACAAATTCTCCTCCATAGCGAACAATGATACCGATAATTGTTTCTTTATCCCCCATATCGACCCTGCATTGAAGGAAAAAAGCCAAAAAAATTCAATATTTTAGCTTTCGGGACCACACCACATAGGAAAAAGAGCATAGCTTCACATGAAGGTCCCCCACATGGTCGACAAGATTGAAAAAGCCACCATCAGACCACATGGGTGACAATGACAGAGGTCTCCACATGGACCACAGTCTATCGCATATACTCAGCCCGGCGCCAACACAATCGAATCCACTTCAAGCCCTAATATCCGAACAACTAGCCATAATTTATGAAGTTCAAGCTTTAATTTCAGAAGTTCAAGACCTAATTTCAAGTTAGAGCCCCAATTTCCCAAGTTCGAGCCCTAATTTCCTACTTTAAACCCCAATTTCCCGAAGGCAGCCTTAATCTACCAATTAATTGAGTGAAACATAGGACAATGAAGCACAATGTGTCAATAAATTCAGCAAAATAGAAATTAACAGCCCTTATTTGAAGACCGACCTTCGTAATTTGCCACGGAGACGGCACCGAAGCCGACGGGACGAGTGATGCTCAGTCCACGGGATGAGGGAGCGACGCCGACCGACCGCGAAGGGAAGGCAAGAGACGGCGATGGCGACGGCGACGGCGACGGCGACGAAATGAGGGCGCCACGAGCGACGAGCGACGGGCGACGACGACTGGACGAGGGAGACAGAGCAGGTGTGACGAGCGACGCGATGCTAAGACCTTTGAATTGAGCGACGTCGTTTGCTGTCCTAAATGGAACGACGTCGTCCTTCTTGTCCAAGTGGACTAAGCGACGTCGTTTTGCTCGTCCACGTGGACATCAAATGTTGAACCCAATATCCACGTCACACTCTTTTTTTAAATGAAAAATGCCAGGTCAGCTTTTTGGCCGGAATTTTGGCCGGAGTCACTAAAGTGATCTATTTTCCACCGACTTGACACCAAAGTGATCCAAAAAAAGTTATGGCACCAAAGTGATCGCCGTACACAAGTTATGGCATTTATAGTGTCCTTTTGCCCAAGAATATATAAGGCCATGGGTGCTTTATGCTATACTTTGGTCAGGAGGAAGTGAAAGGAAAAGTACCTGGGAAATTTTTATTTTTCCTCTGCATACTATGATTACTTTTCTAATCAAGTCTTCGTACTTTTAATTTTCCTAATCAAGTGATACTACTTATAAATTCGCCCTCACAAAATCCCGTCAAAATCCAACTAATGTGGTCTTTAGAGGATGCCGAAACGTGACGTTGGCTCAAATACTTCCTATGTGGACACGAACGATGAGGCGCGCATAGTGATGGGACAGAAATTTTTTAATTTACCTTTTTTATTCTCCCACCTATGTACTATTCATGATGGATGTCCATGTAGGCAATATTCAATGTACATCATGTTCTAGCGTCCTTTGATAGCAACATCAATTGAATCTTAATCGGGTTTTGTATTGGAGGGACTTGAATAGATATTTCGCACAAGTAAAAGAACTTGATTTGAAAAAAAAAGATGGAAGTACAGAAAATGGACAAGAAAACAAGCGAAAATACAACGACAAAAAGAAGAATTGTTTTTCGAGATTGGCCAATCGAAAGTGAAGGGAAGCGGAGAGAACCAGAGGTAATCGTTGGACCGTACAAGGAAATGGATGGGAATGAAGGACGATTTATGGGTCTTTTGACAATTTCCAAGACAAATCCTTAGGAAAAGGCAACAAATAACAAGGTGGAGAAAAAGGTAGGGGTGAACACTGTTCGGATTGAATCGGTTCAGTACCTAACTCAAGGATCAATCCGTACAAAGTTGGTTCCCAATTTTTAAGACTGATGACCGACCTTGTTGAGCTTGGGACCGAGAACTAGATGGACCATATGGGATCGATCCGATTCCAAGGTCAATCTGGGATCAATCGATTATTTTTTTTTTCATTTTTTTTAAAGGACAAATATACTATTTCAAATTACACGTCCATCAACAATGCGACATCAAGCTAACCAAACTATGAACCTTAGTACATATGAAACATAAATATGAAATAAGGTAACAACATAAATTTCACACTTGCTAAAAGCAAAACCATGAAAACGAACACGTGAAATACAATTAAGCCACAAGAAGTTCAAAATATGTAATATAAACCATGAATTATACAGCTTTATATCATGTTCATTCTTAAATGATCAATTCAACTTCCGAACACCTAAAAACAAAACAAAACAACACACATAATTAATACTTGACAAAGTATATTTGTCCAGCTGAGCCGCGCTCATGAGGCGAGCGAGGCAAGAAAAGAGAGGCGAGCAAGGCGAGTCAGGCAAGGCGAGAAAGGCCCAGGCGTAACAAAGCTAGGCGAGCAAAGAGGGTTTCTATTTTATTTTATTTTTTTGTCTAATTAGGGATGGGTTTCTTTCTACTTTCTAATTTACATGACAAAATAAACTGCATAAAAAAGAAGAGAACAGAGGAGGAGACGCCAGGGCTTAGAGTAGATAAAAGCATATAATATAATATATAATATATGCATGGTTGGTTTGGGTTGGACCAACCCTAAACTCCTACAATCGAAGACCAACCCGCACAGTATAGGATCGAGGAGTCCTAGGACCAAGGACTGACCCAGTCCCCCAGGGAACCAGACTAGGACCGACTGGGTTGGGTCAGTCCAGGGTCCCCTACAAGCTAGTGAGGATGTCAAAGAACGAAGGCAGAATCTGATCGGTGGTCTATCGAGTGGGTAAAGAAATTATTCAAGAAAGAGAAACATTTCCACACTAGTGTTAAATGCAGCAAGAAGGGGCACAAGTAGAGAGAGTCAGGAGATTTGTGTGAATTCTGCCATCTTTTGCTCCAAATGAGAACTGACCTCCGCGAGAGGAACATGCGCAGAAAGGCAAAAGCAGGTTGGTGATGTTTGACGCATGCCATTTTGCACCCCAGTTGAATAACATCAAGTTCGACCCAAAAAAAAAGAAAAACATCGAGTTTACCTTCGGCACGAAATGGGAGCAAGGTCTAGGCGAAGTTGCTGATATACATAGCTTGCCAATGTAAAGGCCACGAACACTACGGGAGCCTGAGCAGAGGAGGAGAGCTTCTCGGCCATATTTGGCTTCTCATGGCGCATCCCAGCATTGCGGAGGCAGTAGAAACTTTAGAACCCCAAGGCGCTGCCAAACTGATCAAAAACTAGCTAATTCGGGTGGAAGGTGTCCTTTGGTTAACCCTAATGTTATTTGAGTAAGAAGATAAATAAGTGAAGGTCATAGTCGTCGTCGTCATCTTGATGAGATGGTGAGGGATTGTTTCAATACTTGTTGAACTTGGAGTCCGTCAGGAAATAATGAAACTGTGTATCAGTTATTTTATTTTTTTTGGTCTAGAGTGTATCAGTTGTTCTCACCAGGGGCATTATTACCGGGAAACCAGCCAAATGGGGATAGAGAGAATTTGAGTCCCTTCTCCCCTCAAAGTGGTTAGTAACTTTTCAGATGGTGATTTGGTTAGCAACTCCTTAACGTAATAAATTTTCATCCCGGTTTGTAAATCTTTAGTTTTGACAAAGCAATTGTGTATTCATCTACTAAACTCAGACTAGTAATTCTTTAGAGTGATTGGCAAGTTTTAATTAGAAAAAGTAACTTTCAACCTATTAAGTAGGGGTGAGTATGGTTCGAGTTGGATCGATCTAGCACCTAACCCAAGGACCAACCCTGTTGAGCCTAGGACCGAGAACTAGACCAACCATATGGGACCGGTTCGATTCTAGAGTCAACCTGGGACCAACCGATTATTTTTTTATTTCTTTTTTTGTATTCTTTGAAAGGACAAACATATTATTTCAAATTATATATCCATCAACAATGCGGCATTGAGCAATCAAACTATGAACATCAGTACATATCAAACATGAATATGAGATAAGGTAACAACATAAATTTCACACTTGCTAAAAGTAACAAACCATGAAAACGAACACGTGAAATACAATTAAACCTTAGGAAGTTCAAAATACATAATATAAACAATGAATTATACAACTTTATATCTTGTTCATACTTGAATGATCGATGCAACTTCCAAACACCTAAAAATAAAACAAACACCATACATAACCAATACTTAACAAAGTATGTTTGTTCAGCTGAGCTGCGCAAGCGAGGCGAGTGGTGGGGTGAGTGAAACAGAGGCAAGCGAGTCAAGCAAAGAGAGGCGAGCGGCGAGCCAAGCGAACGGTGAGCGAGGCGAGTAAGGCGAGGCGAGCAAAGAGGGTTTCTACTTCTTCTTTTTTGTCGAATTAGGGTTGGGTTTCTTTCTACTTTCTAATTTACATGACAAACCGAACTACATAAGAAGGAAGAGAACATAGGAGAATGCGCTAGGGCTTAGAGTAAACAAAAGTATATAATATATAATATATACATGGTTGATCCGGGTTAGACCAATCCGCACAATGTAGGGTCCAGGGGTCCTAGGACCAAGGACTGACCTAGAGTCCCTTGGGAACCGGACCAAGACTGGCCAGGTTGGGCCGATCCAGGAATAGTTTAGGGTCAACCCTAAACCGATGCTCACCCCTAGAAAAAGGTTGTTTAGCCTAGGGATGATAGCACAAATGATACATGAACTTTGATCCAATATGTTATGTTGTCCTTGAACTTTAATTTGTATAATGTGATCCTTGAACATTGGCCCAATATGCAATGTCGTCCTTAGATTTTTAATTTGTTCGATGTGGTCCATAAACTATTGGTAAATCTTATATGTAATCCGTAAATTATATGAAATTTAAAAGGTTGGGGATCACATTGAACATTAGACCAAAGTTTAGGAATCATATTAAACAAATTAAAAATTCGTGGACCACATTGCACATTGTGGCAAAGTTAAAAGTTCACCAAAGATAGTGCACGTTGGACCATAATTCCGGGACCATTTGTGTCATTTCCTTTTGGATTAATACCATAAAAAAACCTCAAATTGGTACACATGTGACAAATTTATCACAAACTAAATTTTTTACCACCAAAAATCCCAAACTGGTACACCGTAACGAATTTACCCTAAACTAATATTTTGACAATCAAAAATCCCAAACTAATACATTTGTGATAAATTTACCCTCCATTAAATTGAATTAATATCCTAAAAAATCACATAGTGGTGCACTTATACCCCAAACTGGTACATCCATCAACTACCACACGCCATCCAAATTAAAAAAAATTGACGGTAAAATTTAATGAAAATTAGCGGAGGGTAAAATTGTCACAGGTGTACCAGTTTAGCGTTTTTTGTTAAAATTTAGAATTTTTCGTGATATTAACCATTTCCTTTTTAGTCTATTAACCTATTTTATTCTTTCCGCACCATCGCCTTTCAAGACCAATCCCCGCAATAAAAAGAAACTGTGGTCTTTTCTATTCGCCGCCCCACCGCCTTGAATCGTCATATCCGCTGGTCGGAGAAATCAAAACAAGAGGCAGCTTCGCGCAACGCCCATCATCAGTTACCGTCAGTTCTGCAGGAAGAACATCCTACGAAGCAGAACAATTCACTCCTAGTCTTGCAAGAAGAACACATCCCGCAATTCCCAGGGAAAATCAAATGTCTTCCTCATCTTGATTCCACAGAAAAACGAGAAATCGGGTGCACGTCAGTTCTCCGGGAGAGTATAATATGTTATCCACGAAGAATCGATCAACGCTTTCCCTAAGAGAAAACGAACAGTTTGACTTGACATTGTGTGTGGTTTCGTGGTGGCGGTCGTGCTCGATCATCTACTCCACCACCTCAGAAGAACATGGACAAGAATGCATCATGGTTTGGTGGGAAAGTTGGTGAGGAAGGGCTTTTACAATTTGGCTCTAGAAATCTAAGGAATTCGAGAAGCAAGAGCCGGATCGAAAGTCGCTATCGTGCCTGCCGCCTAGGTCGCCCCAGCCCAAGTGGCTGTTCCCATCAAGGAGTAGGTGGGAGATGTTATCCCACTAACTTTCTTGCCCCCTTGCATTTCCCTTTGTTCTAATCCTCTTGAATATACTCGTACCCGCGTAGATAAATGTAATAAAGAAACCCCAACATGGATATGAAAATTGGAATCTAAGCAGTGTTTGGCTGGATAGAAGTGATGACGCAGCTAATGCTACCTGCCTCGATTTGTATTCCTCTATCCAACTACCTGACTAAATTTCGATATACTCCATCACAAGTCAAAACAGATAAGGAAACTTAGTCGAAAAAGTATTCATTTGAATTATCTAATGGAAACGCTATGGTGCTCCTTCGAGCATCATGTAAAGTAGACCCGTCAAACGAGTGGGTCGGGATCGGGTCAAAAATGGTCCAACCCAAATTGACTCTTTTAACCAGTATTGACCCATTTCCATGCAATGCAAATTCAATGATTCATGTCCGACCTAATCCATATTGCTAAATCATTTATATATCTAACCTAATTTAGGAAAAAATCATACCCAAATTGAGGTGAAAGCACAAAGGGAGTAAGTGCGAGATCGAATGAGGGCGAGAAAGCGAAGAGAGAGTCATAGATGTGGGTTGGGTGTAAGTAAATTGTGAACTCATTTAATACCCATATTATTTTAGGCTTTACTATTCTAAACCTATATATAACCCAATTATTATAAATATAATTACTTCATATAACAACTCAGCTCATAAAAAATGGATCAACAAATGGGTCTATGACCCATTTTGATGGGTCTAATGTAAAGAACATCATCATTCGCAGGATCTCACTATCTGTCTTCCGAAATGATCAGCGAACTAACGTGGTTCCTCTCCTCACCGAGCAACATGAATGCGACGGACTTATCGGATTATGAATTCATGGCCAATGCAGATGTTTTCTTCATCGTATTGAAACCAAGTCTTGAAAAAACGAAGAGCGGAGGATGTCGATTTCACTTCTTGCGATGCGACAAGGTGAAAAGCATTTCTTTCTTTAGGGGGGAAACAAACGAAATGATTCGAAACGAGAGAGTGATCTCCCGAAGGGATGATGCGTATCATTTTCAACGCTAAATAGGGGTTGAACCCAATAACCACAACAGATAAAATATAAAAAGATGATATGACCCGCATGAATGATGCGCAATTAAAAAAAGTAGTGCCTGTTTGAGAACGTTACTTGAACGCCTATATGTGAATTGTCTGAATATGCATTTGAAAGCTTATAAACGTGTCTGGATCGTTAATATGGCTGAGAAATGTCAGCACTTGCCATATACTAGGCTCCAAATGAGATGCTTGACTTTGAAATCTCAATGGGGATATAATTGAACGAGAATTAATTGTCGTCCGAATAGATTTATATATATATATATATATATATATATATATATATATATATATATATATATATATATATATATATATATATATATATATATATAAGTAAGATGTGGTTGATGAAAAATATTGATTACTGTCTAAAGATTTTGAAGTAAAATTGTTGTTGTTCGAACCGAAACTATCCTGGTCTAGATACGCTCCATTAGATTAAGGGGTAGAGGAACTTAACAAAGGAAGTGTGTGTTACTAAGGAATGTCTGAACGTGTACTAAATCCCAATCTCCATAATATATAGGATCGATACATTTGGGACCACGGTCTCTTGGATTTCTTGGAAATGAAAAAAAAAATTCTCCACCTCATACTATGAGGGGGGAAATTACCAAAAAGTCATTAGCCTATTATAATTGTGCCAATTTTATCATAAATTTTTCAATTTGGCCAATTTAGTCCTAAATCTTTTGATAATTTGTCAATTCAGTTCATCCGATCAATTTTGGGCATAAATCGATGACGTGGAAGCCGGTCGTCATACGTGGCGTCACTGGCGCCACCGTGGTTGGAGGACATTACCTCCAATCATACTTTTCATTGATGAGTTTCAAAGATTGACATAATCTGCCGTTGATCTTGATTAAGTTTACATGTGGATAATGTCCACAACTTGTATCGAAAGTATGTTCGAAGGAAGTTTTGTCATACCAGAGTTGTAAACAAATACTGCCCTTCTAGATAAATTAATAAATTATATCGTTTTTGTGCCTTGTCACAAGCAAGTTCACTCGTAGGCCAGGCATTGAACTCTTTTTGGAACATTAGAGCATCCACCGCGGTTAAAAAAAAGAAAAAAAAAATTGATAAAGGGCGGGTCTTTTCTCTTGTCAAGTCCGACGTTTGAAGAAGATGGGGATTATTCAAACATGACAAGTTTCGATTACGACTTGGCCAAGTTACAACGACCTTTCGCCATGTTTTAGGTAGACGTCGATCTCCTTCCAAATGGCAACAAGAACCACATTGATAGCGTTCTCGACCTTGACAAATTGCACTCCAACGTATCGTCATCAGAACACTTGCTGGTGTCCTTGTGGACCCAATAATAGGCCGGACTTCTTGTCAATCATCTACTCTACCTAAAACATCGCTGAGATGATCAGATCAATCATGGTTCCCAAGGATCGCAGGTTTCCTTCCCTCAATTGTTGCTGCAGATGTTGGTTTGGAACACTCGAGAGAAAAGGATCGGAGACTTGAGACTTGCATCTCCCATCAATCGATTGAGTCTCTCATTAGTGTCTACTCTACTTCAACCTCCGCCCTTTCGTAAAACCTGACTGCTGCTTTCGTGTTGGTCAATCTTTAAGTCAGTTTGATTAGAATGATAATGGCCAAATTCGAACCGTCTTTCGTAGCGGGCAAACAATTTCTGTCTTTGACCACGAGTGGCGTGGATATCGAATGAAACAGACCAATCTTTCGCAAGTAAACTAGGACCGTCGTTAGTGAAAGGTACGCGCGCTCAACGGCGGTCCGGGTTTGAGCCCGACAAGACGAATACAAAGCAACCCGATTGGGTTATGATCAAAACAAAGTTATATCCGCAGAGCATCCTTATCATTGCTCAGAAAAATGTTCTGGGATCAGTACATCAGATCGAATTTCGGAAATATTGCTCATGTACTCAAAAGCTCAGTGTTTCCTCTCACGCCTGGTTAAGTTGGTGGGAAAGCGACAACCAACCTAAAACGGTCAGATGTCATCACTCGCGTGAGAGAGAGAGAGAGAGAGACACACACGAGAGTTTTCCGTCTGTATTTTGGTTCAATGGTTGGTGCCAATGGCATGATGGACGAATGTACGTACTCGTGTAGGGTCCATTATATTCTTACGGGGTTGGTGAGCCACAAAGTACCATACATATCGACCCCCACCACCATACCTCACTTCAATCCCCACCCCTTTTTTGGCCAATCTGTTCTTTCATTCCATTTCCTCTGCTTTCCTTTGGCTCAATTCTCGTCCAAGAAGCAGAAGAAGAGAGGGAGAAGGAAAATGGGATCAACAGGATCCGAGACCCAGATGACCCCGACCCAAGTCTCGGACGAGGAGGCGAACCTCTTCGCCATGCAGCTGGCGAGCGCCTCCGTGCTCCCCATGGTCCTCAAGGCCGCCATCGAGCTTGACCTCCTCGAGATCATGGCCAAGGCCGGGCCGGGTGCTTACCTCTCCCCTGGCGAGGTCGCGGCCCAGCTCCCGACCCGGAACCCCGACGCCACGGTCATGCTCGACCGGATGTTCCGGCTGCTGGCCAGCTACTCCGTGCTCACGTGCACCCTCCGCGACCTCCCCGATGGCAAGGTCGAGCGGCTTTACGGTTTAGCCCCAGTGTGCAAGTTCTTGGTCAAGAACGCGGATGGGGTCTCCATTGCCCCACTCAGCCTGATGAACCAGGACAAAGTCCTCATGGAAAGCTGGTACTTTTTCTTTCTTTGGCTCTTTTTCTTTGCTGCTACACAATAAGTATATAACAAAACAGTACATGGTAAACTGTAGCCGGGTATTAAAAGATATGGAAAGACACCGAGATGATAATTAATTCTTACAATTCTAGATGCATAACGGGGAGATTCATAGTATGTTCCCACTAAAGATACAAGCTTTCACGTAATTTTTACTCGGTGTTTTCAAGGATTACTATCGGTCCACGTAATATGTGAGGTTCTTTGCCTCTCCTTAGCCATGGATCTTACCAAATCCCATGGTCCAGAAAAATGTCTTAATCTTGCATCTTCTTTCCCTTTCAAGAGTCGCTTTTAGCAGTGACTCATCCTGAACATGGACCTTACATCTCTTCAGCAATCTC
This sequence comes from Syzygium oleosum, assembly GCF_021117445.2. Taxonomy (NCBI): domain Eukaryota; kingdom Viridiplantae; phylum Streptophyta; class Magnoliopsida; order Myrtales; family Myrtaceae; genus Syzygium; species Syzygium oleosum. The sequence goes on from NW_026607512.1 coordinate 691,323, forward strand.
AGCACCGAGTCCTCTCCGCAAAGTACAGCGCTTAGCTGGTGTGGCCTGTTTTTCCTGCTGTCTGTATGTAAAAATATATTTTGGGATGGCCTGGTTGTAGTTTATCAGCCATTCCTAATTCGATTCGATCACTTTCGAATGTTCAGGTCTGAAAGCGGATCAGGAACGGGCCAGTGGCCCCCATCCTTGTCCTTGTATTACTCACGCTTATTGCGTTACTTTAGATAAGCACGAACATGAAAAATACCAGGGTTGGTTGGCTTACACGTGTTACTTCTCTTTGACTTGAGATAAATGCTACTGGTAAGCTGTTCTTGTCGTCCATGGTTGCATCTTGCTTGGACTTTAGATCGTTTTCCGCAAGAAAATACACAGTCCGCTAGTCATTCGACGCAGCGAAATCATCCCTCCATAGTATACGATTGCTTGCTGTGTCATCAGTGAATTAGTGAAGTGCGTTTTCTTGAATGATGCAAGTGGAGGAAGTCACTGCAAAGAAGCAATCATATAAAATTCGTGGTTTCTACATGTGGTCTGCATAATTGCATATAGTGATCCCTATCACGTCATTACCACATCCTTCCTGGTAAGAATTTGAAGTCTTGGTATCCGACTCGGCCCAATCATTGATGGGGACCCCGTACCTAACCCCCATTGACTGTTCCGGAGGCTTGCTCCGTCAAAGATTTCGAGTTCGATTTGATAATTTTTGCCGGACAATTGAGGGTTGCTCTTGGTTGATGTATACAGATAAATTAAATAAGACGGGCACGATTATCTCGGTTATTAGTATTGCCGGACATGTTACTCGCACTTGCTTAAGGACAGACTTTGCGTGCTTTGTTGGGTAGAAATTTTCAGAAGTTTCTTGTTCATTGGAGACTTAAGTCGTTTTCGGACCAGCAGGTTTCCCGATCTTCCCCTGAACGAAATCCTCCATCCATTGGTAAATTTACACAGAAGTCTTCCGATCTGAGTACATGATGACCAGGATTACGTTGACCTCTAGGACGATGGGATTGTAAAATAAAATACGAGTATATTGTAGAAAGAAAATTTTTATCGGCTGAGCGAATGGCTAATGTCTGTATAAACTTGACAATCGCAAAGATGTTGGAATGTTTGAATCATCCGAGAGATTGAAGTAACTGGTGACGGTAATTGAGCTTTTGAATCATCAGAAATCTCCTTCGAGTTTTCACAGCTCAAGAACTTGTTAATTTCCCATTATTATCTTCCCTGAGTATGAAATTGAACTGTTTGCTTTTCAACTCGCAGGTATTACCTGAAAGATGCGGTCCTTGAAGGCGGAATCCCGTTCAACAAGGCATACGGGATGACCGCGTTCGAGTATCACGGCACCGACCCACGATTCAACAAGATCTTCAACCGGGGAATGTCCGATCACTCCACCATTACCATGAAGAAGATACTGGAAACGTACAAGGGCTTCGAGGGCCTCAAGACAGTGGTCGATGTCGGAGGCGGCACCGGGGCCGTGCTCAGCATGATCGTTGCCACATACCCGTCGATTAAAGGGATCAACTTCGACTTGCCTCATGTGATTGAAGACGCTCCGTCCTTACCCGGTATATAAGTTGTCATTTCCTAGATGTTTGAGCAACCCCAGATCTAGGAACATTTTCACATCTCGCGTTTGATTCATTGCCCCTTGATTAATATGAAGCACCTTGCTGAAAATAACACTGAAAAGTCTAATGCTGGTACTAACGTAGGTGTGGAGCACGTTGGAGGTGACATGTTCGTTAGCGTTCCAAAGGGAGATGCCATTTTCATGAAGGTCAGATTTATGTCTCTGTTCCTGAAGTGGAAACTTTCAGGAAATACCTGACAAGCCTTGTTGCCGTTTTCTTTGCTTTATTTTGTCTCTCGCCAGGTCCAAAAAGTTGTTACTAATTAGAGTACGTGCAAGATTACTTCATAAAAAGCACATTTCTTTCTTGCAGTGGATATGCCATGATTGGAGTGATGAACATTGCACAAAGTTCCTCAGGAACTGCTACGATGCGCTTCCTGAAAATGGAAAGGTGATCCTTGCGGAGTGCGTACTCCCTGTGTACCCAGACCCGAGCCTAGCGACCAAGAATGTGATCCACATCGACTGCATCATGCTGGCCCACAACCCAGGCGGGAAAGAGAGGACAGAGAAGGAGTTTGAGGCGTTGGCCAAAGAGGCGGGATTTCAGGGCTTCCAAGTCATGTGTTGCGCTTTCAACACTTACGTCATGGAGTGCTTGAAGACGGCTTGAACTGCTCTTCTTGGTGGTGATGTTCATGGTTCTTGAATTTGAAAGGTCGCAAATGAGCCCTTTTTTCGCAGCTGGATTTCGATTCGGGGTACCAAGTTCTACTCGTAAAAGGAAACAATAAGAAAGTGACTGTATGATGCTCAGTGATGGGGCGAGGAGAAAGTTACAAGATTTGTTGGATTATGTCAATAAAGTTCGAGTCTGCATACTGATTTTACAAAATGTGTAACGAAACGGAGTATATGGATGTGCCTGAATGATGAAATTGTGATATTCTGTCTTCTTTTTAGTAAGTCACTTTGAACAATAGGGAAAATCTCACTAAGGGATTGAAACGGTACTTCTGATGTGAATCATTGCAGCCGCAGTAGCAGAAGGATCAAGATCAAATTTGCCAATGATTTTTTGATGCTGTAAGTATGAGAGCATAAATCAACTGAAGTAAAAGAGACTTAAATGGCCACTTTAGATTCCCATCTCAGAAGCAATGGATATCAAGAAGGGTCTACACAGAGAAACAAAAATGTATTCAAAGCCGCACTGCTATCGGCGGAAGGGAGTGTCGACACAACTATGAATAGCATAAGGCCTAAACTTGTTAAAATGATCGCGCAAAGAGATGTCACTTTTACAAATGAACACAGCACAAGGAGATCGACGGATACAGCACCCTTTACCTTCAACTACAATACACTAGCTGTAACGGGCCAATGGCCAGACGTTCGCGCCAAAAAATTATAATCGCCAAAGAGGAAGCACGATGAATCACACAAGCGGCATTTCGATATTCAACTAGGGAAACCTTCACGAACTTTCTTCGCACTCTAGTGGAATTCAACAGACACATCATGCTTTCCAAAATCTTCCCTACACCCCCCGGCAGAGGAGGAAGTCGATTGACAGTGTCGATCCCTTTTTGTGTCCATACCAAAAATAAAGCTTAACAAAAGAGCCGACACTCTCAGCATCAAGAAGCCAAAGACTACGCTTAAACTTAAGGACCGACCTCCACCTTTGACAGATGGTGCAGAAGATATTTTGAGAAGCTAAATGTGTTTGTCAAATTTCACTAAACTGCGAGGAGAGTCCGTCGAGTTACCCTGTTCCAAGAATGGAGGATGATGTGTCGCTTCCTGCCAAATTGCGAGAGTTCTTGAAAAGCTCCAGGCAGTGTTCTTGATCCAGATTCCGGCTCCAGAACTTCTTGTAATATTCTGCATATGTGAAGTCCTTGTACACAGCCACGGATCCCTCTTCTACCAGTGATTCCGGCGGGCTGATCAGGGCGTCGTCACACGGGCAGAGGAATGAGGCGATCGACATCCTCGGCTTGTCAGCATTGACGACCGCCCGGTGCCACACGCTTTTGTACTTCCCGTTACTCAATGCCTGAAACCGACGTCTGTTTATGCCTTGATTTTTATGACAGAGCAACTATTTGCAGTATTGACAAGTTTATGTGACTTTTGAACCTCGTCTTTAAGCAAAGCATACTAATTTGAGGCTCCGAATCCAACATATGATAGTTCAGGACAGTATAACAACTTCGCTTAAACTTTATTATTTTTGTAAGTTCAAAATTTTCGTCTAGATATCTTCGCTTTCCTGCCATAATGCTCGCGACAGGCACGAGACAGATTAAAGACAGAGACTAATAACGCATGACGAGGGAGAAATCAATCCATTACCTGCAGTTGATCGCCGATGTTGACGACAAAGGCGCCGGGGATGGGCTGGACAGCGAGCCACTTGCCGTCCTTGAGGACCTGGAGGCCCGCGACCTGCAAGTCCTGGAGGAGGATGGTGAGCGCATTCGGGTCCGTGTGACCCGGGAGCCCGTAGGTAAGCTCCGGCTCGGGGCACGGCGGGTAGAAGTTCACGGCCATGTGCTGCCCTTGGTCGCCCAACACCCCGGTCACGCGGCAGCTTTCCAGGCCCAAGCTCTCCGATATCAGCTCCTCAATCCGGTATCCTAGTGCTCTCACTTCCTTGCAGTAATTGCTCACAACATCCCTGTCAATGCCACACCAATTTCCACCACCACACATTTAGAATAATGCATATAGTCTTAGACCCGCGCAATGCACGCGCATCTCGCTAATTATTTCACTAGAAATTTCTGTTTCTTTTTAACGTAATCGAAGATCATTACGCTAATTGAAACTCTCCCTACCATGCTCAGGTCCATCTAAATTTGTCTTTTATTTTTAGCTTAATCATAATCTCGTGACTCGTGTTTTTTAACTTTTTTTTCTAAAATTCAGAGAGCTCGAAATCTTCACAGAATGAAAAATATATATATCGACGCCTGAAATCATCTATGATATTTTATAATTCTACTAAATCTGAATAACATTTAAAATTCCTAACATAAAAAAAAAATGTGTACCTTTTTCTTTATTTTAAGCTGAAATAAACTGACTAATAATGCTCACGTGAAGACCTCCGATCCAACTTTGCATCCGTAATAAAATAAACAAACAAACAAAACTATGGCATCCGTACACTGTTAATTTATGCATTAATCTGTATAAACGATTCGAGAAGATCCATTTTAATAATTTATTTTTCCAAAGGACCCGGTGGACTCCACGCGGGGCCACGTGGCCCCGCCAATAATGTCGCGCCGCTGACGTCAACGCGGCGCGGGGGTGAGGCCACCGCCGCTCCCTCGGCCCACCCAACGGCCCCAACCACCGCCCCGGCCCCGGCCCCGGCAGCGCCATTTATTACTAATTCTCTGGAACCGCGGCACATGCAGGGAGGCACACCTGGGCCGGCGACGTCACCGCCGCGGCCCGCCCTGACGTCACCCCGCCTCCGGTGGAGGTTGCGGGACCAGATTTCTTTTTATAAAGCGACCGGTCCCCCTTTTAAACCGCTCGTTCTTCGTTGAACCGGTCCCCCTCTCCAAACCAAAGACCCCTAGTTCCGGCAAGACGGTGGACAAAACCAGCAGAAAACCTTTCTTTTCCACCGTTCGGCATTAAAACAAAAAAGGGAACCCTTCCCGACCTCCACGCGTTCGAGCTCAGGTTTCAACTCGATACCCGTCGTAGCCATCAGATCATGCGAACAATTGCATTACACCGAACCTTACCGACCGAGACTCGAAAGACAACTTATCATCGCACGTTAGTGATTCGCCGAGCACCCGTTCCCGTTCCGCGGGCACTCGAACACCGCGAGGGGAAGAATCTGGATGGCTCAAGAGAGAGAAGAGAGGCGAACCACAACATGTGATTCATCGCGGGGGGGTGGGTCTGGGGTCGATTAGGAACAGTAGTTTTATGAAGACATCTTCCGGCCATCTGTTTTGTTTGTCTGGATATGCAGCAGGCCCTGTCGTTTCTTTCCTCGGTCGGTTTAGTCCTTTCGCGTTCACATGCCCCACCTCACCGCCCGATTGATTCCGATTCTTCCTGCCTGCTGCTAGAGTTCAACTCGGACGAGGCCAGAAATGGGCAAGATTACGAAGTCCAAGGTTGCTGTCCGAGAGTACCGCGACTCGCCATATATGTATCTTTCTTTCTTACAATATCAGCAATCACCTTTGGCTCTACTATGCCTAATTTCGTATAGATAAGAATCCCTTGAGTTTTAGGTCTAATCCCAATTCTGCTTCAAACTTTCTCTTTTCTGTCTCGAAAAAAGAAATCCCCAACTTTCAGTCTGGTCCCGAATCTTTCCCCCACGCGTCCAAAAATAGCCGCCGGTTTCTTCAAAATTATCAACATCGGAGCCGGCTAGAGGTTCGTTATCAAAACCCGCGTGTTCATCAAAATCACCGCATTCTTATAGAACAACAACGGCCTCCTGATGTTGATAATCTTGAAGAAACCGGTGGCGATTTTTGGACACGGGGGCATCTTTGAGACTATAACGAAAGTTTGTGATTTTTTTTTAGATCAAAAGAGTCTTCGGAATAGAATTAGAATTCAATCCGTAGTGGGGATTTTTTTTGTTGGAGAATTAATGCATTTGGCTATACATGAAAAGGGGGGAAGAAGTCTTCCCTTTGGAGTCACTAGAACATCTAGAATGGCATTAGAATAAGACATATGGTACACCCCGTCTTTTCCCGAATCCGATGCGTATCGCTTGGCCCCACCTATCAAAGCCCATTGTCCGCCGCTCTCGGAACTTTTCACGGGGAGATGGATTTTGCAGTACAAAGAGATTTTGACTTTCCAACAGCATGTCCAGTTAAGATAAAATCTCCCATAGAGGAACAAATTTCCAAAACCATACAGAGTTTGAACTCCTAGTAATTCTCGGAAGAATTAGTTGCTAAAGCATAGCTAGTTGCCAGATCCAACGGTTTCTAGTCTATACCTATTTTATTCATCGCAGGTAGATCAGACGATTCTTTTAAACGCGAGATCCACGTGATATCAGTTGAGTATGACCACTTTTCGGACATTATGAACGGTTCGATCCATGCGAATCAACATAAAAAACGGTTTTTTTAAGGTGTGCCGTCATTTGGTAGTTGGCCTCACTGCTATCGAAACACGTGTCAGGACACTATATGTCTTAGGTTACAACAAAAAAGGACACAGCACGACTTAGATTTGCACCTTCTAGGAAAGTCTAAAACCCTAGGATGTCAAAGGGGGCCTCGTCCTTAATATAGAAAGATTTAAGAGATGACCCCAAGCTCAAAGACGAGAGGCGCTCCACTTCGCGCCTCTTTCTTGCGGTGATGGCTATAAGGTGTATGGAAAGTTTCAAAGGGGAAGAGCACATCATGAAGATCACGTAAGCTCTCTCTCCCCCTCTCTCTCTCTCTATAAAATATTTCCTGAGGGACAGCGAAAGTAAATTGCCGACATGCATGATGCGTGTGCTTTAATCATTGATGGGAAACGCCTGCAATTAGGGCTAATCATAATCTTTTTTTATGCTGCAAATTCTCTGTTCATGAAAGCTCTGGCTTGAGAGAATGAGAGAGAGAGAGAGAGAGAGAGAGAGAGAGAGAGAGAATGAGAGAGAGAGAGAGAGAGAGAGAGAGAAAGAGAGAGAGGGCGTACTTGAATGAAGAAGGGTTCGAGGGCCATTCCGGGACGTACTTCTCGAGGGGATAACAATGGAGCCTTAGATAGTCTCGCCAGTTGTGGACCTTCTCCTTTTTGACGTTGAAGCTCGTGGACAGTCTCATTGTCTTGGAAGGGTCGTCGGAGTAGAGCTTCAGCTTCTCCTCCACCGGCAAGTTGAAGAACTCCTTCGCCACTCGCATCATATCCGCCACCGCCTCCTTCGACACCCCGTGGTTCACAACCTTCAAGAAAAGATAAGCACCCCCCACCACGAATTGACCAAAGCTAAAATTAGCTAACGGACCCAAACCAGGAGGCCAACCATTTAATTAGTCTTTGATTTGAATTCGTGTTCTCGGGGACAATCACCTGGAAGAAGCCGAAGACCGAGCAGGCATAGGCGATGGCCGCCACGATCTGGGCTCGGTCGGTGCACCCCAAGTCGATGACGGGGACGTTCTCGCAGGTGGAGACCTCGGAGAGCTTGGGGCGGTCGGATTCCGGCCGGATGTAGCTCTCCGGCAGGGCGTCGTACCGCTTCCCGGTGGATATGACCTTGGTGTCCATTCGTTCTCACGTCAGGCGGAGGACCAAGGAACAACGAAAGGCTCCGAAATTGATTAAGACAGAGAGAGAGAGAAGCTGCGAAGTTTCGGAGTAGGTCGCGGGGGGGGGTTACTATTCACTTTTTCAGAGCTTTCAACCCTACCTTCTCTTCCGCTAACGTTCGCACGCTGGGGAGCAACTTCGAGGAAGATGAGGAGGCGTTTTATTTAAAGAAGGGAAGATGAGGAGGAGGAGGAGGAGGAGCGGGATCGAATCGGAGTAGTCGGAGACCGAGTAAAAAAGCATTACTGCCGCGACTCTAGGTCAACGGGAACGACAGCTAGCTCGCTCCTTGTCCTCGAGCGGCGCTCTATTTACTGGCGATGAAGTTCATTAGCATATCGCCATCTCCCGGCTCTTTGCAAAGCCTTTTCTTTGGGGGGAAAACTATGCGGAGCTCGGCTAAACCTTTGGAAGAGTTATAAGCGTACCCTACCTCCCGAACATTCAACCGTTACATTAATGCTCTCCGAACTCTTAAATTGTTACGTCGCTTAATTACTCGATTTCTTTTTCGCCAGCATATGCAATTTACATTATTTTAAGGAGGCAAAGGTATGATTTCGACTCGTTTTTTAAGAAAATTTTTCTTTTAACCCTAGATGCTGTGAAAAATGAAAATAAAAATTATAGAAATCGGAAGAAAACTAAATTAACTACAATACTAATAATAGAAAAGGTAAATACCAATAATATTGTTATACGATAAAATTTTTTTAATGTTTTAGTAAATATAGCCACTTTTTTTTTTGGTCGTGAATAAATATAGCCACTTTAATAGAACTAAAGAAGATGTTTTAAGAAAAAGAATAAACACAAATTAGATGAAAAAGGGAAAAGATCTCCCCGACAAAAGTGTCTAGTAACAAAAGTACTTACTTATAATACATATTTATATAATTAATTAAGGTAAAACAATAAGAATATTTTTTTAAAAAATATTAAAGGAAATGACGCCCAGAACTCATAAAAAGAGATGATTAACCGAAATCCAAGATGATATTTTCAAATACTTTTTATCCATCAATCATTGTTACGTCAATTAACCATTTAAAAATACATAATGAGTATCCTATTTTTGTAATTTGACATTTTTGTTATCGAGCCCTTTTTTTTCCATTTTACTTAATTGCCTTTGTCTTAAAATATCTAATTATTTCTATTGATATATTCGTTTATATCAAATTTTCTAAAATATTTCTATTGATGTTTTATTTTTTACGATAGTAATATATTTTTTAAAAATTATTATTCTCCCTTTTTCTTTATTTTTTTTTATTTTATAGAAATCAAGGATAAAAGATAGATCTCTTGTAAAAACAAAAAAAAAGTGAGATGCAAATACACATTTGCCCTTTTAAAAGTCATGTGCAATTGTGCATTGCATAATAATGACACGACAAAATGATTAATAAATTTATAAAATGACATGACAAACTCTAAAATAAGCTTTTAAAGGGCGATATGACCCGCCTTAGCTAAATAAATCTCTATTTTAAAAATCACGTCATCAATCTCACGAATCAGATGAGAGGCTAGCAAAAATCCACGCGAACGATGTCGAACGAGCATCTGTTGCTTCGACGTGTTCAAGTACCCAATGAGAAAATCAATTTTATAAATCGATACCGTGTAGAAATCAAAGAAAGGGCAGATAGGTATCCGCGGCATTATTCCGTTACGAATTATTTATGATTTATTTCTCCCCCTTCCAAAGGGCATCCACCTTTCTGGAAAGAAGTGCAATTCTACTTAATTTATTGGAGAAATCTGAGCTCCTACGTTAGCCTCGACCTTGGAATCGATGCTGAATTTAACAACATTATAGAGTCCGATTCCTTCGAGGGCTTCCAAAGCCTCGGCAAGTGACCCCATGTAGAACTACGAGGTGGGAGCGACTGCCGACGTGCTGCACACGTAAGCGCGAGGTCAGGCGATGACGTGAGCCCCCCAGCTCAGCATACGTCATGGGCATGGTCGGTCCATGTCGGCATGCAAAAGGACGTTTTAAAAGGGGACCAGGGGCCGACCAGTGGCGGAAAAGTTCAAAAAGTGCGGTGGTCCGGCCCACGTGGGGGCCCTCGTCTGACCTTTTCCACCTCGGTAGTAGAGAAGAGGCACAACCGAAGTTCGCCACTTCCTTCTGACTTATCGAGAAAATCCCGCGCCCGTCACGAAATGTTCGAATTCAATTTTAATTGCTCCTTGCTAATCGCGATACGAATAGTTGAGATTACGGCACATCGAGGGCTTAGCTAGATTGATTTTTTTTGCTTTCATTGATTTAGATATGAGTTAATACCATGAAAAACCCTAAACTGATATATATGTGATAATTTTATCCCAAACTAATTTTTTGACCACAAAAAACTCCAAACTGGTACACCCGTGATAATTTTACCCTCAATTTATTTCCGTTAAATTTTACTGTCAAATTGCTTTGTTAAATGACACGCGGCAATTGACTGATGTACCAATTTTATGTTTTACTCTTCGTTTTTCATGGGTGTACCATGTTGTGATTTTTTGTGGTATTAATCCAATTTAACGGAAATTAACGGAGGGTAAATTTGTTACAAATGTACCAGTTTGGGGTTTTTAGTGATCAAAATATTAGTTTAGGGTAAAATTATCACATGTATACCAGTTTGGGATTTTTCATGGTATTAACACTTTAGATATTGTGGTTCGCGCGTTTCAACGTTTTCTAAGTTCGAAACGAAATTTTCCGCAACATTTAAATATTGACGCGTGAATCTGTATATGATTATTTTATATTATTATTAGAATTTTAAACAATATTTTGAATTCTGACAAAGGCTTTTTTTCAGGTCCAAACAAACACAGCCCGTGAACCTTTCGGCATAAATTATACTCTTTCGCTATTGTCAAGAGGTGGGTAAGTCTTGCTTCGTAACGCCGAAAAAGGGAGAATCTTTTCGTGGGATGGGGACAAAAGAGGCGCAGGTGAAAACAAGACGAATATTATTAGGTGAGTGCAATAAAATAATGTTGCACAAATTTTATAACTCAAAGTTATATATAAATATTTAAGCATAGAGAGAAATTCCCATCAATGTATTTGTCTTATATAATGCTAATATTAACATAATATATGAATCATTTTGAGCAACTCATGCAATAAGACGTTAAAGTGATATTTTAACTCGTTATGCTGCGTTTGTTATATAGTATATCTCAAAGTACACGTGATTTATGTATTTTCATTTTAGCAAACGCACTTTTATATTAAGGCGGAAAATATATTTAATACGAAGGAGTCCTGATATGAAGATAGAGAGAGGAGGGAAATGGACAAGGGTAATAAATAGGTAGTAGAATCAATGGAGAGCGCAAGAAAAATCTCATTGCAAAGAGAATGATCGATTCCTTATAAATTTGAGTCTATCCTCGAAAGAGATATTGTTGTGACATGTTGATATAGATAGGGTTTTGTTATCTGGTGTCTCTACTAGGCTTATTAATCATACCTAGTAAAAGAAATCTTTTTAATTTCCATGCGCTAGAGGAGGAAAATAATATCTCCAAAATAATAAATTTTTAGTATTCGAACGGGCGCTTGTTAACAAAATCCTAATAAACATGACCGGTTCTATTAGATTTACGTGGAGACGCATTTTGTTTTATAATCAGAGCCTTAGAGGGAACTAGCCGAATACCCGCGCTTTGCCACGGAATTTTTTTTTTTCACAATTTTGTTATAGCAGACATTTAATAACTATGCGCCTATGATTATCTCATGCTTTCGGTCCCATAATTTATAATAATATAATGGTGTCGAGAAGAGTCTTTGCTCTAATCAAGTGATATCGCGTTATAACATGCAAATTTTTTTTACTTTCTTAGTCAAATTAAAATGTATTATTTCCTTCGTTATAGGACTTTGAAGTACTTTTTAATGATTATTTCATATATCACGCCTTCAAATAACCAATATCTTATGTCGGTTTTATCGAGAAGCTATTAATCATAGTTTTCTTCTGTTAAAGTACGAGAGAAATTAAAAGCAAGGGGCCTCGCTTGAAATTAAATAAAATAAATTAACTAAATTCTACTCCTATAAAGAATCCTCAACCACAAGAAAGGTCAACGACCTATCCAGACGAACAAAACTAAACTTTTCGAAACGATTGGCTTTAATACTTAAAAGGTGCATAAATGACTGATAATAACCAATTCATTGAAAATGAGAAAATTATCCAAAACATCATAACGCTATTGCACTTTTTATCAATTTAATTTTAAATCTTTCAATTTTACCAATTGAGTCCTAAACATTTCACGTTTTGCAAATTGAGTCCATCCGGCCAATTTTAGTTGAAAATCGCTGATGTAGACGCCGGATGTTCTACGTGGTTCGTCTAGCGTTGATGTAGACAATTTTCAGTAATATTTTAATATTTTTTTTTCCTTTTTTTCTTTCAAGCCCCGGCGAGGGCCGGCCAACTATTGCTGGTCGCAAGCGAGGGTCGCGGCCTTGCCCCAGAATTGGCAAGGGCTGCGAAGCCCTGGCCCCTTGGTTCGCGGCCAACAAGGCTTTGTGCCCTCACCTACAACCGGCAAGGGCTTCGCAACCCTCACCCAATAGTCAATGAGGGTTATTTGCCCTCACCTATGGTCGCCGGACTTGGTAGAAAAAAAGGAAAATAAAGAAAGAAAAATAAAATCAAAATTATAAAAAAAAATCAAAAAATTATAAAAATTGTCCATGTACTGCCTGCCGTCTTACGTGCCGCTACCGGCATTCACGTCAGCGATTTCTAGTTAAAATTGATCGAACCGATTCAACTGGCAAAACGTGAAAAGGTTTAGAACTCAATTGACAAAATTAAAAGGTCTGAGGCTGAATTAGCAAAAATGCGATAAATTTAAAACTTTTTGGATAATTTTTCCCATCGAAAATAGTTAAGCCAATGAACGACAGAAATCGAGACCCAACCCACCCCAATTTTTCTTTTTCCGGGGCGAAAGGCCTAATTCAACGAAGATATTTTCAGGAACTGTCCCTAACACGATAAACTATTTGCCATATATTCTCGTTCTATATCTAGTCATGATCATCATGTTGCATTAGAAGTCGACAGCGATGCCGTGAAAATCACTTCTCTCGATCGTACCCGCCGTGGAAAACCCTCTGAGTGGTGCGAAGAGACGGGTGGCGCGGGGCATCGTGATCACCGTCGTTCAGCGCCCTTTTTGGTCACACCGTACCTGTCTGTTCGCTCCTTGTCGATGGCAGGAATGGATGATGATGAGCTTTTGCTCCAGGATGAAGATGGGCCACGAGACAACCGTGAAGAAAACGCAGAGCTTCCCTTATCTCGACGTGCAATCGAGCCTATCGCACCGCCCCAGAAACCAAAAGATAACGCAACTTGCCCACCTGTCATTTGTACTCAATAGCTTGACTTGGACTCGGTTTTCTACCCGTTCACATTTCACGGCCCACAACTTCGTCCCCCACATGTAACAAGATGAGGCCTAGGTTTTTGCGTGTCCATTCCGTTTTCCACACGATTTCGAGAGAAGAACCTCTAAACGATCCTCACTTTGTAGGCTCGACATCCTTGGACCATAGATTACTTTTCATGCTCCCCCCGTATCTGATCGAATGGTGGATGTGGGCGACCACGCCCACATGCTCTTTGTGGGTCACCAGCATCAATGATGGGAAGTATCGTTGAGCAATGACTTGAAATATCCCAAGTCAAGGTCAATGCCTGGTCTCGGGGATAAGGCCACGTATTGTGATAAGCCTCACATATTTTGGGTCGCGGTGTAGCAAGACAGCTTGTTTAATCGTATATGTACGCCAATGGATCAATACCAAAGTGCTGAGACACGAAGATTCGATTTTTGTCGACCATTTCGCGCAAATCATAATGGCCCTCACGAGATTTCAAAGAATGATACATGAATTACCTTTAGTTGATACTGGGAAGACCTAATGTTTGTCGTTGGAATTGTTGTCCTTTGTCAATTTGTTGGATATTTCATCGGCTTTGAATTATTCGAAGCAATTGTTTTGTAACAATTTTAATGGAAAGTATGACTGCAATCAATTTTTAAGGGCTTTGTAACGTCTGATTTGATTTATTTCTTTATTAACCATCTCCTTTATTTGTCTATAAAGAAAATCTCTACGTCACAATAAAAACATACAAAAGAACAAGAAATTCTCTTTCTTTTTTCCATTTATTTGTTGAGTTTTACATATAGCTATGTTGTTCATGTTCCCTCGATTACTCTATGCGGAGTAAAGATGAAGATTTATTTTATCTCGAGAGGATAGCCACTAGAGCTTGACGCACTAAGTTTCGTACTCCGAGAGGTGGAATTATCCCTAAGATATTTGCTTGCACGCCTCGGAAATCTGTTATTATTTTTCATCTTTTCCAACAGATTTTCCAACAATCTCAAGAATAATTCGGATTCCCAATAATCAGGTCGTTTCTGTTTTAATTGAATTTTATAGTCAATTTTATGTTCAGATTCTCTTCGCTACCTTGGTTTATATTCTACTTTTGCATGTCTTCTCAAGCAAAACCATGGGTGAACACAAAAAAGAAGAAGATATGTTCAGTCATCACTCTCTTTCATGTGTTAACTGTTGAGTGAAGAGATAGGAAATCGTGATATGTTAATAAGTTGTTTCTTGATTATTTGTAATTAGTCAATAAAGTTGATGCAAATTGGTTTTTTTTTTTGTGATGTGTCCATGCTGGAAATAACAAAAAAATTCCGTCAATGTGTTTTTACGTGATTCATGTTTGCCCCTAAGTTGATTTGGCATTCAAGAATGTTCTGAGTTTTATTTAATGCTATGTTGATATACATTAGCTTGCATGGTAGATGAAAATATTCAATGCGATATTCAAATACATATGATGAAATTTGAGTTCAATTTAGACCCAATCTTGTAAAAGGTGATACTGGTATATGTATGCTCGTGTGCGTCATTGAAATTAATACCTTTATCCCCATGTTAGACTTTTTACCAAGTTGCATATTGTTGAGTTACTTTAAATTGTGTATCCACATTTATTGATTATGTTGAATATCGTGCTGCATATAGATTTCCTTTATTAAAAGTGACGTGTTTGGTAGTAGTAAAATAGTGGTGGTAGTACAATAGTTGAGACAAAAAATGCAGTACAATGCAGAAAGAGAATGCTGACGCTGACATTTTACATAGTGAATTTCCCTCTATATCAAAAAGATACGGTAGTACGAGTTAGATTCAAATTCAGATGAGACAAAATCTCCTAGTGGATATGTGTTCACCCATGGTGGAAGTGCCGTGACTTGGAAATCAGCTAAACAAAATTATGAGGGAAATGATCATACCGCTAAACCAAAAGTCAACTCGGTTAAAGCATATGATTATGATGACGTAATTGCTATGGTTATTTCTCAAGCACATATTGTGACCAATTTGAAAGAATGGATGGTAGACTCAGTTGCTACTAGGCATATATGTGCAAAAAAATGTTTTTATCCTCCTACACTCTAATAGGGGAAGGAGAAGATATTATTTATTTTAGTGACTCGAGAACTACTCAAGTTCTCGAGAAAGGTAAAGTTCTTCTCAAACTCACATTTGGAGATGAGACCGAGTAGTTAAAATACTCCTCAGCATATATTCTTTTGGGCCATTGTGATTGTCAAGAGGCAATAGCTATTGCAAAGAACGAAACTTTCAATGGCTAAAACATACATATCCGATTGAGACGTAATGTGGTGAAGCAATTGCTTAAAGGTGAAATTATATCCATTGATTATTTAAAGTCAGAAGTGGACTCGGCCGATCCTCTTACTATACATCGAGAGGAACGGGACTCAAGCTAGTTGAGGAAAATCAGTAATGATGGTAACCCAATCTTCCTATGCAATTTGCAATCCCATGAATTAGGTTCATATTAGGGGTGAGCATGGTTCTAGGTTCTACCCTGGAACCCGAGAACCTGACCAATGAGAACCTGTAGGTTCTAGGTTCCAAGGTATGCATGATAGATTTTAGATTCCAAAACTTGGGGGACCTGTTTCGACAGGTAGGTTCCAGATTTTAGGTAGGTGGAACTTGGAATCTGGAATCTGAACCTGTCTTCTCATGATTCTGAGGTGTTTCATGGCATTAGATGATGAATGTATGATTTGGAACCATTAGTCTGAGCTTTCATTTTATAATTTGTTAATATTTTATATTTTTCGTGTATCTAAATATAAATTGTGGTTAGTAGATCATAGCAGTAAGTGGTGGTTATTAAAAGTGATGATTCACTGCAATTGTTTATTTAATAATACAAGTGGAACCTGAGTAGACTCTGGAACTGACCCTCGAACCTGTGATAGGGTAGGTTCCAAGTTCCAAAAAATGAATAACCTATTATCATGGGTGGAACGTATACAGAACATGAAACTGCTTACCCCTAGTATCGATTCACACATTGACTTCTCATTTTAGTTATATTTGTTGGAACCGTAATGCCAGGAAAACGAGTCTTTTGTATTTTCTTTGATCAATGACAAACTGGTTTAGTATTGTTGCGTTCATTTTTGTTTTGTTTAACTAAAAATGTAATAAAAAAAAAAGGAATCTGTTAAACCCTGGAACCTACCTTGAAACCTGTGACAGAGTAGGTTCCAGGTTCCAAGTTCGGACAGGTAGGTTCTAGGCTTCAAAAAATAGGAAACCTGTACCCGAGAGTAAGTTTCAGGTTTCACGTAGAACCTATAAGGAATCTGGAACCTATAAAAAATCTAGAACCGCTCACTCCTAGTTCATATAGGTAATAACAAGTCGCTTGTTGATCAAGTGATGCACCACTAAAAATTAGGAATAAGTGCAGTGGAAGTCCTAAAAATGGTCACGAAAGTGCGTTTGAGTCCTAAAACTTTCAAAAAGCGTAACCAATTCTTAAAACAAGTCAAATTGGTGCAATCAAGTCCTTTTGTTAACTCCGTTCAATTTATTTAACGGAAAATGTTGACATGGCTTTCTTTATTAATTTCTCTCGCTTACATGGCGTCCTATTTGGCGTTAAGGTTAATTAAATCACTAAAACGACGTTGTTTTGATCCGAATCCTAAATTTTACATTAAATCTTAATTAAATTAGGTTAAAAAATCCAAAAGTTTTTCCAAAAAAAGACAAACTAAAAAACAAAAAGGCTAAATTTTTTTAAAAAAAACACACACACATTGATGACATGGCTTCTTTGTTATTTTCTCTCTACTACATGGCATCCTATGTGGCCGCCGCCCTATCGCCAGCGACCCATCGCCAACGCCCCACTAGTGATGGGGCGGCGGCCACTGGCAAGAGGGCCCGCCCCTGTATTTTCTTCTCTTTTTTTTTGGTTTTTTAAAAACTATTAGCTTTCTTAGTTTTAATATAATTTAACTAAAATTTAGGTTAAAAAATTGAAATTTTAATCAAAACGATGTCTTTTAACCTTAACGCCATGTAGAAAAGAGAAATTATTAAAAAAAAACTATGTCAGTATTTTCCGTCATCCAAGTTGGACGGAATTAACGAAAGGGTTAATACCACGAAAAACCCTAAACTGGTACACTTGTGACACATTTACTCCAAACTATTTTTTTGACCATAAAAAACCCCAAACTGGTACACCTGTGATAATTTTACCCTGAACTATTTTTTTGACCACAAAAAACCCCAAACCGGTACACTTGTGACAATTTTACCCTGAACTTACCACAAAAAACCCCAAACTGGTACATATGTGACAATTTTACCATGAATTAAAATTTTAATATTAATTTTTATTTTTTTCGAATTTTTATTTATTTTTTATTCTTTTCTTTTCTTTTTTTTTTCATCTTCAAACCTTGGCCGGTCGCCGGTCCGGCAACCGGCCAGAAGCGGAAGCCGGCGAGGGCTGCCCTCGCTAGCGTCGGGCGACGGTCGTCCTCGCCCGACGCAGGCGAGGGTCGCCCTCGCCAGATCCGGCGAGGGCCGCCCTCGCCGGCATCGAGTAGCCCTCGCCCGACGCCGGATCCGGGCGAGGGCGACCCTCGCTGCGTGGGGCGAGGCCGCCCTCGCTCGAGTCGGGCGAGGGTCGCCCTTGCCCTCGGGCAAGCGAGGACGGCCCTCGCCGACGCAGCGAGGGCGGCCTCGCGGATCGTGCGAGGGCGGCCCTCGCCGGCCGGCGAGGTAGCCCTCGCCGACGCCGGCGAGGGCGCCCTCGCCGATCCGGCGAGGGCGGCCCTCGCCGGACGTCGGCGAGGGCGGCCTCCGCCGGCTTCCGCCTCTGGCCGGTCGCCGGACCGGCGACCGGCCAGAGGTTGAAGGTGAAGGAAAAAAAAAGAAAAGAAAAGAAAAGAAAAAAGAAAAAATTCAAAAAAATAATATTAAAAATTAGTTCGGGGTAAAATTGTCACATGTGTACCAGTTTAGGGTTTTTTGTGGTATGTTTGGGGTAAAATTGTCACAGGTGTACCAGTTTGGGATTTTTTATGGTAAAAAAAATAGTTTGGGGTAAATGTGTCACAAGTGTACCAATTTAGGGTTTTTCGTGGTATTAACCCTTAACGAAATGACTTGATTTTACCAATTTGACGAGTTTTAAGAGTTGATTGCACTTTTTGCAAGTTTTATGATTCAATTGCATATTCGTAACAAATTTTAAAATTTCCATTTCACTTATCTATAGAAATTATTGTCCCTCTTAAGGTGAGAGTAGTGTAAAACTGCAATGAAAGAGAGCTTGAGTTAAGCTCTTAATGATTTCCATAGCCATTATTGGTAGTGTATTAAATTGCAGTAAACACTTGATAGAATCACTTATATAAGTATGGAGTGGAGCCGCTCCTATGAGAATTTTGATAAAATCTTTAGAGCACCTATGAATAAACTAGGCAGGCGCATGGCCTATTAGCACAAAACCGAGTCGAACAACAAAGTTCGTGGGGTGTAATGCGTTTGGTGAAAATTATAATTCACGCAAGAAATTGTTCGTTCATAAAAGCTTCAAACTTCACCAATTATTTCGTGCATTATTATTTCATTCTTCCTAGATCTGGTTCATAGATTAACGAGCATCAGTTCCGATGCATTACATTCAATCGAGTTTAACCCAACATTTATGTTTTTTCTTTTCTTTTCAAAACTTTTGAAATACGTGGGGGATTGTTGGGTATTTCAACGGTTTTGAACTATTCAAAGCAATTTTTTTGTAACGACTTGATTGGAAAGTATGACTCTAATCAATTTGTAACGGCTTTGTAACGTTGGCTTTGATTTATTTCTTTGTTAACCGTCTCCTTTATATGTCTACAAAGAAAATCTCCAAATCACAATAAAAATATACCAAAAACAAGAAATTCTCTATTTTCTTTTCATTTATTTGCTGGGTTTTACATATAACGATGTTCTTCCTATTCCCTCGATTACTCTGTGAGAAGTAAAAAGGAAGATCTGTTGTATCTGGGAGTATAACCGCTAGAGCTAGATGCACTGGATTTCATACTCCAAGAGGCAAAATTATCCTTAAGAACGGCGTTTGCACGTCTCGGATATCCGTTCTTTCTTTTACTAACAGATATTAAACTTGCAGAGTTTTCAGGAAATCTTGAATTTCTTAGCTTTAGGTAACTGGCCCCATCTTTGCACTTAAACGAGCTACGTCTACCTCATGGGTTGGGCCGTGCTGATGGTTCGAGGCCTAATTCAACACTTGCAGTTCGAAGAGGTCAGGTTTTACAGATGGAATTTGAGACTCCGTGTTCATTATCGGGTCCACAACATCTTGTAGTTAAACATTACAGACGGTACAATCCAACAAGTTGCAAGTTAAAAAGGGCCAGATTTCGACCCACTCACTTTCCATTGCCGAAAGATCTGGGCCCAATTCATGTTAGCCCAGTCAAACCATGAACTCATCTTTTGACGAGTCAAACACACACAGACACACACTCTCTCTCTCTCTGACAAAGAACTTTGATTACAGTGAGTTCTAGATCATGCGAGTCAGCCAAACTCGCATGAGTTGTTAAGCTTTAACACGGATCGTACGATTTAATATTCCAGGTGAATTCAACTTCATAAACTAAACGCACTCATCCTTAGCTCTTCTTTCCATCTAGAGATTCAACACTTTGGATCCTGATCGTTCAGAGCCGAAGCATCAGTAACTCCTTCAAGAAATCCCCCGCCATGCCCGGTTGTCCGGAGGGGGAAAAACGTCTTCTTAAGGTATGAACCAATGAAGTTATGTCGCGTAAAACTCAAATAGGAGATGTCACATCTTTTCGTGCTCGCAAAAAGCTTACTTTTTGGTTATTATTTGTTCAATTATCAAGATTATGCTCTTACGGCAACGATTACACGCTATTATCACGAGCCAATATTTGATATCGAGGCTGTGCGGCAACTTAGGCTTCCTTTAATTCGTTGGATCACCTAAGCTAAGCCTTTTTCCCAATGATCGATCACTCGCTCACTAGATCAACTGATTTGTAGAAACTAGAAAGAGAAAGCGTTTAGAGAGAGAGAGAGAGAGAGAGGGGCTTTGAAAGAGAAAGTAATTCTACTGTTCAAATGTTGAATGATACAAATGAGGGGAAAAACACCCCATATATTCATTCTTCTCAACTACTTTCTATACTATTAAATATAAGACTACCATTAAATATTTTAAATACAAATATACATTTTTTGGAAGATGTTCAAGGCTTATCCCGTTCCTAAGGATCGTTTCTCGGCAAATCAAGTCTTGCTCTCTCCCGGTATGGAGTCTAACTTTGCGATCTAAAGGGTTATAGAATGGGGCATGCTGACCTTCTTTAAAACGATGTTTCCATCTTTCTTGGGCGGCTTGCTTTCTGCCTTCACGAGCCGAGACTGGTCAAAACAAATGTGTCCGGTCTGACCGAGTCATGCGCACGCGCACGCGCACGCGCTCTGTGTCGGTGTCCCGGTCTCGGTCCAACCCACGTGGCACCCCCTGCCCCCTCCAGCTAGTCAGCGTTGAACGCTCCCCGTTTTTCAACCCGTTCCCAGCGACAAAGTTAGATGAACGACAGCCGCCGTTTTGAACCTCCCCGTCGGGCCAAAACGACATCAGGCCTTAAATACTTCTCCTCCCCCGTGCAGTCCCCCCCGAAGCCCCCCCGCCTCGTCCATTTTCCCGGGAAAAAATTTGCCCCCAGGACATTTTCCCTCTCTCTTTCCCGAGAAAATCCGGAGATGGAGAACTCGACCCAGGAATCCCACCACCTGCGATCCGAGAACTCGGTGACCCACGAGTCCCCCTACCCGCTCTACGCCATGGCCGTCTCCTCCTCCCCCGCCGCCGCCGCCGCCGCCCGCCACCACCACCGCATCGCCGTCGGGAGCTTCCTCGAGGAGTACACCAACCGGGTCGACGTCGTCTCCTTCGACCCGGACTCCCTCTCCGTCAAGGCCCACCCGGCCCTCTCCTTCGACCACCCCTACCCGCCCACCAAGCTCATGTTCCACCCGGCCTCCGGCAACCCCTCGAAGTCCGACCTCCTGGCCTCCTCCGGCGACTACCTCCGCCTCTGGGAGGTCCGGGAGAGCTCGATCGAGCCCGTCGCGGTGCTCAACAACAGCAAGACGAGCGAGTTCTGCGCCCCGCTGACGTCCTTCGACTGGAACGAGATCGAGCCGAAGCGGGTCGGCACGTGCAGCATCGACACCACGTGCACCATCTGGGACATCGAGAAGAACGTGGTCGAGACGCAGCTGATCGCCCACGACAAGGAGGTGTACGACATTGCCTGGGGCGAGGCTAGGGTTTTCGCCTCCGTTTCCGCTGATGGGTCGGTGCGGATCTTCGATTTGAGGGACAAGGAGCATTCCACGATCATCTACGAGAGCCCTCAGCCCGATACCCCGTTGCTCAGGCTGGCTTGGAACAAGCAGGACTTGAGATACATGGCCACTATTTTGATGGACAGCAATAAAGTTGTGATCTTGGACATAAGGTCGCCAGCGATGCCGGTCGCGGAGCTCGAGCGGCATCGGGCGAGCGTGAATGCGATTGCGTGGGCTCCCCAGAGTAGTAGGCACATCTGTTCGGCCGGGGATGACTCTCAGGCGCTCATTTGGGAGTTGCCCACCGTTGCTGGGCCCAACGGGATTGACCCGATGTCGATGTACTCTGCTGGGTCCGAGATAAACCAGTTGCAGTGGTGTGCGGCGCAGCCGGATTGGATTGCTATCTCGTTCGCCAACAAAATGCAGCTTTTGAAAGTTTGAGGTGTGAAAAATCTCTCTATCTCAGTAAGTAGTCAATGGTCTTGGTCACAGGATGGTTCAATGCCTAGGAGTTGCTGAGCTTGAGTGTTCTGTCTAGATGAACAGTTTAGGTTGTTCGTTGCCTAAATGAAATGCTCTTCGAAGTTGAATGAAATGTAGCGCTTGGAAATTTGAGGTCTGAAGTTTCTCTTTCGTGGTTGTTGAGTTATATGTTAGTTCAAGTGATTTGAAGCTTGCTTTCATGAATTGTTGTTGTTTCCCGTGAGCTAGTTATCCCAGAATTATGGAAGGCCAATTCTACCTTGAGAATTATAGTTGGCTAACTATTCTAGCTTGTTTTCCAGGAGCTTCATCACTTTCACTGGGTTTCATATTGGTTCTTAGACATCATGTTGAAGTGCATGTGCTGTCTGGTAGTAATAGCTCAAATCATTTGCCAACATTACTTACCGAAGGTGGCCTTTATGATTTTTTAAATGGTACAGTGAGAGCTCTCTTTGAACATCCCAAGACTGTGGATAATATCATTCGTCACTGACTATAACCGCAGAGTGATGAGACTGTGTTCTATGAGTTCTCTCCAACCCTGTCAGAGGACTCATTCCCTAACTTCCTTGAATGTCATTTTGTCTCGTCTCATGTTTGGCAATCTCAACCCGTCGGATGTTACCACTCTCCAGCCTCATTCATGGATTTTGGGGTAGGATTGAATTGGCCTCCTCGAACATGCAATTTGTTGATAATCTTTTGCCGGTCTAATCCATTCACAAATAGTTTACCGTTTATTCAGGGAGTCTTGTAGCTAAAGTCAATAGCTAGGAAGTATTGACTGCTGAGACCTGGTGCAGGGTTGGGGTTTCACATTGTCCACTTAAAGCTGATATAATAAAATGGAGTCTTTAGACTTTTCTTTGTTTAAACACATGGCTCAGCCACTGTAGCTTTCTAGTAGCACGCGCTTAGCCTCCTCTTTTCATTATGTTTGGTTATCTTGTCAAAAGTCAGTGACTCATTGCCACATAAAATGAACCTGCGTGGTCTATTAGTACCATTATGGTCTCCTGCTGCTCAAGTCAGCTTTGGCAATTCATGTCCTGAATAATGGCATTGCTTATTTTAGAAGTTCAAACCGCAAGGGCAAGTCGAGTCCAAAGCATTTGGTTATGGCCATATGGATCGAATGTTTTTCCTCTGGCCACTGTTTAGATGTGTCGGTTGAGGCACATGCGTTCTCAAATGACGTAGTTTGATCTTCTTGCTCTTTCAAAATCTGTTCTCTATTGCCTTTGCTGCATCTGCTACCTCAGACTGGATACTGGATTGATAATTTGATACTGTTTCTGTAAGTTTGGGAAAGGCTGATGAGTCCTGATGAGATTGCTGAGATTTCATTTTAATGGCTGATAAAATTAACCAAGAAGCTTTTCATTTTGATAACAACACCTTTACGCCATCAATGCAGCATAATACTGCAGTGTATGTGCCTGCCCATAAGATATCTTACCAAGATCTTTTGTAATTGTCTGTCCTTTCGTCCTGGTAAGTCAAGCATGATATATACATAAAAAAATGTCTTGCAACATGGGAGAGCTGCTTAACTAAGTGCAGTGCTGTCACCATCCTGCCTAACAGTAGCATTACTATGGATGAAAACTTTGGACAAATTGTTAGAACTAGGAGGATGAAGCTGGTTTACAGCTTTCTATCCAGTGCTATTGTTGTCAGTTATCCTGCATGCATAGCATTTCCGCTCTCTTCTCGATTTAAAAACTCCAAGACTACTTGTTACTGGTTTCCTGATTCGGTCGGCTTATATTTGCCTATCCTTTTTAGCATGTGTGGTGTTATATCATGAAGTTGCTATTTTATCTTCATGAAGTTGCTATTTTATCTTTTCAGAGTCGCCTACCGTGGAGCTGCTTGATGAACGTGTTACTTATTGGCGTGTCGGCATTCTTCAGGCTGTATGCGGGTTGTATAACAAGTAGGTCATAGTAGGATGGAGATTGCTCCCGTCACGGTTGGATATTATTCAGTTGTCAGGTGAAGTCTGTTCTCCTTTTGCAAGGTCCTTGGAGACGGATCAAGTTGGTGTATTTTGTCACTGTAATCTAATCGCGGTATCAGAACCTCGCTAACGTGATTGGATTGTGAACAAGTTCACGCCGTGAATCTGTGGTGTCTGTCTAGATCATTGTGATTCATGACACAGTCTCTCTCTCTCTCTCTCTGTTCACTTATCCTAGACTACGTTATTTTGCCAATCCTTTGGATGTTTCGATTGGCTATCCGAATTGAATTCTTCGAAATCAGGGAGTTGGTTTGGTATTGGTTTTCATGGATCGATACCGAATCACGCGGACTGACCAAATTTTGATTGTTGTCCGATGACGAGCATCTCTCTGATTAGGTGGATCTGTTGACGAACAAAGACTACTGCGGCTTGCCTCAAACGGGGATCATTGATCAAATCTCACCTCCAAGTTAGGGATGTACAAAAGGAACTGCCTAGACCGAATCGAATCGGCAAGTTCTAGGGGGGTTTTTGGGAGCACCGGTCCGGTTTCCAGTTCTAAAAAATTGGAACCAGTGATTTTCGATTTGATTCTCGTTTTCATGTGTGGAAGCGCCTACCTTGATCGGACTGATTTCAAAAATTGCCTAGACACTCAAAAGACTTAAGTGAAGCTTTCACTTTGCCGATCTTATTCTCTCAGACAATGCAGCAATCCTCAAACATTTAGATAAGAAAAAAGAATCGCATTTTTGGACAAGAGCCGTTGAATGCAACTATGTGATTGAATATCCCTTTTTCCGGAAAAGAAAATGAACCTCTAAGGGAACGGTCAGACCAGGAGCTCTTGGCGTGGCGAAGAAGAATGAGCTGGCGAAGAGCGACCATCTCCGACGAGCTCGGAGCTTTGTCTTCCTCTACCAAAATGACCTGGCCCTTCATCGTCTCCATAACCAGAGAGAGTCTGAGAAGCAGCGAGCTGGGGTTAGGAGAAGTCGAAGATGTGATTTGCAGGAGGTGCGATTGGGCAGTGCACAGCAAAGGGTCGCATTCACCATTTCTTTGGGTCGAATCGATTCTCCAGGAAAGCGAAGCCGCAGGCAACACTTATTTGGGTCCTCCTGAGCGTGAGGATCTTGTTCATGAATAGAGAGAGAGCTCAACAATGGAGTTTTCCCTCTTTCTTGATTTGCTTCCACACTATTGAACACATTGGTCTGCCAGATTATTGGCCCACCCAGGAACATGCCTCCGCTTCCATCGGCCCACCCAATGGGCCGGGTGATCCGATTCCCGATTCCAAGAAAAGGGGAACCGGTTCCTCTGGTTCAGTTCCCGGTTCTTGAGTGGAAACCGATCACCTCTACTTCGGGTTCGAGGTGAGCTCCATGCAATCGAATATGCAGAAAACGCGTACGTAACTTTGAAGGGCTTGTGAGCAGGCCTAGTCCGCCCACGGGTCATCATGCATTGCTCAATCGGCTTGCTTATTGGGAGAGAAATTGTAAGAACGGCTTCGCATAACAGTCTAAAACTAAGAGGGTCCACCAAGCTAATCGAGATTGTTCCGGCGAAGAAGGTTCTCTAGGAGCTGAATCGTCAACTCATTTTGGTTGGACATCCCTTTCCACATTGTCCGTTTATTTTTCTTCTCTGACATGTATTCCTGGTACGCTGTAGATGCACAGGTGATGTCAAAGGCATGCGCGACTGCTTTTGGGGCGTCGGGGTCCTACCTCCTTTCACGATCTTTACCCATATCTTCTACGACAAGGCAATATATATAGAGCTTTTATTGCCCTTTCCTCTGTTATACCCGAATCTTTGCTGAAGCTAAACAAGTGATACTAGCAATGGAGTGGGAAGATTTCCCAAAAAGTCGAAACATATAGTCTTTCTGAAGTTTGTCCTTAGTTTTTTTCCTTTCCTTTTCTTTCTGTAATGGAGGTCGCTGGCAACTTCCTAGATTTGGTGAGGGCGACGCCACCTTCTCTTGGCCCAGATTTGGCGAGAGCATCGCGACCCTCGCCCAACGCTCGTGAGGGTTGTAGGCCCTCGCCAAGGTCAATCGACGACCCTCGATCAAAATGAAAAAAATTCAAAAAAATAATTATAAATATTGTCTACATCAGCGTCAGTTGTGCCACGTAGGATGACCAGCATCCCAGTTAGTGATTTTCGGGTAAAATTAGTCGGAAAGTCTATGTTAATAAATTATCAAAATATTTATGACTAAATTGATCAAATTGAAAGTTATAAGGCTGAATTAATAGAAAATATTAGGTGATCCCGGACCTTCACGTCAGCGTGGTCCCAGACTAATCAGGAAGTGACGCGTAGCTCCACGTGTGCGAGTGGCCCCCGCTGGCTTTTCCGCACAAAATATATTGGGTGCATTTGGTAACCATTCTGTTTTTGGAAACAATTTCTGTTCAGAAATGATTTTTTTTTATTTCATTCCCGAAAATAATTTCTAAGCATTTAAAGACATTTGGTAACTGCCCAAAATTTCTATTACTGTAATAGAAAAAGAATATAAATGCGTTTAGTAACTATACAAATTTCTTTTTATTAATAAAAATTTGTATTTTTTTAATATTTCTTTCTCTCTCTTTTTTCCTTTTTTTTTCTTTTCTTTTTTTCTTCTTTCCCTTCCTTGACCCTTGCCTAGGCCGCAAGCCGCCCTTGCCCAGGCCGCAAGCCGCCCTCGCCAACCCTGGCCTATGGCCGACTGGCAACTAACCAAAAAGAAGAATAAGAAAAATAAATTTTTTTTTTTATTTTTGATTTTTGTTCCTAGAATCAAGAATCAACCTTTTTTTTTTACTTTTGATTCTATTCCGAAACTAATTCTGGGAACAAATTTATACTTAAGAACAAAAAATTTACCAAATAAATTTATGTTCTTTTTTTTATTTCGAAAAACGAAAAAATAGAATTGGATACTATTAACCGATTACCAAACAATCCCTTATTTCCCCATTTTCCCATTTCTGCACAAGCCATTTCTCTCTCCTCTGTTCTGTTCCGTCACTGTTCATGCGAGTACGC
The DNA here is from genome assembly GCF_021117445.2 of Syzygium oleosum. NCBI lineage: Eukaryota > Viridiplantae > Streptophyta > Magnoliopsida > Myrtales > Myrtaceae > Syzygium > Syzygium oleosum. The sequence goes on from NW_026607512.1 coordinate 718,569, forward strand.
CTACTGCTGCACGCATTAATGGCGCTTTCTCTCTCCTCCTTTCTGAAGAAAGAATACCGACGCTCCAGCTTCCCTCTCCTCCTTTCTTTCATTCTGAATTCAAAATTTTGGGTCACCTTCGCTCTCTACTCTTGTTGCGTTGCTTTCATTCTGAATACCGACGCTCTGACGCTGGTTCATCTATGCTCTCTGCCCCAAAGCTTGTTGCTTCTCTGGGCGTTGCGTTGCTTCTTCGGCATGCTTCGGCGCCAGTTCATCTTCGCTCTCTGTCCCAAAGCTCATTGCTTCTCTGGCCTGCGTTGCGTTGCTTCTCCGGCTTACTCTGGCGCCGGTTCATCTTCGCTTTCTGCCCCAAAGCTCGTTGCTTCTCCGACCTACGCCGGCCTGGATTGTGGTTTCCCTGCGCAAGACGGTGAAGAATGTTCTTGTTGTAAGTTGCAGACTCCAAGCAATTCGAACTTCTGGCTCACTTTGGTTCGGCTCGCGGTTCATGGCTCGGTTAAACAGTGAGTTGATTCTTTCCCTGATTTTTGTACTTTTTGTTGCTGTTATTTTTTTTAGTTTTAGTTTCTTTTATTGGTGGGTAGTTGCACGAGTTTGGCTATTTAGTTGGTAGTTTTGCCGTAAGTGTCCAGTGTTGTGATTTTTGGGAGGTTTGGTTTGTCTAGACGGCATTGAGTTTCAGTTCGAGGCGAAATGAATAGTTAAAAGTTACCGCAAAATCAGGGAAGTTAGTAGAAAACGAATGATTTATAATATTAGATACGATGTCGAAGTTTACCGAGGACTTGTCTAGTTTTTCTGTTTTTGGCTTTTGTCTTCAAGTATTTCAGTGGAAGTAATTCGATCACATCATGACATTATCTCGCAATACCTTAATGCTGTGAATAAAGCATTATGTCACTTTTGAGCTAAATATTGTGTTGTTTTGCCTATATAACAATTTTCTTTAACATGGACCGTGGATAAAATTTGGACAAAAGAAGGTTACATTGTGGATTTTGTGTTTTTATATACATAGTCTATATTAAAGAGAATTGTTATATAGGCGTAGCAACACAGCATTTAGCTCAAAAGTGACATAATGCTTTCTTCGCAACATTAAGGTACTGCGAGATAATATCATGATGTGATCGAATTACTTTCACTGAAATACTTGAAGACAAAAGCCAAAAATAGAAAAACTAGACAAGTCCCTCGGTAGGCTTCGACATCATATCCAATATTACAAATCATTCGTTTTCTGCTAACGTCCTTGGTTTTGCGGTAACTTCCAACCATTCGTTTCACCTCAGATTGAAACTCAATGCTGTCCTAGTCAAACCAAACCTCCCAAAAATCACAACACCGGACACTCACGGGCAAAACTGTCGACTCAATAGCCAAGCTCGTGCAATTACCCACCAATAAAAGAAACTAAAAAAATAACAGCAACAAAAAGTAGAAAAATCTGGAAAAGAATCAATTCACTGTTTAATCATGCCGCGAGCCGAATCAAAGAGAGCCGGAACTTCGAATTGCTTAGAGTCTGCGACTTACAACAAGAACATTCCTCACCGTCTTGTGCAGGAAACCACAATCCAGGTCAGAGAAGCAACGAGTTTTGGGGCAGAGAGCGAAGATGAACCGGCGTCGGAGCGGGCCGAAGAAGCAACGCAACGAGGGTAGAGAGCAAAGATGACCCAAAATTTTGAATTCAGAATGAAAGAAAGGAGGAGAGGGAAGCTATAGCGTGGGTATTCTTTCTTTAGAAAGGGGGAGAGAGAAAGCGCCATTAATCCGTGCAACAGCAAGCGTACAGAACAGAGGAGAGAGAAATGGGGAAAATAATGTATTTTGGGGCGGAAAAGCCAGCGGAGGCCATTCGCCCACGTAGAGCCACGCGTCACTTCTTGATTGGTTCGAGATCTGAGATGACCTAATACTTTCTCATTAATTAGTATTCGTATAATAAATTTAAATTTTTTTTAATTGTGATAATGATCGCCCAATAGAGTACTGTGCATGTTAGGTGAGAGGACCAATGTATATGCACGAGCTCAACAACTGCCGGAGCAATCCAACTTCGAATTAATCGGCATCGACCAACATCACAAAATATTGATTACCCCCCCAACTTCTGCTTCCAACCGTAATTAATTGGCACTGGCTAACATCACAGTACTTGTGCTTCCCAATGAATGGGGGTAATCAATTACTATAAGAATCATTGCTCATCCAAACCCCTCGCGTTTTCGGTGCCCTAATTTGTTTCAACTCCAAAGGATCACATACCAAGTGGCCATTAAAAAAAGGCCAAGTGCAAGGGCAAAGGCCAACAGGCATATGCAATCCTACTGATAAAGGAATTAAAGGAATAGAAAAACTAATATCACAGATGTGAAGTTTGATTCTCGCACTCTGCAAGCATTAGAGTTAGCTCGCATCAATCTATACAAAAGATACAAGAGATTTGCGTATAAATATAATATAATTATGTACCGCAATAGTAAATTGCATGTGACCCATGAACCGTATCATTTCGTTATTGCAGAATATCGAGAATTTGTGCATATGTAAACGTTCGTCCTTTGGTCGTCAGTAATGCCTCCAAGAAGGACCACACCCCACAGCTCGTGAATTGCCCCTTCAAGTATCATTTGGTGGGATGTAATTGTCGGCCGGTCATTGTCATTTAGCTCGTATTTCTACCATCTCCTTCGTCTCGCTCCCGAGACTCGCGACTTGCGAGTTCATGGGTTCCCCAGACCCGAGCACCAAGCAAGCTCCGGCCCTCGCGTCCGTAGCGTCCTGGAACCTCGATCTCCGCCGCGCCAAGCACGTGATCGGGTCGCTGCTCTCTCGTCTCCCGCTGATCGGCGGACCATCGGAAGCGGATGAAGAGCCAAACGAAGCAGCGACCGGCTCTCGGCCTTCTCCTTCACTCGTACCGCTCCCGATCGCCTCCGACGTATCCAAGCCGGCAAGGAATCCGTGTCCCGTGTTGTCCTATCGCGAGTTCATGGAGAGAAGGGGAGGGTCATCGGACGGCGGGAGAGACCCGGACTCGGGCGTGTGCGCGGTGTGCATGAACTGCCTGGAGGGGAGCGACCAGGTGAGGGAGCTTTGCTACTGCGCTCACGCGTTTCATCGCGAGTGCCTCGACGCTTGGATCGACCAGGGCCACGAAACTTGCCCAATCTGCAGGGCGAAGCTGTGGAGCGATCCGTCGGAGGAGCAGGGAGGAGACGGGGGCGGCGATCCGTGGAGGGCGGAGAGGATGGTGTACTTGTTTGGGGAGGATCTGGAGTTCTGATAATCCAGGCTGCATCAAGATCGCAAAGATGAAGATGATGAGAAATTGAGAATACTAGCCTTTGCAGAAGACCATGGGAGACCATGTTACTTTAGCTCCATGAGTCCACATGAAGAGATATCACAGATCTTGCCGCTTCTTCTTCTTCTTCTTCTTCTTTTTGTGGGTCTGTCTGGAAATCACTGATACGCAAAGTAGGGTAAATTATACTACAAGTTTGGAGTTTGGCTGATTATATTATAGTCTCTCTCTTGTTAGAAAAAAAACTTACGACTATGCCCTTTCATCCATCATTTAACATCGATTCCATTTGTGAGCTTTAAACTCACTAATATCAGAGCCTCTGCATGTAATGTGTCGTGCCTCGCCATTCACCGTGTAACTTTTATTCGAGTCGCATTATTATTATTCCTCCCGCTCATCTTGAGCGGAACTTGTGAGAGACTATCATATGATCATATCAGTGTCGGTATGTCAAAGAATTCCGATTGAAAAGTAAGAGATGGGTGGATGAGCATTTAAATTAACATGTCGCACCTTCAAGTAGTTCAACGTGCGACAAAGCATTCATATCGGAGCATACGTACGAATGGTCTCATCGCCACGATTCTGTCGACATTATCCGAGATTCGGGATTAGGGCTCTTAAGCGGCACGGTTGATGATGTGATGCGTGATGCTTGGGGCGCGTTTGGCAACCAGGAAAATAGTAACTATTTCTATTCTTTTGTTCTCAAAATCAGTTTTGGAACAAAATCCGTTCGGTAAATTTTTTGTTCCCGGGCACAAATTTGCAAAAATTTATTTCCAGAATTAGTTTTGGAACAAAATGAAGAAGCAAAAAAAATTGTTTCTTGATTCTGAGAACAAGAATCAAAAATGGAAAAGAAATTTTTTTTTTCTTCTTCTTCCTAGCCTATGGCCGACCTCCAACGACTGGCCACAGGCCAGGGCCGGCAAGGGCTGGACCCTCGCTGCTTGGGCAAGGGCGACCCTCAACCAGGCCGCTAGCCGCCCTCCCCGGATCTAGCAAGGGCGGCAACGAGGGTCCAGCCCTCGCCTGTGGCCGATCGCCGGCACCGGCGACCTAGCCATGGCCAAGGAAGCGGAAGAAGAAGAAAAAAAAGAAAAAAAAAAGAGAAATAATTATTAAAATATTCAAAATATTATTAATAAAAAGAAATTTTGTATAGTTATCAAACGCATTTATGTTATTTTCCTATTCCAAGAATAGAAATTTTGGGCAATTATCAAATACCTTCAAATGCTTAGATATTGTTCCCGGGCACGGAATCAAAATAAATTATTTCTGAATAAAAATTATTTTCGAAAACAGAATGGTTATCAAACGCGCCCTTATCGAATTTGTTTTTTACTCTCTTTATGCTTCCCCAATGACGAAGTCTTTCTTCAGAAATGGGCTTTCCGGATAGGATCCGAAAAGCCCAAGATCGAGGTCACGGTCGAGAGATATATCCAGGCACATCTGGTCTGCCCACGGTGGATGCGACTGACCCATCTCAAGGGCCCAGATTCAGAAATACAAGACAGGCCCAGATCAAATTGATGCAATGCCACCGTGTCCATGACCTAACAAAAAAGGATAACGAGGCAAATAATCTTTAAACTTTGATTCAGTACATAACATAGCTTTTAAATTTTTAATTTATTTAATATTATCCATAAATTTTAGATCAATATGTAATATAGTCCCCGAATTTTTAATTTGTTCAGTGTGACTCTTATACTTTTGGTACTTATTCAATCTTGTCCCTAAATTATATGAAAATGTTCAATGTTATCATTCCATTAATTCAAGTTCATGGACAATATATAGTCCAGGAACCAAATTAAACATGTATCAATAGTTCATAAACCATATATAACAAATTTAAAGTTCAGGGACGACGTTGCACATTCGGTCGAAGTTCGGGGACCACATTAAACAAATTAAAAGTTCATGGACGACATTACATACTGGACTGAAGTTCATGGACTATATTGAATAAATTAAAAGTTTCGAAATCACATTGTGTGTGACCTTATTAAAAAAAAAACCAAAAGAACCAGATAAAAAAGAGAGAATAGTAGAGGACATCAATTTCAATATATCTGATCCCAAACCCACCTGTATTCCTCACCTCTTATTCTCAGACACCAAGCCCCAATCTCCGTCAACAGAACCCACAAAATCAAGAACACCAAACTTTCCTCCTTTCTCCTCCTCCTCCTTCTTCTTCCTCTTCAAGAATCTGTCTCTCTCTCTCTCTCTCTCTATGGACTGCTCGCTATCGCCACCACCACAACCCCCAAAATCTGATCTTGATCGCCGCCGGAGCAATACCCATCATCACCCACAACACCGTTGACATGTCGCAGCCGCCGCAACCCGTCACCAAAAGCCACCACCCCCACCACCACCACCACACCCACCTCCCGTTCCTCCGCCACCAGCCCACCGCCGCCCTGCCCGAGCTCTTCTTCACCGCCCTCTCGGTCCTCTTCCTCTTTTCCCACCCTTCTTCCTCCTCCTCCTCCTCCTCCTCCTCCTCCACCACCGCCGCCGCCGCCGCAGCTAAAGCCAGGGCCCTGAAGATCCCGTTCTTGTCCTGCCCCTTGAACCCCCGGCGGTTCCTCGGAATCCCCACCATGTCCCGCCCCAGCCCCAAGACCCGCCACCGCTTCGCCACCCCGCAGTCCCTCTCCGACTGGCTCAGGCCTCGGCTCCCCTCCGACTCCTTCGCCTCCTGGGGCGTCAAGCCCGGCACCAAGAACGTCCACAACCTCTGGCTCGAGATATCCGAGGGCGAGACCTCGCTCGCCGATTCCGTGCCCCCGATCCGCACCGTCAGCGTCGTCTCGGTCCGCGTCGTCGGAGCCGACGGTCGGGTTCTCGTCGAGTCGCGCCAGGAACTGTCCGACGGCAGCGTCCGCCAGCGGTGCAGGCCCTTGTCGGAGAAGATGAAGCCGAGCGAGACGCCCGAGATGGCGGTGATCAGGGCCGTGAGGGAAGAATTGGGGTCGGTGATTCGGGTGGAGATCGGGAATTTCGGGGATGTTGTGAGGATTGTTCCGGGATCGTATGAGATGAAAGTGGAGGAGAGGAATTCGATGTCTTATCCGGGGTTGCCGGCGTGTTACATGCTGCACTCGTTCGAGGTGGAGGTCGAGGGGCTGCCGGAGGACGCGGAGTTCTGCACGGAGGAGGAGGAGGAATACGAATGCAGCGGCGGCGATGCGGGCGTTGCGAACAGGGCGGTCTCTGTGAAGAGGCATTACTGGAAATGGGTGAGTGCTGATTCTATTGAATCTTGAAATTTTAGTTTTTGGCTGGAGGGTTGGGAGTTTTGGCTCTTCAATTTGACAATTTTGGTGTTTTTTTGCTTTCTTTCTGTTCTGTTCTTTTATTATGTATACGATAGAGAATAAGGCGCGATTCGATAACGTATATGAGGTTGAGCCTTACGTGAGCTCGTCAAGATGGTTGTAGCTCTGGTAATAGCTTGCATCTTCAGATGGAGTGATGGTTGTGTAGAGCTTTTTTTAGCTTATGATGAGCCTGATGTAAATTCGCTCATGACATCTCTTATTCAGTGATATGATGAGCTTCAGTAATGTGATTCTTTGAGTTCTCATGGTGCTCTGTTGCTTTCCACCTCCTGTACATCTTGCTCAGGGCCTCACTAAGGTTGTATATATCGAACCACACAAGGTCCGGAACTATGTAAAAGTTAGAACTTCAGCAATGGACTTTAATTTGATGAGAGAGTTTGAACTTGAAAATGGTATACTTTATGACTTCCAGTCACCCCTTGAAATTCCAGCTAAGATGGAATTCGATTATAAAAGAAACTTTCTTAGTGAAATATTACCGGCGTAAGATGTAGTAGAAGTTTTTGGCAAGCATCAGGATGTAGATGGGATTGTCTTGGAGTGTAAGAATAGGAACTATCGGACGTTCTCAGACACCCTGCCTATAAAGTCCTGGCCTATGGCATGTCGACCGGCTGTGGACAATTGCAAATCAACTGTTGACTGCAAGTTTGTGCGATTTGGCTGAAATCTAGGCCGGTGACCGTGAGGACAAGCCATGGGACCAGATCACACTCGGGATCACGTCTCGGCAACTCATTCAGGCGGACATTTGGTCCGGCAACTTGCCTCATGGTCATAGGCCGAAGTTTCAGCCAAATTGCAGTAGTCAATGAGATCTGGAACTGATCAGAGAGGAAGGGAGGGAGAGATACTGAAACTTATTGAGCTGGACGTGTTTGACGAGTAGTCGAATTCATTGCGGGAAACAGGTATGGCTTCGCTAGGTCGACAACTTAAAAGCCACATGTCGCTTGAAAGGAGAAAAATCAGCCCTAGGGTTAGACATTGTATCACGGAGTTATGTCCGATCTTATCTGATCATATCCGGTTCAGAGAATGGCACCACAAGTTGAATGTTTTTGTACTCTGGGCCAAAAAAGTTGACTGTCTTTGAATAGTACAAGTTATGATCATTTGGGCTGGTGCGAGTTCTACTTGCGTAAAGCTTTTCTCGAAAGAAGATGCGTTGGTGAGCTGCTAATGTAAGAAATTAATCACGTGATCATAGACATGTGCTTAAACCTGTTGCTGTCAATGCAGTTTCACTGTGGATATGGGTGTTCTTTCTAATTTCTAGCACATGCTCAAACACACGGTACTTTGACGACGTGCGGGGTTTGGTATGTGTTTGTTGGATTTCGATAAGAACGACATTTTCCAAGGCCCTTCAGCTTGCCTCATGTCCTGAATTCTCACGTTACAGGGAAATCTAGCCAGAAACAGAAATCCAACTGACATTCCATAATAAAGCCATGAAAAGATAAGATAACTGGTGGTCGTGAGGACTTTTGATAGTTGCGAACTCTCTCTCCCTCTCTCTCTCGAAGAACAACCAAGACACGTCTCTGTCGCACTATTCGACAAAGATTTCTTTGTAAAACTTTGGATTAGAATCCGAACTCGCTGTACAATTCGACAGATGCGACAAAGAGCTTTGTAAACTTTGGATTAGAATCCGAACTCGCTGTAGAATTCGACAGCTAATCCTCTGTTTAGGAATCTGAAGAGCCAACAAAGTCGTGTCCGGATTATGTCAGTTTTACCGAAGAGTTTGCACTCTTTTATATATGCTGGTTTTACCGAAGAGCGAAGCATAACTAGGACTTTTCATGTTATGCTTACAGGTAGGTTCATTCCAAAGACGCCCTCGAGTCTGTGTCTTGTCTATGTTCCAGGCAACCAGACCCAAATGAATCCTCGTCCATTCAATTTTGTTGTTGTTGTTGTGGTGGTGGTTCTTGACTCTTCAACTCTCAGCTGTGATTAAGAGCATATATTGCAGAAAGAATTCAAGAAGTTCATATACCCTTAGAAAAGATTGGGACCCGGAATTGTTGCACGAGACGGTTCATGCTCATCACGCAAGCGGACCACAAAATATATTGTAGAGACTCATTCCATGAAATTAAAATACTCAGTTAGCAGAACCAATCACGATACAAAATCATATAAAAAACGCTGTTTTTAGTTGGGATGTTGAGTTTAGGCAATGTTCTCTTTGTAGAGGGTGGTCTCCATTAATCTGCCAATCATTAAGGTAGGGCAATAGGCTAAGGATGTGCCAAGATTCTCATCCAAAAAGCAGTTGTTTTCCCGCCTTTAATTTCTCCTTTATTATTTTGATTTTTGCCCCCTTTGAATCTCATCTCGTGCCAACTTATCCTTCTTTCTTCTGCAACCCAAGCAAAGAACCAAAGGCTGAATAATCCTCCACATCAGCCCCTTCTCAATACTCACTAGCAAAAGGAGAGTGGAAAAAGTAGTATCTACAGACATATCCCCTTCCATTTCCACTCATCCAAACCTTTGTATGAATGATGATATGCAAAGATAAGATATAGAAATACGATGAAAAGCTGAACGTAGAAATTCATTCTCACACAGCACTGACTTTCATTTTTTACCCCAAACCATCCGTCCACTGGATTTACCGGGCGCAGAATGCTTACGAAACAATATCAACAAAGTGTAAACATAGATAAGGAAGAAAACGGTTAGACCCGGAAAACGTCAGTAGACTCAGTACATGTCAATTTTATATGGAAGTCGAACACCGACTCCCCTGCTTCGAACTCAAGGGGGTAACCAGGGCACCAGGCTGAAAGGCCATGACCACGACGCAATTGACATTGAGCACATATTGCCTGGAAACCCAAGTCCCGACCTTCCACCGCAGCTGTCCATTCACCTTGATGCTCAACGCTAGTTTCCCAGCCGTCTGATCGCGTCCCACTTGGTAACCGAGAGAAGCAGCCACTGGAAGTCCGTTTCCAACCAAGGAAGCGGTCAGGAGATCGCTGTGTTGACACCCTTGATAGAAAGGAGGAAGAGCGGATTCAACCGTTATCTGCTGACCCGTATAAGCAGCATAAGCTTGTAGGTCGTCGTAGTAAATCCCGGCCTTTCCATTAGGATTCTCGGCGAGCAAAGTGAGCTGGATAGAGGAGTTGAGGCGAGGGCTGGAGAGGTTGAGCTGGTCGATATCGGCTTCCTTGATCGTGAACTTAGGCTTGGCCGGGTGGAGGATGAGCCAAACAAGAATAACCAGCGCGAGGAATGAGGTCAGGGTGGTGAAGAATGCGAAAAGCAGCTTCTTGTAGCGCCTGTCAATGTTGAATCCTCGCCTTGCGCAGTGCTCCGGTGAACTGATGAGGGCTGGAGACATTTGCAGGAACTGAACGAGGTGAGTGGAGAGAGAGGGGGTGGTTTAGCATGCTAAGGAATGAGAGAAGGGGGAGTTAAATAAAAGGTGGGCAAGAAGGCAGAAAGCAGCAATAATTTTAGCTTTCATGCTTTTTGACTTGCAGATCCTCTTGTAGGTTCCCAGTTGCCAAGGATTATAATCTGGGGCATACTTAGTCAGTTGTAAATCTTGACATGTATCAAGTGATTCAACTTCAATGTGCCAACCATTCTTCACCAGAAAGACCTTGTGATGTCCCATAACCATAGTTTTCGGAAAGAGTTGATTAGTGTTAAAAAGCATGTTGATAAAAACGTTTTCCGGGTCACCTGATATATCAGTAGCATAGTGGTTTAATATTTTAAAAATCTAACAAAGTTATTTACTAAAGTTCATTTAGTTTCTTTAGATTTATCAGCTTTTGTTAGCGTTTACTAGCTTTTATTTATTTTTCTTACAATCGTCCTAAATTTATCAACTCGTGTGTGGATTTACTAATCTTCATTTGTAAGACTTATTAATTTTTCTCTCATTAAGTTACCAATTTCCTTTGAGTTTCTTATAAATGTTTATTTTCGGTTTTTTCTTTAAGTTTATCGACCTTGATATTAAGTTGCCAGCTTTTGTTGGCCTTACTTGCTGATCGCTAAATTTGCCAATTATTTTTATAAATAACCAATATAATTAAAGTGATTACTAACTATTCTTCAATTACATTAACAAAACTAGTTTGATTACCAACTCTTATTAGAGTTAGTTATTTGATATTTATTTTTATTAAAAGAATTACCAACTTCTATTATCTCTGACAAAAAAAGCTTATATTATCCTTTATAAGCTTTTGTTTACCCTTCTTATTAACTCCTCGAATTTACCACCTATTATATAAAATTACCAACATTTATTTGAGTAACTTATCAACTTTTCTCTCGTTAAGTTATCAACTAGGTTTGGGTTACCAACTCGCATTTGAGTTGCTTATGTATGTTTATTTATTAATTTTTTAATTTATCAACTTTTCTATTGAATTACCACTTTTATTTGTCTTATTAACCTTTAAAATTTTACCTTTTTTGTGCAAATTACCAACCTCAATAAATGTGCACCAACTTTTCCTTCTATTATATCACGGACTAGTTTTCCGTTACCAGCTTTTATTCGAGTTAGTAACCAATATTTATTTGATTTTTTTAAGTTAACAACTTCTCTTATTTCTTAGAGAAAATTCCAAATAAGAGTCTGAAGTGCTCTCATTTTCTTAAATAAGGGCATGAAGTAAAACTTGTTTTAAATGAGGGCATAAAGTGCCCTTATTTTCTCAAATAAAGGCCTCAAATGGACATTGTTTCAAATAAGAGTAGCTAATTTAATTGGACAAAAGTTGATAAGTCGCGCTAACTTTAAATTCATAATTCCAGTTAATGAATTCGAAGTGTCACGTGAATAAAGGATCCAAGCTTTGATTGTTCTGCTGAACATTTTCTTCTGTCCCGTTTCTTCTTCCTGGGAGCAGTGTTCAGTTGAAGTAAGCGGCACCCAGTGGCATCTTGAATCATGCGGCATGAGAGTCGGAGACAATGCCGTTTGCAAACTACAAAGCAGCCTTGTCCCTGTACAACCTTTCTTGGAAGTAAACGAAGCGAAATTTGGGAGACAGTTGAGCATTAGATCCGGAGTGGAACACCCTCGGCCTCAGGTAAATGTATGCTGCTGCGTCTTGATGTGTATCTGCCAATCCACTAGCCCGCAAAGTTTCAGATGGAAAAAGCTGAACAAACGTGTGCTTTTTAATAATCTGCTGCTTTCTAACAAAGCGAAGCAGTGGCAGATTCGATGATGGTGTGGTGCTTTTTGGAGATCCAATGAGCATGAGCTTATGTGCATGGTCATGCACCGTCGCATTCTACATGACATGTAGCTATCTCTCGGATCATCTTCGCATCTCCGCATCGCTCTCCTTGCCTTTTTTGGTTTTGGCGGATCGCTTAGAAACTGCTCCAGGGATTTGCCGGTTTTTACAGTGTAAAAAACGTATACATCGATATGAATATTACCCTGAAAAGGGTACTTCCGATTTTGACTTTTAGGAAATTTCTTGACGAGCAATGAAAACAGACAGCTTAAGGTGGAGAAAGCATGGAGCGCGTCCCCCTAGAACGACTTTTCCAGTATCCCCATGGGAATAATACTTTCTCAGGATGATTGCCTCGCTTTTATTCGAGTCTTTCTCATTTCTTTCAGGTTAAGAAACTGAACCGCGCAAAGAGAAGAAGTCCACGAGCTGATGTGCTAGTGACATCGGATTCCTGAGACCAATGAATCCCATTGCATGTTAACGTTAAAAAAAAAAAATCGAACAAGACAATGACCCTCGTCAAGCTTGATGCTCACGCATGTACCGCTGCGTCTCGAGTTGACTGACCATGCGATAAAGAGCCAATGGGCCACGGCACCGTGACGCTGTAGGATCTTCGAGAGAATATTACGCTCAGCGCTGGTTCTGGTTCGAAATCTTCCTGGATTCGTTTTGCTTTGGCAACGTCTTTCGCTCATTTTAATGCGTCATCCTGTCAATTAGGAGAAAATTTTGCGTGACCAGATTTTCATTAGATGCCAAGACTCTCGAACCAAATAAAGATCCATCATGTTCGATTGAGAGATATGAATCGACATTCACCTGAAGAACGAGAAGAAGGAAAATTCTTAGGCTGAACTTAAATTGGTGCCCGTGAAAATTTCAGTTGCCGATTTCACATCGGTTCTTTCGAAGGCCTGAACTCTAAGTTTCACTTCTGCATAGTTGACTTGACTTAAAGATTCAGATGCAGTAACAACATATTCAGTAGATGCACTTGCGAGCCTTGATTTTTCTCCTGACCCAAATGGAGGACCAAAACTATCTGACGCACAGACAACTTAAATGGTACCACCTAAAAATAAAGGGCAGCAACGAGTCTGCAGTATTAAACAAAAACACTAGCTACACATATCGTGTCAAGCGGCAGCCAGTTGATAAGCCACATTCGGTTTTATACGTGGAACCTATCCCTAACTTCTGCAAAAAAAAAGGACAACCTATATATCTGATTAAATACAACACATATGCCAATACCTCACAAAACAAAGAACTAAAAGCAAGGGAAAAGGACTTGCTTAGATCTAGTACTATGATAAAAAGAATCCTACAGATTACTCTGTTCTCTATCCACAAAAGAGGGGTGAGAATAAGGTGTCAGAAGACGCATCCTGGGAAGTCCTTCCGCTACTAACCAAGCAATCACAAATGGGTGCGGTGTTCTTCAAAATGCGTCTTAAATCCAGCTATCTTAAGACCATGGCTCCCATTTGAAAGCAGATAGTTCAGTTGCACATGTGGACAAAATGCCATGTCAAGGATTGGTTTCTCCGGGTGCAGGATCTGCAGGCACTTGCCGTACAAATTGTCCTTTCACTCGAGGACGCTGCTCTGCGAGTTTTTTTCTGCTTTCATACCGAACCTGAGGACCAGTGGCATAATTAAGTCTACATGCTGGAAAATGGTACTCGGTGGGATTTTGATTTTTGTCATTATTAAGATTCTAAAACATGCGAAACCAAACGGATCTGAAATAAAATACCATCATATGCTAAGTTATGAGCAAAATGACCTAATTAACTCTTAACGAGCCAGCCAGATTAGAAGGGGTCCCATTTCCATTAGAAAAAAATCAACCATGTAACACGTGCTAACACACGCCCATTCTGAGTTTCACTTTCAACTATCAAGATTTGATACAGAGTGTTTCAGAAATCCATACTCCATTTTGGAAGCTGAATTGATTAAAAATCAGCATGCTGCCACTAAAATTTCAAGGCCTGAGAAACCATTCATTCCATTCTATCACAAGGCTCGAAAAACACCTAAATCTCCAAGATCTCCTTATGGCCTTCGAAGATTCTATGAAGAGGAGACAGAAAAATCCCTACTTCTAGGCAGAACAAGACCACATATAAGGCTGTTGGTAAGAGCAACGGACAACATTTGTGCTGACCCCAGTTCACTGAGATTCTCAAAAATACTCAAGTTTTCAAACTGATACCCCAGAACTCCACAGGGAATAAAATTTCGAGGCCTGAGATATATTTTCCACAAGAAAAATCCCTATTGGATACCCATCAGTTTTAATTTAAACAATTTTGTCTCACAACAAAAGGAAATAGGCTCAAGTAGGCAAATATGATGACTACTCGCACTAACTAAAAAATCAGGACCAAAGTAAAAGTATTTACCTTCTTTTCATAGCATCTATCTTTTCGCTTCAAGCGAAACTTCGCTAAAGCTGCTTCTCTTTGCGTAGCTCGTCGGGAGCTTCCATCTTGAGCAACAATACCATCTCCACCAATGCTCTCACCAGCATGCCTCGTTGCAGAGACCTGATTCACATTGCCATTACTTCCAGAGTTACTTCCACAGTCGAGACTACTAAGCCCAGTTAATGTGCCATTGCAGAAGCTGCTAGTTGCACTCCTGTCCGTACCCGGCGAAATATGTCCTCGATCCTCCAACGAATCAAACTTAAACTCCTGTTTGTACCTACTCTGGTTGGAGGAGTTGCTTGTGTTTTGATCGAGGGGGTTTTGTATGCGATCACAATTATTATTTTCACAACTTGACTGATGAAGTGATTCAGAGCGGAAGAAAGCATCTTGCTGGCCAGTAGTACTCGGACTTGGCACTGGTGAGGGAACTGATTGCCCACAGTATATTCGAGGAAACACAGAACCATAATCTGTGCTTAGATTGTCAAACCTGACACCTCTCACTGGAATGGGAGCCGGAAAACCACTCTGCTGAGGGCACGAAAGGATGTATTCGGACTGCCTAGATTGAGTGCTTCCCGATGCAATCATACTTGTTGGAGTGCTTTGCACAGGAACAGAAGTGTCAGGATTACTATCATCAACAACATGCAAAGCCTCTTTATCAGGGTCGTTTCCATGTGCCATCCGCTGAATAGGAACATTAACTGACTGTGGCCGCAAAGGTTGCGAAGATTTGTTCACATACCTGCACATTTGGACTTCCAAACTGAGTTGAAGAAGACAATCCTACTAAAGAGAGAGCACCTAAATGTGCAAAGGAGAAGAACACGACAACAGAAAATGCACCACAGACCAGCTGCATCTTCAAATTTATTCCTCATAGCCAAAATTATAATGCACGACAAGTATCAGAGATTGAAAAGTAAACTCACCGTGAAAATGCTGAAGCATCAGAATGCTTAAGAGTTTGCCTCTCTTCAGTTTTTTGATTTCCGAAAGAACTAGGATCAGATCTTTTCAAGGAAAGATCCAGATGTGGTGAAAAGTCTGGCTGTCTCATGCCATAGTTGGATGGACAATCAACATAACAGGCATGTGAATTATTCTCAAATGCTCCAATTAAGTTAATCGCTTGTCTATATGAGTTCATTATTCCATCATTATCACCACACCCATCACTGACAGCATTTTCATCCCCCCTGTGAACTTCAGACCTGGCATCCTTGATCTGAGTCAATGCATGAGAACATTTGTGGGCATCCACCATAGCTGCTTTTCCAGAAAGAACGTGGAGAGTCAGGTGTTTTGTTAAATGATTGAATGCAACAAAACAAAAATGGAGAAGTTGCGAATAGCATACCATCAGCAGAATCCTCTTGCAAGACAAGTTCTTCCTGAGTTGATTTCACTTTCTCTTCAGGCATTGCTATCTTATTGTCATTCACAGAAGATTTGTCCCACCCAGGCCGAGAAAAATCTGGCACCTGTTCTATTTCTGTAATCTCAGCTTCTAAGTCTGGCTTTGTACAAGAACTCTACAGAGAAGGAATGCAAACACATAATTAACACATGGAACTTAAAAGCAAAGTGGATCTGACATATAATTAATACATGGAACTTTAAAACAAAGTGGATCTGCAGGTAAATATTAAAGATAAGAGGAACTCCAAATTGCATATACAATATCAGATTGCCAGTGAATTTTACGACGAAAATCAGATTGACTGCACAGGCGGTGCTTTTATTCCTCTTAGCAAAGAAGAGTGCTTCCTCGATGTGGGAGTGGATACTAACCTGAGCATCGCTTCCTTTCTCAATTAATTCCCTGTCTCTCTCGACACAAGCCATGTACCCACTCGAATGACAACTTGTAGCATTATTTTCAGCAGTCGCTTCAACCTTCTGCAACGCATTAGTCTCATCTTCTCGGCCACTTGCACTTGCGGTTGACTGCGGAAACAGGAAAGATATCGGGGTCTCAATAGAGCAAGCGATAATTTTGAAGTAAACATAAAAATGAGATGGAAAAATGCTAAGCCATTGTTAGTAATATATCTTAAATGACCTGCATATTTTACAAGCAAGTTAGGAGGCTTACGGTTTGTCTTCTCCACACGTGTTGCCACAAGTTCTTCAATTCATTTCTCCTAATAGGCTTGACAAGATAGTCGGCAGCACCTCTCAACATGCACTTGTACACCGTGCTGACAGCATCCTGTGTGGACATCACTGCAAAATCACAACGGAATAGCAAATAAGTCATTTTGGACCATGGCACCAGTAAAGAATATGAATCTGCTATGTATAGATATGTATGACGTACTTATGACTGGAATATTTTTGCATATATCATGCTCCATGATTAGAGTAAGAAGAGCATATCCAGATATTGACGGCAATTCCACTTCAGTCAATATGAGATCTATGCTGTGAGGTCTTCCCTTCAGCAACTCCCACGCCTTCAAACCATCAGGAACAGCTGCAACTGCTCAACAAAAGGATAAAGTCATTTCCATTACGAGGGCTGACATGTTAAAACGCATAGAGACAGAAGGAAATTCTAAACCTCAGTTCTAAAAACCTGTGCATAACTCGTAAGTATGAAAATACAGATGGAGATTGATTAATTAACCTCTTTCAGGGCGGACAGAACGAGTCTACATCAACAAGACATCCACAACTTAAAAGCAAATCACAACCTATTAATGCATGTCTTGGTTTGTGCAGGCAGTGAAAACCAATGTTAATCAGTAAGCACTATGAAACATGGCACAAGACAAACCATGTATTCCATATTTCAAACTAATTAGCCTCTTTTAGCAGTTATACACTGAAATACTTTCTACTTGACCTCTTCTTCTGAATGAGGAAGCAAGCAGCTCACATGTTGCATCAACAACAGACAACGTGTGATGATTCGTGACGACATTAAGATGAACACTTCAATCGAAACCCAACAAAGGCCTCCTTGCCTAGTAGAGAGCGAAAAATGATGTTCTATCCAAGGAAAAGGACACGCATAATGACAAACGACAGAAGATCTTGCGAAACCATTCTCCCAAAAGCAGCAAACTGAAGGAGATGGACACAGAGGTCGCGGTTTCCGATACTGTCATCGAGACACGACCCCATGACTTGTACGCCAATTTGCCTAAGCAGCCAACCACCAGGCACAAGAAGCACAGATCGTTCGAGCCTACAACAGCAACAACGCCACTCCTCAACCTCGACTCACTACAATTGGAAAACCTGCCGGACTAAAACTCCGAACATCGACCTTCTTCGTCACCATTCCACAATCAAAGCTTCCCACACAGTACAGGAGGACAGGAACAGACGAAGCAATCACCAAACAAGAGAAATCGCGAGCCGAGAGAGAGAGAGCCGAGACCGACCTCTGTAGCTGCATTTCCTGAGGAGCGCGGCGATGATCTGCCGCGTGGAGTCGTCGGCCTCGACCAGCAGCACCCGCAGCACCATCCTCGGCAAGAACCTCTCCCACTTCACCACTCCGCCCGGGCTCCCCGCCTGCTTCTCCGCCGCCGTCCCGCCGGCGCCGCCGACGACCTCGACCACCTCCTCCTCCCTCTCCTCCATGCCGTCGCTGCTGCTCACCACCACCTCCCCCATCTCCTTCACGTCGCGACACGGTGAAAGAACTGGAGGAGAAACGGAAACTGAGATCACCTTCCTTTCGTGTGTTGTTTTTTTTCTTTGCCTCGTTTTTCTTCTTTTATCTCTTTTTTCCTTGGCTGCTCAAAATATCTGCGAAATCTGGCGTCGATAGGACATTGGGGGGTGGGGATCGGACGGCGAGGACGCCCGGCCCACCGCTAACTGCCCAAGGGATCCGACGGCGAGAAATATCTCGCCCAAATGCGCGCGCGCAAAATATCTCGAGCACCCCTCGCGTGTGTGGCTGTGGCGTGCCACGTCACCGCTCTATCGGAGCCCGAGCCCTCCCCCCCCCCCCCGAGATCAAAAGGAGAAGAGTCATTGGTTTGTGTGGTTGGTAGGTGGCCAGTGACCTTGCCCCCACACAAAAGAAGGAAAAAAAAAATCGAAAATGGGAAATTGGAAAATTCCTCCTCCCGTGCTTTTTTTTTCTTTTTTTGTGAGGTCAAAAAGGCCGGGGGCGGGGTGGGGAGAGGACTTGTGGTGCTCGGGATATTTTTGGGAGGGGTTGGACACGTGGCGGGGCGTGGGGCCTCGGGAAATACTTGTTTAAGTGGAGATATTTTGGAGGGGGGGGGGGGGGGAGGTTGAGTGCTGAGGGGGAGGCACCGGATCTCATGGACGTCGTCGCGACACGTGGAGGATATTTAGGGGAGGCTCGATTTCCGTGGGCCCTTTTCGATTTTTTTTTTCGGGAGTCATCGGGTGGGGGGCGCTGCTTTATTATCTTTTCATTTCCCCCCCACCCCCCACCCCACATCGCGCGAGATTCTTCTTCGCGAAGCTCCACGTGTCGATCGCCGATTGGGGGGGGGTTCGACGTCGGGGCAATTTTTTTAAACATCTGCGGTACGAGATAGATGCCCGGACGAGACGTGCGATCCATCCGTTTTGGGTGAGTGCGTGGTCAATTTGGAGCCCACGGGTTTTTACTTGAAACCTTAGTATTGTTATCGTTTTAAAAAAAGTCGTGGTTGTTATCATTAAGGCTGTTCTTTCATGGCCTGATGCTTTTAGTTGAGGCCACATGTGTTTTATTCATTTCTTTTTGGCCAGATATTTTTGGTTCCCAATCGCTTGATTGATGGTGCGTGCGTGATTGATTGCCTTTGAGATCCTAGATTGGGTTCACTAGGGTACCCAAGTGGCCAGTTGGCAGTTTGCCCCCACCCCCATCTTGGAAAAAGACTATTAAGGATCGAAGAGATAATCGGTGCCACGCGGACGTTTTTGCCTCGGCGACTCCGTTTAATTTGCATCCACCCGAAAAGAACTCGACATTTGATTGACCCGACTTTTCAATCAAGATAATGTGCTCTTGGTCATGCTACTTTACCATACTGCCTATAATGTGAGCTTGGGAATTCTTGTGAACGTGTTTATTTTTTTTTCATCATCGCTATTTGTAAGCGCTCGATGATGGATGAGTAAATAAATTAGCATCTCGCTTGGAATTATTTCATTAGATCAAGACCCATGACGCATTAAGAATTTGCACGAATAATAGAGGATCTTACAAGAAATAATGTTTCGCATGCCGCACTGTCGTTGGTTTTGTCCACGGAGTTGCCCATGAAGCGAAGCTACATGACACCTTTACATGTGTCGCACGACGGAATATCTATTCTAGATATTCCTCGGTATGGACAAAAGCTTTGGGAGAATGGGAACCACACGGTGCCAACCGCCAGTGTGTAGAATACTATCCCCTCTTTCCTTTGTTAGCATGTGAGTGACTAGGAACTAGTAGGCGAATTACAAACGGGGCTTCCAGAAGATTGCTGCAATCTAGGAAGCATGGTTATCCTTTAACAAATTTCCTTATTTTTTTATTTTAAATCATATCTACTTGTCCCGGAGATATTCGCACCGACAAGATTTTTGGACACACGACAGTTTGGTTATTGATAATTTTTATTTTGCGGGGTTTACTCGAAGTACTCGGACGATGAATTGCGTCGTTGGTTAGCGTTTGGAGTGCTAATGTGGCTATTGTACCTTTTGTCTCGCCTCGCGGGTCTACCATCAGTGCAGTGCAATCTACGAACACACATGGACCGGATGTTGTATGGGTGATGTTGAATTGTGTTGCAATGGGGGCTAACCATACACATGGACTGAAAAGAGAGATGGTCTTCCTAATATCCGACAGAAGGAGTCGGGTAGGGCCGTCCGTGATCGAAATCAGTGCCTCAACGAGTCTCAACTACTCCTCCAACTCAGATTTTGTTGGTCTGTCCTGGGTGCATGGAAAGCTACCTCGGTCGGGAAGGAGATGGTTCTACAGAAGAGAACCGGGCGCTCGGAGATGGTTTCGAGATCAGTGTATGGCGGCCAGATCCATCATGGGTTCCCCCGTGCTTCAAAATCTCAGGAACGATGTGCGAATTCACACCGCCCCTCGAGTGAAAATCAGTTGATTGATTGGGAAGAAGGAAAGACTGACATGCTGTTCTTCTGCAGAGGCGACTTTGATGAGGAAACCCACCGAGGCAATCAAGCAAGATTCATCATGAACAAGACGAAATGCTTGGGCATGGTGATGGGGAAGGACGCATTGACACTTCCCACATCTATTGACTCTGCTTGAATGAGCAGCTTATCTATGTCTACAGTTCGAGCTCTTTCTGGATCATGCTGCTAATTATTATGAACTGTAATAAGTTTATCAAAGAAAAAAGAGAACTTTATGGTTGTTTTTGGTGACCCAGAGGGCAAAAAAGCCTGGATTTTGGTCTTTAATATTGATTAAACTTGTGCTTAGGGTTTTGTATATCCCTTAACCAGGATTTGTATAGAATAGTGTGAGTGTGACCCTCAACCTGTAAGGTCACACTCACCCTCAACTTGTTAACTGAGTTATCCAACAAGTTGCATAAATAAAAATGACATTTAGGATGTGACACAGTTCTCGCAATACTGATGATTTGTTCTTTCATCGGATCGATTGATTGTTAGCTTGTTTATTGGACTTCTAATGGGAAAACTCAAATTTGATAGTGACATTTTCTTGTACTAGAGGGTCAAATAGGTTCTAGATGCTCTTGCCCTGTTTCGGACTTGAGTTTTTTGCTGCCTATGACCTATTCCTAAGTTGTTGATTTGCATATAATTGAGCAAAACAATGTTGGAATTTCAAACTCTAGACATTAATTTGATAAATTCATAGGATCTTATGATCCTCGATTCGTTCCTTGAGGACCTCCGAACTATTTAAAGAATTAGACCCACGGATACTTTTGGATAAGATCCCTATCATTGACAGCGAAAAGCTCGCCGGCGCGAATAACAATTTGGCCAAAGGGTTCGAAATGATCGATCAGATTAAAGCGAAGGTCGACAAAGCTTGCGGATACTCACTGGTATACCGTCACAGCCCGTAACTCCGTTTTTGCGGTACGTCTAATTTTAATGCCATATATAATGCCTTCATTTGAGCAATACTACAGTGCAGACAAGTAAAAGAGAGAGTCTCCAGCTAACTGAACACACTATGCGTAGGCTCACATGCACATACATAATGTTGCAGATATCTAAGCAAAGCTCAATTCGAATTTAAAAGGGTTGACTTTCATATTTCAGCTTGGAGGGCCTTCATGGGCAGTACTACTTGGAAGGGGAGACTCCACCACGGCAAATAGGACAAGCGCCAACGCCAACGTTCCCGCACTGAACATGGACTTGCCTGAACTGATCAACACATTCCAAAAGCAAGGTCTCGACACTTGGGACTTGGTCGCACTAAGTGGTGCACATGCGATCGGGTTCGCGCAATGTTGTGTTTTCAGGGATCGCATATACAACAATACCAACATCGCCCCTGATTTCGCCAGAGCCTCCGATCTTTGCGCCCGCATATTGGACAGGTGAGTAACCTCGCCGGTTTGGATCCTTCGCCTGCTCAATTCGATACATTGTAATTCCATAATTTGTTAGCGCAGAAGGGGCTTCTTCACTTTGATCAAGCACTTTACGGTGATGGGTCAACGAATGAGCTGGTGAAAATTTATAGTGATGATGTGGAGGACTGTCGGGATGATTTTGTGAAGTCGATGGTCAAGATGGAAACATAAAGCCAATTAAATCATACGTTTCATTTCACATATTGCACATATATTGCCCGTATATAGCACGTATATTGCACGTGTATAACACGTATATTACACTTGCATTACTTAATTTCGGATATCATCCACTTTTTTTCCTTTTTTTTAGCAAAGCAAGTTAATTTTGGATAGTGTGCATCACACTTATTATTTCTCATCATTTTTATCTTATAATCATATACATTTGGAAAATAAATTCACTGGAAAAAGGGAAGAAAATACAGCATGAAATTTTTTTATTTTTATGTTTTCAACTTCTTATATATGGTTACGATTTACGCACGAACATTGTAATGATATAAGATTTTCTTTTTTGAATTTTGTCAGACCAAACAATGATGAGCGGGGTGGCGACATATATAAATGGGATCTGAAGATATCCGACGTGCATCTTGTGTTCCTGACAGGTATCCTCAATGTGTTCACATTCCTCAGGTTGGCGATGGCGAGACTTGTCGCAACCTACCCTTTTGAGGGCCATCCCAAGAATAGATTCAGAGGTAATTGTTCAACAAACATTCCAAATAGCACATCCCAAAAAGACAACTCAAATGCATCATTTTAGGTTCATCGGTCCATCAATCTTGAACGCTGTCTCTCCCAAGACCATACCTCGCATGACAAGTGATTATTTTTAAGTTATTTAACAACCTAAATATCATACTAGGAGTCGCCACTAGCCTTGTGGGAGGTTGGTTAGATACCCAATCAAGAAGTGGGAGGTTCCCTCATGACCAAATCCACAAGAAATCCTATGTTTTCACTTGTTCAATGCAAGTCATCAATTCCGACCATTAGATATAAAGTGCGTCATTAATCCTTTCAAGTAGCCTCAAAGTCACTAGTGTCCCAAGCTCCCCCTATTATTGAATGTGTAGCCTAAGCTATACAATTGATTCTCTTTGGATGTTTGGTGATCTTTCTAACTATACCGTTTTTATTAAAGATTTAAGTCAATCTTGCTTATTTAGTTGAATTGAACTATCTATTACAAGTTTGAGACCAGATAAGACATCATCTTTTGCCACCATCTTCATGAGCCTCGGCAGCCTCCTCCATGGACCGTCTCGCATGGCCATCGTCGATGGTGTCGGTTTCCAACATTCATTACATTTGTTCGCACAATGTGCACTCAAACAATCAACACATTTAGCAAAGTTCAAACAAATCAATCAAAGAGTGGCCTCAAGGACGGCCTTCGGAATTCATACATTTCGTTCATCCCAACCTCTTAATCGACTAAGACTAATTTGATTGACGATTAATAACGATTGGTCACCATTTGCATGCGCAAAATGATGATCAACGTCAATTAACAGCTAAAATCGGTTCTAAGAGATCTCATTCGGTTGCCCATCGAGTATACATCGTGCCTATCCATTCATCTAACAAAACACATGCATAAGCATCAAATTAAATATGCATTTAGGCCAAATTGCCTTATTTCTCAATCAATCAGACAAGGGGAAATGAACCATAAAAGGGTCACTTATTCAGTTAAATTTCAAGTTTGAACTGAATCTGTTTCAATTCAATTAACCAATTAAACAAAGTCCAATTGACATGATTCAAGTGTTTTTAGAAAGCTTGGGATGTGTATTTCAAAGTTCATTTAGATCATTTGACTCTGTTTTAAGTTTGAAAACCCGAACTAAGCAAATTGGTCATCGCAAGACTTACCCTTGTTGACCAGGCACATACATAAAGTTTCGAATATCTAAGCAAAGCTCAATTTGAATTTAAAAGGTTGACTTTCATATTTCAGCTTGGAGGGCCTTCATGGCAAGTACAACATTCCACCACGGCAAATAGGACGGCAGCCAACACTGACATTCCCGCACCAAACATAGACTTGCCTTAAGTGATTATCACGTTCCAAAAGCAAGGTCTCGACACTTGGGACTTGGTCGCACTAAGTGGTGCATACACGATCGCCAAGCTAATGCACCAAGAGCTCACGCAGATAGCAAGGGAGAGAAAAGAGAAAGAAAAACAGAGAGGGAAGAAGAAGAAGAAGAAGAAGAAGAAGAAGAAGAAGGAAATAAGAAGAGGGTTCTTGCCAATGCCTAACCAAGCCAATTCAATTACATAGCAACACCCGGTAAGTATTTGCGCCCCTCGTTTGTCCAATCGGAGTAGTTTTCGGAGTTAGGTCGTATATTCAAAGTTTCGTAAAATTCAAACCGTGAAATCCGATTTTTGAGTTGTCGAGCTATGGGATTTCATGGAATTGGTGGATAGCATTGTGGAGCCATGGGGTTTGACGGGATTCAATTTGAAGAAACAGTTTAGTTGGAGTGAAATTTTAGGATTTCACGTACAAGTTCCATGTTGTGTTTAGATTTGAATAATTTCTTTGAGGGAGCGATTTGTTGTCACAAGGGAGTTGTTTTGTTAGCGTTTCAGTTTAGTTTAGCCGTTTCGTAGTTGAGGTAGCGTTTTACACGATTTTGACGTCGTCTTTTATTTAATTGTTAGGATTATGAGATCGTCAGCTCCTGTAGCTACACGCTATTTGGTTTTTGAGCATTTTTAGGTGAGTGATGGTATTTCTTCTTTGAGTTTATAAACTCATATTTTGAAAATAAAAAGTATGATACATATTATGTGAAAAGTGTAATTTGGCTAAAGAGGAAAATTGATGTTTATGGCATATTTGATAAATAACTTTCGATCGAGTATTTACTACCCTATTTGTTATTTGAAATGTTTAACAAGTGTTTATGAAATTAATGGTATAAGGTCTTTTGGTGGATGAGTTGAGTTGCAAAAAATTATATGCTTTGTTTTGTAAATCGACTTGTGATATCCATTATGGATTTGGTTTTGAGGATTGCCGAGGATGTTTGATGCCGAAACGCGATAGAAAATTTGACTGAACAAGAAAATTCGACAGAAGAACAATTCGTCCTCCAAATATGATTATCAAATCAAAATATTCAAAGTCTGCCCAAAGGAAACCCTAAAACAAGCTTATATATCCCCAAACCTAACCCTACTAGGATTAGTAAACATCAAAACGCAAAATTACGAAACTGCCCTCTACTAAATTAACCCATAAAAAATACTAAAAAAATAGAAAAATCAATCTAAACAATCTCGAATCGCGAAAATCCATCGTTAGTCACAGCCAAAGGCGATGAGTATTGATCAGCACGCCGTTTCACTTCAGCCGACCAAATTTGAGCTCAATCTGATATCGTTGACTTCAAACCCGCCGATTCGTCTAGTCGCATAACGAGTCCGCCGGCCCCCCCTAGGTGCATCAATGTTGTTGTGGATTGGTGTTGAAGCTCGATGTCAGTGTGAGCCCATTGAGAGACTTGTAGATATGTATATCGATTAGGATATCTTTCTAGACCGAGCCATTGACTTATAATAGATGGAGACCTTGCTAAGAAGTGAATCTTGGTTGCCTTGTCATAAGGCGTTGTATCATGACCATATTTTGAGATTGAGCAATAGATTGTTCAATGATTGGACCATTGATATGTGATTCGAGATTAGTCGATCAAATAGACCTTTAGCATGTGATTTTGATGAGATTGATCAATAGACTTGACTATTGATGTTTATGATGATTTAAGTGAGTATTTTCTTAATTGCATAAAATTTGTTGAAATAAAATTGATATGTATATTAAAGAGTTAGATTATGAGTTTCTAGTATTGCTTTGTATATATATATGTGTGTGTGTGTGTGTGTGTGTAGTAGTTGCTTGATCTGCTTAGAAGAGATATGTATTACCCTCTGGATTATGGTTGCTCACCTCTCTCTTTCTCAAATCTTTTCAGATCCCTCAGTTAGCGGCCTAGAGCGAGAGCATTATCAACGGAGATTTTTGGGAGTTGGTTTTTTGGTTGTGTTTGAGGCTACATCCTTCGGGTGGAAGGACGACCGTGTCACTCCCACATTCTGGTAAGTTTCGAGAAGTGAGACTTTCTTGATAATACAATATCATGCTTCCGAGCAAAGGGTGAGGTTAGAATGAACACTTGTGAAAACATTCTTCAAAGTGGAGTCCTTTGCATGAAATGTTATCCATGAACTCATTTTTCTAAGTGACGTAAATGATATTAGAAAAACATTCTTCAAAGTGAAGACTTTTTATGAAATAAACAGAGTCAAGCAGGTAAGACGATATAAAACCCCGATAAATCAAGAATTAAGGATCCTATCGTCAACACCCCTCTCTCGGTGCCCCTATCTCTATTTATGTTGAGCTAGTTTGCAACTCGAGGCAATTGCCGAGCCGGCGATCGAAGCTTGAGGCTAAGCTCGCATCTACGTCAAGCCGCATGAGGTGCGGTTTGTGCTCACGAGGGCCACGACCATCCATGTGAGCTTCGTAGTAGAGCTAAGATGTCAGCGAGAGCTCTGCTCCAACGCTAGGCCAAGGCAGCCATTGCGGTCATGGCCATGGATAGGGGTGTAAACGGTTCGGTTCGGTTCGATTTTCTTGAAAAACCTAACCAAACCGATCCATAAAGGGTGCCCCTTGAACCGAACCGAAACTCGCTCGAACCAACTTGGAACCAAACCGAAAATATGATTTGATTCAGATTAGTTTTCCGTTTCTTCTTCTTTTTTCTTTTTCTTTTTTGCTTTTTTTTCATGGCTTGGTTTTCTATTTTTTCTTCTTTTTTTTCTTTTTATTCCAATAAAAATATTTTAGTCATTTACGCTATTCAACTATTTATAATTTCGATTACATATTGCTGAAAATTAAATAATACTTTTTAATATTTATGACATTTATTTCCTAGATTTGAATCTTTAATGTCAAAATGTGAGAGAATCATCGATCTTACAAATTAAAATAAGTTTTGTAAATATATTACAAATTAAAAACTCATTATTTAAAATTGAAAAACGAAAAAAAATCACATATTTAAACTAGTTTCTGACCAAAAAAAACTAGGACATTTGATATCATTAATATAATTTGTGTTAGAAGACTCTTCCAAATGAATAAATTCAATATGTCATTCCGAACAAGATTAAACTTAAATAATTCATTTTAATATTTAAAGACATTTACTTCATAGATTTTGAATTTTAATGCCGTGGGATATTTGTTTTTTTTCTGATGGGCCTAGTGAATTTCGACTTTAATCGTCATCGCATATGTACCACGCCATTTTGTATACTAAATAAAGAAACTAATACTCTAATATTAAATTCTCATCCATTCACAAAATCCGCACCTCTCTAAAATATGCCTTTAGACCATAAATGACACTATAAACTGTATGATCCATGCAAAGTATAGATGGGTATCCTAAACCTTTGAAGTAAGTCACATTCTAATAACAAACAAAATAACAAACCAACAACCCCTCACCCGATTATAGAACCATCACTTCATGCCCAAGCCGACGACTTTCACAACGTAAAAGCCAATCTTACTCTCGACCACTTTCGACAATGTCGAACCACGTATCAAAATCCATGCTTTCTATATCGCTCAACTCAATCGCCGACCTAGATAGTTGAACATGGGTATCTCTCTCCTGGACATTTTCTCAAACACCTTCCGAGTGAGCATACATGTTGCATAGAAAGAACCGGTAAAATATGCACTTCTCAGGCCTGGCAAAAATCACAACCTAGACAACACCTGTGGATGAACTCAGCCTCTTATGTAAAATATGCACTTCACTGGAGTGGGTGAAAACAAGAAGTGCCATTTTAATGTAATAGAACCAAGATAAAAGGAAGTTCTTGCAAGAAAAATTCATGCATTTGATTACATTAATTCTAATGTCAGAAATTAATAAGACTCAGCTCTGCAAAAAGCTTCTGCTTTATGATGTCTCCTCTCAGTCCTGCAGATACAGGGTTAGTTGATGAGAGCCTTTCTTCATTTTTTGGTGAATACTACAAGATATACAATAGTAATTAACGTAAGAACTCACACTTATAAGATGAATACTGAGGCCTAATGTCAATCAAATAGAAGTTTAACCAAGATACTATTTAGATTTTTCCCAGCAGAACACAATCAAAATCGGCTAACCTAAAGGAACCAAAAAGTCCCTATTGCGTTTGTCCCATCCGTCAACTTTCACAAGCACAGACAGTTCCAAGTTTGTAAAAACCAAACAGTGCTCAAATCTCTGTTACGCTCACTTGTCTGTCTCAAGGCTTTCAACAAGTCTCCTAATAGTGCCTGTTTAAGTTTCTTTCCAGCGGCCGAGATATATGAACCATTGGGTAACTGAACAGAGATATCCAGGTCCAGTTGTCTAGTGAAAAGATTAGACACAAATGACCCAAATGGTTCCACAGTTGCACCCGTTAAAATCACAAGATAAATTGCATGTCACTGAAGAATCTCTTGGCATGTGTTATCTGATGAGGTATCGCTAGGATTATTCCTCTTCTAATTTTCTTTCAAAGGTTGACGGCCATTCACTCAGCTATGATATGAAATCAAGTCAATATAGTGACATGCTATTGAGCCTTCCCCTTTTTAAAAATAATCAGATAATGGACTAGCTACAAAAAAGAATACACAATCTCTAGTACTCGCTTTCTTTACACATCAAGGAGATGACTACTTCTCTTTTTGTTCGTCAATCATCAAGGGAAACCAATATCGAGTTTAGGTCCGCAGTCACAGTTGACAACTCTACATTAAATTCACAATAAAAATGAGAATTAAAGTATCTATTGCAATATTAAAGGACATAAAATATTCCACGATAATTTTTTCTCACCTGACTCAAAATTTTTGAGTTCTTCTAAGTCCTCCTCAATCGAAAGTGAAAGTGGTGTGAATCGTAGCCAATCTTGAGCACATATAAGAGCCTCCACCATGCTTTTCGTATAATCTCAATAGAATGTCTCGGGATTTGACAAAAATTCAAGATTTTTTTTTGCGACTTCCAATCACCATCTACAAAATGAGCAGTGAGACACATGTAAACTCATATTTTGACAAGAAGTCCACGTGTCCATTGTGAGACAAACCCTTGGAGATGTATCGAAAAAATAATTTTTCAATTTGCATCTTTCGTCCAAGTATAACTTATAACAGTCCTCCCTCATGAATTGCCAAAATGCCTCATTTTCCACAAACTTAAAGGGTAATTCACCAATGATGAACATCGCTGCTAAGTCTTTTTTACTAGTTTCTTGGTCAAATTTCCATGGACCAAATGAACTAGAACTACCAACCCCAACAAGTTGACCTGGGACACTTTTTTGCCTTTTCTCAACGTTCGCATATGGATATTCCTTACATCTACCTAAATGATTACGCATCGCACTAGTCCCTTGAGAGGTAGAACAACTAATAAGAGCCCCGCAATATAAACATTCAGCTTTGTCTGGATTTTCTATCCTTTTATAGTATTCCCACGCAGTAGATCTCGTCCTCTTTCTATTTGTGCCACTAGATTCACTCATTGAAGTAGACATTTACCGATCTATGATAATTAAAACCTGAAATTATTATAATTCAAGTGGCTGTGTCAAGCTAACAAATTTTGTATCATAAGCAAATACTTAATCCAAATAGTAGCATAATAGAAGGGGTAGCCATTAAAGCACCGGGGCAGAAGTTACTAAATAGGTATGATAAATGAAAGCAAAGCAAGTTCAACAGAAACAACAAACACAAGGATAAAGTCATGATGAGAAAAGAGAAATACCAAACGAACAGGATGAATTATGAAAGTGACGGAATTACGTGCAAAAGCAGACTGCACATGCAAGAACGCCTCTATTAAGCAAGTTTGATGGAATTCAATTCTCCAAGCACACAACTAAGCCATACAACAATACAAAAAATTGTGAAAAAGTATAAATGTCCACACATATATGATTAAAACCCCTTCTGAGAATGACAATATCAGAAGAATATTCACTCGCAGAGAAGCAAGAAGTGGGCTTCACTGCACATTCATCCGGGCCTATGAGAACTCCAAGCAAAGATTTGCCAAAACGAGTTACTTCCAAATATGCCCACGCTAACTTATCAAAAAACTGATGTATTGGAAGACACGGCGTCTTCTCACAGTGGAGACGATATTAGCTCAAACTCGTCTTTCACAAATTTAAAAAGGACAACCCAAAACAAACCTCGAGGGTAATTAGCAAAAAGTCGCAAAACTCATCTTCCGAGGCCAAGGCAGCCATTGCGGTCACGGCCATGGATGGCCACGCGAAAAGAAGAACTAGGAAAAAATTGAGGAAAGATGAGGAGGGAGGGAGGGAGATAAAAAAAAAATTGTGGATCGACTCATTTAGATGAGGTAAGATAGAGCGAGAATTATCTGCAAAATTGTGTGTGTATATAATAATACTAATAATAGAACTATTGATACAAAAGCACCACCTGACGAGCTCTATTTTTTTCTCTATGATAGTTACACATATGATCCTTAAATTTTGACCAATATGCAATATATTCTCTGAACTTTAACTTGTTCAATGTGATTCCTGAACTTTAGCCTAATGTGAAATATCGTTCATGAACTCTTAATTTATTCAATGTGATCCTTGAACTTTTGATAAATTTTCAATTAGTCCTTAGACTATATAAAAATATCAAATGTTATCATTTTATTAATTCAACTTTAGACTATATCGAACAAATTAAAAGTTCGAGAATGACATAACAAAGCGGGTTAAAGTTCAAGTATCACGTTGAATAAAGGATCACTTATGTCATTTTCTCCTCTCTCTCTCTCTTTTTTGGGTGAAAATAAATAAATCGGGAGGAAGAAAAGGATGATTGGAACACGGGGGACACGATCCGGATCAGGTGTGGGCGGGGGCCGTCGCCTTGGGCCCACGCCGGACACGGGGGAAACGGCGGTGGGGCCCACGAGTCACTCTCCCAGCCGGGGATCGAGCGCGGGCGGGACCATTTCGGTCGTCGTGCACCGCTGGCGCCAGAGCCGCCCGACCCGACCCGACCCGATCCTCGTCCCCGCGCCATCGGATATTTTTCTCTCTCTTGTCCGGATGACCCGCCACGTCTGAATTCCGACACCCAGGAATTATCCAAAACCGAAAAATTCCAACTTTTTCAAAACTTGAATATTCAAGAATCCCCTCCTCCTCCTCCTCCGCTTCCTGCTCGAACCCAAGATTTTCTCTCGCTTTCCGAGCGTTTCCTTAGGCATCCCTGCGCTGCCAGACCTGACCAAGTATCTGCTGTGATCCGCTCCCGGGAGCTCCCGACATGGCCACCCTCTTCGCGTCGTCCCTGCACACGGCCTTGCGCGGCCACCCACCGTCGCCGGCGTCCCCGTCGTCGGCGTCGGCAGCGTCTTCTCGTGTCTCCCACCTCGGCTCGCCGATCTTGTCGGCGGCGGGGACCCGTGCCCCGGGCCTGTCGTCGAGCCGATCGTCCTTCTTCACCAGCCGCTTCGGGAGCGTTGTCGGTAGTTACAGCGCGAGAGTGGCGAGGAGCGAATGCCGCGGGCCGCTGGTCGTGTGCATGTCCTGGGACGGACCCCTCTCTTCCGTCAAATTGATCATTCAAGGCAAAAATCTGGAGGTGATTGATTCTCTTTGCTTCTCTTTCTTTCTTTTTTTTTCAAATTTCTATTGTGGGTATTTAGTCCCGGGTCTTTTAGTCTTGGGCATTTGGCAATGGACGAGAGTGGTCCAATCGAAGTGTGGGTGGGTGAGGAATTTGAGAAGGGATGGTGCGAGGGGGGTGAAACGTATCTGCCTCGAGCAATCGCATGAGTTACAGTTTGGAGTTTCTTTATATTTGCAGACACACAGGCCATGATTCTTCCTATATCTTTCCCTTATTCATGGAATGGTGTGGATGATAGAATAATGTGGATCTTTCCTATTGCTGGGTGCAGATGAACAGTGCAGTGAAGTCTTATGTTGAGGAGAAAGTTGGAAAGGCTGTACAGAAGCATAGCCATCTCGTGCGCGAGGTCGATGTCAGGCTATCGATTCGAGGCGGAGAGTTTGGAAAAGGCCCCAAAGTTCGGAGATGTGAGGTAGCTACGACTGAATCTGGGGTTCGACTTCTTTGAAATTGTTGTTCTTTGAAATTGTTGATTGGCTTTCTGATTCTCTGCTAGTTTTCAGGTTACATTGTTCACCAAGAAGCATGGCGTGGTTCGAGCCGAGGAAGATGCGGAGTCGATTT
Organism: Syzygium oleosum; assembly: GCF_021117445.2. Classification (NCBI taxonomy): domain Eukaryota; kingdom Viridiplantae; phylum Streptophyta; class Magnoliopsida; order Myrtales; family Myrtaceae; genus Syzygium; species Syzygium oleosum. Next base: position 750,853 of record NW_026607512.1, read on the forward strand.
ATGGAAGTATTGATTTGGTGTCGTCGATTATACAAAGGAAGTTAAGGAAGATCAAGGAGAAGGAGTCTGATCATGGTAGGCACATGAAGGGATTTGATAGACTGAAAGTAAGAGAACCGGTGGCTGTGCCGCCGGTTGTGGAAGATGATGTAGAGGATGTTCCTCAACGAGAGGATGAGGACTTTGATGAGGTTATAACTGTTTGTTTACACTTGTCATCCGTTCTTGAATGTCTGGTTCTATCAGTTTGTGCTCCATTCACTTCTCTATTGTTTCTGCACTTGGTAGCCACGAATCATATGCCAGTGCCTGTTTGATAGTGAGGTAATTATTTCTAGTATTGGGTTAAAACTAATGTAATGAGGCTTGTTGCTGGCATTCTTCTATGCACTTTGTCCCACGCATGTGTGAGTAAATATTAGATAACTATCATGGGAAGTCAAATCAATGAGACAAGCAGTTTATTAGATAAAACAATAGGTAGTCACTTATTTTCCAAATTAGATTTGTGCTTTCAACTTTGGGTATTAGGTGAATGTGGTGCATTGCATCAGTGATGTGAGGCTCAATTCATGGCCTGGATTGGTGAAATTGTGAAGCTGTCTGCTCAGACTGTCAAGTGTCATTCACTTTGAAATCTGTAGTATCACAAGGCTGCTCTTCCTTCTATAAAAACATCAATTTTCATCAATATATTGCTCAATGTTTCTCTAGTCCACCCACAAGGTATCTCTGTATACATGATCTGCACAAAATGAACTAACTTGTTTAGTCAAACCCCTAGAGATAAGTTTTTCTGTTCATGTCATGGCAATAAATATGATTACCACTTGTCAATACATTGGCTCTTTTGTTCTTTGCGTGCTCACATTCATAGCAGACTTTGCTTGCTTATATGTCTTTTTATTGAAGCACCAAAAAAGCACTGTGGGAACCTGTATTTTGACTCTACTGTTCCTAGTTTTCCATAATAGCAATTATATTCAGATACTTCTCAGTTGATTATCCTACTTGTAAGTTGTGGTTGAGCTATAAACTGTAGATTGTTGTATTTAAGTCTAGGTGACACTGCTGAGCTTCGTTCTCTTTTGACACGTCCTGGTGGTCATTAATTGGCTCTTGCAATGTAAAAGAACAACTTGTATTTAGCCTCCCGGTATGTCGCGGCAGTTTTCATGAGTCGGGCTGATACTACGACTAGTAGTTCTGCTTGATATTTCCCACCATTGTTAGTCTGACTGGTTACTATCTCACTGAATCGCTGCAATTGCAAGAACCCTTCGTTTATATTTACTTATGACATGCTCATGCCCTCTTTCTGCAAGTCACACTCACAGTCAACTTATTTCTCAGATTGTCAGGACCAAGTACTTTGAAATGCCACCTTTAACGGTAGCTGAAGCAATTGAGCAACTGGAAAATGTTGATCACGACTTCTATGGGTTCCGGAATGAAGAAACCGGTATGATGGTCGCTTTGCTTTGTTGCTTTCTTCTCATAGCTATCTTTCCTCAGATCTCAACTAATTCTATGCCTTCACTGCAGGTGAGATCAACATTTTGTACAAGAGAAAAGCTGGGGGATATGGTCTGATAGTACCGCAAGGAAATGGTAAAGCACAGAAATTGGAGCCTGTGGTCATGGAACCAGCCAAAGAGCCGTCCTTTGCTGAGTGAGAGAGGCGAGGTGAAGCAAGGGGATGATCCTTTCCATGTGATAACATAAGATTTTCAAGGCCTTTTGCATCATTGGCATAATCATCCTGGCAGGAGATCATTGAAAGGCCAAGCATTGCCAGAATGACCTCATACTGAAAAGACTAAATTACAACTGATTAAGCATCATAGTCGACCAAAAAACAAAAAACAAAAAACAAAAAAAGCGTCATAGAGCTACTTATGGAAAACCAACCTTTTGAAGCAGAGCCCACTTTGCGGTGTTGTAATCATCATCTGACCTGTATGCAAGGTATATATGCCCATTTGCTTTCATTTCCTGGGGTCTTCAGCGAGTTTCTGCTATTACAGAACATTTCTCATCTTGTGTTTCTCTTTTTGTTATGAATTATATGATGTTAATTTGTCCGATCGACGACTTGCATGATTGACGGGCATTCTAACTAGGTGAAAATGAAAACTACGATAGCTTACCAAGATCTATGCAATTGTTATTTAGACTTTTAAGTTTTTGTAATGACAGTGATTGTCATGTAACTGTCTGATAAGTGGAAGATTATCAGTATCCATCCCTGATGGAACTCACGATATAAGGCTTAGCCTTCAGTGAGTATAGTAGTTGAGTACGAGAGGGGTGCTTCGTGGATCAATTTGAAACATCTTGCAGCAAAACCATCTGTTAGGCCATTCACAGCAAGTCAATGTCACCATCTGTTAGGCCATTCACATTGAATTATTAGAGAAAGGATTTTCATTTCATTAAGTTCTCCCACCCTGTTTACATAAAAAATTAATCGAGTCATTATAGTTGGCATGACATGGATTAATGTATATGACTTGAGATTAGGTAAGGTGGCTATTGGCGGGATACTGACTACAGGAGTCCTGCTCGATGGCCATTCTGATCACTAGAGTTTTTGTCAATGGTCATACTTATGAATGGCCATGATCAGTTAACGATATACGATAGCGACCGGTTGATGATTGTCATAATATAGCTGACCAAAATTAGGTGAGAAATCATCCGAGAATTAACCGTTTTGTGAGCAAAGTGGGTGCGAGATTCAAGCATAATGGTATTCGAATTAGAAACTGCTTGTAGATAAGGCGATGAAGCACGATAGATCGTGATCAGGAGGCGAATTTGAAGTAATAACAACCTGTCAAGACGCGACTTTGAAGCAGTAACAGTAAGATGTCGTGACAACGTGAATATATATATGGAGCCGAAAGTTTTAGAGATGGTGAAGGCACGATTGAAACAGTTGAAGAACTGCTTACGAGCAGTTACGCTAAAAACTAGTATCGGTGCATCGTAACATCCCGCAAACAAAAACAAAGTTGTCATCTTTGAAGCAAAATCTGTTATCTTTTAATTCCTGTATCGTTACTATATTTTCTAGTGAGATCTCTCGCACAAGATCGCCACTAAACCTAAACTTCTGTTAACGAAAACCGAGACCAATTCTGGCGAGACAAGCCCTTATCGGAAAGCTCAAAGTCTTGTAATTTGATAACTAGCGTAGGCAGTGGATCGTCATCATCATTCGATATCGTGATTCATGAATCTTCATTAACGCGTCCGTGTTGTTTCTAATCGTGTGGCTAATGAGATCGCAGTTCAGCAGGAACTCGGTCGTAAGTCCAGAGAGAAAAAAAAACGTAGTACACGCTATGGAACACGCGATGGGAGTCAAAACTTTGATCGAGCTTCATATTTCGTGATTTACCCAGAAGTGTATTCATTCATATACAAAAAGAATCGTGGCGGGAAAAAGAATACGAATTTCAGGCTACCACCCATGTCGTGGGGGGGTTCGATCAATAAGGAAGGATCGTCTCGAAGCAGTGGACTCCGTCCAGCTCCGGCGCGAACCTCGGCGCCCGCTTCTTCTGCTGCGGCTGCGGCTGCGGCTGCTTCGTCGCCGGTGGCAGCGGTTTGCCGCCCGCGACGCTCTTCGCCTTCTCGGCCGCGGCGGGTGCCGGCGAATCCGCGGGCGGCGGCTGAGCCTTGGCGGGAGAGAAAGAGAAGGCGACCTTCTGGCCGCGCGACTCGGCGCAGAGAGCGTCGAAGGAGCTGAAGATGGACATCATCTTTGTCTGGATCACGAAGAAGTCGGAGAAACTCGATGCGAGAGATTTGCTTGGAGGGACGGACGGACTTTCGAGGGTAGTTTTGGTGGAGCTTTTCTTGGGGTTCGAGCTGAGGGAGAATTCGAGAGAGGGGGGTATTTAAGGATGGCGAGACGGAAAAGTGGAAGAAGAAGGACCTGGAACGAGCGTGGACGGGGAGCTGAATCTTGTCCATGGGAAAGCTCGAGGAAGGTAGGTGGGGGTGGCGGTGGCGGTGGGAGTCGTGGGACGACGATCTGTTCAACGCCTCGGCTCGACACGTGGGCCGATCTTTGACCATTCACTGGCGGTCGGGCCTGGGGACGGCGACGACGTGGGACGCGTCGAAGCGAGGTTCGGTCGGGCGTTGAACGGGTCGTGGTCGACGGCGACGAGGAGGGGGACTCCCCCGTTCGGTTTGACGTGGACGAGAAAGAGGCGTGTGGGGCGCGTGCCGGGTCGACCGACCGGAGAGCGGTCGAAGCTTCCATGGATGGACACGTTGATTTTTACGAGCGGTGATGTGCGTTTTGATGACACGATGCTGCGGTGTTTGGAGCTTATCCAGACCGGGGGGCTTCCGAAACCCGCCAGGTCAACGGGTCAACTTCCGTCTTCCCCAAGGCAAGCACGCGAGGAGGACGAGCAAGAGTCTGCAGTCAAACGGTCCGTCGCCTTTGACCAGCTCCACTCGGTTTCTCATCTTTGGCGAAAAGGCCGAGAACAGGACATGATTTGGGCCGCATTCGGCGCAGCATTTCAAAGGGGAAAATTACCAAAAAAGCCCTAAACTTTTTGTAACTGTCTCAATTCAGTCCTAAATCTTTTTTTTTTTGCAATTTCAATCCTAAACATTTTGCAATTGTGCCAATTCAGTCCATCCGGCCACTTTTGGCCGATCAGTACTGACGTGGACGCCGGCCGATGTTGGACGTCCGGCCGACGCTGACGTGGTAATTTTTTAATATATTTTTATTTTTTCCGAATTTTTTTCACTTTTTTTCTCTCTTTCTTTTTTTTTTTTCATATATTTTTCCCTGATCGCCGGTCCGGCGATCGGCCAGAGGTTGAGGCTGGTGAGGTGGAACTCGCCGGAGGCTGGCCCTCACCGTCGCCGAGCGAGGTTGAGCCTCGCCATGGCCGGGCGAGCTCGACCTCGCCCAGCGACGACGAGGTCTTGCCAGATTTGGGCGGTCTCACTGTCAGTGGCAAGGTCGAGCTCGCCCGGCCATGGCGAGGCTCGACCTCACCCAGCGACGGCAAGGGTGGATTTGGCGAGACCTCACCCAGCGATGGCGAGGTATCGCCAGATCTAGGCAACCTCGCCTAGCAACAGCAAGGTCTCGCCAGATCTAGGCAGCTTCACCGTCACCGGGTGAGCTCGCTTGGCCATGGCGAGGCTCGACCTCACCGGTCTCAGCCTCTGGCCGGTCGCCGATGAAGATAGGCAAAAAAAAAAAAGTCAAAAAATAAATAAATAATTCAAAAAAAATAATAAAAAATGGCCACACCAGCGTCAGCCAACGTTCGCGTCAGCACCGGCCAACCAAAAGTGGCCAGATGGACTGAATTGAAACAATTGCAAAAGGTTTAGGACTGAATTGACAAAAAAAAAGGTTTAAGATTGAATTAACATAATTACAATAGATTTAGGACTTTTTTGGTAATTTTCCCTATCATTCGTCATCATATCATCATGCTCGAATAAAGAAGAGTTGAAAAGAATGAGAACAAAAAGATGCCCTACCCTAGCTTGGCGTGTCTTATACACAAAAGAAAAATGGTGAAAATCATTAGAAAAAAGGTCTTAAACCTATTACACATTGGTTAATTCAGTTGTAAAATTTTCAATTTCGTCAATCTAGTCTTAAATCTTTTGACGATTTGCCAATATAGTCCTTAAACTGCCAACATGACTGACATTGGCGTGGAAGATATTTGCAATTAAAAGAAATTCATAATTTTTTTAAATAATTACAAAAATTGTCTAAGTCAAAGAGTTCTAATCAAAATTGGCTGTAATTACTATATTGGCAAGTTGTCAAGAGATTTAGAACTAAATTGACAAATCGTCAAAAGATTTGCATTATATTGACAAAATCGAAAAGTTTAAAATTAAATTGGTCTCCGTACAACAGATTTTGGACCTTTTGGACAATTGTTCGAAAGAAAATAAATGGTACCAACAAATATGATGCTTTACACAAGCAAAAGACAATGCAACCACATAAATAATTTTAGGGAAAATGACACAAACAATCCCTGAACTTTGACTCAATGTGCAATTTGATCCCTGAACTTTTAATTTGTTTAATATAGTCCCTGAACTTTAATCCAATTTCAATATGGTCCATGAACTTTCAATTTGTTCAATGTGATCCCTGAACTTTTGGTACATGTTCAATATAGTCCCCGAGCTTTATAAAAATGTTCAATGTAGTCCTTCCATTAATTCAAGTTCAGGGACTATATTGTACATTTTCATATAGTTTAGGGACTAAATTGAACATATACTAAAAGTTCATAGACCACATTAAACATTGGGTTAAAATTCAGGGACCACATTGAATATTACGCTAAAGTTTACGGACTATATTGAACAAATTAAAAGTTCAATTATCAAATTGCATATTGAGCCAAGATTCAGGGACTGTTTGTGTCATTGTCCGGTAAGTTTATGTTGTCTTTTCAATCGAAGTTGCTCGGGGAAACGCAAAAAATGTAAAACGGCCTTGTGGTTTTTCTAAAATATTTGACTGGAATTGAGATATTTTAGCATACCCCACGAGGGGGAACAAATGTCGACGGTTAACAATGGAAAGCATGTTGAAACTGGCTGCAGTTGCACGGCTCGGATTGGGCCACAGTCATTGGTGTGTCCAACATCGAACAAGAAAAATAAATTAAATATCTGGATTTTTTCCTTTTTCGGTCAACAAGAAAATAATAATAATAATAATAATAATAATAATAATAAGGAATTGCCGCATATTCGCTTGGGCTAACGTGGGCCCCGCTTCCAATGGCGCCTCCTCACGGCCTCAAATCGGAGCTAGAGATCGTCAAGGACTTGGGAGGGACGTCCCGGCCACTATTCTTCCGCCACGTGGGACTCGCGGGCCCCGGGGACCGGTTCCGCTACAAATGAGCGGCCGTTCTTCCATGCTTGGAGCTCACACGCACTCTCAGTTCGCTCGCAAGTGGAAGCTTTCGGCTCTCTGAAGTCTGAAGCGAGCGAGGTGTTGTGCTGCAGTGAACCCACAGCACACTGCTCTCCAGGTGAGTGAAGAAGAAGAAGCCTTGTGATATGGTTTGGACCTTTTCTCGTGTAGTGTTTCCTGGCTTGTGTTGCTACTCTGTGCGGTTTGATTCGTGTTTCTCTCACCGTTGCTGTCATGGAGGATTCAGCTTACTATCATTTTTCATGTAGTGCATCAGAGCATATCTTTCTTCCGATTCTCTGCAATGTTTTGCGTAGATTATGGTATCTATCTTCTTCTTCTTTTTGTCTAAAATTTGTGAGGTAGAACTCAGCTTCTTATCTGTTTATTCTGTAACGATCTGGGTCCCACTCGCAAGCTATTATCTACTTTGGACACCTTCCTAGGTGATGTGGGACAGGAAACATGCCCCCTTGCCATCCTAAAAGCCTACCGGAAGCCACTCCTTGTCCAGGCCTTTTGGCCCCGGCGATCACTTCCCGCCCTTGTCGGACCGGGTCGTTACAGATTCCGAGAGGGGATGCTTGACCGATGTGCGATGTTTTCTATTCATGTGCGCCGTGATTATGTATGATTACCGAATACTTATGCAGCGCTCGGTGGCTTTTAGGTTGGTTACGTCGCTGTCTAAATACATAAATGATGTTAAGTTTGATCAAATTTAAAAAAGCGTCTTCGATTTTCTCCTCTTTCTGCTTGTTTGTTGCAATTTCCGTAGAAAAGTTTGCCGACTCGACCATGTCTAAGCATACGCTTTCGGTTGACTGAATAACCAATGGACGCCTGTCGCGAGGGCGTCTCCAGACTCGATTTCCTTTACCTTAAGTAGGAGTCGGTTGAGTTTGTTTTGCAATTCAGATTAGTCAACCAAGTTAAGAAGATGGGTCGAACTATGCCGCCTGAGTTTCGCCATTTAGGATTGTGGTTCACATTTTATAGACATGTTCATGTGGACGCCCGGTTAGCATAAACAATCGACAAAGAACGTCTATTTAAGAAGAGGTTGGTAGGGGCAAGCTGATGAAGGCTATACAGAAGTATTTAAATTCAGTAGATGCGTCTATTTTGACAAGATTTATAAGTCGGGTCATAACAGAAATAACTACCAAGCGCACCCTGCTTCTATTTATTGACCTGCATAGTATCCCGTGATTCGATGGAGAAACCAGTGTCGGAGATGCCCCAGTCCATCTATTATTCATTTGCATGATGGTTCTGTGTTAAAATTATTATATTTGTTCATGAGTGATGGTGCAAGTTCATGGTTGATTTCAATATATTGTACATGTAGATAGTAAGTTGCAGCTGGTTAGTAAGAATATGAGCAGATTTCACGTTATGTAGGACCGAGTGTGCTCAATTGGTGCGACTTTGGCTCCACTGTGGCGTTTAAACCATTTCAAATGCAATGCTGTTGATTCTGAGAATTGATAAACATGCTGGCGCTTTCTTTGATCAGAAATAAGTCAAATAGCCGTGATAGAGCTGTAAAAATGTACTCCGGGAATCAGTATTTCGGCAACTGGCTTGGCTATGAAATATGTGTATGGTTTTGATTATGGCTGTTTTGCATTAATCGTTCACATCATCAAATTATGTGTACCCTTCCAGGCGATCGTGTGCAGCATCTCTCCCCTAATGGCGTCTGTGAGTGCTGCTCGATTCGTCTCTGGGAGTTCTTACCTTGGCTCTGCGGGAGCAACTGGGTCAGATTCCAAAACAGTATTGACCCACAATGACCTGAAAAACCAACCAATGACACACTGTGGCTTGAGGTCCTTGAACAAATTGGATAAGCTGCAGATTAGGACTAACGTAAGGGCAGCTAGCAGACAATCAAGAAGAAAGGCATTAAAGACTGAGGTTGCGAGCCCCTCAGGAGTTATTAAATGTGGAACTGGGATGAATTTAATTTTTGTAGGTGCAGAAGTTGGTCCGTGGAGCAAAACTGGTGGACTTGGTGATGTTCTTGGAGGACTTCCGCCAGCTATGGCCGTGAGCATGTCTTACAGCATAATTCTGTTTCTGTCTATTGACAAACTCTCTCTCTTTTGGCTCCTGTTCAGAAGTTCAAATGATTACGGTTATAAGCCGATGTTCTATGCTTCTTCTCCAGGCAATTGGTCATCGAGTCATGACTGTATGCCCTCGCTACGATCAGTATAAAGATGCTTGGGATACAGAGGTGCCGGCCAAGGTAAAGTTTTCGGATGGCTCATACTTGTATTGTGCTCACATTCCATGGAATATGTTTCGGAGGTTGCTTTTCATTCTGCAGATTAAAGTCGGTGATAGAATGGAAACCGTTCGCTTCTACCACTGCTATAAAAGAGGAGTTGATCGTGTCTTTGTAGATCACCCCATGTTCCTCGAAAAAGTAAGTTTCATAGACTGTCTATTGTGGTATTGACTATTGAAATTGAATCGGTAATAATCTCTTTAGCTGAACCCATCTTCATGGTTTGACTCATAAGGTATGGGGGAAAACTGGATCCAAGATTTATGGTCCCCAGGCTGGAAAGGACTATGTCGATAACCAACTTAGATTCAGCTTGCTATGCCAGGTCAGTTCTTTTAGCTGTTCATGGATGTTTGTCATCTTTACCATTTCATTTGGAAAAACATTCATATTCAATCAAACAGAAGGAGAGTCAATCGTGCACTTTACCTGTGCTAAGACCACTACCACTGTCATAGTTACCATTATAATGCTTTGACACTAACATGGACTGCCCATGATCATCAGGCAGCTCTGGAAGCACCTCGAGTTTTAAACTTGAACCTCAGCAAGTACTTCTCAGGACCATATGGTGCGGCACCATTCCTTTTCTTTTCTTTATTTTTCTTTTTTGCTAAGTAAAAAGAAAAGGATGAGTGAAAACTTTAAATTATTTCATTTGATTCTTCATGATTAAATGCATGACAAATTCACAAAACTGTGCAGGGGAGGATGTTGTTTTTATCGCTAATGATTGGCACACTGCTCTTGTCCCCTGCTACTTAAAATCAATGTACAAGCCTAGAGGAATCTACAAAAATGCAAAGGTATATATTTGCTGTTTAGTGTAGTTGCCAGTTCTCATTCTAGTCTCGAGAGCTTGGCGAGCTAAGTCTCTTCGTGACAATGGTTTTAGGTTGCTTTCTGTATCCACAACATCGCATACCAGGGCAGATTCGCATATGCAGACTTCTCATTGTTGAACCTTCCGGACCGGTTCAGGGCATCCTTCGATTTCATTGACGGGTATGACTACTTTCGCTTTTTCTTCAACCTTCCATCAAGTATATATCGAACCTGCGTCTGATCTGATAGCCTTTTGGTTTCCGAAGCTACGACAAGCCCGTGAAGGGCAGGAAGATTAATTGGATGAAGGCTGGAATACTAGAATCGGACAGGGTTGTAACAGTGAGTCCATACTATGCAGAGGAACTCGTCTCTGGCATAGAAAAAGGTGTAGAATTGGATAATATCTGCAGAATGACCGGCGTCACTGGTATTGTCAATGGCATGGATGTCCAAGAGTGGAATCCATTGTCGGACAAGTACATTGACGTCAAATACGACGCTACAAATGTAAGATCCTCAGCGCCAGTACTTTCTCCACTCCATGTCCGAAATACTTGAATTGGCATGCCGGTGAATACGAATCCGCATTACTCAACATCTTCAATAATTCTCAGGTGATGCAAGCGAAGCCCCTACTGAAGGAAGCACTGCAAGCTCATGTTGGATTGCCAATTGATAGAAATATCCCTGTAATAGGCTTCATTGGCCGGCTTGAAGAGCAGAAAGGTTCCGATATTCTCGCGCAAGCAATTCCTCAGTTCATCGGCGAAGATGTCCAGATAATTGTCCTAGTAAGGATGGAAAAAGATAGAGATGAATGGTTTTCAAGTGTTGCTTCCGCTACTGCAATTTCAGAACTAGGTCGCTCTGCGCACTGCTTGCCTACTTATTAACAATTTAAATTACTGATGTTCAGGGCACTGGGAAGAAACACATGGAGAAACAACTTGCAGAGCTCGAGATCAAGTACCCTAACAACGCCAGGGGAGTCGCGAAATTCAGTGTTCCCCTTGCTCATATGATCACAGCTGGTGCCGACTTTATGTTGGTACCAAGTAGATTTGAGCCATGCGGTCTCATTCAGCTGCACGCCATGAGATATGGAACGGTATGCACGCTCACTTTTTCTGAACTTCTAGACGATAGCTCAATCTGCATTTGGCCATGAAGCTTATGTCACCCACGAACATGCGATTCCCTCCATCTTTTCAGAACCTGAGAATTTCTCGCGGTTGTCACTAAGCATATCCCTCTCATTAGACACGAGTCTGAGACTCAACCATGGATGTAGGTACCAATCGTGGCATCCACCGGTGGCCTTGTCAACACGGTAGTAGAAGGTTATACCGGATTCCAAATGGGCGCCTTCAATGTTGAGGTGATTTTACGTCCCTTTCAATTTATCATCCCACAAGAGAGAGTTGATGAACTCGTGCCGCGTAACAAGCTGCATGTTTTCTACCTTTCAGTGCGAAACTGTTGATCGTGCCGCGTAACAAGCTGCATGTTTTCTACCTTTCAGTGCGAAACTGTTGATCCTGCTGATGTAGCAGCGATAGCAAAGACCGTCAAAAGGGCACTAGCAACTTACGGCACCCCTGCTTTGAAGGAGATGATTGGAAACTGCATGGCTCAAGATCTCTCCTGGAAGGTCAGAAAGATTGTTACGCTGTCATATTTACTTCGCGGCCGGCATCGTGTGACGTTGATCATTGTTATAGAATCACGTTTGACTATTAAGCAAAAACAGAAAGAACTGCATAGGGAAATCAGCACATTCAAGAACTACCGTTCCCATCTATTAAGCTGTCTTCGTCTAGAATCAATGCATATGCTATCATTTTCTCAAGCTTCTTCTCTGAGAGCTGCCTCTTTGCTGTGACAGGGACCGGCAAAGAACTGGGAGAAACTGCTGTTGAGTCTCGAGGTCGCGAGCAGCGAACCTGGAGTCGACGGGGAGGAGATTGCTCCTCTGGCGAAAGAGAATGTGGCCACTCCTTAAGCTTGGTCAGCTTCCAATACCTGCTATTCAGTATGTTCCAATGAACTAACCAACTACCCTAACGGCTGACTACAAGAAACAAAACAGTTTCCCTCATCAAAAAGAAAAAAAAAAACCCTAATGGCGATCTTACATAAAAGCCCTCTTTTGTCCCTTATTCTTTTGGTGCAAATATAAAAGCTTATCATTGACTGTTACTGCATAACGTCACAATGTCAAGCTTGCTGTTGCCGACCAGCACTCAAAGAAGGTGATGGATGTTGCCCTATCGAATGTCGAAATTAGCTATGTTCAGAGGGCAATGAGAATGGAAGGGCCTAGACAAATCTATGTTCAATCTGTCATGTGTTACATAGAACGTTTCTCTGAAGTAGTTATATGTCGCATTGAAGGTATGCGACTGTGGAGAGAATTGTACTTGTGACACAAATGATAGCAATGTACCCCATTTGCCACAGCGGAAAAATGACCTTCGACTGTTTATGATCTACAAGAGCAATTCTCGAATGCCGCATTTACTTGCTAGCCACGATGGTCATTCACCGCAACAAGCGATTTTTCATTTTGAGCAAGTAAATGTGCACCTCTCTATAGCTACTAATATTCCGTGTGTATCAAGAATTTTCATGAGAAAGAAACTCCGAACGTTTCAAGCGTGATAAGGTTCGATATCAAATGATCAGCAATAGACATGATTCTGTTTTCAAGCCAACTGAATCGTACAAAAAAACCGGTTGAAGCTAAATGTCGACATTATACCAAACAAAAATTGAGGATGAAACATTCCGAGAGATCCTAATCTGAAGGAACCAAACAAAAAATCCAGACGAATCAGAATGAGAGTACTTGTTTTCCTTAATCAAACAAGCTGAAGCCCATGTCGTCGTCACTCTCCTCCTTTGGTTCTTCCTGCGGTCAATTCAAGAACGAAAAGGAGCAACTCAGACAAATGATCAAGTCATGGAGACATCAATTAGACCAGGCAAAATTACAAATCTTAGAATTTCCGACTAATTCTAGCTATGGTGTTCATATAGCACAAGAACTCAAACAACATCCCTGCAGATTTCTCATGCAGATTTTTTTCAGAAGAATTGATGTCGCGATTGCATATTTAGCTTTCTTCATTTCCAATTCAATCCTCTAAACTCTATACAATGACGAAAGAGAAACTTTAAACATATCATTGCACAGTTCACAGAGAAAAGCACTACTTTGTATTCCGAGGTTCCCCATAGATGACGGAAACTGAAAGTGCGGAATGCAAACTTCCATACAATCTACAGATACCATCTACAGATATGATCGTCGCTTCCTCATATCAAGATCACTGCATAAGGCTTTTGAGATGTCTTTCTGTCGAGTTTTACAATCCTCCGACAACAATACTGAGGGCTTAAGAATCCAATTGCTAAGTAGCTAAACACCAACTCAGTCGAACATCGCCGTCATAACGAAATTTCCTAGTTCTTGCAATGTTCCGTAATGATCGCGTTTTGCACTAACATTGCAAAAACAGAAGCCTTTGGTGATGTTCTAGATTCAGATCAAGAGGAAGAAAACAAAGCCTCAAAAATTTGACTAAACTAATTTCCATTTTCCAACACAGAATCAATCAGATGCAGAAAGACCTCTACAATTCAACCGCAATCAAGACTCATGGCTGTCTATAGACAAAGTAACGAAAGAGGAGGAAACTCTACCTTCTTCTCCTCGACAGCGGGAGCCGCGGCAGCCGCTCCGGCGGCGCCGCCAGCGGGTGCGGCCACGGCGACGGGGGCGGCGCCGCCGCCGCCGCCGGAACCGACGTTCGTGATGAGATCCCCGACGCTCCTCTTCTCCGCCAGCTTCGCGAAGAGGCTCGGCCAGTACGACTCCACGGAGACGTTGGCCGCTTTCACCAGCGAGGCGATCTTCTCCGCCTGTTCCGTTTCATTCGACGTTTCAGCGACGACAACCAAGAGAAGGAAGACACGATCATTTGCCTCCGATTATATAGAAAGAGAGAGGAAGAGAGAGAGAGAGAGAGAGAGTTACGGTGATGGAGATTCCATCGTCGTGGAGGATCAAGGTGGCGTAGGTGCAAGCGAGCTCGCCGGCGGACATCTTCGCGGCGGTGGAGAAGACCTTCGACTTCGAAACGTGCTTGAGATGGAGAGAGAGAGAGAGAGCTGGTGGAAGCGAGAGTGCCGTCACGGAGCTCTGGAGACGAAGATGGGACGTACTTATGTTGCATCGGGACGGCTAGGGTTTGCATTGTCACGTGGACGCGGCACGTGACTTGCGTGCTGGGCCGAAATGAACGCCGACGGTTGTTGGGCTGGCCCATGGATTTTGGGGCCAGTTGTGAAAAAAAAGACGTTTCAGCGATTTTGATCGGAGAAAGATGTAACCAAGTCGGATTATTGCCAGGATTTTTGTAACTGATTTCGATTCTTTAGAAAGACGATAGTTTAAATCAAGACCGATTAGCTTCTTTTTTTTTTTTGGTCGAAACCGATTAGCTTGAGAGTACGGAAAAATTCAAATTTTAACTAAATTTTTTTTTTCATTATTATTAAATCCACTGCCAATATAAATAATGATGGTAGATGAGACGTGTCCTTAAAGATGGTCATGTAACTGCGTATCCTCCGTCCAAAGATATATGAAAAATGACTTGTACATCATCGGTTAACTTGATAAAAATCATTTTCGTTTCATTTTTTGTAAAAGTGACATGGATACCGAACTTCAATTAACCATCACCGTAAATTCCGAACAATAAAGATTACCTAATTCTCTGGTTTGTATAAAAGATCATGAGAATTAGAGGCAGCCAAAACCAAACACGTTCACACGTCTTAGGAACATAGGACCGTGCTGATCTCAACAACTAAGCATGAAATTGTTGGGAATGGGCATGGCCCCCTGGACACATTCTTTCCTCAATTCTCAATGAGTTGGTCTCTCTCTCTCCTACTACCTCCGATTCGGTCTCGGTTGCAATAGATGGTCGTCGGTCGCGCACAATGGCGGCGAGCAGCGGAGTACCCTCCCCATGTCGTGACCGCAGCTTCTCCTACTTTTGATCCCGGCTAGGGATAATGTGCAGGCGGCTTATATGACAGTAGAGGCATCAAAGCTTAAGGTTTCAAGTCGAAGCGCCTTACAATAGGAGATGTTCCGGGTCATCAAGTGGATGGTTGTTTCTCGTGGGTGGAGCCTTCGAGGTGACCATTTCAACCCTTTCACCGGCACAAGAGTCTCTCTCTCTCCCCTGATGTTAGAGGAAGTAGTAGACGACAATGGCGCGGAGGATGAAGATCCTTATCATTATTACCACATCAAGAAGCTGCTTTGTCTTGTGAGACTTACTTCCTCTCCGAAATGGGCACGAGGTCGTGGTAATGTCTCCAAATGAATACGAGGTCGTGGTGGTGTACGGCGGGATCTACAGGATAGCACTTCTGATCCTGGAGATGGTAATTGGAGGTGCCTCCGGGATCATCCTAGGATAAGAGTATTCAACGACGTAATATTCTGCAAAGGCCTCTTTCATATTGTGGATTCCTATAGGGGGGGCATGGCCAATATTGTTGCTATAGTGAACATTCCTGGGGCAATTTGCTGTTGGTTTATAGATTTTTGCACGTTCGGAACAACGAGGAACAGCTGAAGACTTGTGGGTTTAGGGTGTACAGACTAGAAAATCAAGTGCTCACACCCTAAATGGCACGAAATTACGGGGATGAACAAAGGTTGTCAGTTCTTGGGACATCATCCTTCCATGGCAAGCCGGAGTGACGAATTTCCTGGCTGTCATCCTAGTACACCAACGGCACGATCAAGGAATCAATCTTACGCATCGGCAACCTCAAGTTTAAATCTCACTATGAGCCGGATAGATTTCAATAAACGCATGCCAGCTGCAATCTGATCGTTCCACCTCTAATGAGACTGCTCCAACCAGTTTTTAGGTTAGGAAATGTTAAAACGCAAGAGAACCAGTTTTGCTGCTCGTTTATCTTGGCCATAATCGATGATACGATGCTCATTTCTCTGTTTCGAATACGTAGTTCTGTATATACTTCATCAGATTTGGTAAACATTATTGAAGGTATCTAATTGGAAGAATCGTGGCTCTATCCAGCAGTCTGTTTTCTGACCCCCCCAAAAAGAAAGCAGTCTGTTTATGGAACCTCCCGCTAAAATACGATGTGCTCCGGGTGCAAAAGCTGCTTCAAGGTAGATGGTACCCAGAGTGAAAGCTCTTGCATTATGATGGTAGGGACCAATCAAGTTGAAAAGTGCCTTAAAGATATCCTTGTGAATCCATCAAACATCACTAGAAGACCAAGTTCCGATTCCCCCGCATAGCTAACATGGAATGGACCATGATGATAAGGACAAGCATAGTTCTAAGAACACTGGCTTTGAGGTTTGACATCGGCATTAATTCAAAACCAGGATGTGCTTTCCCTTGGACTTGATCTGAGCCGAGCCGTCATCATCTCCAACAGTACCACTACCATAGCATCTTCAAAGATCTCGATAGCAAGCTACATGATATTCAGACGACGCATTGAAAAATCCAACACTAAAGTACCGTCACAAAACAGTATCAGGCATTCTCGAGTACCTAAAGTTCTTGGACTAACGCATCATAATCCCAACAAAGATGGTTCCCAAAGTTCCCTAACTCACTCACTTTCTTCATTACAGCAATGAGCACCGGGATTTCTGCTACAAGGAATCAGCCACTACCTGATCTCACCTGAAAAGAAAAGAAGATATCTTCAGAGATGCACACGAATCACCAACCAAGAAAAAACCAACTATTACTGTTTAACATAAAAATGTTAATATCAGTATTTCATTGATTTAAAGATAAAAGTTTGTCCTCCATAGGAACTTGGATTTTATATCCATCCCATGTGCATATTGATGGCTTAATAGACTCAACAATTTCAAACGCACAATCATAGGGACAGGAGTGTTGAGTATACACTTTAATAAGAGAACCTTCCTATCAGTATCTATACTCAAATAGGACCCCCCAGATACGTAAAAGGTGAGCAATTCGTCTACAGAAGTTGTAAGACATTTGCATGAAATTACCAATTACTCCTGGATGAGGACATCCCTCATTTCCTTCCTCTCAAGGTAACACAGGAGGACCTGTCATCTCGTATATCATTGCTATTCTAGTTTTGAACTTCCGAAACAGAACCCTAAGACTCAATTGATCAGCTCTAAGTGAATTTGCCGAGCATAACATGCATAGTAGTACACGGGGGGAAAACAACTCACCTGGCGGGGAGATGCTGACCTTGATCTGGACCTTGGTCTATGTGTTTTGGCAAAGGAAAAATGACCGATACTATAAGACACGGAAGACAGCACAAAGAAGCAAATCAAGATAAAAACACAAAGCTACATACCTGGAAGACTTGACTGGAGATGCTGATCTAGATCTAGATGGCGATTTTGATGCAGATCGACCCGGTGATTTACTAGAGAAAGAAAAAAGGCATATTAGCTCACCCATGAGAGAGAGAGAGAGGAGAAGAGGGGGGGGTGGGGGGGGGGGAGAACCTTCGTTCCCTTCTGTCGCTTCTGCTTCTACTGCGGCTTCTGCTGCGAGATCTAGAAGGACTGTTTTCATGTTTTTTCACCTAGCCAAGTGACCAAAAGACGCAAATCAGAAGAAGACAAACAAAGCGACTTAAACTCCATCTTCTTAAATGTTCAACCTCTACTTTAAAAACTCAGTTCTCCTACCAAGATTAATTAGTCTAAAATATCAAATATATAAACCAAATCATTAAATAACTCACCCGTATATAAGATCTCGCCCAGGGATTTCTGAATTCAGTGTCATCAAGTTTCCGAATCTGAACAAGTAGAAGGATTTTACACAAAATAAGGAAAAAGAGTGAAAAAAATAGGAGCCGTAGAAGATAATTCCAGCAAGTTAAGCGCTCCTTTTCATAAACTTACAGCATACTTCATATCGTCATAGTTGGTGTAATCAACAATGCCATAAGTCCCTGATTGCACATCTCATATATTAGCACTTCTAAATGAAAAATAACTTAAGATAAGCATTTCCATAATCACAAATTTAGTGCATGGTGCAGACTCTAATCATCTCTATCATGCTCTAAGCAGTATGACAGATTATTTATAACCAAGAGCCTGGACCAGATCTAGCGGTTCATCAGAGCAAAGGTTTTCCCAATGAAAATGGGTCTCCACACAGAAATGACATCAGAAGTTGGGCAGAAGCGTACAAAGTAAATCAAAAACTTCATTTTCCATGATATATCTACCAAAGTACAGTGTTCTCTCATTATGTATAAGTATCATAAAACCCACAAATATACATTCATGAGCCTATATGCATCTCAGACCCTCAAATGTAAAAGATTAAAGTGGAGGGAAGCAGAAGGAATTATTCAAACACTGAAATCAATATTTTGTATAAGGCCACACTCTATTACCAACATAAAAAAGAAAGTTTTCACAAGATGACCAGCTCAGCTCATTAAAACATGAGCATCTGCAGCCCTTGCTTCAAGTCAGCCTCAGCCATGTTTAGATCTATGCCAAGAAGGAAGAGTACTGCTTCAATAAGCATACTTGGAAGTTTCACACAGTCTCCGCATGTATTTTCAAGAAATTTATTTAGCACAAGCAATCAAAAATTCACATAATTTCTGGGCACTTTAAGATTGATTCTCAGAGTATGACCAAAACAAGAAAACAATTGGCAAAGTAAATCCATTTGTCTAACATTGGCGATGATGTCTGTACATTATAGGGAACCCATCCGCTGTATGACATGAAGATGCCACTTTAAATTTTTGAAGGCAAGGCAATCCTAAAGAATTCAAATCAGCTAAAAATTTCATATTGACAGATGCAGATGTTATTTTAATTTTCATTCCCTCGACATTGGGGCGATGAAGTGGTCGATGCTTGTGCTCAATGACTCAAATAAAATATCCGCAGCTTCACTTGAGAAAGATAGAAACTCTAACAAACTGCTAAAAACCCTTGCTGATCATTCATCAACAAGACAGCCTTTGTCAACTAAAAGTAGCACACGATAATTATTTCCATTTCAATCAAAATAAAGGGAAATGATAGAAGAAAATCGTGCTAGTGCAATGCATATTAAAATTTGATAGCAAACCTTCACTATCACGCGCAACGTCCGCAAAGCAAACGTCACCAGCTTTCCGCATATGATCCTGCAATTGATGTAAACATTCAAGCGGAAAGAAAACAATGCTAGATTCAAAGCTTTTTACGCATATGAAAAAGCTTCTCACCTTCAAATCTTGCCAGGATGCAGAAGAAGGAAGCCCTCGAACAATGACTGCGTTTAAATTTAACAAAAAGTTAAGTTCATTCACATAAACTCAAACCACAGTTCTCCTATTACATCTATAATTGTATTTGGAAGAGTCATAAATTGAGTACCTCGGTATTCCGAATGGCGTGAGATACCAAAGCGCCCCCCACCACCTCCACCTCCACCTCCACCTCCACCACCTCCACCTCCACCTCCACCTCCACCTCCACCACCACCACCACCACCACCACCACCACCACCACCACCACCACCATAGCTACCACGACGATCACTTGAAGATGGTTGTCCTCTACCACCATGAGCAAGTTCAACCTGCATCAAGGACTGGTCAAAAGCCAAAGGAAAAAAAGGAAGAGCTGTAGAACACAACAAAGGGGAAAACATTCAACTCACCCGTAGACGACAGCCATCAAAATTGTATCCATCACGACCCCTAATTGCATCTTCGGCATCTCGAGAGGTCTCAAACTGTTCATAAATGATACACATTCGCCAAGTAGATCACTATGACTGTAAGCATTACCAATACCATAATATAGTTTAGTAGAATGAAGGCTATTGGGAGGTACCTCCACAAAACAATAACACGGAGGACGAGGCGGAATCTTCAGCTCAATATCCAATATCCTTCCATACTGCAGATGGCAAAAGAACTCAAATAAGCTGGCTAATCCAGTCATAGCTCAGTAAAATCTGAGAATGAGTCATTTAAGAAAAGAGCCCACTCATAGGAACCTCAACCCAACAGCTATATTATAGCAACCACAGAATGCAACCTATATAGACATATGGCAACATAAAATCCACAGCAACCTTAAGTAGACAATGTATTAGGGAATCAAGACACTCAAGTGCTTCACAGCTGACTATCCAAATTTTATAAGCATCACATAGAACTGGTGGAAATTGAGAAGATAAACTCAGATTGATCCACCGTTCACAGCCCTAGGTAACAAGAAGCAATTTATATGCAAGAAATTCAATCATATTGATATAATGAAGCTGGATGGGTAAAACAACACCTTACAGTTCAGACACCTGTCACAGCCACCTATTCCAGAATATCTGATAGCTAATTTGACAAGGCAAATATGGCAGGATAACATCTATAGGAGGAAGAAACTTTGAACTAGACCTTGTAAAACAGATCTTCGACTTCCCATTCCCTTATATCAGATGGCAGGTTGCCAACGTAGATTGTGCGAGAAAAGCGGCTACTCATTTCTATCTCAAAAGTTATTCACTGCAACAGGGCAAGGAACAGGTTAGTGAAGCTTGAAAACTAAATTGTTCTTACTCAATTCGCCGACATATAACCCAGCTGCCATGATCAGTCAACCACCGCTGTCAAGAGTAACGAAAATAAAGAAAGACCAAAACTATGAAGCAAACCAAGAGAGCAATCCCGCGGTGAGCCATGCTCCACAAGCTCCACTGCTCATTTGCTCCAAGATGCTCCAAAGCTATATTAAATTCGAAAACAAATTTGATCTCCAGATCCCCTCCAGAAAATTCGCAGATGTATAGATCTTCTGGGAGTGACCAAGGTCTCCAGTTATTTAAAAAAATACCCATTACTCCTCCCTGATTCTCCCACTCCCTCTCTAAATCCCTACGAATGACTGCAAAGCTCATATTTGTCCAAGCACTCGTCATCTATCATAAACAAAGGATCCGTGTCATGAGATCAGGTAAGATTGAGAAACATCAATTCATTCACCTTACTCATCTCTCTTTAAGATCGTCGGAGTTTAACAAGCCTGCTAAACATGTATTCTGTCTAATGAAAACGTAGATTTGATTAAACACCAAAAGGCCACCGTAGAAAAAAAGTATGTAATGAGCCAGACATGTCTTGTTAGCGAGTCACTAGTTGATTATGCCTTACTCGCCAGAAGGCAATGGATCAGCAAAACCCGCCTTGTAGTGATTGTCCTGATGGACATATATTCCTATTGGTTGGTAACGTCAAACTGAGTGTAGCATGACATAGTTCAAAGGGCAGAATGAAAGTGAGTGCTCAATCAAACCCCAGTTGTCTCCAATATGTAAATAAGACTGAATGTATAAGTTTGGAAAAATCATACACAAGCCCTCCCAAGCACAAAAAAATACTTCCATCACATCAATTTTCAGGGATAATGCACTTTATTCAACAGCGGCCAGTAAAATATTTCCCAAATTGCAGTTACCTCTAAAAGAACTTGCACCCTGTCACATAACTCTCTCTCCAATTAATTTGCACAATAAAAAGATAACCATATTATCAGTAAATAATACTGGGAACTCAGCAGTCCTTACCATCCTTCATTCTCAACAAAATAGAGTCACGTAGACGAAAGTGAAAATCGACAGCAAATGATCATACTCTCATTAGAAGATAGGTAAAGTTATGGCCCCAACATTCCCTTGCAAGCTAAATCTCGCCCCACACACTCGCAGTTTGACAGATATGTGTCGCACCTCTCACATTTTAAACTTGCACAGGCACCCCCCGCCAATCACACCAACACATCCATATTTGTTCGAAAAGATGACACGACACTCGCCACACTCAAATATAAAAAAAACGCCCCATGTCCTCCGCACACAGTTCGCTCGATCGTGCTAAAGAACAAGTGATGACCATCAGAACCGCCCCTCTATCAGAAATCCCCACTGCGGCATCGCATTTCCAAACCCAATTCCCGAGCCGAAATGGATATATTACACCGCATTCCCACACAGTCGCGACCGAACCTAGGGACACCGTACCAAAGCCCCCTAAAACGGTGAACTCGGCAACGCAAACCACCCCCCCCGCCCCGTCCGATCGTTCCTCGTCAGCAAAACCAAATCACACGACACACCAAAAGCTAAAGACACGCAGCGTAAATTCCAGATGCTTAAAAGACGCACTCGATCCTTCCGTCACCAAATCTCGAGGAAACAACTCTACCGTCTGCGCACGCGAAAAGACAAATGCCGTACCCGAGTTCGACGGCGCTGGGGATGCTCCCTCCGGAGAGCGAGCGCGAGAGGAGAGGCGGGCCGGAGCTCCGAGCGAGGTCAACGGAGGGAAGAGCAGGCGAGCGCTAGGGTTTCGCTTCTGCTGGCCGGCGTTGGGAGTCTGTGGACGCTCGCGCTGGTTTTCTTGCGGTTTTTCGGCTTTTACTTCGGGGATCCGAGCCGGGGGACGGGCGGTCGACGGGTCGGGCGCGTTTCGGTCTCGGCCCGATCCAGCCCAATGGGCCGATTCACGGATCGGGCGGCGCTGCCGGCCCACAAGAGAAGGCCCAGGCCCAATGGGAACCGGGGATTCGTCAAAGCCGCCACCGGGTAATGGATGAGAATGAGAGAATTTGTTCCTATGTTATCTTTGACCTTATCATCATGTGGG
Source organism: Syzygium oleosum (assembly GCF_021117445.2). Lineage (NCBI taxonomy): Eukaryota > Viridiplantae > Streptophyta > Magnoliopsida > Myrtales > Myrtaceae > Syzygium > Syzygium oleosum. The sequence goes on from NW_026607512.1 coordinate 773,673, forward strand.
GGGATGAGCATTTCCAAAAAATCTGATCAGGATTCAGGGCTGTAGCAAGTGACACGTGGCGGCGGATGAGGCCGTCTATCCACCACGCCAGTCATGGACGCCGCCGCACGGCATTCTCCCCCACGCTTCACCCCCCGTGCCACGTCAGCGGCATGTCCGCCTAATATTCCAGAACTCTCCATTCTCTCGTATCCATCCCCCCACCCCCTTCCCTCGGTTCATATGAATTGCCAAAATTCAATTGAAAAACAATAAATTTTGACAAGAAGTTCTTAAATTCGATATTAATTTTATTCGTCGACGACACACAAGTAGCCGTCTTTTTTCACGCAATTAAAGAACTCTAACATAGCTATTTAGGGCACGTGTTCGTTTGCGCGTATTTAAAATGTCATCTACATTCCGATAAATTGTGAACAAATTATAGATTGATCTGCATTTTACCGTTTATCCCTTGTTAAAGGTGCGGTCATATTGGATTAAATAAAACCATAAAAAAGTACATCAATAGTAAGGATTTTAATTGAGCTCAAACAGAAAAGTCAAATTAAATGAGTCGAGTAATCCCGAGATTTTTAAAAGAAAATTCAAGAAGCCATTACTAGCGAATTGCCTTTGTGGACACAACCAAGGCAATTCAACAATAATGTAAGACAACTCTTCGATTCTTCTTTTGGTCACAGAGCCAGACAACTCTTTGGTTAAACACGCATGGTAACATGTAAGCTTCTCTGCATTATGCGGATTTGAATGAAAACACTATCGGTCGAAGCTGAAACTCCTACTGTCGCAGTACATGCCCGCTATAAAGAAGTGTCGGGTGTTAATTTCATGTGTAGTTCATCTCGTGTAAAAAAGCGCGACGAATGTTTCAATCCATGCAAAAATGTATCGCGAAAAGACAATAATTATATTCGGACCGCGAATCGCTTCTCGATGTACTCCTCCAATGAATCAGTCCAAAACTGGAAAAATCAGCAAGAATGGCCACATCGTGAGGATAGATCTATGCGTATTGCATTGGCCAAAATCATGGGTTGGGCACTCGACGGGGAAAATGGGTTTTTCGAATGAGACTTTTCATCCCCTCTCTCTCTCTCTCTCTCTCTCTCTCTCTACCCCCGCGTCGCGCACGCAACAACACCGGGAGGCGTCCCATGAAGCGCGAGAAGACGGTCCAAACGGCCAAGCGTACAACGTAAACGGACGATCCGAAGACGGACGAGCTCCCCCCTACGACTCTCTCTCTCTCTCTCTCTAAAACCCACTTCCATTCTCTCTCTATCCCTCGCACGGGGTCATCACTGAGACAACGACTCGAGTATAAAAGGCAGAGGGGTGGGTGCTTCTCCTTCGCCTTTCGCACCTGCTCCCTCCCTTCCATCCGCCCCCGGCGACGACGACGATCATCTTGGGCGCTTCTCCGTTTGCCCGGTTTCTTGTTGGGTTTCGGGGGGGAGACGCGATCTGGTTGGCGGTGGGTCTTTCGTTTCTTGTGTTCTTGGGCGGCTTCTGGGTCAATGCGAATTAGATAAGGCAGGTAATTTGTGCTCTTCCCACCCCCCCCCCCCCCCCCCAACGTGCTTCGCTGCTTATCTTAAATCATTTTTGGGATTTCCTTCCTTATGTGTATCGTTCGATCCCGATAAGGGGTCTTTCTTTTGGGGCAGAAGAGAGGAAAAGGAAGGAGCTTTTTGGGAGAAGAAGGAAGAATAAAAGGTGGGTCTTTGATCATGGCGGTCGCTGAGAATGCTGGGGTCAAGATCGGCGCGTCGGGTCAGAATCTGGACGCTGCTGCCCTGTCGTCTGACGGGAGCGCTTCGAGCGATTCCGGGAAATCGGAGCCCAGGAGCGATGCCGCGACCCGGCTCGATCGGCCCGGCAACGGCAACGGCGACGATGTGAGCAGCAGAGTCATGGTCGCCAGGGGCAGTAGAAATGGTCAAATGGGTCTGGTGAGGGACGGGCTTCGCCGGAACGGAAGTAATTTCAGGTCGAGTGGAGTGAACGACGTGAGGGAGCTGGTGGATATGTTGTCGAAGCTGAATCCCATGGCTGAGGAATTCGTGCCTCCTTCAGGACCTTCACTGGGTCAGACCTTTGCTTATTTAGCTAATGGCGGCTTTGGCTATCCCCAGAATTTTGTGTTGCAGATTGATGGGGTCGATGGCAATGGACATACCGGGAGACGGGTATTGACGCTAGCCGCACTTTCATTTTTAGAAATCTTCCGTAATGTTATCTGATGGTTAGTTCAGAAGGTTGAGAAAAGTGAGAGCATTGAATGATGCGATCTTCATTTCGTTTACCCTGAATTAGTAAAGGAATGTCGCCGGTGTTGGACTATTGTCAGTTTTGGAACGAATAGTTTAACATTCAGTGAAGGCTGTGGTTTTTTTATGTGTAGTTCTTAATCTAATTTTCATTTCTATTGTCTGCTGACTCCTGAGCACATTACTTACCTTAGTTTTCTGTTTTTTGTTATCCAGAGGAAGAGTAACAATAGCCAGGGTAAGCGGCGAATAAATAGTAGAACTAGTATGGCGCAGCGTCATGAGGTAATTAGAAGAACCGTGTATGTGACTGACATTGATCAACAGGTAAGCATTTGGTTTATGCCATATGGCTCTACTAGATTGTTATTGTACATTGATGGAAATGTGATCTGTTGCTCGTAATGTTTTATTCTTTCCCTCTTACCGGAACCTGTCTCTGGGTTTGAATGTGTCTGTAATTTATTCTGAAATAGGTAACTGAAGAGCAACTTGCAGCTCTTTTCAATAGCTTTGGGCAGGTAAGCAGAATTTCATTGATTCGGTGTACTGGTTTGACGCATTTCGGTGCTGTTTCATTAGAGCTTCTCTTTTCTGCTGAAGGTTGTTGACTGTCGTGTATGTGGCGATCCAAGCTCTTGTCTCCGGTTTGCTTTTGTTGAGTTTACTGATGAAGGTATATGGTTGAACATACTTATAGTTATAGTGCCATGGCAAACTTTTCACATTCACTTTGACACAATCATTACTTTTTCTCGCAGATGGTGCAAGGGCTGCTTTGAATCTTTCGGGGACTGTTCTTGGTTTTTATCCTATTAGGGTTCAGCCTTCCAAAACTGCGATTGCACCTGTTAATCCAACATTTTTGCCAAGGGTAAGTAAACTGTACCAATTATCTCATCATACCTTTTTCTCTAGTATTGACCTAAGTGTTTCCATCTTCTCTGAGATCATTATAATCTTGTTCTGTTTGTTGTCACTATGTACTGATTTCATCATGGTTTCAGTCCGAGGATGAACGCGAGATGTGCTCGAGAACTGTTTATTGCACAAACATTGACAAAACGGTAGAAATGAACTTTCCCTATTTTGGAAGTACATGTCCAGGTGGAATTGCGTTTGCACTTATTCATTTTGTTGATTATCAATGCAGATTACTCAAGCAGATGTTAAGCTCTTCTTTGAGTCACTCTGTGGAGAGGTGAGCAGTTGCAGCTTAAGTAATATTTTAGTCCTTGCTTCACTTTGATTACCTTTCGCTGAATACGTATGGATTTGCTTCCTGCAGGTTCACCGTCTGAGGCTACTTGGAGACTACCATCATTCAACTCGTATTGCTTTTGTGGAGTTTGTGATGGTAAAGCCAGATCTTTTGATGCTTAATTCCTATAGCTATCCACTACAGTCTATGAATATAAGTTCTCTCTGAAATGATACAATTTGAATTCAGGTTCTTCATAGTAAGTTAAGAATCTTTTCCCTTTAAGCAATATTTTCAAATCCAAGAGATGAGATCCTTTTAATTTAGATTGCTTCTGAGGGATGTGATGGCTGGGTGTTTTGGCCTTCCAGTCACATAGAACGATGCCTTTGTCTATATTTCTATCATATCATGTTAGTTAATTTTTCCTTGTGGAGGTTTTTGTCTTTTCATGTCCGCCTTTACATTGGTGTCTTTATTGAGCAGTTGACCCTCTCTAGTATTTCAATTTTGACGATTTTTAACTTGGGGATGTTTGCAACTAAGCGACCTCTCTCAGGTCTCCGCTTCACTGTTTCCTTGTACATTTGGGAAATTCTCTTAATGCCTAAAAGAGGATCCTCAGCATCTGTGAAATCACGCATATGGAATATAGTATTCCTAAAACACTGTTTATAGTCTACTGTTCATTTTTTGAGCACTGGTGCTGAAAAATTTTAGCTTTTAGTGGTCCTCAATGTCAGGTTCACTGTTAGTGCCACTTGGTGGTGATGGTCTCCCATTATCTCTCTAGCAAAATAGACACCGCATCTTACTGGTGCTGGCTGGAATCCTCTGTGATTACCTGAGTTTGATCCTCACAAGTCGACTGGAGTGCTTTCTTGTGTCCCTACATGCGGAATTGGGTTTTGCCTGTCTAATGACAACGGAAATGTCCGGTTTATAGAGTTCATATCTTAATCACTTGTAACACTTTACTAAACAATTTTATGACCTGTGGATCTTTGCTGAACCTCCTTGGTTTGAAGTTTTAGGGCCCTCAGGGAGTGGTTGTTAACTTGTTATAGACTACTCGAGCTGAAAGTCTTTTTTTTTTTTTGGTCAGAACTCGAGCTGAAAGTCGAAAGGCTGGTTTGTTAGGAAATGCATAGTGTGAAGTTTGAGTCTTATTGAGTTTGAAGCCTTGTCCAAGCGAGCTTTAGCTAACGTTGAGTAGCACTTAAATAAAAAAATTTGAGACTAAAAAAATTATAGACTACTCGTGCTGAGGTTGGCATGTGGCAGGTGAGCAGAAGTGTTGCTACATTAGGGACTAAAGTGTAGAGTAAGGTCCATAGTAGCGCTTAAATAAAACAAAATTTGCAGAATGCTACACCTGAGATGGATTAGTCCTGTACTGATTAAAGAGGAAGAAAATACTTTCTTTCTTAAGCAAATGTTGCCTCTTCTGAGGTTTGGGTGAGCATTTGTTATTGCTGATGGCTTCAAACAGATCAGCATAATTCTAGTGTGGTCGAGTAAGGCTCCCTCTGCCTTGCTTTGCCGAGGATGAAATTAAGCTTTTAAATGCCTTTCTATCAATGTTCTGCTATGAATGGCTGTATATCATCACAGTGTAATTGTTTTATGTACAAGACAATGGAAAGACATTTATAACTGATGCGGCGGTGCATTGTCCTGTTGGTATTAATTGGGTCAATGCCAATGAACTGTTGAAACATTAGCCTCTAAGCCGTCTTCTCTCATTTGATTTCATGGAACTCACCTGTAGATATTTGAATGAAATACACAAAAATATATATTTTATGCTAGGACGAAGTTGTGATCAGTGGTATTCCTTTTTTTTGGACGGAACCAGTGGTATTCTAGCATATGCATAGATGTATGGTACATTAGCCATGACATGTATTGCTTATCCATGGTTTCATCATTTTGTAATGCTTGAGAGAAAGAGAATATTAGGGGGAAAAAAAGCCTTGCTGCACCTTGTAGTGGGTTCACTGTTGGTAATTATGAGCAAATAGCTGGGGCATTGGTGTATGGGGTATTGTTGCTACATAGGATAACCCTAAAAATCACCAACCATAGTCTGGTATCCTGTCTTTGTGGGTATGTTATTTTGTCAAGGTTCTGGAATTTCACTTGATGTTGGCGTGACAATCTATGTCGATTTTGGATTCTTTTATGACAAGCCTCCTTCTGTGTTCACTATCTGTGTTCACTATCTATGAATTATAGAGCATCGCCTTATGATGTCTTCAGAAAAATTTGTAGAACATATTTATGACTAGTTTGGTTTCAGTTGCCATTGGCTGACCCTGCACTAGTGCTCATTGATCATCTTAACCATAATTGCAGGCTGAAAGTGCAATTGCAGCTCTTAGTTGCAGTGGTGTGGTTTTGGGATCTTTGCCCATAAGGTTGTTCCTCGTGATCTCTTCATGATATCTGTGATCCAACTATTTGTCCTTCCCCAACTCCAGATTAATGTAGAAATCACTTGTCTTTTAACCAGTTTTCTTCATAATATGCGTGCAGGGTGAGTCCATCGAAGACCCCTGTCAGGCCTCGAGTTCCTCACTCTCCAACGCATTAATTATCATCTTTCTAGGACTTATCTGCTGATGATAGACATTTAATCACACATACATAGGTACATAGTCACTATATGGCACTTGCAACGTGCAATGTGCCCGCTTATCTATCTGTATCCTTTCCTCCATCTCAGCCTGATCTGTTCGGACATGTAGGACAACTTCATGTTTTGTTTGTTAAGCATGGAGAGTTTGAAGATCTTGAGAATATGAGTGGTCTAGTGCATGTTGCATAGTGCAATGGAGTTCTTGCTATTTTCGGTGGAACGATTGCCCCCTGGAGGATTGCTGTGATATTTGAAGAAACCCCAAAAGTTTTTATTGTTTGTTTGTTCCATTTGTGTAGTTTAACTCCTGGATGTTTTGCCGTTGACATATGAGCTGTTAAATGAATTTGAGCTTCGGTTAATTGGATTTGTTAGTGGAATGGATATCCTTGCAGTATTATCAGCTTAAATTGGGTGTTATAAGATCCAGGTGGCTATCTAGAGAGAGAGAGAGAGAGAGAGAGAGAGAGAGAGAGAGAGAGAGAGAGAGAGAGACATCTTTATCGAGTCACCAGACTCGGAAAACCTTTTGGTCAGTGTTTGTTTATATTCAGAGGCCGGAGCTTCAACTTCTGTCGTCTCAGCAATTTCATGAGCAAAAGTAGATGGTTGCCCATCAGTGCTTACGAAACATTGGTTTAGCAACCTAATCATTCGTGTGAAAGGTCTGGTTCTTTATTTTCATTTTTATGTTGTTGCTTGCAATGTCAAAGGTCTCTGGACTAAAAAAAAAGCCCAATGACAAATACTCAATAGGCTACAAGACAACCTTTGATACTACTACAGGGACAAATTGACTCTGTAAGTCCTGGCATGTGACGAGAGCATTTGCGTCAGCATGTTACCTACTGTCAAATGGTATCTCGAAAGTGTTCAAACAAATCTTCAGCACGAGGCTTTGCCAAGAAAATATTTCATCTTAATGCATGGAAGTGAATTTGCTCGTCTGATAGGAATGTCGTTCCTCAGCAAAGCAGTTTCAAGTTTCAACAATCTTAATTCGCATCTGGCGGTTGCGCGATTGTGCAATCCTACATACAAAGCTAAGATGCAAATGCGCGATCAACCCTTCTCCTTACACTTTTTCTCGGGTGACGATGCATATTTTTGGCGTTTTTATATGATTATTCAATTGAAGATGCCCAACTGAATTTTACCAGGCCAGTATGTAAAGCTACTAGGCATCCATACGAGGCCCAGAAGGATTTCTGGCTCGGGGATTAGGACGATCGCTAGTGCTGTTTATTAACATTATAGAGGTATAAACCAGAACAATGTCAATAATTGAGTTCAACTTCAAGTTAGAAAAGATAATTCCATGTCGAGTGTAGCATGCAATATGCGTGTATGTGAATGTGTGTGATGGTGCGAAACGAAGCTGAATATGACTTTCTGTAATCCATGTCAATGGAAAAGAAGAAGTAAGAAAAGACCTAGCCTACAAGATGGTCAAAGTGAAAACTTTGCTCCTTCATGCCTCCGTATATTTTTGGACTCAGCAGCCCCAAGAGACTTTGAACCTTGCTCCTATGCCTGCCCCGTGAATCTTTTAGCCATTTTTGTGCACTGGTGTGTCCCTCGTTTCTGCAGGAACTGCTGATGCAGTTGATTGTGCTGCAATTCAACCATCCGGTACAGGGACAATCTTTTTACGTTCCGCGGGTTAAAACCGAAATACTAAATTTTAGACAAGGAGCACTATTATACTCAACTGGTAACAACAGGTAGCAAAGAAGCCGAGGTAGTTGTTGACGAGAACTCTAAGGCATGGACTGTTGGAGATAGAAGCGGATATCGCATCAATTTCGGGTACTGCGTCGAACTACTCTGCGCATGATGTGCATAGAATGGATAGTAGTTTAGGTAGAACCCCGAAGATCCAGGTGCCAGAGAAGGGTAATAAGTCGGATGCTGTTGGCCCCCATATACATTGTAATAATTCTGCAATGCATACAATCGGTTCGTTCAAAAGACATTACCTTACGAGATCAACTAGCACAAAGTGATCAACAAAAGATGCATGAAAACGTATAGAGCCTTCCCTTCTAGAGTCATCATCTAAATAGGTTTTTAGCTAATTTGACTGTGCAATTGTTTCCCAATAAACTCCTACTTCTGAATTAAGCACTGAAACGACTACGAATGCATGGTATCTACAATGAGTGCAAGGAATTGGACTAACCATTGCGTATAAGTTGTGAGGATAGCCCGGGTACCTGAAATGTCAAGAAATGGAATTTAGAGCAGAGAAGGATGGGAGTATGAAAAAACATGTGCATGACATGACTGTCTACTGTATGATTTGTTTTGATACCCGTAAGCAGAGTAAGTAAATGCGTTATTGGGGGCAGACTGCGGAAAATATGCAGAGGACGCATTGAAGCTGGAGGGTGCCGCTGATGCGGATTTCTGCCTAAATTTCTCAGTTCCTGCACGTTGCGAGCAAAGCTGGTATTATATCAATTATTCACAAAAAGTAGAAATGCACTTGAAAGTACTCCTGAAGGCATTAGCTAGTGACAACCAATGGCCATCTGATCGTCCGCAGAAGTGATGAAACACCAAAATGAGAAACCAGACAACTAGTTACTTTGCAGGAACAACCAAACAGAGTAATTGAAGCTTTCCATGGTCGATGCAACAGATGTATTTTCTTGCAGCTGAACAAATTGATAGGACTCCTAAAGAAACTGTCAGAGACCATCAAGAATGAGCACCTTGTTGATTTGTCGAGAATCGATTCTTTTGAGCACCGAGAGAAGCAAGATTGCAATTAGCCCTCCTCCCATCAATGACAGGGTAAGGATTCTGACAAGCCCTGCTCGCCGAATCCGGGTCTCTGAATGTCACCTGGTACAAAAAATGATCAAACAGGATTGAACAACCACCGGTGAGACACAGTTGCGAAAAAGGAAAGGCGGAATGTCGCTAACAGTAACTTACGAAGCCATATCCCTTGGATTTTCCGGTGACTTTGTCGGCGATCACCACGGCCTCTAGGATTTCCCCGAACCGATCGAAGTAGCCCTTCAACGTGTCTCTCCGAGTCTCCCAAGCCAGCCCACCCACGAAAATCTTGGTGTAGGTCGTGTCTCCCGATTGCGAGGCCTCTCTCGCGTTCACCATCTCCTTCTGTGCCGGCTGCGAGTGAGACATTTTAGGTCCGAAGGGCGGAAACTTGCCAACAACAACAGGAACAGCAGGACATGCGTCGAAGATTCGGATTCGAAGAAACCCAAAAATCGCAAGAAAAAGGTTAGGAAGGAGAAAGTGAAGAGAGCCCGTGTGATCTCAAATACACCCCTACGAAAACACAGGAACCCAAAAGCAGTTAGCAAAAGAATCTGGTCAAAACAAAGTCTAGGACCATGATCATGGTCATCAAGTGTGCTTCCTTCACTTTATAGCAGGACCAGCTGATATCAGAAACATTCGCATAGAGCCCTCTCAGATTCCCCCCCCCCCCCCAGCAAAGATTCCCTCAACAAGGAAGGAGAGAAAACCGCCTCCAAGCAAAACTTTCAACTGGAACCGTTGATAGAGGGGGGGAAGGAAAAGATCAGAACAGAAGGAAATCAATGCGAAAAGTGACAAAAATTTATGCACATGCACGAAATCATGGAGGGCAAAGATCATTTCAATGGCGAATAAAAGGAAATTAAGAAACGACAAGAACAGTGCGAGCGGGGGGTGGTTAGAGCGTATAGAGAAGAGGTTTCCAAAGAAGAAGGCGATAAATTTAATATTGATTTCCATAGTTAATCAGTATCAGCACCATGAATTTCCACTTTTAATGGGTCCGAAGACGATACGTGCCTCGCTGTATTCAACTCTCAACATCTCGCTCTCTCCTCATCCAAGAAATTGTTTATTTTTATATTCGCTTTCCATATCTCGTCGCCTCGCTTTTCTTGCGAAGCCATCACCATGCAATTCTTGATGTTGGGGGGATGGATGGGTCTTAATGCGCCCCTTTTCGTGTGAAAACATTGGCGACATGTTCGTATGCTCGGGGGCGTGAATATTATGACGCCCCTCGACCAGCGGCGGAAGTCGACGAACGTTCTTGCACGAGTCACGACGTCGCAACGTGCGGGCATCTCTTGTTTTTGGATGGGCGACGAGGCATTATTAGCCAGAGGAAAAGACAAACAGTGGAAAACGAAAACCCACATACACTCATTTCGTCGTAAATCTCGTGTTCCGGTGTACGTTGAGCATCCTCTGGAAAGCATTAGATACCGGGGGCAAAGCGATGAAAGACAACGGCTATAACACCAATTGGACAGTGGCGAGAAAGAGAGGAGAGAAACGCGAGAGTCAAACCATCGGGTGACGTGGGTGCAGAGTATCCAAGGTTTGACATCATTCTGTGGGCTGTCACTACGGCGGCTATCTTTGCCGACTGTCTGCCACTTAGGAGGCCACGTTTCTTGATCACAACTGTTCTTGACGAGCGAGAATGAAAACGAAAGGTGCATCGAAACGCGAAGATCTCTTGTTCTGTTGCCATGAACAGTTTCTGCTCATCTTGGGCTCAACTTCAGCAAGCCCATTATAGGGGCTACGAGATCCGAAAGAGATGGTGGGCAAAGATAGTTTCTTGAACATATGCACATATAAGACGAGGGAAGGGAACACAACAGAGACACAAGCAGTACAGGATCTCCATAACAGGCACTTGACACGGTTAATCCTACTCGCATTACTTGTCACTGGACCTCAACATCAATGACGTTGCGCTCCACTTTGGCCTTCGGGATCGAAATGAGCAACACTCCGTTCTTGAGCACAGCCTCGACTTTGTCCCTCTTGCAGTCGTCGGGGAGCTTGGGTATAGGATGAGCCGTAGGTCCTGGCCAACCACGGGCCGTCTCCTCCGCTCGATTGCTTGTGGTCCCCCTGGATGATGAGCTCGTCGTCTTCGTCGTCTTCAACGGAGACCTTGACGTCCTCCTTGGAGAGCCCCGGCATGTCGAACCACGTATTGATTTCGCGGTCGTCCTCATGGATGTCCCATGGGGGGCGGATCTCCCATCCCCCGCCGCTGTCCATGTCGCCGTCGAAGGCCTGGTCAATGGCGTCGAGCATCTGGCGCATCATCCTCATCGGAGATAGATGATCCATCATCCCTGCCATCAGATAAAATGTATCGGGTGATGGGGTTAAATCCGAATCGAATCAAAACAATCACATAGATAATAGAAAAAACAATTGACACACGAGTTTATCTAGGATTACGTCATGCAAAGGGATTCCACTATGATATTTTGGTTTTACAATCACAACCACTCGTTACAATGATCTCTCATACGAGTACAATATATAGGACTTAAAATGGGCCCAACGCTCAAGTCTATCCGAATCCCTTTAATCCCACAACAAACGGCAGCGACAACTCCTCAACGGAAGCCCAACCGACAGCGGCTGTGGCGCTGCCGCTCTAGGCGGAGCCCTGGCTTCTACCCATACGAAAGGTGAAGCGTACGACAATAAGGACCCGGCCATTTCACTAAAACCAGATGCTCTGTTAACGTTGAGTGTGATCCAAAGTGCGAGCTTTGAATATGATTCTCCTGGGGATAGTTTTGCGAGGTCGATAAGTGTAATACGTGTGCAGGGAAGAGGTTACGAGAAGTCCCTGGGTTCCAACATCTGTCACCGCTCAAGATGTTGCTGTCGGTCGTTTCTTGCATCATGCAAAAGTTTTGTTATATTAAAGACACGCCTCAACCCCCACACTGTTCACAACATCTTATTCACGAACTTGGGTAATGTTCACAGCATAACCTAGAAATAGCCCAAAACCGTGCAAAGGAGGAGAAGGTTTTCTCAACAGTTCAAGAATTAAATCTTACTGGTCCTCGGGTCTCTGCGATTTGGTGCCCCTATGAATGGCCAGTTTATAGCCTTCTCCTTTACCTTTTCTTTTGATTCTTCAGGGCAATAACACAACGCACCCAGACGAATAAAGCAAACAGCCCCCCAGAGAATCCAAGGCACTTTGACTAATCTTCTTCGCTAGTGGGACAACCCCTTTCTCTTCAACTTACATAAAGTTAAAGCTGTGTACTTTGAACTCTGCAATAGTAGACCGTATGGAGTTATTCTCTTCAACTTTATCGAACAGAAATGAACTCAAGACTGCTCAGCGCACTCACCTTTAGCAATCCTATTTTTCCTAATAACATCACGGCAGCCTTTAGCACTAGTCTAAATATAAAAGGTGGAGTTAAGATGGTGTTCACCCGTTCCAGATGATCTTGATATGATTGACTAATTCACTTGATTTTACAGAAACATGTAAACAGGAAAGGAGATGCGAGGACTCTCTCTCTCTCTCTCTCTCTCTCTCTCTCTCTCTCTCTCTCTCTCTCTCTCTTCATGTGGGTGGATTTCATCCTTTTCGAGGTTGCTCACCTCTTTCATGAACTGTCTCAGGCGTGACTGATACAACTTTGCCGCAAAAAGAGCACCCATTTCTTTTCGACATCATATGAGCCCTGCATTCTCACAGTGGCACATATATGGACGTTTCAAATAATACTGGGCAGCGTCTGTTCCCACATGAATGGACCAGAAATGCCCACTTCCATTGATTGCACCCACAAGTCTCATCTCAGCTCTGTTCCTTTCCCTTGCGCATTCGATGACTCCAACCACGTACTAAGCCAGGCTAAGCTCGTATAGATAGAGATTATTTCCTTCGATGCACGTCTTGGCTTCAGTTGAGCTTTGTCAAGTTGATGCTACGTTAGCTTCTTGATTCATGGGCAAAAGTATCGGACGAAGCTCTTGGTTCAGTGCCTTGAAAAGGATTTGCAGGAGGAGAGAACAATTTCAGGAAGAAGACGAAGAAGACAAGGTACATATCCATTTGCGTCAATTTTCTCAGAGGGTCAAGAAAGTGATTTTCTTCTCCTTCCTTTTTTGTTGATTTTTTGTTTTCTTTGCAGGGGAGAGGGAAGAGAAGGTGGACGCTCTTGAGGCCTGCTAATCAAGAAGCTGCGACAGCCCGACAATGCTGCCGCGAACGGACCATAAGCACGACAGCAATGAGAAGTGTCGTCGAAGAAAGCCATGCAGATGGTATTGAACTTGAAGTAGCAATGGCGACCACGGCGGCTGCTCAAGCGGAGGTCGCGACGGCAAAGTTGGCTCTTGGAGCCCTCCCGCATATCAGTAGGCCTCGCACTGATGTTCAGAAAGAACACTGCGCCGCCATTGTCATTCAGACAAGCTTTAGGGGATATTTGGTAAATTAGTACTCACATTCGACATACGTACTGAACTTTTTCTTGAAACACGTGGGAAAGCTGCCTTGATTGATAGTTATATTTCCACCACCATGTGAATAGTGATTAAGGTCTGTGTTGTGTCGTGTAAATCTTAGGCGAGGAGGGCGCTTCGGGCGCTTAAAGGATTGGTGAAGCTGCAGGCAATAGTAAGAGGCCGCAATGTGAGAAAGCGAGCGGAGATGACTCTCAAATGCATGCAGGCTTTGGTTCGAGTTCAAGCGCAGGTATGTGAGCAACGTAAGAGGCTCTCGGTCTCGGATGCAGGGAGCACAAAATGCAGGTTTCCCGAATTCAGCAGCTTTTGGAGTTCTATCGACTCTCTCGACCTCAAACTCGCCGTAAGATTACATTCCTTTCTCAATCGCTAGTAATGCATAAAGCGTAGGTGATCTATGGACATCAACCTTCAGATGCCGGCCCCTAGCACTTGCCTGTTGTTGAGTGTGAGAAGCAAAAGTTCAGGCTTTTCATTTTCACTTGCTCTGTTTACCGGAGAATATCGTGGTCAATTAGGTTTTTTCATGTGGTTCCCTTTTCCGGAGGATCCATTTTGAACAAGATATAGTTATATTACTATGACAAACCAGGTTTTCGTGCTTCAGGCCACAACACTATAAGGTTCAGAAAACCAAATTATTTTCCGATTTTGCCGAGTCGACAAGACTACTGTAGCGTTCGCCGCATTCAGCAGCGACATTGGTCGAGTCCATGTGGACCGGTCTGTCCATATCTGCTATTGCTATTTTCGGTTTTTGCTGAAACTCACAACTTTCATCGCAGTCTAGAGATGGAAGAAGCGCTTCCTGTGATAGGAATAACTATCGCCTGATGCACAAGTTAGCGGAGACCAAATCCATGTCGGAGAAGAGGAAGGAAGTCACTTGGAAAAGCGAGAGAGACCTAGCTTCTGCTTTCTCTCAACAGGTTCGGTTGGAAACCCCATTGTGCTTCTGCAATCATCCAACCTCACCTAGCTTTGCTTTGCATCTAGTTACACTTTCACTTTTTTGCATGATCTATTAGAAGATATGGAGTGATTGCAGCAGAGACCTACTTGATAGGGAGGAAGAACCAACCCTGGACGCGCCCCGGAGGTCTGATCAGAGGATAACAGGAAGCGATCAAAGTAGAATCTCGTGTGACCAAGGAGACACCATAAAAACCATTGAAGTCGATACAAGCGGGCACCGCCCAGCCTCTCTTTCGTATCAATATCCAATTAAGTCGAGACATCATACCCAAGTCGTACTGTCTTCGAGCCCCCGCCTAATCAGATATCACCAGAACCACCAAGAATCGCCCCAAGCACCAGGTTACGGTTCCAGTCCCGAACCTAGATTAAGTGGCTCGAGCGCTGGACTGAAGCCGAACTACATGGCTGCAACTGCATCTGCAAAATCTAGGGTACGGTCCCAGAGCGCACCAAGGCAGAGCATTCCTACTCCAGTGAGAGAAAGGACAGGATCAGCGAGAAAACGCCTGTCATTTCCTCTTCCTGATCCGTTTGGCAAAATGGATGGTGAATTTCATCATCGTTTGAAGAGCCCGAGCAATGAGAGAGGAGCTCTTGGGAGCAACCGTTCGTGGAATGATCCCAGAAGTCATTCAAGGTAAGAAATGGATCTGATTTTAGGTGAGTGACTGACAATCAGAATGTAGCCAGCCTCTGTATGTGATGGTTTCTTTCTTGTATTTGGAAGTTCAAAGATGAATGGTAGAAAGCTGAGCATGTGCAAGTGCAAATGGTGTCATCATGAACCAAGTATCCAATAAGTTTGAATGTCCATCATAGTGCAATGATACATCCCTAATGTTTCGGATTAGCGCCTTGACGCTCCAACACTGTTTTGGATCGATGAAAAACATTCAGACTTAAGGAGGGAATGCCGCCATTGTGTTGCAATAAAATACTTGTAAGCTTATTTAATTGTTAGTAGACAACATTTAAGAAATTTATTCTGCATTTATGCAGCAACACCTAAAAACAACGAGGAGTATCTCCAGTGAGCAAGAGAGGGGAAAAGGAAGGAATCAGCAGCACTCGTATGCTGGTTGCGTGCTTTCAAATTAACAATCTGTCTTGATTTCCAGCAATAGGTGTTCAACTTCACGAATCATTTTACAACTTGCCCAAAGTAAATTGCAATGCAAATTCATCAGGAACACATTCAAGAACAGCTCACGCACAAAGATGATAAGAAAAGTTTGCCTCCTCAATTAGACGATGCCAATTTGTTAGGATTGAACCACTTAACAGTGATTTCTGACCTAGCCATGGAACTGGAGGGGGTCGGACTGCTACCGCCACTACTGTCAGACAAAGAAGCCAACGTTCTATGCAAGACCCCTGAAGGAGAAGAAACTGTGGTTGTCAAAACACTACCAGGATCTTTGTTACCTGCGCCAGGAGATGGAGGATTAGAAAGGGTCGCATTTATACCAGGTCCAAGCACTTCGGCCAATGGTCCTCCAGGCGTTGAAGAAACCCATGAAGTCGAACCAAGCCAAGAAGTGGCATGAGAGTTGTTCTTGCTTCGATTCCGGTCAGAATCCAATAGACTGAAGCCTAAATGCGCTCGGCCCATTTCGTCTTCGATTGAATGATTGCCACCCACGGACAGAGTGAGTGAGGAAAGAGAGATTTTTTCATCTGATGAAACAGAACAGCGGCTACTGTTGCCAGCTGATACCGAATTAGACCAGGCATCAATGAATCCCTTGGGGTTCTCAATCTGGGGCTTGTCAAGGGGAAGTGAATATGAGTCGAGGAAAAATTGGTTTTTGCTGAAATGATGGATTTCACCGGAAGGATAACCAGTAGAAAAACTTAGGTTCAGGGGTTCTTCTTTCGCTAGAAAAGGATTGAAATTGTCGAGTGAGCTCTCAGCAGTTGATCCTATTTTGCTATGCATCGAACTTGGCCATTGTTGTTGATCCAGCATTGGAACTGGAGAAGATTCTCCTATCATGAGCCAGTCCGTGTTCCTTGGAAATGGATTATGCAGAAACAAGTCAAAATCTAGCTAATATAACATGTAAGCCACAAAAGATTCTTATATAAGCATCTCCGTAACTTCATCATGTTCCGCACGAAAGCGAGTGCATGTGTAAAAGCTTAAACTGACTTTTCCTAATCCTGAGGGCATACTGATGTATAAGTAATCAAGCATATGCACTTCTCGTTGATTTGCAGAAGACTAAAATAATCAAAATCCAAACATAGAATAGTAGCTACTCAGTAGTTGTAGGTTTTGGGGTGGATTTTTCACTCACCTAGCTTCCTTGAGGGGAGATGCGAGAGAGTGAGAACTCTGACTGGGCTTGTGAAGAAACAAAGGAGGGTCCTCTGCTTTTGGAAGAGGACTGGGTTGGTGAAGAAGGCGGGTCTTTTTGGAAACGGAGGGATGGAGTTCCACAGGCTTTCTTGAACGAGGACGGCCTCTGTGCAAGTGACGCTCGCAGTACTTCTGATCAGGAGCCACTTCTCTTGAGCACCTCCATTTCTTACCGTCCGTTCTCTTGCACCTCCCTGGCTCTGGATCTCCATTGCTTGAGTACCTTAGACTATATCCATTCCCAACTGCCATCGCCACCACAAGAAGAAGAAACCACTACATCAGTCTTCACACACACACAGATTTGACTGAAAACCCAACTTGACCCAACCATAGAGCAGTTTTTCCTCAGCAAGGACAAGCACACGGCATATATAGATTTAAGTGTTTTTTGAGCTGTGTATAAATACCATGCATTAAATCAAATAGATGAAGAGGCTGATGTAGTAGACCCCAGCGAGAATGTTTTTTGCTAGAGGTAGGGAGTACAGAAGAAACTTTAAAGGGGAAAGAACGGGTAGATACTGAAGCCATCAAAGGAGCGGTGACCAATAGCTGCCTGTGAAACAACAATCTGGGAAAGCTAAGGACAGGAAACATAGATTGAAGCTTTTCCACAGAGAGTCATAAAGAAGTTATCAGCAGACACTGTCTATTTCATCAGATGCAGAAAACAGAGTATCATTGAAGCAAAAGGGATGGAAGAGACATCAAGGATACAACAAGCGCAAATGAGAAGCCAATATAAATGTTGTTTCTGCTGGTAAACTAGAGAAAGCACCCAAAACCCATCAAATCAAACAAACGGAGCAAAAAAGACAAGGAAAAGAAAAAAAAAAAAAAGGAGAACAGATACAGAAGCAATGCGTATAATCTGCATGTCAGAGCAGAGAGAGAGAGATGAGGCATTACAGGAATAACGAGGAGGACCGTCTCTGGGCGTTAAGATAGGGATGAGAAGTTCAGGAGGTACTGGAATAGAAGCCATCATGTACTTGTAAATCATAGCTTGCCTCTCAAGCTCCTTCCACTGTGCATGCGTGAAAGGATATCCCAACATTGCTCCTGCAGAGACAAAAAAAAATCGAAAAGCCCACGAGATGAGAGAGAGAGAGAGAGAGAGAGAGCTGCTTCCTCAGTGACTGTCACAATAACCCATCAGGTTTTCTCAGTGATTCGTGAGACAAAGATGCGATCTTTAACCACGGCAACACTTAAAACAGAGCGAAGTGGAGTGACTTCCAAAAGTGAGAGGCTATACCAGGGGATTTGAAGGCAGTGTGAACAGCAGAGGCCATGCCATAAGGCTGCAGAGTCCTCACAAATCCACCCCCCAGTCCACCATTATCGCCACGAGCGCCACCGGAGACATCAGAAGGAAGAAGAACAACATTGGGAAACACACCACCGGCGGGACCACCACCACCCCCTCCTCCAACACCGCCGCCGCCGGGGTGATTCTCGTGATGTACCATCATGGTCTCGCAAAAAAGGGTATGCTTCAGCTCGGTCACCGCTTCAAATCAGTCCCAAGAACAGTGCCATTTCCATCTCCCCTCATAAAGATTCAAACTTTTACCAAAATGGCAGATCTCCAGGTCGTTCTCTAAGCACACAAGGAAAGAAAGTCACCCAACTTCTCTTCCCCAAAACTCTCTCTGCTTCAGACAGGCCTAAGGCGTCCCTGGCATAGACAGAGAGCGAGAGAGAGAGAGAGAGAGACAGACAGATCTCAAGAGGAGCTCCCGAGGCAGGTGACTAAGAGAGGACCCATGTCTTATACCGCAGATATTTTCCCATTCTTTTCGCTTTCTAAAAAGGCGAGAATGACAATAATAGCGCGATAATGTGGCGGTTTTCGGTATGAGGCTGAGGAGGTGGAGGAACGGGTTGCCGCCATTCTCGGCCTCTGCTTTGCCTCCATGCTTCCAACATTCGCACCACACTACTAGACAAAGTAGTAGAAGATAATTATGTCCTCCCCCCACTCTCCCTCTCCCTCCTCATTATTGTCGCGTCTATCGTTATCTGCATGTAATGCTCACCACCTCCGTACCCAACCATCTCCTTTCTCCCCACCACCACACACCAAGACACCAGTACCAGTACCAGTACCAGTACCGCCAGTATACAAAAATTATTCCCATAACGCCAGAAATACCAGTCGGAATCCGAGCGCACACCTGACACCCCCGTTTCCGCAGAACGGGCCACGATCTTCTTTCACCACCACCCCGGTAAATCAATGCCAAATCTTTTTGACCCATGTCCGTCCAGGGTTCGGGCGTTACGGGGGAGACGGGTATCCTAGTCACGGCTCATATCGAACGTTTCGCTCCATCCGAACCCCGACCCGACACGCCGCTGTCTCGGGCAATTCGCCAAGCGTTTTCCGGACATATCTGTCCCTTAGAGACTTCCCACCAACGTGCTTTTTAGTTTTTGAGGCTGCTGTTGTTGCTGCCGTTGCCGTTGCTGTTGCTGTTGCTGTTGCTGTGGTTGTTGTTTGCACTAGAAGCGACAATCGAGACGGAGCAGATCGAAACGAGATCGGAACCGAGGACAGAACAGGCTCGGCTTTTCGTGGGACTCCGTAGTGCAAAAATTCGAGCCCCGAGGGACCACCGCCCCCCCCGCGGCTCGCCCACGTGCTGACGTAAGTGAGAGCTTTAAAGACACCCCCCTTCCCCCTTGGACCAGTACGGAAGCCGTCGCGTCCCCACCCCCACGCGCTCACGCTCGACTCCACGCGTGGGGACCACGCGCCGCTGGGGCGAGGGGGAGTTTCGCTTGCAGGAGCTGCGATTGGGCGGTGATGGGCACGCGCGGGGGCCGTGCGAGTTGGGATGGGAGTGGACTTTTTCCTTTTGTGGGGTGGGATGACAAAAGAGAACCCGACAGTTTCGTACCTAATTTCAAAATAATGGGATGGGGCTTCTCCCAAAAAAAAAAAAAAAAAATTTTGAGGAAAAAATTAAATGGAATTCTAAGCATTTTCTCATGTGTCTTTAGTATTAGATACTTATTAATCTTATTTTACGGGTAATGACATAATTTTCAAAATATCGATAGCACGTAAAAAGATAACGCCGTAGGAAGGGTATTGTAGATGTCTAGTGGATTAT
This sequence comes from Syzygium oleosum, assembly GCF_021117445.2. Classification (NCBI taxonomy): domain Eukaryota; kingdom Viridiplantae; phylum Streptophyta; class Magnoliopsida; order Myrtales; family Myrtaceae; genus Syzygium; species Syzygium oleosum. The sequence goes on from NW_026607512.1 coordinate 793,546, forward strand.
ACTGACTTATCATCGTAATCCGTTGCGATTGTTTTGAAAAATTAAGCTTATCCCGAATCAATATAATTAACACACTAGTCCGACCACTCACTGCTGCCATGAGTGACAAGTCGTGTTCGTATCGTATCGGCGTAAGCGGATCCTACAAAATACGTCAATCCAAATACGAGACGTCGAATCGAACACGAGTCGATTAAACTAATCGTGTTGACCCGCTTGAGACGAACACGACTTGAGAAATTGTCGAGCATTCGTGGCACGACTTGTGCACATGATCGAACAACCGATCGACGGGTCAACACAATACCGAACCAACCCATCAACACGAATTTAACACGAAAAAAATCCTCGATTTTTTTCGTTATTATGTTTATAAATTGCAATAACCGGCAAACAAAACATTATAAAATCAGATCAAATAACATGTTCATAGTCAATAACAAGTAAAATTTCCGATAGCGAATGGCATGGATAGAATAGCCCGTGCAGTCAATCGTGCCCCCCCCCTCCCAAAAAGCTGTATACAGGTCGCTTCGACACCAGCTCGTCAGTTTATACGGAATTACGCGGGTTGGGACACGACTATTAATCCTGTGTTCCGGGTCGACACGAAATTGACCCCCGGAACACGACCAGCCCCTATCCAAACCCGCTCATTTCGTTTCATGTTCGTGTGTCGTGTTAAACAAATTCCCGCCACCCCCCCCCTCGGTATCACAAGCCCCGAATTCAATGTGCACTTCACCTACTTGTCAAAATAGTCCCTCGTCATAAAAACTTTCTGAAAAAGAAAGAAAGGATAGAATAAAAAGAAGATGCGACATTTAAATTTTGAGAGGGCGGTGGGCCTCTTTGGACTTTGATCTCATTGGGGAGGGGATTACGGCCATTTATGATGGGCACCATCTCCCCACCCTTTTTCTCCGCCCTTTTTCTCCTCCCTTTTTACCCTTTCGTTTGGTGGCCATGCAATCGCACGTTCCCATCGGGAAGAACAACAACATTATTGGCCTTAGAAAAAGGGGAACAAGACGAATCCCCAAACCCTTTGCGATAGTAAAACCAATAGTAGTAATAATCATAATAACGATAACAATAATCACCAATTTAATTAATAATGTATGCTTTAAGGGCAGTTTGAGTAACCCGGTTTAGAAAATTTCGCAGTTTTTTCGATGTACAAGCGCACCTCGGATCATGCGCAATCGGCGGGTGCTTTTATGGAAAGAAAACTTCGTTCCGGATAAAGTACGCTCAACAAGTGATCCGCTGCGTGCGTTAATAAATTCCAATCTCATTTGTTCAAATTTCACAAATTATAGGTCGTTCGTTCAAATCTCATCAACCGTATGTAAATCGCCTTAGGTTAGGGTTACCTGCAGAGGTCTAGGCAAGTCTTGATTGTTTCATAAGACTTATAGGGCGTTTCATGATCTTACGGATAAATAAGGGTTTTCCGTGCTCGTGCTCCTGGGGTTTTTAAAAAATCTGTTTTGCGCCTCGAGACACTTGTTAAACATGCTCGATTTGCAAGAGCCTACTGCTTTTCAGAGCAACGGTCGCACGTGAGGCTAGAACATCCAATGGATCGAAAAACCTTATCCTCTCTCTATTGGATGTTGAACAGGAGCTCTGAAGGCTCATGTTAATGAAGCCTTCTCGTAATTATAGTAACGGGTTATATTAAATGTTAACGAATGGAAAAAGAAGTTTAAAAGAGAAGGCTCAAAAGGCATCGCGTGAAATTTCGATTAGGGGACGCGGAGAGTAACCGACGAAACGAGAATACCGCGGGGCAAAGGCACGGCACGGCAGCCCGGCGATCGATAAGCCGGAGCGTTCCTCGTGAAATCAATAAGTTCGGGGGCGTGCAACGGGCGAGTCTTCGATCCAATTTGTGTCCGGGGCAAATTGCCAACTCGCGTGCAGAGGGATCCGGTACGACGACGACCGCTAGTTTGGCTCGCGTGCAGAGGGATCCGCTACTTTGCTGTCCCCCCTATTTTTTTCTTTTTTTTTGGGCGTTTTCTTCTTTTGTCATTACCTCCTTTTGGGAGAACTCCCTTTGCTCGTGCGCTCGTACTGGTATCTCGCTCTCCACCCCCGCCCCCCCTCCGCCTTTGGATTGGATCTGTCGTGATCCGACGGCCAGCACGGCCCAGCATATTGGCCGGGTGAAATCTTTTTTTTTTTTTTAGGTTAATACCATAAAAAACCCTACACCTGTGATAAATTTACTCCAAACTATTTTTGTTGATCATAAAAAATTCCAAACTGGTACACCTGTGATAATTTTACCCCGGACTAATTTTTTGACCACCATAAATCCCGAACTGGTACATTTGTGACAAGTTTACCCTTCGTTAGTTTCCGTTAAATTTTACTGTCAAATTGCTAAGTTTGATGGCACGCGGTAGTTGACCGGTGTACCAGTTTGGGGTTTCACTCCTCTGTTTGTCACAAGTTTACTAATTTGTGGTTTTTCGTTATATTAATCCAATTTAATGGAGGGTAAATTTGTCACAAGTGTACTAGTTTAGGGTTTTTTGCGGTCAAAAAATTAGTTCGGAGTAAATTTGTCACGGGTATACCACTTTGAGGTTTTTATTGGTCAAAAAATTAGTTTGGAGTAAAATTGTCACAAGTGTACTAATTTGTGATTTTTTATGGTAAAAAAAATAGTTCGGGGTAAATTTGTCACATGTGTACCAGTTTGAAGTTCTTGGTGATCAAAAAATTATTTCATGGTAAAATTATCACAGGTATACCAGTTTAGGATTTTTCGTGATACTAACTCTCTCTTTTTTATTCTTCTTTTTAGTGGGAAAAATGGCACCAATATCCATGAACTTTGACCTGGTACGCAACATCGCACCTAAACTTTTATTGTATCCAATGTGTTTCGTCGGCTAATGTTATCTGATATGTGATGAATTGGTCTTTTAAAGATGATGAGGCAACGCGTCCATCTTTTGAACGGCAAAAATTAGAGCGTTAACATGCCGGCCGTCATTTGATGACATGAATTATTATATCATGATTTGAGATCCACCGTTCAAACTTAACAATTAAGGTTCTCGTCACAAATAGATGCATTTGATACTGGGATGGCAGCCCCCGAGGTTATATACAGAGTGGGATTAGCGACTTCCGAGAGTTGTGGGACTCCCTTCTACATGGGTTTAACATATACTCAGATCCACCGACCTTGGCTTTGATACCAACTAAGGTTCTCCTCACCAAAAGATGCATCTGATAGTGGGAGGGACAGCCCTAAAGGTTATATGTAGAGTGGATTGACTTCTCTAAAGAGATGTGGGACTCCCTTCAGCAGATTCCGTTAATTTGAATTAACGGAATGATGACATTGAACATTTTCATATAGTCTAAGGAATAAATTGAATATTTATGAAAATTCAAGGATCACATTAAATAAATTAAAATTTTATGAATGATATTTTACGTTGAACCAAAATTTATGAATCATATATGTCATTTTCACCTTTCTTATCAAACCAGTTTTGATGCATCATATTGCCCATGTTCAAAATAAAAAATTTCACAAAGACATTACCAGGAGAAAGAAAGAACTTTCAAATTATGAGCAACTAAAACTAGGCCAAATATCTTCGTATCTAAATTTAATCAATGAAAAAGGCAGAGTCGAATATCGAGTTTAAAAACCTTCCTTAATCCTACCCATGATTAGAACAATACCAAATATTTTTCAATCTTCTCTTTTTAAGAACTTTTTTCCCAATAAATTACGACCGTATAAATTGATCGAGTTAATCATATAACTTCATTTTTGCATGTCTCGTTTATTAAATTATGACAATATCAATTGATTTATATCGACAGTGGAATAAATTAAGGGAAGTGATGCAAATAGTTCTTAAACTTTGGCCCAATGTGTGATATAATCTTTAAACTCTTAATTTTCAAATATGATGCTTAAACTATTCCTAAATAAATAATCTAGTTCTTAAACTTTCAATTTGTTCAGTCAAGTCCCTCAACTTTCCATAACAAAGTCAAATCGGTCATTTAATACTATTGACGAGTTTTCGTGATTAAACTGTCGCCCGATTTTAGAATATCTTTTCATTTAAACCCATTTCCTAAATCAACAGAGATTATGCTATCTTTTTATCACCATTTTACCTTTATGGTCTTTATAAATAATACCATAGTTCTATTTAAATATATTTTCACCGATAATCTCCATATTAGTAAAAATATAACCTCATTTAGGGTTATATCGGATTCATGTTCTTTTTATTTTTAAAATAAGTATTTTCGTAAGGATATTTACTAATGGTATTAGTTTTTCTAGTAGATTTCTCGTACTTATGTTAATCTAAATCTTGTTCCTAATTTTTTAGATAGATAAATTACAATTTTTTATGTTTTGTGTTTTCTTAACTAAATTGAGCTAAATTAGGAAATCGACATAGCAAGGATATCAACCTAATACAGCTCTAAATGAGAGATTCTACTTTTACTGTTACATAGATTATAAGCTGAAATATAAATAAATGGAACTATCGTAATATTTTCACGAGAGGGGTTTGTGTTCAGAACAATAACTTAGGAAATGCACATATTCAATCCCCTAGGCCATGCCCTGTCGGGACCGACTTTTGGCATCCATTTAAACCCTTATTCCGAACATAAGACATTCTGACCTCAGTTTCCGGTGCACAAGATCCTCATGGAGGCGAGTGCAGAGTACAGAGCATAATACCAGGATGATGTGCTATATTATCATTTTGAAGTCGAAAGTTTATGGACTCCGAACATCCAGGATCGGTTCAAAGGTTACATTAAAATGAATCAAAAGTCCAAAAATAACATTATACATCTTGCCAAAATTCGGAGCTTGGTCGCATCATTTTCCCATTAATTTAGGGCTGTGTTCGTTTGCGGAAAAATATTTTTCCGGAAAATATTTTCCGCATTTTCCAGTGTTCGGGGGCGGAAAATGTTTTCCATGGGAAAACATTTTCCTTCCCCACCCCCAAATCCTTTATTGTTTTGAGGAAAATGATTTCCTCTTTTCACAAAGAGGAAATCATTTTCCCCCAAATTGAAGGCAAAATTGCCCATGGGAGGAAAAATATTTTCCGTGGGAGAGGAAGTTGACCGCCGATCACCACCGTTGGCCGCCGGTCGCTGGCCGCCCGCCGCCGGTCGCCGCCGGCCGCCGCCGCCGACCGCCGGTCGCGGTGAAAAATATTTTTCGAAACTTTTTCATATTCGGCCGAACACCGGAAAATTATGTTCGGGAAAATATTTTTTAGAAAAATGACTTTCGAGAAAATATTTTTCAAAAAGAGAATATTTTTCGCCAAACGAACGGAGCCGAGATATCAAAGGCTAATATTTATTCTCGAACTGGTTTTGGGGGGGAAGTTGTAGCCTCCATCTTGTCCAATTTAATGGCGACACACACATTGGGCAGCAGCGGTCGTACCAAAAAAACGAGATATTTGCCCTGGATTTTGGCACCTTCCTCGTCGCCTCCTGCCCCCACCATCGGCAAAACCATCCCCAAAGTCGTCGCCTCCCCACCCCCCCCATTTGCAACGATTTGTCAAGATCACTGGGAAAAACACAACACGAATCGGGTTTTAACTTTCTTCTATCGTCGCAATTCTTTGAAACGTAGCAAGAGAGAGAGAAAAAAAAAAACGAAGAAGAAAAAGAAAGTTGGGGGGTGTGAGAGAAACGATGTCTGTACTCGACAAGGCACGACAGCTCTAACGAAGAAAAGGTTGTCCCAGATGTTGACGTGAGACCGGGGATGAATCTAGAATTTCTTCTTTTCTTTTGTTTGTTTGTTTGTTTGTTTGTGGTGAGGACAAAATTCGATGAATGGTTACTATGGTAAGGTAGAAGTACACGTTCCGACCCTTGAAAACATGGTGAAAAAAGTAAGTTTGTTTTTCTAAAGGGGTTAATGGCACGGTTGATCGCTGAACTTTGACTCAATGTGTTATATACTCTCTGAATTTTTAATTTTTTCAATACGGTCCCTGAACTTTAGTCCAATGTGTAACGTGATCATTGGACCATAGACTAATTTGAATATATATCAAAAGTTTAGAGACCATATTGAACAAATTCAAAGTTCAACAATTATATTGCGTATTAGGCTAAAGTTCATGAACCACATTAAACAAATTGAAAATTCAGGGACCACATTGCACATATATTTATGGACCATTTGTGTCATTTTCCCTTTTATGAACTAGCGGGGACGAAGTGAAATGAAAATATTTACCGTGGACTTTAGTCTTAAAATTTTTGACGAGAAATTTAATGGGAGGCAAAACTCATTTTTTTTAGGCTAAATTAATTTAGCATAAAGTAAAAAAAAACCCTTGAATTTTATAAGATATTTAGAAAAATGAGTGGGGGCAACAGCCCCAACTACCCTTACTTTAAGGTCGGTCCCCGTGTGAGGCTACATCCCGATCGGTCTTTTGCATACATCGTATATGTACGAGATTGATACTTCACTCCATTAAAGAACACAATTGAGATTGCAATAATAGTAAAAGTTTTTCAATGTCTTCGTCGTATCGCCCGCATTTACTCAGCTGCTCGCATTCCTTCGTTCGCTAATTTTCTCGTACCTACTACGGACGCCGACCAATCAATCGGCGATCTGTTTCTACCCGTTTAGTAAGGTGATTCCTGGCGGCCTTTCATTCGATGGACATAAATATGACGTGAGACAACTCATCTAAAGTTAGGTTTGAAATGTTACTCGATCACGTCGTCGGAAAACGAAAAAAAACCTACAAAGACGTCCCCATGAAGACCCCCTCACGCACGAGGGGTCGTGCTCAAAATGCATCCATTCGGGCTCCATATCCTTGCAGCGAAAGCTTCCATGGCTATCGGTAATTCGAAAATTGACCGGTCTTTAGTGTTCTAAACCTACAAATAGGTGATGACGGCGCGGAACCGTTGTCGCGCGAGTGGTTAGCTGCCACCGCGAAGGAGACACCGTCATCGCCTTCACTTCACCACCTTCACTCCTCCTCCTAAAGTTGCCGTCGAATGGGTTACTTGCAAATTCGTCGTTCGGCTATACTTCCATAGGGAGTCAGGGACGGGATATTTACCCGCTGGCTACGATGGGGGGGGAGGGGGGGGTGAGGAGAATAGGTGTTCGATAGGCAGTCGAACCGGCCAAAAGATCGAATTGGAGATCGAACCGGCCGGTAGGGACCAAGTGGGCCCAAAGTCCTTCCTTAGGCTGGGCTGTGTTGGCCCACTAGGTCCTTTCCGAAACAAAGCTGGCTTGGTGGAGTTGTGGCATGCATGTGATTGCCCTTTTCGCGTCCATCTTCTAGGACCCAGCATCAGATGTTTCTCTTGCTTCTTTTTTGAAGTTGGCTCTTTCTTTCTTTCTCTCCTTTTTTTCGTGGATTGATGATTACATCTGAGCGACCGCGCTCATGTAATGCATCGTCACTCGACAAAAGTCACTCCCGTAAGGTAATTCGTGCATCGGTTAGCGATGAACCCAGCCAGGGTCGAAAGCAAATCCGACCATTCCAGTCGGAGACATTTCGACCGAGACTCGTCTGATTATCATCTATGTCCAGGGCAAAGATAGATGATATACATCACAAAACGTTCATAATACCAATCAAAAACTAAGGCAATGCCAATCACATGTGAAGTACAGCTACCCTCAAAACCTTCAAGCTACCGTGCATCTTTAATGGGGTTCAATGAAATTGAAATGGTTGCTTCATTTCACAGAACTCAAAAGGAAAACTTGACTGGAAGTTCCTTACCACTTCTCATTTCAACGCCCGGTATGTTTAATGTTTTCATCGTCTTTGGGACAAGTCTTTGGGACAAATTCGGGACCTCGAAACGCTGCCCTGGACACTTATAACCCGATCCACCACCCAACAATACGATTGAGCAAAATGGAATGGAATAGAAGGATGCTTCGCATAAAAATTTTCGCCAAAAATGCAGTCATGTCAATTTAGTATGCAATGTAAAGTACGAAGATTCACGTTGTGATTTTACTCGACCAGGCAAAATGAGAGAATAAATAAGCCAAGATATCTCAATCAGAGAGGACTTTGAGCATCAGCGAAAGGGTGGGGTGCAACTTCAGTCTGAAAGAATTCCGGTCACGTATTCATCCACTCGCCGTGGCGATTGAGAGGACGTTGTTCCTTGTTTTGCTATCCATGCACGCCCAATCATCTCCTGCATCACCAAAAAACAAAAATAATTCTCTACAAGCCTAGCACCGAAAAAGAAAAAAAAAGACGGACATGCAAGTTAAGTAATGTAGATTGATGACTAATCATGCATACAACAACCACAAGGATACGATACTTACTATCTTCTGGGAATCGAAGTATGGCTGCCAGCCCTGTCAAAATTCAGTACAATGAATAAGCACATGCTCTAGAATAATTTCGACTGCAAAAGCATCGGATCAAAAGAAAGAGAAAGGACACTTTTAATCATCGATCAATACCTTCCCGGATGTCTGCCAACAGCATTTAAGCCAGCCCTTCCGTTACTTAGCCCTTTGCCATGAGCATTCACACCGAACGTATCAAGATGTGCCCCGTTGGAAATGAACCCAGGGGCTTGGCCTGGCTTTGTTTCTAGACCGTTTGAACCCAGAGCTTCCTTAGACTTGCTTAGTACTGTGGCTTTGGAAGTACTCCCAGTAATGCTAAAGTTTATTCCATTAGAATGCATATGCATCGTTGACGGGCGCAAGGAATCCTCAGTGACATTGAAATTATTTTCAGAAGCATTCATCTGTTTGCTATCAATGGCTGAAGCACTTCTTAATCGGGCCTGTGCCACAGGGGTAAGAGCCACAGAGGACATCGATGAGGAATTGGGAGCTGACACAGCAGCTGCCGCAGCTACTTTTGCAACAGCTGCCGTAGCAGCTATCATTTCTTGAGCACCTTCACGCAGCTGAATGTAGTCCCCCTCGATCACAAAATACTGTAATAGCACATCACATTCTCCAGTTATATTGGATCTTTCCCTATATCAACGATATTTAAACTAGTTGAGTGTGTGCACATGTGCAAGAATGCGAACTAGCTTATCAAGAAACTCACTTCTGGATGACTAGCAACAAAGTCATCAAGTTTCCCGTACTTCCTCTTGTAATCGTGCCAATGTAAGGGTGCCAGCATCTTACCCAGCCTATTTGGCAGCTGTAATTGACAAAAATGGCTCATCAGATTGAATCAATCTTTCATGCAAGATGGACAAAGCAGCTCGCAACGATTATTTCCAGAAAAAAACACTAACCGTTGAACTAATTCGTATTTTACCACCAGGTGGAACGGTGCGAACTATACAAGCCAACAAGGATCTTTCATCAAGAAGATTAGTTTCTGGATTTCTTCCACCAGTTGACTTAATAGCCTTCCCAGTTGGAATAACCATTTCAGGTGCAATTTCATCAGCAGCGTGATTGTTGCCAATGGCATCACTATTTGCAGGATGAAGTGAAATTGGAGTTGGCTGTTCAGCTTTAAATGCTTGAACCTCTATTTCTTGATTAGTCACACTGGAAACCTCCTCCTATACCATTACAACAGCGGAAACTTCTTTTAGCCATACAAGCTGCCTGAGGAGGATGAACTCGCGACACAAGTAAAAGATATTGCAAAAGTTACAAAGGCATAAACAGCAGCCCACCTTAGATTCGATACTCTGTTGATGACCATCCAAAGTCAAAGCATCATGAAATTGAGATGAAATCGGGTTCAAACTCTGCTCATGCTGGGAGGATCCCAAGTAGCTTCTATCAATAGACTCGGTAACCTAGCGGATCGAAGATTGTGCTATTTAATTTGAAATCGTAGACAAGAGTGTGAAGAGAAAATTTCTCAATGATTAAACAGGGATTGTAAACACCACCTGTGCTTCTCCAGTAGATGATGAAATCGAAGAATCAGGCTCTATTACTTGGCTCACATGAACATCTGGATATTCTCTTTGAACGACTTCGCCATTAACAGTCAGCTCATAGCCATATCCGGAATCAGATTTCAGTAAGTTCTGTTCGTTCTGGGTTTCTGAATGCTGTATGTGCTTTGATATATGTTCTTCTCCAGATACATCCTGCAGATATGAACCTGATCACCATACCTTAAGAAAATTCGGTCATCAGCACGTAGGGATTATATGCTATTTCTGCTAACCTGTTGATTCTGCCACTGCTGATTGGACGACAGTGAAGGTATTGATTGATACTGATTAAGCTGAGAGTGAGGAACATTTGATGGCACAGATTGTGGGATTCCCTGTTGATGCATAACAAATGGATGAAGTGTAGGGACCTGAGCAGGTGATAGGTATGCAGGCAGTCCAAGCAGTGATGACGACCCAAGTGGAACACCAGTAGCACGGTCAATCTAATTTGAAATTGCCACGTATCCAAAACGCTTGGAAGTTAGAGACATCTCGACAAATAATTACTAGCATAATTTCAGTAAAACACAAAAGTACGGTAATGAAACTCGATTATCAACTAATATTTCTGAATTTCTAATTCAATACGCAGGACCAACATCTTCCGCATAACAACCAAAGAAAGTTCTCTTTCCAAATCTGAAAATAAAAACATTTTTATTGACTCAATAGCCCAAGCAAAGCCAAAGACAGAGATAAGATGTTTTCCACCAGCTATTTTTCCACGAAATGAACGCCCTAGGATCTGGATCTTTTTCTGGCCCTGAATCTAACTTGGCCAATCATTGAGATAAAAAGAATATCCCATATTTGGCATTATACCTGGGATGATCCATTGCTGGATGCACTGCCAGAATTATCACTTGAAAGCGCAACAGTATTTCCAGTGGATCCATTAGAATCTAATCGGTTGCCATTAATCTGTCCAAACTGAGATACATCTTTCACATTTGTTTGTGGTATACGAGATTCATCAGTAAAGGATCCACATCTTTCTCTCAGATCAGCCAATTCCAGTTGAAGCTGTTGTATTGTATGCACATGAAATCTCTCCATTTCTGCCACCTAGCAAATGTAACACAGTATAATGTCAGCATATGAAGATCGGAATAGCCAAATAATGCTATGAACCAAAAATATAAACACAAACAGGTTAACTTAATCGCAGATCGGAGATACAATCTAGAAGTATGAAAGAGAGATCATAGCAGATAAACCTGTCGTTGCCAACCAATCCAGAGCTGATTGCATTGTTCAGTTCGTTCGCGCAGTTCAGCTTGTAAAGAGTGAGATTGCAAAGCATCCATTTCCTGAACACGTGCAATCCAAGCTTGGGCCTCCCTCAACTGATCATCCTTATATATGATTGTCTCTTGAGCAACTCTATACTGCAAAAAGGGTAAAGAGTAAGTAATAATAAATGGAGTAAATTATCCAGACCACATTATCGCACCAAAGTAAACTAGCACATCAACCAAATAATTCATTTAGAACAAAAAGGATAAAAGATATGATTTCCTTATGCCAATAAGCTTGAAATTCGTTAACTCTCGAAAAGCTTTTCACTTGAGAAGCCTAAGCAACACCTCTGTTAAGCAGCACCGACCTGTTCCTGCAAGTCCATGAGCTGCCTCTCTTTGTCCTGAAAATGTTCCTGAAGGTCGTGAATTTGCTGCAAGTGTTGCATTCTTTCAGCGTCGGAATGATCACGCTCCCTTCTGCACAGAGTACAAGAGAGAAATTACCATTAAAGTCACTTCAAGATGTCTAAGCATCAGACTGTCCAAATCTCAGGAATAAAACCTGATGAGGTAAAAAAGCTGCAGTAGAAATAAGACAAGAATGTCAAGAAGCATACAAATTAAAGCACTCAATGCAAATGAGTTGACAATATCGCACCAAAGGCACAATCAAAGAGAAATTTTTCATATTATCTGGCAAAGTGACACCTCATATCAAACTAAAGCATAAGCTCAGAACTCGAAGTTAAGGACACACCGAAAAGTTGCTAATTCTTTCTTTTGTTCTCTTAAAAGATCCTCCTTGGCCCAAGCCTGCGAAATCAAAGGGACAGTTAAGAGTGATGGCTAGAAAGAAGCCTTGAAATGAAAGTAGAAGAAAATGAAAAAGGTCCACAAACCGCCTCGTTGTCTCTTTTTATAGCAATAAGCTCTCGATCTTTCTCTTCCATCCTCCTTTCCAAGTCATGGATTGCTTGCTCTCTTTCGTGTAGTTGCTCCTGCATGACCAAATAACATCACATTTTAAAGGACAGGGACTAATATATATCAATCTACCGATATATTTGAAAAGATTTAGTCCATGATGACTGGTCAGAGCTATGGGGTGCCAATAACCTAACATGAAATACCATTATCTATCAAAGCAGGAGAACATTGATTGGGCATGCTGCATGCGCAGCTTGTAAAAATGAGAAATGCTCAGCTGGCCTTTCATTCTAGACCACGCATGTTCCAAGCCTTTATATGAACTTATGATTACTCATTTTGGATTTAAAATTTATCATATTACTCCTCATTGGAAAGATAAGAAATAAACTCGACCGTTTCACTGGAGCTCCAAAGGATATCAAAACGAAATGAGAATGCTAATCGAGGTTGTCCATGATCGAGGAGAGTGCTCCTACTAACTGTGCTCTAAACAAGTTGATGCAGAAGCTCAAGTACTTCCAGTGTAAACTTTTATGTTGTATATGAAGAAACATATGTTTGAAGTTACAAAACCAATTCTTCCCTCTAAGTACATTATTAGAGCAGAACTTCAGAGTTCACTTTGACTTTAGCAGACCTGAAGTTTGACAGCAGCATCCGCATGCTCCTTGATTTGAGAATCAAAGGAGTTTTGAATTTCAGCAATCTCAGATTTAGCAATCATCTGAGCTCTAAGCTCAATCTCTAGATGCTGCAAATCCTCTCTCTTAGTTGCAATGCTTTGAAGCTGCTCCAATAGGTCGTCACCCGAATTGCCATCAATTGTAATTGTACAGAAGTCGAGCGGCTGTCTTCCCTGCTGCACCTTAATTAACAGCAAAGCACATCACTTTTTTATGTCCATCGAATAAGTCCCAACCATAACATCATGTTTATTACCTCATATATTGTTCTCTCATCAGACTGACCTAATTTTGACCTCTCCAAATCCTGTAAACAATTAACATGTCAGGAGAAATCAATGGAGGGAGTAAATAAGAGATGATGAGTAGAATGACTATTCTAAACGATTCACATCTACGTTAACCGTATAAACCCCCCCCCCCCCCCCCCCCCCCAAGGAAAAAAAGAAATTAAAAAAGGGCAATCTCTTTTCCTATACCAAAGTGGGGGAGAGCGGGCCAGTGAGGCTGGCACCCAGATTCTGGACCTGCAAACGATTATGCTATCATCAAGCCGAATTGCCAATTCAAATTATCAGAAAGACCAAGAATAGTTTAGACAAAGTGAGAGGCAAATTCTAATTCTCTTTAAGGCTCCATTTGTTTCGCGGAAAATGACAGATTTGGAAAAATATTCTCCTAAAAATGATTGCTTGAAATAATTGGTCAATAAAAAATATTATCATTATCAACACTGATTTATGTCTAAACATTTTCATAGACGGTTGAACTTTTTTTCGTTAATAGCTATAATTTTTAGGAAAATGTCTTCCAAATCAGTCATTTTGCTCGAAACAAACGGAGCCTAAACTTTTTTCAAAAACAGGCTGCCAATACAGCAAAAAGGCTGAACCTAGCTAAGCATTTGCAAATTTAACTTGTACATCAAGATTCTAGAGAAAGGGAATATAAAAAGTACAAGTCCTAAGAGGATACCGAACCTAATCATATAATTTGGCTTTTCCCCTCCACCGGACGGTAAAGCGCGACATGAAGGATAGAAAACAGACATTATCTACACTCAGATTATAAAGGCAACAGTTTTTCGAATATAAACTAGAATGAGTCCGACTGTCCATGATCACATCACAAGAACGCCCAACATGACGACGATTCGCGCACGATCTTCCACGCCCAACAGTGCGGACAAAGTCGAGAAATGTAAGCACTAGACAATGATGACGACCACTAAACAACACATATGCCGTGCCAAAATAAAAAATCAATCCCCCACAGGTTCGCGACAGTTGCTCAGAGTCGTGCATATACCGCGGCTTCCCGAAACTAACTCCGCGTTTTACCGAAACAATCGATTCACATTACGCGATAATCAAACGACTCGAGCGTTTAGGTTTAAATTCTAACCTCATTTCCAGGGCTCCGAATCGGCTGATGCTCAGAAACGGCGCGCCACTCCTTCCGGGACGAGGACATCGGCGACGAGCCGGCGCGATTGGCGGCCACACCGGCCGGAGCCTCCATCGGAGTCGGAACCCCACCCGGCGCCGCTCCAACCCTCAACCCCTTCCCCCCGTCCTCCCGGTGCTCCCCCTCCCGACCTTTCCCACCGACAAACCCTAGACCACAAAAAAGAGGAAAGGAGAGAGACCTCGGATCGAGAGAATCGGCCGACGGATTAGGGCTGGGAGCCGGCGGAGAAGGAGGAGGTCCGCCGCGGCACGGGCGGGCGGCGGGCGGTGGGGATGAACAACCCGGGGGGGCACGTAGCTGAAGATTCAGGGGCGAAACGAGTGAGGTTTTGAGATTACGGGGTTTTGGAGGTCCTCGAGTGCAATTAAGAGAGTGTTGATAGAGAGAGAGAGAGCGAGAGAGAATTTAGATGTGCAAAATCTCAACGCTGGGGAGACTCCCGCTATTTATAAGGGGCTCACATGATTGGCAGGCTCACGCACCCCATTTTGGCGCGTGCCGCATGGGATTCGGCCCCCTTCCGTCCCAGATTGCTTTGAGAAGAGTTCTAGCTCTGGTGGGCTTATGGGCCGGGCCATAAGCCCACAAAACTTGGATGATGTCCAAAAGTGTTCGGGCTTGGATGATGTACGGTGTGATTAAATCGGGTCTAAAAGGGACCCGGTTTAATAAAGAGTCGAAACTATGTATCAGACCTATCTAAATTTATGAGCCCATCGATCCCATCAAGCTGCATAGTCCATGCCCGCTCACTTATATGATGATCCCTCGCATTAGAATCACAGGCATCTTGACTTCTGAGGAATCGAACGGGTCGAACCGGTCCAGTAAGCATGAAAGATTCGATGGGCTCTCGAGAAGAGTTTATCGTCGCATCACTCGGCACATCGATGTTATGAATTAGTGTTCCTATGCTTAGTATCACTATCTTAGAATCGGTTCCTCGTCCCACCTCGAGCAACCACGGATGTGGATCTAGATTGAATGTGGGTCATGTCGAGACAGTATTTTCTTCTAGTTGGCTTTTCTGAAATTGGCGTGTTGGGCTATGTAATTGTAACTCGCGGCACAATAACACGAGCACATCTTTTCAATAAGTTTCGCCTAGGGTGTCAAATGGGGGGGGGTGGGTTAAGTCGAAAATGGTCCCACTCAAATTGACTAATTTAACCCATTTTTATGAAATACAATTTTGACGACCTGATCCTAACCCAATCCATACCCGACTCAACCCATATTACTAAAATACATCCATACTTAATTCTAACTGGGAAAAATTCCAAATAATGACCCGAAGTGCTCTCATTTTCTCAAATAGGGGCCTGAAGTGAACCATGTGTCAAATAAGGACCCGAAGTGTCATCATTTTCTCAAATAAGAGCTTGAAGTGAACATTGTCTCAAATAAGAGTCTGAAGTGGCTATCTTAGTCTCAAAAAAGGGTCTCACCTTACCGAAGTCAAGGGCATTTTCATCTTTTAAAATTTTTGATTTTTTTTCTTTTCAGTTTTTTCCATAAAAAACAAACTCAAAAATGAAAAAAAAAAAGAGATAAAGTTAAAAAACAAGGGGAGGCCAGCCCTGCCCCTTCTTTTTTAATTTTAAATCTAATTTAACTAAAATTTATGTTAAAATTATTTTTGGACGAAAATGCCCTTGGTCTGCTGGAAAATTTGGTTAGCCGGCGAACCGGCGGAGTGAGGTCTTTATTTGAAACTATTATAGCCACTTCAGGTCTTTATTTGAAAATATAAGTCCACATCATGCCCTTATTTGACACAAAGTCCACTTCAAGCCTTTATTTGTGAAAATGAGAGCATTTCGAGTCTTTATTTGAAATTTTCCCTTCTAACTATGAAAATAAACACTAACTCATTTAACCCACTTTAGGCTCTTCATGTTAATGTGTCACTTAGATAAAATTTTATATCAAATTAAAAAAGTATAATCACAAAATATGAAGATGTAACTACATAAATCGAAAAAATCTCAAAAAAAAAAAAAATCAAAGATGTGAGAGCCGCCCTCGAAGAGCTTGAAGTAGAAGACAATTTGTTGCAGCTTCACAATGCCGGAGACGCCCTCGAAGATGTCGGAGTCATAGGCAACGCCAAGGAAGGTGTCCTGGTAGGTGAGGTAGGGGCCTTGGACGGAGATGTGCTCGTACTTGCTGAAGCAAAGCTGTAGATGGCCTCGTAGTGGTCACTGCACTTGTCAAGGAGAAGTTGGATGAGGACTCAGAGACCAGAGAAGACGCCAAGGCGGCACTGGAGGTCACCGGAGTCGAGCTTGCTGGTGAAGAGGACGAGGTCACTGAGGGAGTTGACACCCTTCTGGCTCAGCCACAGCTGCGGTTATTATCGGAGTGCTGCGATGGTGGATCGGCCACCATCTTTTGTTGGTATGATAATACAGAGTGCGGGTCAACCACGGCGCCGCTGGCGCGCCACCCTTGGCTCCAAAAGCGAAGACCTTGGTCTCGAGGTCCTTGATGGGGAGGTCGAGGTTGATCGTGCGGATGATTGGGGTGAATGCTGGCATGATGGAAAGGGTGGCGTTAGAGTTTTGCGGCGGTAAATATGGTTGTGACGAGTGAGCGGACTGAGGAGAGAGAAAGAGAGGAGAGAGAGGGGCGATCGTGCAAGAGACGAAAGAGGGAGACGAAGAGAGACCCATTTAGCTAGATATGGGTCATAAGCAAACCTATCATGATCTGTTTTTTAGGGCTTTCATTTTCTTATTATCCATTTAGGCCCATTTTATAAAAAACGGGTTACTCACATAAAATTGAGTTCCAAAATGACTCATTTTGTCGGATCTAATTTTGATCTATGGTCACGTTAGAGCTGGTATTGCAAATAGAGCCAAAATCAAAAGAGAAGACGAAAGAATTTGGGTCGACATTGCCCTCTTAAGTGTAAGATCAAGTTGTTCACACATTACATGGTGGGAATGCATGCACAGGGGGCAGGAGGAGTACGGCTACGACAAACCCATCTTCGATCTTTTCGCCACTTCAAGATAAGACCGTTGACTTGCCATTTTAAATAACCGATTAGCGGCAGGTGAGTAGTTGTTTAATACGAATCGGAGCACTAAAACCGACGCGTGATTCGGACATTATTCTTAGGAGAAATGCAGTTCACGCTCCCAATCCCTCTGACCCGCAAGATCGATGGGAAAGTCAACGATGTCATGGTCGGCCGAGAGGCTCGTTTCCCCCGAACATGAAGCTTTCCTTGAACGGATCTCGTTCTGAATACGCACGAGTTTCTTGAGCCGATTCCATTTGTCAACGCTCGAGGTTCAACCCTTCTTTGCCAGTGGAGAAGCATGTTCCGCAACTGTTATAACACGCACCAAACCAAGCGTTGTCATTTGGTCATCGTCCTCGAGTGCTGCGGAATGGCCAGTTTCACGCCCACTCGAAAGAAGACGTGAGGTCGTGGATGATATTAAGGGTGCGAATGGTAACCATTCTGCTCCAGAAATTAAATTCTTACCAGAAATTGATTTCTGGAGGAGAAATCTGTTTGGTAAAACATGACTAATTCTGCTTTAGAAATTGATTTCTGGAATAGAAATCTGTTTTGATTTGTTGATTTTTTTTGCAACTAAAAAAATTTAAATTTTACTCAAAGTGAGTGGCCACAGGTATTATAAGCCATTCTGTAAAGTTTTGAAATTTTTTATTTTTTTAATTTTTTTTGGCATCTAAAAAAAATTAAATTTCACTCAAAGTGGGTAGCCACAGGTATTTTAAGTCATTTTGTGAAGTTTTGAATTTTTTTATTTTTTTATTTTTTTGGGCACCTCAAAAAATTTAAATTTTACTCAAAGTGGGTGGCTACAGGTATTCTAAGTCATTCTGTGAAGTTTTGAAATTTTTTATTTTTTTTGGGTACCTCAAAAAATTTAAATTTCACTCAAAGTGGGTGGCCACAGGTATTTTAAGCCATTTTGTGAAGTTTTGAAAATTTTTATATTTTATTATTTTTCTTTTTTTTGGGCACCTCAAAAAATTTAAATTTCACTCAAAGTAGGTGGCCACAGGTATTTTAAGCCATTTTGTGAAGTTTTGAAATTTTTGATTTTTTGTTGGCACCTCAAAAAATTTAAATTTCACTCAAAGTGGGTGGCCACATGTGTTTTAAGCTATTCTGTGAAGTTTTGAAATTTTTGATTTTTTTGATTTTTTATAAAAAAAAAATTCATCAAATTTCATATTTTCCCGAAATCTGACTTTTTTTTATTTTCTGGAAATTTTTATGAATTTTTCTAGAATTTTTCAATTTTTATGGATTTTCTGAAAAAAAAAATTTGTGAGAAAATAGGGAGAATGCATTCCGGAATCAAGAAGCTACAAAAAGTAGCTTCTATTTTTCTTGCCAAAAACTTATTCTAGAATCAAGAATGCATTCTGGAATCAAATATTTTTAACAAACGCATTTTTATTCCAGAATGCAAAAATCGTTTTAGAATGCATTCCGGAAATTTTTTAACAAACGCCATTCTGTTCCGGAATGCATTTCAGAACAGAATTTTTATTCCGGAATGCATTCCATGCGCACCCTAAGCTCTGGGCCCGAGACATTTGTCTTTTGGTCAATTTCTTCTGGTGCCCTTCTATGACTGGCTCACGTTCGTTTTTGACTTCTAAGATATCTTTACAGCCACGATTCTGCCAGCTTATGTTCCGACTGTCAAAAGTTATTGGTAAGCATCTTATATGTTGGGTCCTTGTGCATGTGCATGTGCATGTGCATGTCCCTACCTCCTCCTCCTCCTCCTTTTATTCTGGTCCCAACCCCACTATTTTTTGAACAATGTTCTCCTCAATCAGTGGTTGGAAATTCCCTCCAACCATGCCTCTGCTCACAGAGTTACGGGCATGGATGTCGCCCGCATGCAAACCTAATTAGAACAATAAGGCGAGGTAATGTCCTTGCTTGTAAAGCTACTGATTCGAGGCATGAAAGCATTTGAGGGGAAAAAAATATGAAGGGATTCGAAGGCATGAATATGTTCGGCTAGTAGCCAAAGGCTCCTATTATGCAGTTGCATTATACAACGACCGGCAAAAATTGCAATTGGAAAGAGAGATGGTTCGGCGGATGTGAATAATCGCCAATTATTGGTGGGATCATGTAAAAATCGGTGGTTGAACTTTTATTTGACGTTCATTTTGATCTTGAATTATGATTTTGATCAATTTGATACTTGTACTCTTTAAGTCGAACCAATCTTATCTTCTGCTAATTTGCTGACGTGGTTGCGCACTTGTATAGCCACATTGGAAATATGGGTTCCACAATGTGCGTTAAATTGCCATGTCAACTAAGATGACTCAATTGGTTCGAATCAAAGAACGCTCGAACTAATTGGATTGAAATTAAAGTTCAAGAACTAAATTTGCACATCAAGTAAGAGTGCGGGGACTCGGGATGGATCTAGAAAATTTTTTACAATGGGGGCCAAATTTTATCAATAATGCGTATTACTCGATATGATCAAATGTTATGTAGGCTTTGTTTGTCTAAACTAGCTGCATTTTCATAATTGTAGAATTGCCTCCTGAGTTTCATCAATTTGTGGGGCCAAATGCAATGTAGATAGTCACTATTGACTGAGTCGTGCATTTTTTTGGGGAAATTTAAAGGAGGCAAAACTTATTCATTAGGCCCTAGTAATTTAGCAAAATCTAAAATTATTTTTATTATCAAATATTAGGAAAAAAAAAAAAAGTCGGAGCAAGAGCCTCATTGCCTTCGATTCAACATAGGTCTGTCCATGGCGGGGACCCATTTTGGTATTTTCTCAAAGAAATTAACTACTTATAGTATAGGGATGCGCATGGGACGCGAGGAATATGTGCCCCGCGTGATGCTGCCCCGACTCGAATGCGGCATTAGGCGGGGCGGGGCACGGGGTAGGCTGAGGCCGGTATCATCCGCCTCCTGCTTACAAGTTTTGTTCGCATAGAAAATGTAAGCTTTGGAACATCTCTATAGACCATTCTTCTGTTACAAAATCCGTTCATAAAAAGCCATTCTTTCTTATAAAGAATAGTACAAATAAGAAAAATGTCAATTTGTCATCTAGCAAGTGGTATTAGTTCTCTTCGAGAATGAAAAAAAAAAAAATCCGGGTCGGTGCCCCATTGTCCCCGTGAAGGCAAAATCACCTCGCCTCAGCACGGAGCGGTGGCGGGCTAAATATTTGTTTCTTAGGGCAGGGACGGGATTCCTGCCCAAAAGAATTTAATAAATGTTCAAAATGAAAAGAAAAAGGCTTATAGCCCGGTTCTCATGCGTACACTGGAATCAATTTGGAAGCAGCCGGTTCGATTTCGAGGCCAGTTCAATAAAGATCCCGATTCAGTCCTCGATTCTCAAAATTAATCCCGATTGAATAGATTTCAAGTTTTCAGTCGAGAATCGACTGACTCACCGTAAAACCGATTACCCCTGCACAACACACAAACAAGGGCCTAGGGAAAATAATACCTGGGTCAAAAGGTTATTACTTCCTAGGAGCATCGAATTTAAGTCCCGCGCAACAAAATAATCCGTTTTTCCGATGATCCTTTTCCCCTCTTTCAACAAATTGGACATTACATCCCAACAACCATATTATATCCAAACCAACAAATTGAATGCGGCATCATATCCTAACCTCCAAATCACCCATGTTGTAGGACAAGTAGCTTTGTTCGTAGGATCTCCAGAAGCAAATAAAAATGTTCAATTTAAGGATCTTTTTCCAAAGTCTCCCACAATAACGGTATGCATCGATCTCTGTCCAATCCAGAAACCGGACCAGATGGTTCGACCGGACCGGACCGTACCGAACCGGCAAAATCGGCCTACAGTACATCCGTTTCTAATATTTTTAATAGTTTTTAAGGTGGACGGGGTCGGCTATTAGTTCCAGAGACTTTTTAATGTGGAACTGATCACCCCCTGTCCCACAAGTATGGAGACCCTCAGCCAATCTCAACGTCTTTTTCCGGCTCAAACGGATAGACGCTTGGCGTACCCCAAACGTTTAAAATTAAATCTAGCCTTATTTAAATTAATATTTATTTATAGTGTCCAATCATGTTTTTTTCTCCATTTAAATCGTGCTCCACACGTTTGAAGTACCCACCTCGCACGCTCCCTCTCCCCAACGACCTCCCACTAGCGAAAATCGGTGAATTTGACCCGGAAAATGTCCCGAAATTGGGAATTCGAATTTGAAATATTTTTTCTAAAATTTTATTTCCACAAATGATCGAACCGGTAAAGGAGAGCATATATAATTTACAAACAAAAGCAATATTCTTCTTTACGCTTTTCCTGTGGAGAATATTTACAGGAAAATGGGAGAAAAAGCAGAAACCAAGCATCCACGTTTATCAGACCAGGACGCATTCGTCAACATCGTCATCATCGTCTCCATCGAAACAAACCCGAGCATCGTCGCCCCCAAAAAATTTCAGCTGAAACAAAAGACCTAAAAAGAAGGCAAATGAAAAGAAAAGGAAAAATGGTGATTCTTCACAGTTGCAGAAGTGATTCACGCATCATCGACCGACGTTCGACAGACCAAGAACGATCTATAACAACGAAAGGAAGCCCTAGCGTGTGGTGATAAGAAAAAAACATGGTGTCCATGTGATCAAACCCTGAAGCACCACGCGTGGTGGTGGCCGTGCCAGCCGCCGAGGGAAGGGTGGTGGTGGTGGTGGTGGTGGGGGGAGCTCTCCCGGTCGATGGATTCCTGGACGGAGCGGAACTCCTCCACGTGGCAGGGGATGGTGATGGGCCCCTTCTGGTCGAAGCCGAACTCCTCCTCGGCCTCCTTGAGGAGCTGCACGAACCGCGGGTGGTTCACGTACATCACCGGTATCACGAACCTCCTCCTCTCCCCCTCGCCCTGCCCCACCATCACCGCCAGGCACCCCTTCGGCACGTCGTGCTCCTGCCGCTGGTGGTGGTGGTGGTGGGGCAAGTGCAGGTGGAACAGCTTGTCTCCGCTTCCCATCGCCGGCCGCTAGAAAGAGCGAGAGAGCAAAAAAAAAAGAGAGAGGAAGAAACCAGACAGAGAGACAGTGGCAGAGAGAGGCGCCGAGCGAGCGAGCCGGGGTCGAGGGGACGACTGCTAGAGGGAGAGGAGAGAGAAGGGCCAAGGGTCGGAGGAGGAGATGGCGAGCTGGAAGAGGGTGAAGGAGGAGTCGGTGAAGGATCTGGGGATGTTGCTCATGGTAGACCACGATGACCGATCAACAACATATGGGGGGGTGTGTGAAGGGGATGGAGGAGGAGGAGGAGGAGGAGGTTTGGCGGAGGTGGGGCTTTTTATACGGAGGAGAGAGGGCGGTGGACGGAGGAGCTTCGGCCCTTTGGCGTTTGGTGTTCTGTTTCGTGTAGGGTATCGCTTTGGCTTTGGCTTTGGCTTTAGCTTAGCTTATACACAAAGGCAAAAGAGAGAGAGAGGAGGGGAGGATGAAACAGTCAATATCTCGTGTGGGTCACTACTGTGAAGATCAGGTGGTTCTGGTCTGGTTGTGCCTTCTCTCTCCCCCTCTCTAGCTAAGAAGAAGATGGAGATGAAGATGAAGATGGTGAGATCAGGATCGTTCCTTTTTCAAAATTTCGGGGTAATTTACAGCTGGAGATCGGAAGGTGCCGCGGCTGCTTCCAGGATTAGAGGACCCTTTGCTGTTTCCACTTCCGGGATATATTGCGAGCGGGGCCTGACGTGATTATTACGTGGATTCCCTCTCAAAGCTTCTCCCTATTTGACTTCTTTTTATCCCCGTGTTCACGCCGGGATCTTCTTCTCTCTTTCCTTTTTAAAACCGATACGATAAATTTATTCCGGATTAATTTTTTTACCATAAAAAATTTCAAACTGGTACACCTGTGATAATATTACTCTTCGTTAGTTTTCGTTAAAGTTTACCATCAAATTTTTTAATTGGATGGCACGTGACAGTTTGAAATTTTTAGCGGTCAAAAAATTAGTTTAGGATAAATTTATCGCAGGTTTACCAGTTTAAGGTTTTTCGTGGTTAAAAATTTAGTTTTGGGTAAATTTGTCATAGGCGTACTAATTTTGGGTTTTTCTTGATATTAACCTTTTAAAATTTTAGCGGATAAGTGCACCGGGAGCCCTGAAACTTGTCGCGGAGTTGCGATCGCGTCCCGAAACTTTCAAAAAAGCAATCAAATCCGCGCGATTAAGTGTCGATTTGAGATGTGATGCTCGATTAATATCTCTTTATATTCACAGGTGGCATGAAATGAAGGAAGAAGTGAAATAAGAAACCATGTCTGGTGACGCCTCGAAGTGGAATGCATGACCTGAAATGCATGACCGTAAATTACTGTTAATATAAAAAAAAGATTTAATTGACTTATTGAATGCAATTATAATATCAAATCCCTCCTTCCTAGAAATTGTTCCAATGTATACCTTGTAGTCTATCCACGGGGGTCACGCCTATTTTTCTATATCAATCCTCCATTCCTATCTATTTCCCATGTTGAAAATTATGTAAAAAAAAAAGAAAACAGGGCACTTTTTATTTTTAAAGTAATGACAAACTTACCATTTTATATTTCAAGCAACCAGCAAATAAGAAAGTGAATCGAGGATGGTGATTTTCGTTGCACAGGCTTTATATTGTTCCAACCGTCAAATGATTTTTCGGAAAAAATAACGTTATTGTTATTTCACTTAAGCCACATGAACACAAAGTCAACACCGTCAGCTGTTCGACGTTCATGTAGGTAGATTTTTAACGATCCTTATTTATGAAATTTTGGCGGAAGGTAAATGTATCGCATACAGTGGATATAGTTTGAGATTTTCTTTTTGTAGGTTTTGTTTTCTATCGCAATAGTTTTTTTTTTTTGGTCGGAACTATCCCAATAGTTACAATACATATTAAAAAATACATTTTCACATCAAGACTATTGCCAAAAAATAAAAAAAAATGGTGAACTGACTCGCAAGTTTCAACGTCGATCTCCAACTGCAGACTTTTTAATTTCACGAATTGACCTCGCACCCGCCTTTGTTTTTTCCAAATGACTCGCGCTTCGCATCAGCATGACGCTCGCCCGGAACAGAGCCGGGGCGCGGGACGCAGCAGCAGAACGAGCTCCGCCAGGAAAGGCCCGGTACGATCGTTGCGGACCCACCCGGGCCCAAGGGCCACACGCGTCGCCCAGCCACGAGGACACGTGGCCGCTAGGGGGTGGGGCGGAATGCGGGCGTTCCCGCGTGGGGACTCGCGTGGGGCCGGCCGACAATGACGGTGATGGAGGAGCCGAGCCGAGCCGAGCCGGACGACGAGTTCTGTCGGTACACGTCAGCAGGGAAGGGGACTCTTTCGCCAATTGGCGCGGCTGGTGAGCCCAAAAGTCTTCGGCGCGAAAAGAGAAACGTCAGGGTCTGGATCAGCTCCTAACTTAATCCTAACGTTTTCATCATTTTCCTTCTTTCTTAATTCCCCCTTTAAATTTGTCCTACCACCAAAAAAAAAAAAAAAAAATTTACCCTTTAAAACTTTTTGACCAAAAAATATATATTCCCCCTTTAACTTAAAATACGTGATCACAGGACAAAAAAAATAGGGTTAATACCGCGAAAAATTTCAAATTAGCATGCCTGTAAAATTTTACCCTAAACTAATTTTTTGACCACCAAAAACTCCAAACTTGTACACCTGTGATAAATTACCCTCAGTTTATTTCCGTTAAATTTTACTGTCAAATTGCTTTGTTAAATGACACGAGACAATTGACGGATGTACCAATTTTATATTTTACCCTCTGTTTGTCACATGAGTACCGGTTTATGATTTTTTGTGGTACTAATTCAATTTAATGGAAACTAACGGAGAGTAAATTTGTGATAAATGTATCAGTTCGGGGTTTTTGGTGGTCAAAAAATTAATTTAGGGTAAATTTGTTATAGGTGTACCAGTTTAGGGTTTTTCGTGGTAAAAAAAATTATTTTTGGGTAAAATTGTCATAGATATACTAGTTTGGAGTTTTTCGTGATATTAATCCAAAAAAATATTATAGTACAAATTTTAAGTATATTTTATTTGAAAGCACTCAAGTCAATTTATATGATTCCCATCACCCATAACACGAGAACAACAATCAATAAGTTGAATACTCTAAATTTTTTCTTTTATCGATAAGTTAATAGATATTTCTTAGAACGATCCGATAGGCTAGATTTGTTTCGCGAAAAATAAACAATTTAAAAATTACTTTCCTAAAAATGATCGTTCGTATCACCTGAAATAAGTCGACAAAAAAATTTCCATTATTGACAGCAATTTATATCTAATCATTTTCGTTCGTTCGTTCGTTCTTTTTTGTATGTTACGGAAAAAAATTTAAATTATTTATTTTCTGCGAAACTAATGGGATCTTGTCACAAAATCGAAGATGGGACTAATAACAAAATCATCCTCGATTTCAATTTTATTTTTTCCCGAAAAATCTAGCTAGCCGTGGGCCTGGTGGACCGGATCTGACGCCGCAATGAACGGAAGAAATTGCTGTTGAGCTAAAATTACAGAACATTTTTGTTAAGGTAGAAGGTGGGGAAGTACACAATCTTCAGATGATCTTTCAAATTAAAGTCAATTTTTAGAATTTCAGGAGATGTGTACGTTAGATATGGATTGACACTTTTCAAATCGCTCGCGGCCTTCGCATAAATCGTACTTTTAAAAATTGAGAGATCGAATTGAACAAATCGAATCAATATAACCTTTTTTTTTTTTGAACTTTCATTTGCCGGGATTTCTGCATAATCGTCTTCCTCATTAGTCACCACCCCAAACCAGCAAAACACGATGCAATTTTGAATTCGGATTCTGTTAACGAATTCCCTTGTTAAGCAGCTGATTGAGGAGACTTTACAATGTTCGGTATCCTGCTAACCGTCTCTTGAGCAATGCGCGAAACCGATATTTCGAAAGGCGAGTTATTCATCATTCGGTATTACCTAATAAGGGCCGGCTGTTCCCAAGGCCCGTGAAATTTTAGCGTGTCTTCTGACCCCGATCTCAGGAAACGAAGAAGAGATATTGGAAATCCTTTCCAATAATAAAAAAAAAAAACGCTTTCATTGCCAAAAATAATTTGTGTTTAAAAGTTTTCGTGGCAATGGTACCGATTTAGAGTTTTTCGTGGTATCAACTCTCCTTTTGTTTAAGCGGATTTAAGGTTGCTTTTTTTTTTATATTCGATAGTGTTTATATACTTATTTATTTAGTTATTTAAATGAACAGTGGAGCCGTTGCTCCCCCCCACAAAATGGGACGACCGAGAATAATAAAAAGGGGATCTTTGCCAAAAAGCATATGATTGCCTGGAGCCCTCAGCCCACGAAACGGGGAACCACTTGAATTCCACCTTTTAAATTTTTGTTTTAATTCATTTGATCAAATCTCTCTCTTTTGATCTTTATGACTCGAACATAGATTCCCCCAAAAACATTAATCCGGTAAACAAAATCAAATATCGATCTTTCATTTCGTATCGGTTCTCTCGATGCTATATGAATGATCGATTCCGTTAGCCTCCTGGTAGATGGGTTACAATTTCCCGGATAGATTTGCATGCGAACAAGGTCTATCTTCTTAACCCAACAAAATCAACGAGCTGCACACACGGGGGCAAGATCGCGAAATCTACGCACCGGCCTTATGAAAAGGCATAGATTTTTATGCAGGTTTTGCACCGTGATCGATTGTCTGTAAACTATTACGTGCAACGAGACGGTGCCCGAGGGACGGCCGTTCCGGATACGATGTGAGAACCCGAAACGAATTTACAGAGAGAAGTACGAATTCGAAACGGCACGTCCCGACTTGACTCGAAACGGGCACGAATCGGCGCGTTCTCACTCGATTTTTTTAGTCGAAATCATTCTATGATCATGTCGAACGTGAACATCCCTTGTAACGATACGAAATGCTACGAATACCGCATGATAAAAGAATTGCCGGCTCACCAAACTGTCCAAAGAACCGGCCCTTGCGAGGCGATGGGTGGATGGGCCCAAAGGATGAGTGGGGATTCGCATCAGGACACTTTTGGCCCCGTTCCCATTAAGAGAGAAAAACCATTGCTAGAGAGAAATGGAAATGATGGTGGGCATAATCGTTTGGGGGTGTAAATGGTTCGGTTCGGTTCGGATTTTCATTAAGAGAGAAAAACTATTGCTACACAGATATGGAATTGATTATGGGCATAATCGTTACAGGTGTAAATGGTTCGGTTCGGATTTTCGGAAAATCTGAACCGAACCGAACCGTTGAGATATGAGCTCGCTACAAACCAAACTGTGATCCGAACCGAATACAAACCGAACCGAAAATCCAGTTCGATTCGGTTCGGCTCGGTTCGGTTCGGTTCGGTTCAGATTTTCGATTTTTTGCTTTTTGTCTTTATACTCTAGTCGAGCTCACTTTCCCTTTTGAAAAAGAAAGAGAAAATCGCTTTCCTTCTTTTTTTCTTTGCTTTTTTTTTGCCTTGTCTCTGCAAAAATGTCTCTCTCATGTCGTCTTCTTCTCCATCATTCATCTCCCTGAACGCGACTCGCTCTCTTCCACTCCATTACCCCACCATTAGGTCCCCCACCAACACCCATCATCCCCCCTCACCTTCCCAGTCCCCAAACCTTCTTCTTTCCGCCTCTTTCCCAAGTCCCACCACCACCTCCGTGTCCCTCTCGGCATCCCCAGGCAGCCCCCGACTACGGCCTCGAGGAGTCCTGCTGGCTCCGGGAGGAACAATGGTGGCTGTGCGAGGAGCAGCGGCGGTTCCACGAGGCGCAGAGGTGGGCCCGCGAGAAGGAGTCCCCCCTCCTTGGCGAGATCGCCAGGCTGAAGCTCCGGATTCAAACCGATCATGGGGAGGTGGCGAACGTTGCCGCACTGTTGCAGGAGAGGGAATTTGATCGTGGGGAGAGGGTTGAGCGCGAGTCTGCGATGCTACTGGAGGAGAAAGAGGAGGAGGCGATGGACGAGAAGGAGATTGTAGTGGGGGAGAGTTGCCACGGTATTGAAAGATGAAACTATTTGGTTCAATTCGGATCATGAACCGAACCGAACCGAACCGAAACTATCCAAACCGGCAAAAAAGAATGGTTCGTTTTTCATTATCTGAATTGAAAACTGAACCGAATTGAAAGGCATAAAATTTTCGATTCGGTTCGGTTCGGTTCGGTTCGATTTTTCGGTTCGGTTCTGACACCCCTAATAATCGTTGTCAAATTAGTAAAGATCGATAGTGGGTCGTTCATGAATGCCTCCCAAGACAAAAAAAGATGTTCATTTTCAAGACATTCATTGTGCATAACACGAAAAAAAGAACGTTGGTGTATAGGTAGACCTGTCAAATGGGTCAGGTCGGAAATGGTCCAACTTATACCGATCTATATTGTCAAAATACTTATATATTTAACCAAATCTAGAAAAATTCGCACCAAAACTGAGCTGAGAGCGTGAGATCGAGTGAAGGCGGGAGAAAGTCATAAATGTGGGTCGGGTCGGGTTGGGTATAAGTAAGTTGTGAACCCATTTGACATATATATTTAGTCATGGCCACGGGCCGGTTTCGGCCCGGTCAAACCCGGACTCGAACCGTTGACCGGGCCCGCGGTTCGGAACCGGAACAGGCCCGTGGCCTACGGGCCCGGTTCCGGTTCCAGAAATTTTGGAACCGGCCCGATTCCAAAAAAAAAATTATAAAAAAAAAACCCGGCACCTGCAGTGCAGCAAGGCCCCACCCCCACCCACCCTCCCTCACCTCCTCCAGTACAGCAGTACTCCACGCCCTCCTCTGTCCTCTCCCAGACTCCCACCAGTCTTCCGCTCCACGCCTCCACCCTCTCCTCCTCCGTCCACACCCCTCTCCGCCGGCGCCACTCCCACCCCCTCTCTGCCGCCGCCGTCCCCTCCACCTCCCTCCTCCTCATGCCCTCCTTATCCTCCCACCCTTCCCTCCCTTGCATCGGCGTCGAGCTCGTGACCCACTTCCCCGGCAACTCCTTCGCGCTGAACCTGCCAGTGGTCCACGCTGTCTTCGTCCTCTTCAGCTCCCTCACCGGCCAGCCCCTCGCCACCGCGGACGCCACCGTGTTGACCCTATACCGCACCGCCTGCGTCTCGGGCCTCTCCTCCGAGCTCCTCTCGCGGACCGACAGCAAGGTCCTCGTCATGGTCGGTCCCTCCTTCCCCCCTCTCCCCTGTGCCGGTCCTCCCCTTTTCTCCTTCGCCCGCCCTCCGTCTTTCCAGATCTGACCCCCGCCGCCGTCTCCGCCGTCGCCCCCGCCCATGGCCGCAGCCACCGACGCCGATGCCTCCTCCCCTTTTCTCCTCCTCCCCCCTCGAACCGAAACCGACCGGAACAGAAACCGGCCTGGAACCGCCAGTTCCGAACCGGAACTGGAACCGCCCCCTTGCGGTTCCGATTCCGATTCATACATGGCCACGAACCGGAACCGGCGGTTCCTGAACCGTGGCCATGACTATATAGTATCTTGGGTTTACCATTCTGAACCAATTTATGATCCATTTAATAAATATAACTAATTTATATAACAATTCAGCTCATCAAATATGGGTCAAGAAATAAGCTTATGACCCATTTTGACAAGTTTATCTATAGGTGGGCTCTTCTCCAAGAGGTCACCCATTCTTATACAAAAGCGCATGTAATGAGTATTTCCGATTTTACATATATGTCCTAGGAATGTTTGCTCTTTGTTCGGTGAGCAATGCGATATATTCTTACCTCCTTCACCATTCTAAAAGTTTGTTAGGAGCCATTTCTTGTTCATACCCTCTAATCCCCGACAAACACTCCCTATGCTCGTTGGACCGAGTCATTACAAGCCCACTAGCTTTCATGTGGTTCATCCCTGAACTACGCAACTACTAGAGGGTATACCATATTGTGACACCCCTAGGTTAATTACTCGAGGTATTGTATTTACTTTGGCTCATCTCATATCGAGTCTTACGGTTTTGTCATTTGACGTACATGTGGGTACTTTCCTAAAAGGTCACCTATCTCGATAGTGATTCAACCCGAGCACGCTTAACATTGGATTTCCAATGCTAAACTTGCCTTTATGCCAAATGTGCCTCTTATAAGTTAATTCCAATTTCAAATATTTATCTTATGAACACTCTCCCTTCGCCATTCTAAAAGCCTGTTACAAGCCGCTTCTTATCAAAACTCTCTGGCCCCGGCGAACACTCCCCGAACCGGATCACTGCAACAAAATTTCTTTATTTGAATGTTTAACTGGTGCCTCTGGACACTCGTTAAGAAATCTATATTGATGAGATTAGCGTTGTATATTTTGATATTATTAATGTAGTTATACAAAAACTTAAAAGGATGTAACTTTTTTCATTTCAAAGAATCGTTATCATCAATTTGACTAATTCGATTACATTTTTCTTACATTGGTACATAAAAGAGAAGTGAGAACGTGCCGGCCTCTTCTTCCTACAACGATGCATCGGCTAAATTACATACACGATAAAGCAGGTAAAACCAAAATCGACAATGGCAAACGATAACGTTCTGGTGATTCCATTTCTTCATCGCAAACAAACAAATTTTCTAGGAACTTTCTCTCGATGAATGCCGGGTCCGCGGCATTTCTTTTTCAGTCGTCGGATCATCGGACTCAGGGGGTTTCCATCCAGTGAATCTTGGAGCGAGCGTGCTACGCATCTAGTCGCCGTTTAATCAATCGGGTTCACGTAGTTCGTACCAAATCGATCCATCATCATCACACTATTCACGCACACTCTTGCAGGCGCGAAGTTTCGAGCACCTGAATCGACGGCATCGTGGCGTGGTGGAGTTGGCTGACATCCAGAACCAGAAGAAGAGCATCATCCTGAGCAAAAGTACATAAAACGACCCTCGTACTCGGCCTCCGGGAGCCACCTAGCGGTCCGCGACACGGACGTCCCACCACACCATACAAGCCACGCCCGACAAGCAAAACTTGCTTGAAGCAGCAGCCTCTTCAGCCTAAGCTCTCTCGAAGTGGTCCCTGAATTGACCCGTAATCGATGCGAATGATATTTTAATCCCAGCGATAGATTCCAAAACCCGGGCCGACGTGAAGTCAGCTTTCGTCCCGAGCTCCTGACCCACCGCGACGACGACGACGACGACGGCGATGATTGATTATGATTGCAGGCGCTTGCTTTCTTCGGTGGCTCTCTCTTTCTTTCCCAGGGTAAGAACTTTTGGAAATGGTTTTAACTTGACAAATCCGACAAGTCGTTTGTCGCTATTAGGCTACCCGAAAGGGACCAACTTGCGAGTTGGGCAAAAGACGAGACGATGATGAACACCATCTCCGTTCCCTGGTGATGACTCGGAGGATAAAGATGTTCTTTTCTCCGCTTGACGTCTTTGATGGTGGAAACGACAGGAAGATGATCAGTGATTACGCACTCCGTTTCGCGAAACCCGTTAATCTTTCCCCAGCTGTGCTCATTTCTTACCCCGTGGCTACCCGATTTCGCGAGGACTAAGTGACCGGGATGGCCACGTGCGCGCGACTCTAATGCGACAGAAGCCCACGGAAGTCCGAATGTATATATGGATAGGTGCATGATCGAAGTACCGAAAGCTGGCGCCGTCGTCCCCTAGCGGGTTCGATGCTTATCCTTTCGGGAACGTCGTAGTCTTGTGATTAGGTGAGACGCGACTGTTGAGTAAATCCGCTCTCAACGTGTACTGGCCAAGTGGCTGCTTTACCCATTAGAGTTCACATTGAGCTGATGCTGACTGATGCGTTCTTAGCTCTCCTCGCATTCGTCTCCATTCTCCACCTCCGTTGGCATCTTGGCAACGAGAGAAAGAGAAGACATACGTTAAGCTAACGAGTTCGAGGTGCAATTCTTCTTCGATGAACCAACTCTCCCGATTCGACCGTGCGGTATAACTTACACACGTCGTCAAGGAAGTCGAACGCCGGTCACACTGTAGGCACTTTCCCTTCTCGAGAAACAGAAGATAAATTCAGGGTTCGACGTAAAGATCCCATCTTCCGAATCGATCTTTAACTGTGGCTTCTCACTTCAATTACAGAAGAGCGGTTCAAATGAGGACTGATATTTTCCTGCTCCCATGGTGGTGATAAAGCTTTAGTTTTCCTTTTCAATGACGTAGCTCAAGTGGTCGATAATCAACATTGAGGTACAACTATTAGCACCAGAATGGAAAAGAAGAAGAGATAGATAGATAGTGACTACCACAAGCTACATTACAGGAATAATATAAGCAAGATCACTGCAATACGATATTGACCCGATTGGCTTTGGATAGCCAACAATCCTATAATCAATCACACGTCATCATCACCCGGAAAGCAAATGATCCAAATCATGTCAAAGAAAATCCACCCTCCACAGCTATGCTACCAAGCCCACGTTAGCCCACACTCTTCTCGAAAGACATATCAAATCAACACTCACTCTCTATTTAATATCAATTTCCATATTTTTTTCGCTTCTCACTACCCAAGACGGTTCTGTAGCCTTTACTACTATTCTGGTGGCACCACCGAGGGTGCTGGAGATGGAGAAGAGCGAGGATTGCGTGGCTGGGAATATGAAGAAGAAGAAGGGCAAGAGCAAGAACATGAAGAAGGGGTTCAGCGACGAGCAGATCAGGTTGCTGGAGACCATGTTCGAGTCTGAGTCGAAGCCCGATCCAAGGAGGAAGATGGAGCTCGCGAGGGAGCTGGGGTTGGAGCCGCGGCAGGTGGCGATATGGTTCCAGAACAGGAGGGCTCGGTGGAAGTCGAAGCAGGTCGAGCAAGAGTACAGAGTGCTGAGAGCCAGCTATGAGAAGCTGTTGGCTGAGTTCGAGTCTTTGAAGACAGAAAAGCTGGATTTAGAGAAAGAGGTAGCACTGATCCCCTTTTTACTTAATTCCTGGCTAATTGCAGTTGATCCTTCTGATTATGGTCATGGAGAAATCACATCAGGACAAAGAATTTCGAAAAAGTGAAGAGATGGGTTGTTCTTAGTTCCAACATACTTGACTTCATCTCTTAGGAAATGATTGATGAAAGCGAAAACTCCAAATGATTTCAATCTTGAGCGTTAGACAGAATCAGCATGTACTATGACGTATGACCACCATAAGTGATCATTCCATAGTGCTTTAGGAAACGAGTTGTTCTGGATAAAAATATAAACCTCATAATAACAACTTTCTTTGGTCATTCACAGCTGCAGAAGCTAAGTGGTATGTTAGATAAAAACCAAGGTGGGGGCAGGATCTGCAGAGAGGCTAGCAATTTAGACGATGAAGATACTAATTGCAAGATCGAAGCCGACCCGATCGGGCTACACGAATCTTTCGATCGGAGTTTGATTGTCGCCTCACCTGACGACCAATTAAATGAGACAGAGAAGTCGTCGGAAGATGCGCGGGATTATCTAAGCCGGGACGAAGAAAATTGTTCCGTGGCACTGCCAGAGAAATGGAGCAACTTTGGTTCGAACGACATTTTAGACTATCCTTGCAGCAATGTGGCGCCGTGGTGGAACTTCTGGACCTGAGAAGGGGGCCGCCTAGGCGATTGAACTTTCGGGATTCAGTGTAACATGAATTCGACATGCATCGCGGGGTCTCAGCATTAGCTAAAACATTGTACAGAATGGGGTAGCTGGTGGGGTAAACGGTCCTGCTCGAACATAGACGAAGAGATCGCTCGGTAATAGGGGCATCGCAGATGAGGAAAGAAATGAAATGAATTCAGAGCTTCAAACATGGAGTTCCATTGTGATGGTAGTACAGTGGACATGTAAAAGACATGTTGAGGCATTTGCATTAGCAGTTGGTTCTTGCTGTTTTCTGCACGTATTTCTTGGCTGCTACCACCATTTCGCTAACCTAAAGAACCCCAAATAATCAACGAACAACGTTAGGGGCACTAAACTTTAACTAGATTCGATTTACTTGTCGCGTGCGACATATTCTGGTTAGCCAAAGTCGAATCATTCCTACGCACGCGATTCATCGCGCTGGGAGCATCTGGTGAGTTATCAGCAATCCATGGCCGACGTTCTTGAGGCGAATTTTGCTCGGGAAGGAGGCCCGAACGCTGTTACAAAACGTTTGTCTGGATCAAAACCTGGGTTCGAGCGTTAGCGTTTCGAATCAAGCCATTAATGCAACTTCCGATCTGATTACCGTCCTCTGGCTTGTAATCATCTCTCTTGTTCTCGATCTAGTCTTCAAATCGCGGCTTTCACCGGCATGTTGAAGATGCTTGCATGGCAATCTTTAACGTTGTTGCCGGACACCGGAATCACTCGCCGTACCTGATCATAAGATAAATCAGACTAGTAAGTTGGTCAAGTAGGGTTTCGACTTCATTTAAATCTCGCGATAAAAACAGTTAATTACCCACCTATAGAATACTCTATAATCTTTTCTTCCATATTTTTTTGGGTTAATATCGTGAAAAACCCAAACTGGTACATCAATGACAAATTTACCCCGAACTAATTTTTTGGACCACCAGAAACCTCAAACTGGTACACACGTGACAAATTTATCCTTCGTTAGTTTTCGTTAAATTTTACCGTTAAATTGCTAATAACACGTGATAGCTGACTAGTGTACCAGTTTGCAGTTTTACTCTCCGTTTGTCATGAGTATACCGGTTTGTGATTTTTCGTGTATTAATCCAATTTAACGGAGAGTAAATTTATCACAAATGTACAAGTTTTGTGTTTTTAGTGGTCAAAAAATTAGTTCGGGGTAAATTTGTTACAGAGGTTTTTCGTGGTATTAACCCTATTTTTTTTTTTTCAAAATTTGGATAATTACTCTTTACGTTCAAATAGATAAAAATAACTGATGAGTAGTGCAACCTAACGTGACAACAATATTGGTCAGGATAAATCCTCTGAAACCAAATTTAAGATAAATCAGAGAAAAGGGATTTATAATAGTTTTATTCTCTTATAAAACTCGGGGAATCCTAGGATACTGCTACTAAATTAGGAAACTTCTTCGTTAGTTTCTCTCTCTTTCCATCAAGAACCGCCAAACCAATCTCGGATATTTCCTTAATTAGATTGCCCATGATACTGAGTTTCCAGTTTCCTAGTTCTACTCGGACTCTTGTCCTCTCTCACCTGCAAATATATATAAAGGCTTGTCCCTGAACCATAAGTGACATTGCGATCGATTCAGAAGCGTCGAAGAAAAGATCGTTCCAAATCGATTGCTTTGCATCAAGAAGAGATCGTCTTCGATGGAGGGTTGGAGGGAACAGAGCAGATGGCTGCTGCGCCTCGAAGACTTCGCGGGGCATTCCATGGGCGAGACGTTCAAGTCGATGCTGACGGCGCTCGGCCGAGCGGCTCGAAGCAAACACCAGAGAGAAATGTCGTCCCCCCGCGGAGAAGGAGAGAACCGCGAGCCGGCGGCCACGGCTTCGACGGGCGTGCCGAGGGACGGAGAGATCATGGGAAGGCGAGGATGGAGTAACAGGTTGGGCATTGGTGACCCGGTAGGAGTAGGGGGAAAGAGGAAAGCGAGGGAGGAAACACTGTCTGGGGGCGCGCCGAGGGAAGGAGAGATTATGGGAAGGCGAGGATGGAGTAACAGGTTGGGCATTGGTGACCCGGTAGGAGCAGGAGGAAAGAGGAAAGCGATGGAGGAAACACTGTCTGCGGGGGACGCGCAGCGCCGTCGTCGACCCGGGAAAGAAGTTGTCGAGGAGGGTATTGGCTTCGCGGCTGGAATCGGCGACGAGGAATGGTGTTTGAGGGAAGAGAAGAGTCGCGGTACTGGGAGAAAGGTCGGCTTCACCGCAAAAGCCGGAGAGGGCAGTGGCAAGAAAAGCAAGGGGAGTTCGCCGGCCCCTAGTGATCCGCCGGCGGATATGCCTCAAGAATTCAAAGACCAAATTGATGGCATGGGCGGGAAAGAGGTCAAGCTGGTGATCGAGAAAGAGCTATCGCGGACGGACTTGGATAGACATATATGTCGCGTGTCTATTCCCAAGAACCAAGTCCGCGATCTGAGCTTTCTCAGAGACGAAGAGAACCGATTCGTGGAAGCGCAAAACGCGATGGATGTGAGCGTGATCGGCCCGAAGCGATCGCAGGTGTTGAAATTTGCGCTGGTGGAGATGGGCAGCAGGAACAAGGCGAAGCCGTCGTTGATCTACAACTTCAGATCCGGCTGGAACAATTTCGCGTCGGAGAATGAGCTGAAAGTACGCGACAGGGTCCAAATCTGGTCGTTCCGAGTCGATTCTGACGACTGTCGCGACAGGCTTTGCTTTGCTCTGATCAAACTTGACGACGACAGACGAAACGGCGGAGGAGACACGGGTCACGGCGACGGTAGCGATGAAAACAAAAACAACAACAGCAACAACAACGGTGGCGGTCCGAGCTCGGTTCCCGGTGGCTCGAGCTCAGAGCCTGGAAGCACCAGTACCCCCCAAGAAGGATTAGTCTGTGTGTCCATACAACATCAATTTGCGTTGATGGATCTTTGTCGATTTTGAACAATTATAAGTGTCGTTTTGATCTTTTCTAGGGAGTGTTTTCAGGGGTTCATTGCACTGATTTTTCGTTGGTATGGAAATAGCATTACCCCCTTTGGACAAGCTTTCGCGTTCGTATTCCCTAATGTTGTGCATCTACAAACTTTGATCGATGAAGACAGACTACCTTAAAGAAAACATGCACGATAGTGCCACCAAGGTGAGGCACCGTGCATAAATTACAGAAAAAGACCGAAATGAAAAGGAAACTAATTGCTCGATTTGGAACGGACGAAAAATAACATCGACACGGTTAAAATTTAGTACACGATATGATCACCGTGCATTAGGTGAAGCGTGCTCGTCTTTCTCGTTCGATGCCTCGGTTGGCATGTTTTCGCAAATTAATTGCATGGGGTCTATGCCAATTTGTTGCCAACTGACGGTCGGATGCGTCAACTTCGTAATTAAAAAATAAAAAAAACAGGTCAGGATATCATTCGAAGAACCGTCCTTGTAATAATATCCAAATGGAACCCGCGAATCCCCCCGTTTTCTGACCACACAATGAAAACAGAGCATGGAAGCGAGCGATGAGCTGAGCAGAAGCGAAGAGAGCAGATGGGAACGTTAATGGTGTCGTCCTCCACCCTGACGTTATCAACACCCACGAAGTATTTCAGCCCCTCGAGCTTCTTCGCTCCTCAAGGCGAGGCCTCTGTTCCTTCCTCGCTCTTCAAGTCCCTCAGGCCCCCTGCTTTCTGGCCATGGCAAAACCTGAAAAAGGTAAACGCGACCCGACGCGACGCGACGCGATGCCAGCTACTTTTCTTTTCTGTGAGAATTGTCTGAAGCATTTGGAAACTGGTGCTGGAACTAGGTGAAGATGGGCCCGCTGAGCGTGTCTCCGATGGGGTTTGGGACGTGGGCGTGGGGGAACCAGCTCCTGTGGGGTTATCAAGAATCGATGGACTCTGATCTTCAGAGGGTCTTCAATTTGGCCGTTGAAAATGGCGTCAATCTCTTCGACACAGCCGATTCTTATGGCACCGGTAGGCTGAATGGGCAGAGCGAGAAGCTCCTGGGGAAGTTCATCAAAGACCTTCAAGGTCTCTCTCTCTCTCTCTCTCTGTGGTATAGATGAAAGCGGACTGTGGAACTTTGCGCGTATGAGGGGATCGAATTGCTGTGCTTGAACGAGTGAAGCTTTGGTGTTGTTACCTGATCATTTCGAGGAGGATGACCCTTATATTGAGTCTTGTGATAAGCTGATTTCCTGTCTCAAGTGATTGGTATTAATGAGTCAGTAGAAGGTGGAGACCAAATGTTCATTCCATTGAAACGTGAAACTGCATGAAAATGTCAACTGCAATATTGAGAGATATCAGCTCCATGTAAATGTAAGATTGCATCACACTTGCAGATTTCTTGTTAAATCGAAATCTCAACAGAAGTTCTCCGAAAGTGCTTTGCGCAGTTAGTTTTTTTTTCTCATCCAGCTCATCCAACTGGTCGGATCGGTTCCATGGCATTTGTAGGGAACCAGCAGGGACAAGACGAGATCGTGATCGCTACAAAGTTTGCTGCCTACCCCTGGCGACTTTCGCCAGGTCAGTTCGTGGACGCGTGCAAGTATGTTGCACTCACCTTTTATGCTCTGTGAAAAAGGCAATGCTCACTTCTTCAGTACGGTGACTCAAAAGAATGAGGGAGCGTGGACGGAGGAGGAAGTCCCCAGTCCTCTCCGTCTTCTGAAGAGGAATCGTGACGAGTATGCGGATCGTTTCAGGGCCTCTATGGAGAGACTGCAGATCAAGCAAATCGGAATTGGACAATTGCATTGGTCGACTGCAAATTATGCGCCACTCCAGGAGCAAGCCCTGTGGGATGGTTTAGTGGCAATGTATGAAAAGGTTATCATGATTCACTATAAGCCGTGAAATCTCTCACAGTTATGCCGTACTTTCGAGTTCCTACAATTTGCCTTGATGATTCAGGGTTTGGTTCGAGCGGTCGGGGTGAGCAATTACGGACCAAAGCAGCTAGTAAAGATTCATGAGTACCTCACAGCCCGAGGCGTTCCTCTAAGCTCTGCTCAGGTGAATGTATACCTCTAGATAGAATTTGTTACTGTTCCAAGTCACTGTCCATTAAAGCTTTCCGAGATGGCTTTTGAGGAGCTCATCATCGAGCAGCAATCGGCTCTCGCTTAGACTATGGATTGTAATTACGTTTGTGCTCGCAGGTGCAGTTTTCATTGCTTAGCATGGGAGAAGATCAGTTTGAGATAAAGAAGATATGTGATTCTTTGGGGATCCGTTTAATTGCTTATAGTCCTCTGGGACTTGGAATGCTGACAGGAAAGTACACACCTTCCAAACTACCACGGGGTCCCCGGTATGATAGTTTTATTACTTCACCTTAAGATGTTGGTAAAGTGACTTGGGTAAAAATTGCTTATGCATGCGACTATCTTCTCATGAATGGCATATTCGTCGCAGTTCGTTCCTGTTCCGACAAATTCTTCCTGGACTGAAGCCCTTGTTATCTTCGCTAGAAGATATCGCACAAAGGCGGCGAAAAACCATACCTCAGGTAAATTGCTTTACGTCTTCTTTCTTGTGGATTCTTGACATCCGGCCTTCTTGTGAGATGGCCAATATCAAAATTAGATTGCACAATTATTTACCTTCTCTTTCTGTGCTGCTCCTGTCCCCTGATCTTATCCCTGACATTTCTTTGCCGTTGGTTGGTGACGTTGGATTATTCTGTGAACAGGTTGCTATAAACTGGTGCATCCGTAAGGGCGCGATTCCGATACCTGGAGTTAAGACAGTGGTGCAGGCCGAGGAAAATTTGGGCGCTTTAGGTTGGCGCCTCAGTGCCAGTGAGATTCTTCAGTTAGAAAACGCAGCAGAAGAATCTCCGAAGAAAATGATCCAAAACATCTTTCAGACGAGGTGAAACTTCAGCGAGGTAGTGACTGAACAGCACTATTTGCTAAAGCATCAGCTCATCTGAAGTTGGATGGGCTAAATGTGATCAATCAAGCACAGGAATTTCTCATAGCGGGGGAATGGAAAGGCAATGGTAACGAGCTCATATCCGCTGTAGCTGATGAGATATCGACAATGACGTCAATGTTGACGGGTAGAAGAAACGTTTCAAGAAGGGTCGTGCCTCCTCCTGTCTTGCTAGTTTTGAGCACTGGCATTGCCTCTGGACATGGCTTGTTTAGTTGTTTTGGGGCCAACTTTGCACGCGGTGTGTGATTGTGTGGGTGCGTGCGTCCCTCTTACCTTCAATTTTCTTTTTCCGTTGGCACAACCTTTCTCGTTGGAGATAGTTGATCAAGAGAATAATAGATTCACTTGTGAATGTGCTCATGGTTGCATGGTTCTCAATATTCATTATTCATCGATCAAAATGATATCCTCGATTGCAAACAACAAAATTCCGAGAAAATAGTACACAAGAAGGGAAATCTTGGATTGAAACTACCAACAGGTTGAATCAAATTGAAAAAAGATGCAATGTTCAAATGCTGGGCACAATGTATTGCCAGTGACTAATACCGGTAACCAAAAAACGTTCTGCTTCTCACAATATCTATTGAAAAACTAAAAGCTTTCAAGTCAAAATCCACCAAGCAAAACACATGCCAGAGCCCTTCAAAATCAGCAATCTACTTGATCTTCTTCTTTGGCCTCAGCTGCAATTGAAGAGAAGGGGAGGCAAACATTTCAGCCCAAAAAAAATAGAGAAATGAAATGGAGAGACACCAAAGCAACTGAATGGAATTACTGAACAATCTACCTGGTTGCTGTGTCCGCACTTCTTTTTCCTGCAGTTGACAGCGCGAGGGTGCAGGCGCGCATAGCATCTGTAGCCCAGAAGCGTTCAGCATTGACAATTCGAAGCAACCCAAATATACATTTTATTTTACTAAAGACTAATGCATCTAACTAAGGAAACTACACGGAAACATTGTACTAGGCCAATGGAGCTAGAAAGATGCCATCTTCGGCGGTCATTTTATGAATTGCAGTTTCTAAGAACTATCTTTACTGATTGATTATTGTTGAGGGAAGCAAAGAAGAAGAAACTTCTAAATATGATAGGTGAATTCGATCTTTTCCTTGAGAAACTAAGGCACAGTTAAACAAGTATATCATTTCGCACCAAGATTTACTGCTCTCAAGCATGTCAGACACCAAAGTATACTTCTACTCACATCAAGCAAATGCACGGAGAGATACCCAGTGAATTAGCAGTTGCAACCATTACGTGTGGAATCATGCCTTATGTGTCATGCCAAAACTATACTTACTTGCGGCATATCATCTTGTCCTGGTTGTATTTTCTGGCCAGTGCCATCAACGAGGGCTCGATAATGCCTCCTCGAAGCCTTAGAACCAAGTGCAAAGTTGATTCTGCACAATGCAACAACAAGGATGATTAATCCATTCGTTTTAAACAGGTAGAAAAAGGGCACTTATTTGCAAAATCCTTCTTGTAGCTGACTAGCCATGGCCAGTTAGACGCCAACACACAGTGAATTGTGGTCACAAGTATAGTTCAACAAAAAATCTCTACATACTCAAAAACTATTTCTAACCCTGATTACTAATTGCCGTGTTTTCATCGAGTTACACATGATACCACTACTGCCAAGCAAAAGAATCAGTTGCAAAACCAAGGATTTGAATCCCTTTATTGGCATGTTGCGACACCGAGGAGATTATCTTGTAAAAGAAACCGTAGATCCACTTTGTTATATCTGATCATTTATTTTCAACCAACAACAAACGTCCTTTCCTCGTGTATGAAAAGGACAGATTTGCGAGAAAACTTCCTCAACCTTCATTGTCCTCAAACACAACAGAGATTATAGCAGAACATATCTACCTTAATTCGGAGCTTAGAACACTGCAATCATCACACACCTAACATATAAGATTCTACGCACCGATCCTCCAAAGTTCGACACCTTTAACAATCAGCTCAAGCTCCACACGGCTCCTAGCGGCCGATTCACTACGCTACGTATCTAGCCATCTAAAAGCGCAAACAGCAAGCAAGCTCAGGTTCAGGACGAGCGAACCTTTCTGGATGTTGTAATCAGCCAGCGTGCGGCCATCGTCGAGCTGCTTCCCGGCGAAGATCAACCTCTGCTGGTCCGGAGGGATTCCTGACAAAGCACTCGAAAGAAGCGCCGAACGTCAGGCGCCTGCATACAGGTATCGATCGAGAGCTCGAGGATCGGGGGATTCGCGTACCTTCCTTGTCCTGGATCTTGGCCTTGACGTTGTCGATGGTGTCGCTGGACTCGACCTCGAGGGTGATGGTCTTGCCGGTTAGGGTTTTCACGAAGATCTGCATTTTCGCGCGGCCGAGAGACGCTTCTGCTGTGCCAGCTCCCGTTGCCGAAGGTTTGAGCTTCCCTTTTTATACGAGGCGATTGCGAGGTCGTTAGGGTTTTGGGAGTTAGGCTCTGTTTGGTTCTTGGGTTTGGGATATCCTTGCGAGGGACAGCGGGTTCTTCCCTTTCACCGCCGTGCCGGGATAGGAACAAACCAATTGCCAACCGGTCCCTTTCGAAGTCATCTTTTTCGTTTTCTTTTTCTCAATAAAGTAAACAATTAAGGAATGTAAAAATGGGACGAGGTGGAGATGAGGCTTTTTTTTTTTTCACTTTAAGAAAAAAGTCAATTCATAATCAACCGGTCGCTTTTCTTTCCGACTTTTAACCTTCGTTGATTTTATACGTGATAGTGAATAATTTAGTTTATTGTCAAACACAACGCGATGAATACAAGAGTAAAAGTAATCTTAACACAAGATATTCATCATTTGTCTTTGCAAGAAATATTTGGCATGGAATACTTCACGACCTTTACCAGAGAAGTAGTAAAATTAATAATGTTTGTGATGCAAATTAGTTGTATATATGTAAAATATAACATATCAAAAAATACTTCAATCAAAGATTGATAGAAATACGTATTAAAGAAAATTTGCAAGTTACGTAGATACTTATAAAAATACATAATGCAAAGGAATAAATATTAAAATTAAAACACACGAGAGATGACGAATAATGAAAATGAGTAATATATGCAAAATCAGTGATTGATAATATTTGAGGAAGGAAAAAAACGTTGATTCGGATGCCATAATTACTTTATTTAATCTTGTAGATGACATAACAACTTTAGCGATTAGAATTAATGTTCCAATAAAGTGTTTTTACACAAAAAATTGTTCATAGATTATGTGAATCTAGATGCCTAGTTTCCTTAATTTTATGACCGAAATGCCCCTTTCTTTCTAGGGAAAAGTTTCAGAAAAGTCATAAACATTTTGCATTAGCGCCAATTGAGTCCTAAACCTTTTTTTGATGTCAATTGAATCCTAAACTTTTTGTCTTTGTGCCAATTCAATTCTTCCGGCAAATTTGGTCGGATTTTGGTGACGTGGACGCTGACGGGGTTATGTGGCACTGCTGGCGCTGACGTGGACGACTTTTAATAATATATTTAATATTTTTAAAATTTTTACTTTTTTTTTCTTTTTTTTTTCCTCCAGCTGATCGCTAGATCGACGACCGACCTCTGGTGAGCCACGCCAACCACTGGTGAGGCTTCACCTCGCCAAAGGGCATGAGGTCATGGCCTTCGTCCTCGTGGCCACTAGTGAGGGCTGGAGCCTCACCAGCAGCTGGGCGAGGGCGAACCTCGCCAGCCTAGTGCGAGGCCACCCACACGGCCATCCGGCGAGGGCGAGCCTCGCCTGTGGCTGGCAAGGCGACCTCACCGGCCTCTGGCCATTGGCGGCCGGCTGGAGAAGGAAGGAGAGGAGGAAAAAAAAAGAAAAATTTAAATATATTATTAAAAATTGTCTACGTTAGCGCTGGCGGCCGGCCAACTAGTGTTCACATCAGCAAAATCCGGCAAAAATTAGCCGGAAGGACTGAATTGGCACAAAGATAAAAGATTTAGGACTCAATTGGTACCAAAAAAAGGTTTATGATTCAATTGATACAAATACAAAAGGTTTAAGACTTTTGTAATACTTTTCCCTTTCTTTCTATCACTAAATCCAAAGAAGCCTTTGAAATTCACAAGTAAGGTGAGTCTATTTAAAACTCAAAATTTAGAAAATATTTTTCAAAAGATGATTGATTATATCGTTTAAAAAAATTAGTGAACAGAAAATATTTTAATTATGAACAGCAGTTTATACCTAATATTTTCGTGGGTAATGAAAATATTTTTAATTAATTTATTTTTATAAGTAATACAATTCGTTGTTTTTTGAAAAATATTTTTTAAAGTTTGCATTCTAATTTAAAAAAATAAAATAAAAAACTAAACATTCACGCTCCCCTCCCACGTGTCACCAGGATTCTCGCCGGCCATCATCGTCCGTATCGCCGGTGACAACTACACCTCTTCGGCCCCCCACCGCCACCACCGAAAAGTCAGCCACCAAACTCGCCAACCACCCATAAATTTCCACTTCGCGAATGGCCTCCCTCTCC
Source organism: Syzygium oleosum (assembly GCF_021117445.2). Taxonomy (NCBI): domain Eukaryota; kingdom Viridiplantae; phylum Streptophyta; class Magnoliopsida; order Myrtales; family Myrtaceae; genus Syzygium; species Syzygium oleosum. The sequence continues at coordinate 837,989 of NW_026607512.1, forward strand.
TCCTCCTCTCTCCGCTCCTTCTCCCCCGGACGCCGCCGCCTCCCCCTCTCCCCGCGCGCCGCGTCGCCGCCGCTCCTCCCGTCCCGATCGCCGCCGAAGCGGCTCGCCTTCTCCGTCGCTCTCGGGGGCCGCCTCTCCCTGACCGGCGCTCGCTCGAGGAGCCTCGTCCCCAGGGCGCGATCCTCGATGGCCGGAGCCGCGACCGAGAGCGGTAGGAAGAAGGTGGTGGAGGTGTTCGACACCGAGGAGGATCTCGCGGTTTCTCTGGCGAAGTACACCGCCGATTTGTCCGCCAAGTTCGCCGAGGAAAGAGGAGCGTTCAGCGTCGTCGTGTCCGGAGGTTCGTTGATCAAGTCACTCAGGTTTGGAGCTTGATTTTCATTGATTCTTCTGTGTGTTTGCGGAAATAACTTTCTTGATTCCGAGGGAAATTTTCTAACTTTCGCTAGTTCAGTTGCTCGTGGTGGGGAATTGGAGGAGTTATTGCTAAACCGAATAATCAGCGAGTGAGGAAGGAGGAGGAGAATTATGAATGAGGAAGATTACAACTTAGTGAAATTTTCGGTGGAGGAATCGTGGGAAAAAAACGAAACTTTACAAGTTTATCTGGCTGAAGATAGGTGCGTTTGGTCGGTAAATAAGAGTTTTTTTGAACTGCTGATGGAGATTCAGGCGACCATTTGTTTTGCCTTTGGGGGTGGTTGAGCTGGTTTAGTGAGCAAAACCGAGATTTCTGAGGCATTGTGCTTGACTAGATTTTGAAGTTGGGCTCTTTCAGCTCCAATTAGCTAATCATCTTGGCATAAAGAATTAGAATCATCACTAGTTTGGCTTGATTGGAGTGTCGTTTGATTATGTGTCATTCATTTACTTTACACTGGAAAGAGCTTGGCTCATTGTTTGAGATGTATTTCAGGAAACTGGTTGAAGCGCCGTACATTGATTCGGTGGACTGGTCGAAATGGCACGTTCTCTGGGTGGATGAGAGAGTTGTGCCTAAGGATCACGATGATAGTAACTACAAGCTTGCTTATGATGGCTTTCTATCACAGGTGTGTCTATTTTTTGTAAAGGTCCGAGCATTTTGGAATGTCATTTACGCTACTCCAAATGCAAAGGTCATGCTCTGATGATGTGTGTGGATATGCTTGTTCCTGTTATTCCTCTTGGTAGATCAGCTGAAGACATGTCTCGTCATTTAGATTGTGCAGAATGTCACAATTGCATGTAGCTTTTTCATAAAGTTTGATAGGGTACTCATTGCTTTTGAGCTCTGTTACTTCGAGGTGCATTTTTGCATTGAAACAGATCAAATGGATGAATTGGGGTTGAATAAGGCAAAGCAAATCCCGATCCGCTTTTTAAGGGGTCACTACTCCGACAATTTAAGAGAGAGCTCAGTCAACTAAATCAGTAGTGCATGATTGTTTATTTAGTTGATTGGGAGCGCTTAGTTACTTGGGTGTATTGGTGCACAAGAAAGTGGATGTGATGCATCTTTGATGATATGTCGTGTGCTGGTTTCTGTTGTTCGTAGTTTCCAGACCTAGTTGTTGGCAGATGTCTACAGTGGTTTTAATCTATTGGGTCATCTGTTTTTATCTATTTGACCTGCTATCAATGGCTATTTAGGGGCTTCATCTTATGCTTGATTAGCTTTGCATTTATAGTGATCAGGAAAAAGAAAAATTCTTGTGCGGCCTCGAAGGTTGAGATGTATGAAAACAGATATGGCACATTTCTTTGGCTGTAAGGGAGATCATTTTGAATTGTAAGATTCTCGACTGACCAGCCATTTTTCTTGCTACTTTCCCTGCTTTAGGTGCCAATACTTCCTGGCAATGTCTATGCAATTAACGACGCTCTGTCGGCAGAGGGTGCAGCGGATGATTATGAGACATGCATTAAGCATTTAGTGAAAAGCAGCATAGTAGCATCATCAGAAAGTGGGCTCCCAAAGTTTGATCTCATGCTTCTGGGTATGGGTCCCGATGGACATGTTGCCTCTCTTTTCCCCGGTCATCCTCTTGTCCACGAAAACAAGAAATGGGTCACCTTCATTAAGGACTCACCTAAACCACCTCCAGAGAGAATTACTTTTACCTTCCCTGTGATCAACGCATCTGCACACATTGCGCTAGTAGTTGCTGGAGCTGGAAAAGCTGGTGTAGTGCACGCTGCATTGGGTAATAGTCAATCTCCTGACCAATTACCTGTTGAATTGGTTTCGCCCGAGGGCGAGCTGACTTGGTTCTTGGACAAGGCTGCTGCTTCAAAGCTGTAGTAGCAGGCTTTGCTATGTTTGTGCGGTGTTTGTTCCTTTATAATTTAGGTGTCGAGATCTTACGGGTTCTGTACCTTTACATGTACAAGCTCCGGGATATGTTGATGACATTGCGCAATGATCAGTGAGGTTCTTGTGATCTGTCACAGGATCACAGCATCGATGTAATAAAACAGCGTGAACTCGATACATGCATTTTCCTTTGTAAACTGCTTCCTGTACTTTTGACTTATGTAACATAGTTTTGGGTTTTATCACGCCCGTTGTTCTCGCTTATTCTTGGCAGCCGATGCATGGGTTCCGATTCATTGTCACTACGGTGAACACCACTGTGCATACAGTAGATGGCTACCAGATCCAGCCATTCTGGAGCTGTTCAAAAAGCCTTTCAAGCTCCATCTGATGTCGAAGAACTCTTTACCATTCTTCGCGGGACGGCATGTCCATTCTCATCTCCTGCCTACTGCACTTTGATCAGTGATGCGTGGAGGTCGCTCGCATATTTAAAGACAAATCGATTTCTCACGGGGCTATAGCCATGCAATTGGCAAAAATTGTCTGACCAAAAAAAAAAAATCGGTAAAAATTGAAGCCTATAAAATCCGCTGCCGCGAGCTAATGCGCGACGACTGACTTCGTGCTTCGTACGCAAAACTGCTCAATCCACTGACGCCTCCCCACCATTTGCGCAGGCTTGTCCATCACGTTTTCAGTGACAAATCGGCCTTCGCCGTAAAAGGGTCAAAAGGAGAGGGCGTCCCCATGGCAATTAAGCTTCAAGAGTAGGGAGGATGATCCGTTGGCCGACCGGAACCAAAAGGAGAAAGACATGGAATCTTGCTGCCTCCGGGGGCTTCCGTCCCATGATTGTGTTGGTGTAGTGGAAAGCATTAGGTGATGCTAACGACACGGTGGAGAGAAGAGAGGCCCCGCTTCTCGATGGGGACCCCCCCTCCCCACCACTTCACGCATCATTAAATTTTCCTCCTAATCGATTTCATTAGCGCTAATGATGACGACCTAGCACGACCCAGCTGAAAAAAAGAGGACAAAAGAGAGGGTCGGGTCCGCATTTCGAATAAAACCGCCCCCTCTCGGAGGACAGAGCCCCCGCTTTTGACCTTTTGACCAGCCAAAAAAGAAGAGGGGAAAGCAATGCCCAACCCAAGAACGAAAAGAGGGACTTCTTGATGGGTCATCTCTCGTCTTGGTTATCCCACTCGCGACGCTAAGGCCTTTTGATTCTGTGACCGACCCTTGCCTGGGTTTCATCTCCGTTTGATGGAACGAATGGCGCTTTTCTTCCTCTCGTTCCTCTTCTTCGTGCTCGATGAACAGCGTGGTGGCGCCTGCTTTTGTTGACTCGGAAACCCGTAAGGGGAATGAATGGCTCCTAGCTGCTGAGTAAAGGGCGCTCGGGCAGAAAAAAGCTTCGAAAGCATCTCCGTTCGGGTGAGCGGTCGCTTTTTGGCTTTTGCCTTTGCCCCGACAAGGAGATGGCAAAAACATGCATCCACTTCAACTCTTCCGCCCTGCCCAATCCACATGAACTGTTCAAAAGGGAGGAGGGCAAAACAAACATGAATTAAAGAGACAAGTTTCTCCTTTTTCCGATCATTCGGCTCGTGGAACACGAGCTGTTGTTCTACGCACGAACCGACAACTCGAGGATCAGATTAGCCTCCCGGGCGGAGCTCGGCCGATGCATATTGGACATTTTCTTGATGTGCACGGATCACGGACGGTATGGTAGAGTCGGTGGGAAGCATAGGAAGGGAAGGGAAGGACATGATTTGCCCCATTCTCAAAAAACCAACCTCCCTCCTGTGCTTCAAAGGAATATGTAGACCATTCTTTACTTTTCACATTTCGGATGTCCTCCTTGTTTTGGTTAAGGAGTTGTACCGTAGAATGATCAATGATGAATTGGGTGAGATAGAAGAAGAGTTATCAGTTGATATTGAGTACCATGTGAGGCAATCCATATATAACTGCTTGCCAAGTGCGATCCGCCATCCATTCCGAGTCGAGAAACCTAAAGTCTAATGTTCCGATCGACCCGCGTGCGAAAGGAATGAGCCCGGGACAGGGAGTCTATTGGACGGGGTTCGGATAGTGGCGACTCTTGGAACAACCGGAGTAAGAAGTCTCCAACGTGAGGATATTTCGAAAGACCTTCGAGCACATCCGACAAAGATCAAGGGGGGCATCTCGTTGTTGCATAACTCGCGACGGAAGTCTCTTCATTTGATCTCCTCGAACATAATCATAGGCTCAAATAAAGTCAACGCGGTTTCCACGTAAAGACGCCAAACTTATTCTGCGCACCTTAACTTTCGACCTTCACACGAAAAGCAGGAATAAGGAATTTACACGCGGCCGAACTAATCAATCCCTCTTTTCGTCTCGTGTTATTTGACGGGGTTTCATCGTAGGTATTCGCAAACGTGAATGTCGTAAAAAAGCATTCGAAAAGCTTTCGATTTATTTAGAATAAAAACGAGAGTCGATTATTCTGGTTTTTTTCTATAGATTTAGATGCAATTCCGTCCATTGTCCGATTTTATATAATCATCATCATCATCATCTTCTTCATCTTCATCATCTTCATCCGTTGTGTCCAAACAAAGACAAAAGCTTCATCTCTCTCCCCCTCCTCTCTCTCCCCAATTTTTCCTTGGCGGCCAAAACGACGTCGTTGCGAGGGCAGCGCCTTCTCACTCGGAAGAGAAAGAAAAATATTTGCGCAGCGTAGATTCTCAAAGTCGCTTCGCTACGATCTACCCCCACAAACACGCGCGCGCACTCTCTCTCCTCTCTCCTCTCTCCTCTCTCTACGGAAACGGAAGAGACAAAGAGAAAGAAAAGCAAAAAAGAAGATCAAAGCGAAAGCAGTTGGGCTTCAGTCGTCGGCCAGTCTCTCTCCGCCCGCAAGAGAATCTCCCATCCGCCTCGAAGCAGCCGAGATCGCCATCGCCGCCGCCGACCGCCGCAGCGAACTCCTCCTCCTCCTCCTCCTCCGCCTCCGCTTCCGCCGCCGCCGCCGCCGTGGGGGGCAGGTCCGCGGTTTTGACCCTCCCCCCCCCAACTGCCCACTGCCATGCCCGACCTGCTCCCCCTACGACGACGACTCGGCGGCGGCGGCGGCGGCGGAGGCGGGTTCTGGTCGGCGGCGCCGCTCCCCCCGGCTCCCGCGGCGGCCCTGTTCACCGCCCTGGCCGTGCTCGCGGTGCTGGCTGCCGTGCTCTGCTCCGCTCGTAGGTAATCGGGGGTCGGTCGTGCGTCGGGAAGTTTTGATTCGGTCAAAAGTCGAATTCTTCCTGTGGAACCCTAGACACACACACCCCGGGAGAGAGGGAGAGAGAGAGGCTCGGGCTCGTTAGGTGGGGAGTGTTAGGGGGAGACCGTGTTGTTCGCGTGTGCATCACGTAGATGAAAGCTCTCAAGCGGAGCCACACTTCGTCTTCTTCGCACTCGTCCTCCCCTTCCTCCTCCTCCTCCTCGTCGTCTTCGTGGATCCATTTGCGTTCGGTCCTGTTCGTCGTAGCTAATTCGTCGCCAGCTTCCTGTTCTTCTTCCCTCGATAGGTGAGTCCCTCTCTCTCTCTCTCTCTAGTTTTATGTCGCTTTTCTGCTGTCTTTCAGATCTTGAAGTCCAAGTCTTGAATCTCAAAATCTTTTCTCTCTAGCTTCACTTCCGATTGCTTTCTATACTTTCCCAAGTTCTTCATTTCGTTAGTCCCGTTTTCAGGGAAATGTTTTCGGGGGCCGACTTTGGGGGAGATTGTTTAAATCGGAGTTACGAAGATGGATGCTGTTCTCTCTGTGACTAGGCTAGTGTAAATTTGCCTGTTGTTGCTTGGCTTTGATCGATCGAAGATCGGGTTTCATTCGAAGATTTGTGCGGTTTCATGGGTTCATGATCATGTCGTGCTAGTTCCGGTTATGGTGTTTGACTTGTTTGTTCCTTTTGGTTTCGTTCGAGCTTCTGTCAGTTTGTGATTTACGCGTTCTTATGCGTCTTCGGTCAATCGAAGTACTTATTAAATAGGTAATAACAGTGCATGAAATAGATGATGTTTTCCATAATTGGAAATTGTGGTAAGCCGATTGGCCATAAACAATGGAAATTGTTGGCAAGAAAGCAGGTGTTGGAAGTCTGAAAAACCTCGATTGCCATTTTGGCTGGAAGCATGTGTCCTGCGTGCTGTCGAATGGATTTTCCTTTGCAAAGGCGGTTACTTAGACTAGATTCCATCACAAGCACAGATGCTCCCTTTTGTTGTTTTTTTCTTTGTTTTTTCTTGGCACAAGTGCATGTGTTTGAAAACCTTCTGCTTAGATCAATCGTGTTCACACTGGCAAGCCAACTTTGAATGCTTTCTAGGTTGTCAATGCAGCTCGGAGAAATCTTTCCTATTAAAAAGACGATCAAAACCTGTCAATTTATTGAACCTATATTACCAAATGGATGCAAGGGAACGCAACACATAAAACCGAACTAGCCAACCAACGTTTGCATGCTTCGTTGAAATTTTTGTGCCGTGTGGGTGCTGCTGTACACTTGGCTTATCTGAGAATGTCATTATCACTTGTAATATGTTTTCTCCCCATATTGCTTCTTGCCCTATAATAAGTGCTAGTCCATTCTTATGGTGTTATGGCTCGAGGTCCCTTTTTAGGGTGGTCTTAGTTTTTGGATTTGCCCATTTTCCTTGATGATCACTGGAAGCCCATTAGGATTGTTGAATGCTTTTGGTCCTTGCTTTCTCCATGAGCACTCACTTGGAATATATATATATATATTGCAAAACGGGCTATAGGGAAACCAAGCATCTGTTTAGCTTGTACAATTTACTCTTGCTTGCTCATCTTTATGCTGTTTTCTTTTCTCCCCCTTCTTGCATATGCTAATTTTGCCTGTCATCAAAATCAGGGGCCGCCTTAAATCACCATGGTCTCGCCGAAAAAGGAAACATGCACTCTTGCCCAAGCAATGGAGAAGTTTGTATACACCCGATGGGAGACTTCGAGATGGTGGAGTCAAGTTTCTCAAGAAAGTTCGCAGTGGAGTGAGTAATCAAGTCTTTCTAGGGATATTTGTCAAGAAGTATGTAAACTGTATCGTTAATGTACATAACCTGTGAGCTAAAAGTTCATATCCTTCTCCAGGGAATTCATCCAAGCATTAGGGCAGAGGTTTGGCCTTTCCTTCTTGGAGTGTAAGACAGATTCTTGATACTCTCGAATTTAATTTTCACGGAGTGTGCTAATTTCAAATTGGAGTTCTTGTGATATGAGTTATGAATTTGAACCTTTGAAGATCTTTATGGCTTTCCCTCATTAGATCTATGCACATTGGCATTGATATGATTCTGTAGAACTTTTCCTTCCTTATCGACAAAAACATTTTTGCCTCTCTTAAAAGTGATACTTCTGAAGTTCTTTAGTTTCTGTGATATTGGTCGTGTGTTCTGTATCAGCAGTTTGTACCTTTACGACTTAGGATATGGTAACAGTAAATTTCTGTTCATTTTGCTTCCTTTGCTATCAGGTATGATTTGAAAAGTTCTAAAGGAGAGAGAGATATGACAAGGACCCAAAACAGGTGCTTTCCCTCTTCAATTTGAATCTGGTCATTGTTTCTGTGACAATCCTTGTCCTTGTACCATTAATGCAACTCCGTTTAATTGGCATTTTGCTTGCCATTGTTCTTTGCAGGAAGAAATATGAAAAACTTCGAATGCAATGCCGTCGGTTGATGAGGCAATTTGATGAGAGCTTCAGCAGCAGGCGATATAGTGGGCGGCTCATTCAAGACACATATTCTCCTAGCTCTGAAGAAGTGGAAAGTGCTAGGGAGTCCCTATCTAGTGGGGAAGGCGGCCCAGATAGTGGGTGCTTGGATGATTCTTCTAGCAAATTGTTGGAAGGAGATGACTCTTCAAGAAGAGTTACAAATGCTGATACCTCTACATTGAACACGGACTCATCAGATACGGACTCATCAGAGGATGTTGAAATAAATGATGCATCTTTCTCTTTAGAGACTGGGGATGATGATCCCGATACACCACCCAAAGAGAACCTCTCTCCCTCCAGGACAGAAGTTCAATCTTCCCTCCACACTGATGAGGACTTTGCCACATGGCAGCGGATTATCCGCTTGGATGCAGTGCGTGCCAACCCAGAATGGATACCGTACTCCCCATCTCAGGCCACAGTATCAGAAGCTAGGGCTCGGCGTTCTGCCGAGGCTGTCGGTTTGAAGGACTATGATCATCTTGAGCCTTGCAGAATTTTCCACGCTGCTCGACTAGTTGCAGTTCTTGAAGCCTATGCCCTTTATGACCCTGAAATTGGCTATTGCCAGGGTATGAGTGATCTTCTTTCTCCAATAATTACTGTGATCACCGAAGATCACGAGGCTTTCTGGTGTTTCGTTAGTTTCATGAGGAAGGCCCGGCATAATTTTAGGCTCGATGAGGTGGGCATAAGAAGGCAGCTCAATATTGTATCCAAAATTATCAAATCCAAGGACTCTCACCTTTACAGGCACTTGGAGAAGCTCCAGGCAGAAGATTGTTTCTTCGTTTATAGGATGGTGGTTGTACTATTTAGAAGGGAATTATCCTTTGAACAAACAATTTGCCTCTGGGAGGTGATGTGGGCCGACCAGGCCGCTATAAGGGCTGGGGTCGGGAAATCGGCATGGAGCCGCATAAGGCAGCGGGCCCCACCAACAGAGGATTTATTGCTCTACGCGATAGCTGCTTCGGTTTTGCAGAAGAGGAAATTGATCATAGAGAGGTACAACAGCATGGATGAGATACTGAGAGAATGCAATAGCATGGCTGGGCACCTTGATGTGTGGAAGCTTTTAGATGATGCACACAACCTGGTGGTGACCCTCCATGAGAAAATAGAAACTTCTTTCCGATGATCAGTTTGTGGATTTGATTTTTGGCTAATTGTTTATGTGGTTTTCTACTGATCTCGGGACTGGAGCAATGAGCACCCGGTTCCGTAGCTTATACCGCCTGTTTGTCATGGCTTTACATTATCAAGGCTTGAGGAAGTGGCAGGGGCAAACATTAGATAGGGTAGACATCTGCAGCTATGCTATAAATTACTACTGTTTGCATCTGGTGCGACAGCCGGCAAGAAGATGCCTCAATGTATTATTCTCAGTGACAAAACCTCTTTAGTCTGAAAGAGCATAGCCGTGTCTGCTTCCATCAAGTCTGTGAGATGGAAAGCATAAAATTCAGATTTGTAGAAGAAAGACATGGTGGCAACTTTTTATTTTTCCTTGCAGATTTTCAGATTTGGCTCGCAATAGTTGAACTTGAGGCTTCTCTTATTCTTCTCTGCTGATATTTGGTCAAGTCTTCCAAGTCCTAACGTCTAGACCTATCACTTAAGTCCCCATAGTCGGATTCTCATCGGTCTGTGACGTGATGATGCTTGTGTGATTCTCCTAGTTGGTAGCTGTGCGATCAGCTTAACACAGGGTACTTGGTTCACATAGCTAGAGTGATAAAAAGAGAGTTGCAAAAGGAGTGCTAACTTTTTAGGTTGTTTGCCAACGTTTGAAGCACCATTGCAGCTTCTCAATAATTGTTTCACCCAGTTTCATACAGTGCCAACTAACTTTCTCCAGCAAAAGAAATGGGCATTGGCATCCTAAATTTCACCTTTCATGATACTGTCGAACAACATAATCATCGACTTGGTTATGTTGTTCCTTAGTGTCACTCCAACTCAACAACAATCGTCATCCGGATCACTTTAACATATTGGACGAGTAAAGCGATAAGAACATTCTTTGAAAGAAACTTTTCGAAGAAAAATTAACAAAGTGTGCACGGAAAATGACAGGTCCAAACTGAAACAGAACATTGGGTTCGAGAGAATGACAGGTCCAAACTGAAACAGAACATCGGGTTGAGAGATAGGGAAAGAGAGAGAAGTCGTTCCGACAACAGCAATGGGGGCTCACCAATGACATTTGGGTCTCGACAACAAACTGACTGCTGTTACAGAACCCCAAATTATGATTCTCGGCTATAATTCTTCAAACTAGTAAAGATAATGCAAGACAAACAGTTCACTCCTCATGTGAGGGGGTATCTCCAAGCAGTAGTTCCCAGTCCTACTCTTTCTTTGTGTAGTGCCGCACGACAAATGCTAAGCCCAAGATCAGAAGAGGAACGAGAAATTGCAAAATCTTGATAATAAATTCCGTAGTCTTGTCCTGATTGTAATTGGGTTGCTGCGGGGGGATGTAAGTGCGCTTGGCCGGAACAGTTGATACATCAATCTCACCAATATAGTACTTATCCATCATTTCTCTAGCTGAATCGCTGTGGCCAACATCTTCGAAGTCATTCGTTGCATCTTTTCCTGCAATTTGTGGGAGCACACACCACGCTCAGCCAAGACAAGGCGATAAATATAAGGAAATAGTAAAACTTAAGGCAGATTTTGTTTTTTGCCCTCCAATCTTTCACTTTTCTCCTTATACATCCTCCATCTTACTCATAAACCTATACTGACTGTGTTCAAGCTACCACTTTCAGAAAAAAGCGGCTTAAAGTTTTCTAACGCTTTTCCTTTCAAGGGAGGATGAAGAATTAAGTAAGATGAAATTGTTCCATACCAGTAGCAGATAGCAAAACTTCATCTCCTCCAGGATGATCATCCATAAATGGCGTTACATCATATACCTGCAATAGTATATAGCAGTTTCTATCTGAGTAATGATTTTAACCACCAAAAGTGGCATTTTCTTTTCCATCACAGAGCACTCAGCCGATTTTGTGATGGTGTCTGGAGCACTATAAAGGAATGTGACAGAGAGGATCCTCATGGTTAAACCTCTTCAAGTACAAATTATCTGACCTATAGGCAAGTGTATGAAAATGAAGGCGAGGGGAAACCATTTCTTAGAGCCACCTAGATATTATGCCTATGAAATTGTAAGGCAAGTAGCCTATTAGATGGAGAGAGAGAGAGAGAGAGAGAGAGAGAGAGAGAGAGAGAGAGAGAGAGAGAGAGAGTCTACATTTGACAAGATTCGTACATAGTACTCTCTGTTGCAAATCTGAATCATAGACAAAAGGCTTGTTTTCCAATATGACCTGAATGCGTATATCATTCATCAATGTCTATGTCTTACTGTTGATGCCCGGCATCAGACACTTAGCATTATAGCATCATCTCATGCTTCAGCAATGGACTTATAAAGGCACTCCATCAATGGAATTTCTTGTGAGAACGAAAAGAGCTATCTGGATCCTTCGTTCTCTTATGTATTTTTTACCACATCATATACGAAACTCTAAGTATCTTCTTGCCGGACTACATACAACAATTTCATGATTCATGTCTTGTTTTCCTACTAAAACTATGTCGATTGACAACTCGATAATTGACAAGAAGATTATCAAACTTGAAAACTCATTGCCTTAACTACTTTACACAAGACAAACATCCAAAATATATCAGCTGTGATATGCACAATCCTGGTCAGTTTCAAGCGAAGAAAGTTCACTCACTATTCACCCACAGCAGACGGATAACACCCAAAAAAACAAACCATGCTAAAAGGGCGCTGCAAATAGATTTCAGAAAAAAACAACTTGAGGAGCTAAAGTTCCTGAATTTCAGAACTCGGTCTAGCACAATGCAAAACTCAACCGACCCTCTAATAACTCTTTACTTCTACAATTGAAAAGTCAGTGCTTTAGCAATTAACAATCCAAAAATGCAACACACAAGCGATCACAAATCCGGTCGAGGGAGATCTGATTCTGACCTTCCCCGCAATAATAAGCCAGCAATCCTTGGTTTTGTCGTGCTTCTCGACCTCCTCGAATGCAAAGAGCTTTCGGTCCGAAGCCATTATTCAGCCGCTACCGATCCAAAAAGCACGAAAAAACTTCAATTTTGCACTGAATCAAATAACATATTGTACTAATCAAATGAAAAATAAGCGACAAAGAAAAAAAAAAACAAAAAACAACCCAAAAGAACCAAAGCCCACAACATCTTCATCAAGTCTAATTCTGAACATACGAGTGAAGTCGATCAAGAATTTAATTAGCGCCAAAAAAAGGTTCAACTCGTACTGAATCTTGCGTCATGTGGTGCCAGTGAAATGAAAAGTGAGTGACTAAGGAAAAGAAACCCCCCAGAAACGCATAAACCCCGCGATATCTACATCTAGTCCACCTCAAAACAACACACGCAAGTGGAACTGCATCAAGAAAATAATCAGCACCAAAAGCACAGATCTTGGATCAGAATCATCAGCAGACAGAGCAACGGATCTTGCCCCAACTTACGCAAGAGAAAAGGGTCTCCGGAAGACGTATCGGAATTCGCTTCGCCCCCCTACTCTTCTCTCTCTCTCCCTCTCCCCCTCGATCTTGTCGCAGCCTGTCAAGCTCAAAGGCACCCCGAAAACACACGACGCCCTGCGGTTTTATACGCGGCCCGGTTCTTTGCCCCGAAGTGTCCGAAACGCCCCTTCCGCTTCCAGACAACATGCGGCGGTGTTCTCCAGATGCTGGAGTTGGGCAGGGGGCAAATGCGTCCTGAAGCGAAACACCTATTGCTCTTTGCTTGTATTTTCTCTAAAGCTCCATTCGTTTGGCGGAAAATATTCTTCTTTTGGAAAATATTTTCCCGAAAGTCATTTTCCTGGAAAATGTTTTCCCGGAACATAATTTTCCGGTGTTCGGTGGTCAATATGAAAAAGTTTCGAAAAATATTTTTCGCTGGCGGCGGCGGCGACCGGCGGCGAGGGTGCGATCGGCGGCAGGCGGCAGCAATGGCGGCGACCGGCGGGCGGCGACCGGCGGCGGCGACGGCGTGGCGAGGTTTGCACGCGGCAGGCGGCAATGGCGGCGACCGGCGGCGGCGACGGCGGAGGCGGGCGGCGCCGGTGGCGACGACGGCGACCGGCGGCGGCGAGCGGCAAGGGCAGCGGCGGCGCGGCGGCGGCGGCGGCCGGCGACCTTAGTGAGAAGAAGAAGAAGAAGAAGCAGCCCGGAAAATGATTTCCGCTTTTGAAGAAGCGGAAGTAATTTTCCATGACTTAAGCTATTTTGTGAGGGGAAGGAAAATATTTTCCCACGAAAACGTTTTCGCCCCGAACACCGGAAAACCCGGAAAATATTTTCCGGGAGAATATTTTCCGCCAAACGAACGGAGCCTAAATAGTTCAAGATTTCATTTTCAAAAAAAAATAAAAATAAAATTTACCTAGCTTAGCTTGCCATCCAATTAATAAAAGAAAAATAAGAATATGGTCATTTCTGTTCTGCGATTTGCTCTGTCAAAAGGGTAGTAATTATCGACCTAACTTTAGGTACTTTGGAAGAGTCTCGGTCTTTGGATGCCTGAACAGAGCTTTTGTGCTAACTTTTGTCGTTGGCGCTGCTGCCGTCCATGTTTCCTTTTCCTCTTCTTCTTCTTAACGTACAGAGAATGTTAAAAAAAAAAAAAAATTAAAAACTAGGATCCTGTGCTAGGTGGAGAAAGGAGAAAACAGGACCAGATGATATTATAAGTTTCATGAAGACTGACTTGCGTGCACGATTAGGGGTGAGGATGGTCCGGATTAGGTCGGTCCAACACGTAACTCTAGGACCAATCTGCATAGTATTGGTTCTCAAGTTTTGAGACCGAGGATCGATCCTATTAAAGCTTGGGACCGAGGCCTGGACTGACCCCCTGGGTCCGATCCGGTCCCAGGGTCAACCCGGGACCAATCGATTTTTTTTATGTTTCATTTTTTTTATTCATTGAAAGGATAAACGGTACACTTTGAAAATATATATCCATTGACAATGTAATATTGAGTAACCAAACTATGGACCCCGTGCAAATCAAATAAAAATCTAAGACAACGCAACAACAAAAATCTCCACTTAGTAGTATACGAACACGTGAAATGAAATTAAAAAATAAAATGGTCAAAATACATAACATAAACCATCAATTATACAATTTTGTATTTTGTTCATTCTCAAATTATTGCTTCAATTTCTGAACACTTGAAAACAAAACAATCAACTTCATATCTTGTTCGTGAGATGCCGAGGACGGCCGAGGCGACCTGCGTTCGCCATTTGTGAGGCGCCGAGGCGGGCCAAGAGAGGCAAGCTAGTTCGTGAGGAGAGCGAGGAGAGGCAGATATAGCGAACGGTCATGGAGAAGCGAGGGAAGAAGAGAGGCGATGCTCAATAGTCAATAGAATTTCTATTTTCAACGCCAGAAGAAGAGGAGAAAAGGCCTTAGGCTCTTTGGAAAACAAATATATGTATATAGGGTTGGTCCGGGTTGGATCAACCCTAAACTCTCAAGATCGAGGATCAACCCACACAATGCAGGATCCAAAGATCCCAGAACCAATGACTGACCCAGTCCCCTTGGGAATCGAACCAGGACCGGCCGGTCCAGGGTCGATCCAGGGTCAACCCTGGACCGTTGCTCACCCCCATGCACGATTCACTAATATATATTGCTCCAAAAATCAAACTATGATTCTTCCATTTGTTTGACTCGTTCTTAGTCGCACCACTTTTTCTTTATGCTAAAATCTTGGTCCCGCCGCTCGTTTCATTTTGCTTGTGTATTTTTCTGTTGTCGGGCTCTTTTGAGAGTGCTCCAAAAGGATAATAGGGTAAATGACACAAATGATCCATTAACTTTTGCCTGATGTGCAATGTGATCCATGTACTTTAAATTTGATTAATGTGGACCCCAGATTTTAGTCCAGTGCCAATGTCGTCCTTTAACTTTTAGTTTGTTCAGTGTGGTCCCTAGACTTTTTATACATGTTCAATCCAGTCTCTGTCCCTATGAAAATGTTCAATATTGTCTTTTCATTAATTTATATAGTACAGGAACTAAATTGAATATGCACCAAAAGTTAAGGGATCACATTGAAGAAATTAGAGGTTCAAAGATGGCATTGCACATTGGGCTAAAAGTCAGGGATCACATTGCATATAAGGTGAAAGTTCGAGAATCATTCGTGTTATCATTACTATACAATATATTAGCAATTCTTTTTTTTTTTCCCTTTTGTTTTTTTTCTAGAGAGTCAGGTCAACTGGCTTGGTCAGAAACGATGGGCACCCCCACCGGTCTCTTACATGCATTTTCTTGTTTTTGACTCCTCCTATATTTAGTCGGCAGTATGTTCTTGACCTGCAACCACACGTATTCCCAAGATAATAAGCTCGGACAGTATTTTTTTCAATTGGGATGAGGATTAACACCATAAAAAACCTCAAATTAATATATTTATGATAAATTTATCTTAAATTAATTTTTTAACCATAAAAAACTTAAAATTAATATATTTGTGACAAATTTACCTTATGTTAAATTTGATTAATATCACGAAAAACTCTAAATTGGTACACCTATATAAAATTTAAACCGATACACCCGTTGCCACATGTCATCTAATTTACAAATTTGAAAATAAGATTTAACGGAAACTAACAGAGGGTAAAATTGTCACAGGTGTACTAGTTTGGGGTTTTTGATGGTCAAAAAATTAGTTTGTGATAAATTTATTACAAATATACTAATTTGGGGTTTTTGGTGGTATTAACCCTTGAAATGAAAAACGGGCAAAATGTACCCGGGGGAGAGCAACAATTCTCCAATGGGACTAAAAAGTTAGCCAAGCTTTGCCAATTTAGAAGAAAAGGGTTAATATCACGAAAAACCCCAAACTGGTATACATGTGACAAATTTACTCAAAATTAATTTTTTGACAATCAAAAACCCTAAACTGGTACACCCATGACAGATTTACCCTAAACTAATTTTTTAACCACCAATAACCAAAAACTAGTATATTTGTGATAAATTTACCTCTATTAAATTGGATTAATATCATGAAAAATCACAAAATGGTACACCTGTGACAGATGAAGGGTAAACCCCTAAACTGGTATATCCGTCAATTGCCACGTGTCATCCAACTAAAAAATTTAACGGTAAAATTTAACGAAAACTAACGGAAGGTAAAATTGTCACATGTGTATCAATTTGGGGTTTTTCATGGTCAAAAAATTAGTTTTGGGTAAATTTATCATAAATATATCAGTTTTGGATTTTTTGTGGTATTAACCCTTAGAAAAAAGGGGGAGAATTACCAAAAAAATCTTAAATTTATTGTAATTGTGCCAATTCAGTTCGAATTTTTTTTTTGGCTAATTGAGTCCTAAACCTTTTACATTTGTGTCAATTCAGTCCATCCGGTCAATTTTGACAGGAAATCGCTAACATAGGCGTCGGCCGTCCAATGTGGCGCGGCTGGCACATAGGACGGCCGACGCTGATGTGGATAATTTTTAATAGTATTTTAAAAAAAATTTCGAATTTTTATTTATTTTCTATTTTCTTTTCCTCTCTTTTCTTTTCTTTTCTTTTTTTTTCTTACCTTCTTCCTCTGGTCGGATGGATTGAATTAAAAAAATCAAGAAATATTAATATATTATTAAAATTGCACTATTCGCGCCACGGCCAACGTCCATGTAAGCGATTTCCGACGAAAATTGACCGAATGGACTGAATTGATACAAATATAAAAAGTTTATAACCCAATCGAATAAAAATAAGATTTAGAATTGAATTGACATAATTACAATAAGTTTGGAATTTTTTTGATAATTTTCCCGAAAATGGGAAGACGAAATTCCTCGGAGTCAGATCCATTAGAGTCGTTCCGACAAAGACGGCTCGGTGAGTTGAATCGCCAAAACATTAATCACATGCATTCGTCAATATCACGCTCAATTCATTGACGACATAGGCTTCACGGTTTTGTTAGTTCTTTGTCCGGCTATAAATCTCCTAATCATAAGGCATGACCCGAGAAGATGTACTAAGGAATGTTGTTAATACTCCGGGTGTGCTGGGTCTCGGTTCGAGCCACAAAGATCCAAGGTTGGCTCCAAGGCCCGGGTCCAACAATTCAGATGGTGGGGTCTTGGGTCCGGCCGATGAGGATGGTCGTGACGGTCGTTGAGAATGCACGACGATTTATTTTTGCCATCCCGCTTATTATCGTGTTTGATCGCTCAAATTTTATTTAGCATATACTTTCATCAATCATAAAGTCATGCTTGGTTTAAAAATCTGTTTCTTTTGTTCTTTCAAAAGTCGCCAAAATGGCGGGGGTGCGTGTAGGGAAAATTGTCCAAAAAGTCTTAAATCTATTACACTTTTACCAATTTGATTTTAAACCTTTCAACTTTGTCAATTAAGTCCTAAATCTTTTCATTTATTGCCAATTGAGTCTATCTTGCCAATTTTGGCCGGAAATCGCTGACATGGTTGACCACGTGGCGTTGACGTGGACATTTTAAAATAATATTTTAATAATTTATGATTTTTTTCTTTTTTTTTTTTCCTTTCTCTCTTTTTTTCTGGGTTCTGAAATTAGGGCCGGCGAGGGTGGCTGGCCGACCCTCGCCTAGGGGTGTAAATGGTTCGGTTTGGTTCGGTTTTCTTGAAAAATCAAACCAAACCGAGCCGTTAGGGAGGAATCGAATCAAATCTCGCTCGAACCAAATACGAACCGAATCGAAAAACCGGTTTGATTCGGTTTTCGAATTTTTTTCTTTTTTTTTTTTGCTTTTTATTCACAGCTTGGTTTTCGGTTTTGGGGTCCCCCTTCTTCCTCCTGCTCGTCTCCGTCGTCCTCTTCTCCTTCTTCACCGTCGTCCTCTTCTTCCCGCTCGCTACCATCTTCTTCCTCATCGAAGAATAGTCATCTTCATCCATGGCCAATCTCTCTCACTCCTCCACCTTCTTCCTCATCCTCCTGCTCTTCATCTCTCCATCTCTCTCAACCCCACAAGAGCAATCACCCCCACAGCCCCCAGCAGACCTTCATCATCCATGCCTCATCCTCCCACAAGCCCTCCCTCTTCTCCACTCACCACCACTGGTACTCCTCCCTTCCTCCATTCCCTCCCACCCTTAGACCCTCCTTTCCCAGATCCTCTACACTTGCCGAGCCACCGCCGGCAACTTCTCCGCCCGCCTCACTGCCCCCCAGGCCGAGGCCCTCCGCCGCGCCCCGGGGTCCTCTCCGTCGTCCCAGACCGCATCCGCCACCTCCACACCACCCGGACCCCTCACTTCCTCGGCCTCACCGAGAGCACCGGCCTCTGGCCGAATTCCGATTATGCGGACAACATCATAATCGGGGTTCTCGATACCGGGATCTGGGCCGAGCGGCGGAGCTTCTCCGATTCGGGCCTCTGTCCGGTCCCCAGTGCGTGGAGAGGCACGCGTGAGGTCAGGAAGAGAGAGAATAAAGGAGAAGGACGAGAGAGAGAGAGAGAGAGAGAGAGAGAGAGAGGGATAGAGGAGAGAGAAAAGTGAGTGAGAGGAGAGTTGCGAAGATAGAGGGAAGAGAGAGAAAAGGGAGAGTACCGACAGTGAGACAGGAGAGACGGAGGAGAGAGAGTGTACGCGAAAAGAAAAAGAAATGCAAAGAAACGAGATCCGATCCGAACCAAACCGATCCGAACTATCAACTAACCAAATTTTTTTACTTATTATCCGAACCGAAATCGAAATCAAGTCGAAAATGTATGAATTTTCGGTTCGGTTTTGACACCCCTACTCTCGCCCAGAGCCTGCTAGGGCCGCCAAGCCCTCGCCTGCCGGTGATCCCTCGCTCATGGCCGGCGAGGGTCAGCTGGCCACCCTCGCCGGCCTTAAATTCAAAATCAGAAAAAAAAAGAGAAAAGGAAAAAAAAAATTTAATTGGCAAAGTTGAAAAGTTTAGAATTGAATCGGCAAAAGTGTAATAAATTTAAGATATTTTGGACAATTTTCCCGGTGCGCGTACCATGTTTTTATCTCACCAGCCATTCTTCTGCGAAGGCAAAACAGATCCGAAGCGCGACTCGATCCTCGGAAAGTCTCTAGAAAAGCAAACGAAGCGAAGGATTCACGATGAAACAAGATTTTGATGAAATGAATCATGGCCAGTGAGCATCTTTCTCGTACAGTCGTATTCAATGCTCCCCGACATTTGGGTGGTCCTCCTGAAACTAGCACCAAACATGTGGCGTCAAATGAACTTGCAACTGCCGCCTCGCAAGCTGCGCATCGCCATCTCAGCTCTTCTACTCGGTTCTGGATGCTTCTCGTTCTTTTCCCATTGAATCTCAAGCCACAGAAGTAGCCAAAGAAGACCGCTCTAGAGAACAGAGAGAGAGAGAGAGAGAGAGAGAAGAAGAAGAAGAAGAGAATTGAATTCAGCCATGGATATGCTCGAAAGCAGCTCGCCCTCACGGTGTTGCATGGGTCAGGATTCATTCGAGGAATGGGAAGAGTCCGATATCGTCTGGTCCTCCGACACGGACCCGAGTTCCCCGCCCGCGACCCCGACCGCCGCTCCGAACCGCCACCCACATGCTTCGATGTTCGGGCTCACCGCAGTGCTGGCCGACCCGCCTCTCGTCCAGAAG
This sequence comes from Syzygium oleosum, assembly GCF_021117445.2. Taxonomy (NCBI): domain Eukaryota; kingdom Viridiplantae; phylum Streptophyta; class Magnoliopsida; order Myrtales; family Myrtaceae; genus Syzygium; species Syzygium oleosum. The sequence goes on from NW_026607512.1 coordinate 857,794, forward strand.
AAACCCGCCATAAACCCGACCCTGTCTGCCCTGTCGGCTGCCCGCGCGATCCCGCAAGCGCCGCACTCGTCCTCTCCGGACCGTGGAGGCTTGTCCGGGTCGGGTCCTGGGAGGGCCCGGATGTCGGCCCCCGTGGATGTGCCGGTTTGGCCCAAGTGGGCCAAAGGCAGCGTGCCCGGGACCGACCGTCGCAAGTGGGAGCAGTGCGAGGACATTGACGCGGAGGATGATCATCGGCCGGAGAAGAAGAAGATGGTGCCACCGCATGAAATGGCGGCCATGTCGCGGGCGACGATGGCGTATTCGGTGTTTGAAGGTGCCGGGAGGACGCTGAAAGGGAGGGACTTGAGGCGAGTCAGGAATGCTGTTTTCAGGAAAACAGGTTTTCTAGATTGAAAGTGCTTAGGGCCATCAACTATCGTGTGGGGAGATGACCAACTTTCCCTAAGTCCCATTAGCTTTGTGGATAAATAACATGATGAAATTTTTTAGTGTTTTGGTCAAAAGGTTTAGTCACATGTGTGAGGATCTTTTATCCTACGAACACATGCTGTTCTTAGTTGGAATCAGCTTGTAATGCGCCAACCATGGAGAGACATATTCCTTTTCGTGTAAAGACAAAAGTGTGTGTGTAACACATTGGTGACACTATCTATGGAAGTGCGCTCATGTGATCCACGTAATTTGCATCGTTTTCCGACGATGCTCAAGCAAAAAGCACTCCAAGATCATTGCTTTGTGAATGAAAGTGACCCTTTAGGCTCTGATTAGTAATGACTGTTCAAGAAAGAAACATCTGAGAACTATTCATTTGGGCCGACAGGGGGTCAAGTGCTTGATTTGTTATTGAAGCTACTCGAGTAAAGAAAAAGCTCAAGTGGTCAGGTTTGACTCTCTCTCTCTCTGCCCATTTGACTGAAGTATTCAAGCACCAGTGACACCCTTTTGTACGATCACTGTGATAGGGTGTTTTCGGAACAAGAACGTGTTCAGTCAGCGCTGCAGAATTCAAATCAAAATCTTGAATCTCTAGAATTAGCATTGAGGTTTTTCTGTTCTCATTTTTCTCTTTGGGGGGTTTCAGAGAGTTGGTTGCTGCTGCTACTGCAGAACATTTACCCTCGGATTTCGGACATCAGTCCATTGACTGTGGATGCTCCTCCCTTACTATTGACATTCATCATTTTGATGGTATCTTCTCTAGAAAGTTCAGTAAGTTGAGTAAGTCTGAAGTTTCTAAATGGGATTAAGAATCGGTCAGGACACTATTCCTGAGCTTCAGAAGGGGAAAGCAAGCAGATGTAAGATTGGTTTTCGTCTCTACCATTGTTACGCGATGACAACGCGGACAGCGACGCCTCCATAGGCCACCAGCCTAGGAAAATCAGTTTTTCCCCTCGAACTCCATTGCATGTTTGGCTGATCAATTTTGCACGAGTGGTGTAGTGAAAAAGGATTCGGCATGTCGAACATAGGACTCGTTACTGTACAACAAGGTCATTCATTTGATCTCATTGTAGTTTCTTAAGATAGAGATCATTCAGGAATTCTTCTCAAACTCACAGCTTATATTCTTCAACTTATAATCAAGTCTATCGATAACTACTGTTAGGCCTGTGCAGAGCTTTTAGCAAAGCAATCAGATGCTCTCGCCCAATTCTATGAAAGCATGCGAGATTGTTGTGTTCGATTCAATCCTGTTAAACTTTACACGGACTTAATTTGTGTTCTATTCACAGGTGAGATCTTCCTTTGTAAGCCTTTTTGCTTAGGAGAGAGAACCCGGCATCCTTTAAGTTACAATCCACCTCTTCAAGAGCACTTCAATTCTTCCATTCAATCCGTTCCCACGGATATTCAGATCAGCAGAGAAAAGGCTCCTTGCTATATGTACAAAATCACTTTAATCAGATGAATATGTGAAGCCTGTAAGCATTTCCAATAGCTATCTTCTTCTAGTTAGCTGTCAGATGCTCTCGCCCAATTCTATGCAAGCATGCGAGATTGTTGTGTTCGATTCAATCCTGTTAAACTTTACATGGACTTAATTTGTGTTCTATTCACAGGTGAGATCTTCCTTTGTAAGCCTTTTTGCTTAGGAGAGAGAACCCGGCATCCTTTAAGTTACAATCCACCTCTTCAAGAGCACTTCAATTCTTCCATTCAATCCGTTCCCACGGATATTCAGATCAGCAGAGAAAAGGCTCCTTGCTATATGTACAAAATCACTTTAATCAGATGAATATATGAAGCCTGTAAGCATTTCCAATAGCTATCTTCTTCTAGTTTGCTGTGACTGAAATTTCTCGGTCAGCTTCTTAACTCATATTAGATGCTGGGTTGTGCATCTCCTTCATGTGTATAATTCCATGATCGTTCTTCTGTTAGTTTGCTGTGACTGAAATTTCTCGGTCAGCTTCTTAACTCATATTAGATGCTGGGTTGTGCATCTCCTTCATGTGTATAATTCCATGATCGATCTTCTGTTAGTTTGCTGCGACTGAAACTTCTCGGTCAGCTTCTTAACTCAGATTAGATGGTGGGTTGTGTATAGTTCCTTCATCTGATAAGCATATCGGTTTGTTTCACCTCCAAAAGCAGTTGGCCTCTAAAAGAACTGAGTAGTTTGAGAGAATCTCAAACAGATTGGCGGACGAACTTTAGCGAGAGCAAGGATCGAGGACGGAAGGATCCACAAACCGTCTCCGCAAATCAGACCAGAAGCAACAGCAGGAACCATCAAGCCCACCTCTTCACCGTTGATTTTGTGCCACGCAAAAACTATGAAGCTCCCCACACACATATCTATTGCAAAGTAGGCACCAACTAGGAAAGGCACGGCCATAGCCATTGGAAGCGGTACCCAGTTCCCTATGTGTTTAGGCGAGAGGTCTCTAGCCAAGTTTACTGCCACGGCAAAGGCAAAAAAGCCGTAGCAGAGCTGTAAGCAATGCTGGGGGAGGGCAGAGAATCCTTCCATTCCTAGAAGGGCCATACTGCGGTAAACAATAGCATAAGGAGCCTTATACTCACCCTGCGGATTTCCCACATCGAACGTGTCGTAGAAGAGGAAAAAAGTTAGAGGGGCTGCCACGCAACCTAAGGCCGTCCCAATGGCTTGGCTAAGAAGCATCGCTCGGGGAGAGGTCAGTGTCAGATGACCAGTCTTGAAGTCTTGCATCAGATCGGAAGAGATGGAAACAATAGATTTAATTAGACCGCACCCAATTAGTCCAGCGACAACGCCGGAATCGTTTCCAGCCGAAGCGGCTAGCACAAAGAGCGCTACTTTTCCGTAATTATAGGCCATGTTCATATCTGTGAGTCCCACCCCATAGGCATTGCAGAAGCCAAGTGGGGGCGCAAGCATGTAAGCAGCAACTACATAGTACCACTTTAGCTCAGGGAACATGATGGGGATCACGGCGACGGAGATGATGGAGGCGAAAGCGTACCCTGCACAGGCCTTCCAAACGGAAATGCTGTCCCTCGCGAATACTTGGTTCCGCCGAAGATCGTCAAGAGACTGATTCTCATCCTCAGGAACTGCCGTAGAGAAGACGATGTTAGCTTTCAGCAGCGCACTCAAACAGTAACATTACATACTTTTGGTGGTTTAAGTTCATGATTAACCTGTGACACACTAAGCTCGTCTGAACTCAAAAATAGGGTAGCTCAAGTAAAGTTCATCTGTGACTTACAGGTCTTACGGTTCTTGGTGTTCACCCTAGCACAGACGCTCTTTGTAGTGAAATACAGTACTTTTAGGAAATTGTAGAGTCCGTCGCCCAGAATGAGAGCTATTGAAATGAAAACCTGCAGGCACATAACTCGATGTACTGAATATGTTATATTACCACCCAAGGACATGTTATCGGTCAAAAATCACGGATCGAATCGTGAACATCCACAAATATTCGTTCACCTTATAACCATTGAGACTCTTCATGCTGCCTTCGGGTGGCGTATTGGGAAACCAGTCCCCTTCACGGCGACCAATCAGAGGCCACATGATTCCCCAGGAGAGCAGAGCGCCGAGCAGCAGAGACGAGTTCACGAGATGGGAACAGATCATTCCAGCTCCAATGTAGCTCATGCTGAAATCGGAGTAAAATCTGCAAAAACCAAATGCTCAACCAAATGCAAGCAAAATCAAGTCGCTCAGGGAAACGGCAAAAAAGAAGCGTCAAAGAATTCAAACACGAACGAGTTTTTCCAGGCGCTGTATCCAAAAATCGGTAACTGCGAGAATCCACATCGCTCGCCCCCCGAAAAGAACCACTGGAAAAAAGCCCACAGGAAACTGATCGAAAAGAACTTCGCGAAACCCCGAACCTGCTTCCTGCGAATACAATTCCCTGAGATCTCTCATTTTCCAAACTAGGACCTGTGGCGCACGCTTCAATCAATAAAAGAAAAACTGCGTACTTGGCTATGTCGTCTCCTTTAGGAGTATGAAACCCATTAATAAGCGCAGCCGTAGCAGTTCCGCTTGGATAAGTCAGTTTGTAATCTACTATCATGATCTGTAGACCCACATAGCTGCACAGGCATTAAATTCTAGATCTTACAAGAGGCAATTCGTTCGAAACGAACTCAAAATTCGAGTTACTAACGAACATCGAGAATGCGTCGAGAAGCATAAAGTCTGATCTTTTGTGGATCATCAAGGCATTACCTTTCTGAGAGGAACAAGTGCCAGAAGCCCAACAAAGCTGCTAACAAAGAGGAAGCCGGTCATCCAACCGATCCCGGGTTCTTTTGTGCTCTCGGGAGTATTACCAGGCGCATCCCCAGCTTGTTCGTAAGTCTTCTTGTTTAAGGCCAGCAGGTAAGACCCGAAACCGCCTGGAAAAGGGAACAGATTCTCGTAGTGAGCACGCAGAAACTCAGAGACACAGATTGCTTCAAACGTAACGCTGAAAGTGTCCTGAACACAGATGCTAAAAAAAAGTCAGCGGAGAAGGTTAGGCAAGAAAGAATCTCCCACCTCCGACAGCGATGCTATAGCACGCGACGGCGCACGTCTGAATCGTGGTGTTCTCCTCCCGGGTGAACGGGGTCGACATGACGCCGGCCTTGCGGAGCACCTCGGTCCATGCTTTCACGAACACGAAGGCCGAGAACGCGGCCGAGACGTTCAGATTCGGCACGAGCCCGGTGGTGAGGTTGAGCTTCATCACGATCACCCCGTAAACGATCCCGACCGCCGACCCGGCCACTATCCCCCTCGCCGTGATCTGCTTCGTCCACGGAGGAACGGCTCTCGCGAAGCCCGCTCGCCCCCCGGGCGCTTCCTCCGGACCTTCTCTCCCGAAGTTCAGGGGCTCGCTCAACTCCTCCCCGTCCATGTTCCCCGCCGGCATAGTCGTCGCTGCAAGAAGTGATCGTGACGTCGGGATCTTTATCTAACTACGTCCGGCGTCTGACTGAAGCGTGACCCACAAGAAAAGAAAGAACGGAAGAAACAACGCACGCACCCGACCGTTCAACGCAGCTTAGCAAGCTGAGGAGCAGATGGATGCCTCGAGCCCCGGCGGCAGGATCACCGCTTCAATGGGCGGTGAAGAAGATGGTTCCGGGTGGAAGAGACGAAGAGGGTAACGTTGCAACGAAAGAGGAAAGGGTCAGCAGAGCCGATGGGGAACGACAAACAATTTGTTTTTGTTCTCGCATGTCGACGTTGAGTTCTCTTTAAAATAACGAAAGAAGCAAAGACGTTGCCGTCGTGGTGCTCGAAAGCTATTGGGCCGGAAATGGCGTGGCCATGCGCGCGACGCGAGGAGCTTTCTTTCTTGTCGGGGACGGAGGAATTGCGTAGGAGCCGCACACTGCGCAGGTGTGGGCCGTCTCTAAGGGGGAGACGGCAAGTTCCTGGCCGTTGATTCGAGCTAGTTGCGACTGTTTTCCCGCGAGGCTGGATGCCCATCGCACTGAAAAAAAGAACTCTATAATGCTTTGCACGCTAGCTCTATATTAAACAAGTTTTGTGAGATCGGTACCACCCATTTTAAAAGTTAAAGCAATTGAACGAATACGCGGAGTTAATATTTAAATATTTTAGAACTCCCTTTACACGTTTAGATTGGACTTTGGTACAGTATTGAGCGTGAAAAATGCACGTTAGGGACGTAAATAAGAGGTTGAAAAGATTTGAACTCGAGACTTCTAACACTAATACCGACCATTTTAAAAGTTTTGAGTTTAACTTAATGGGTGAATGAAAATCACATATTTAGAAAGAGCTTACAATCATATTAACGAAATAACGAGTAACGTGGAATATTGTAACCCAAATAACATGCATCTCAGTAAACTCTCTGTGTTTCCAAAACTCCCGCAAACTCTCTAGCTAACATCGAATTTTTGGATATCTCCAATCACGAGATTTTGAATTCATAGAACTGCTGTCGCTAACGAGCATAATTTCAGCCCGAGCCTACCTTCGCCCGCCTCTGTTGCTCTTTAGGAGGCATCCACCCCAGACGAATCACCCCCACCTCATTCGTTACAAAAAAAGAACCACGGCAGGCTTCCGGCAGTTCATGGGGTAGCCCCCAAACTGCTCGCTCTGGCGAGCGGGATTCGAAGCCTCACGCGGAAAGTCCGTACCATCCCCCGCCGACCGCGACAGGTGGGAACGGCCGGGCCGGGCCTAAGTCCGGGACCCGACCCGGCCCAAAAGAGGACGGGTCAGGACTGGAGAGCCCAGAGAAGAAAGAAACGGATCCAACCACCAACCGCTATTTTACCAAAACTGCCACTATGGGCCCCCTCCTCCCTGCGAGTCCCCGTAACTTCTCTCCTCTTCTCTCCCGAGAACCCTCTCTCCCTTCCCTTCCCTTTCCCTTCCCTTCATCTTCTTCCTCCGATCCTCAAGCGGAGAGACTCGTCGTCGTCTTCCTCCTCCTCCTCCTCGGGTCCTCGCCGGCGCAGCAGCAGAGCACGCAGGTCCTTCGGGCTCCCCCTCGACGCCGCCGCCATCGCCGCCGCCGCCCGTCGCCGCCGGCCCGAGCGCGAGACCCCCCCGGCGGGTAGCCATGGAAGGGTCGGAGGCGAGGTTCCTGGAGAAGCTGGTGCTGTACGCGGCCAGCGCGGCGCTCAGCTGCCTGGTCATGTTCGCGGGGCTCCGCCACCTCGACCCGAACCGGGAGGCCTCCAAGAAGGCCCTCGAGCACAAGAAGGAGATCGCCAAGCGGCTCGGTCGGCCCCTCGTCCAGACCAATCCGTATGAGGTCAGGACCCTTCGGATTTTCTGCTCGTTTGAATCGTTTTGTCTTGCACGTGGGTTTTGGATTTGAGGTTTGGGTGGTGTGCTCTGAGCTGGATTTTTTGTGATTTGGATGGAGGATTATGCAGTGTTTGATGTGCTTGTGTGGGAGAATTTGGGGAGCCCTCAAGTTGTTATGACTTTGTGACTGCGATGAGATGAATCGAATTGCTTGCCACCCAGCAAAAGTGCTTAAATGTTCTGTCTGCTTCATATTTCGTTCGGTGTTTGATAGGATTCCTTAATCTCATTTGTTGTATTGCTCTGCCCAAAAATTAATGGTACCTCTACTGTGATTCTTTATACGGTCGACCATGTAGAATTCTTTACCGAAGGGGGCAGAGATTCCGGCATGTTATAGTGTGATATTGGGTTGAGCACATATGTTATCTAAGATACTCATTTTACTTAAGGTGATTGATATTTGTATTTCTTGCCATGGATAGCAGCTCCTGTCTATAATAGTGTTGAATTGGTTAAGTGAACTAAAGAGTCTCATATGGAAGGTGGGACGGGAGTTGAGGGATTAGCGCTGTCCTCCCGGTTGTTGTTCTCATTTTTAATGCTAAGGTTCTATCTGTATGACGATACACTCCACTATCGTCTCATCTTTGTAAGTTGTTGTCACTATTGATGGTCGTGCACCATCTTGGATGTAGAGACCTTGCTTAAATGCCCGAATTTCTTGTCGAAACTATTTTGAATGCCTTATAAAGTTGTCAAAATTTCATAAGTGGTGAAGGAGGGGTTTTGGACATGTACTAAGATTATGGTGAATGCCGATCAGATTGCCATCAAAACTATTTTTAGATTGGTTTTGACTAGTTTGTTAACTGATAGCCTGTTACGTATATGCAGTGGGGCTGGGCATGTTTATTGTTATCTTGTTGTTTGGTCAGTCATCATTCATCTTCCTGGGTTACTTTGCAAGCTGCAGTAAATAGCTTCTTTTGTGAAAAGTGTTCTTCTCTCACGAAGGTTTTTGGGCTTTCAAATGTCAATTTCGGATTTGTTCTTCTTCTAATTTTTCTCCTTTACAATTTCAGGATGTGATAGCATGTGACGTCATCAATCCTGACCATATTGATGTGGAATTTGACTGTATTGGAGGATTGGAAACCATTAAACATGCTCTCTTTGAACTGGTTATTCTTCCGCTACGAAGACCTGATCTTTTCTCACATGGAAAACTTCTTGGTCCCCAAAAAGGTGTTTTGCTCTATGGACCACCTGGTACTGGAAAGACCATGCTTGCCAAAGCCATAGCAAAAGAGTCTGGAGCTGTTTTTATTAATGTGAGGATATCAAACTTGATGAGCAAATGGTTTGGAGATGCTCAAAAACTTGGTGAGTTTGCATGTCTGTGTTTGCTTTATGTACTGTGACAGCTGAGATGAATGCTCAGAGTGAGTATATTTTAGATTATTAAAACTCGTTTTAGTGGAATTTAGATAGAGTTTTTGGCTAGAGGAGTCACATATGATTAAGCAGTGAAGTTGGTCACAGTGAGGCATAATTTAGGTAAATATTGTTTGTGCATCGTGGCTAGTCAGTGGCCACTTGTTTGAAATGTGTATTATTTTCTGTTGGATGCTATTGTAGTAAATTGGCTCAAATAGAAAGAAAAAACTTCTACCACAGACTGAACTGCATTATACGGTAAAGCTTCGGCAGTGGTATTGGTTTTTTAGTGGCTTTTAATACATTGGACTTTTGGTTGAGCTTTCGGTGTAATTAATTTTTCATATCATTTTGGATATAACATAATTCCTCTATCTTTTTCTTGATGGCACGCAGCATGCTTGGTTTTTCATGGGGGCATGGGGGTATTGGTGTTTGTAACTTCTAGGACATATTCTTCTTTCTTGTTCTTTAGTGATGAAGCTAACTCTAAAAACCGCTGCATTTATTCATGAAGTTAAATTGTAAGTGAAAATTATCCTAGGAAGCACGGACACTCTCCGTAGGCCTCCACGTTGGTGTCAGACATCCGACACGTGGTCAACGCTCCGGACACGCCTCCAACACGCGAGTCAGAGCATCCCGACACGCCATCCGACACACACGGGGTCAATTTTAAACATTTTCAATTACTTAGGGGTCAAAATGTAAAGAAAAAAGAAAGAAAAGGGAGAAAGAAGAAACCCTAGTCTTCAACATGTGGATTTGAGTCAAATTAAACATTTCATTCTAGGCTCTTTTTTTTATATTATTTCTTTATTTGTGGATTTGAATCAAATTAATTTGATTGAAATAATCATACAAATGATAATTTATTATGTATATATAAAACTATACATTCAATATATGTGTCCCAAATCTGACCAAATATATATACATATATATATATATATACACACACGTCTCAACATGTCGGAATTCTCTATTTTTTGAGAAATGACATGTCGGTGGGTCGGGTCGTGTCGTGTCGCGTGTCGTGTATCAGTGTCGGTGCTAATCAGAAATTATCATGAGTTCGATATCCTAGGTTTTATAATGTTGCTAATCAAAGGGAATCCTTCAATTTTACTTTCATCTCATATTTAGAGTACAGACTCTGGTGCTTTGATTTTAAATATATGATGGTACTACTTTGCAGTGGCTGCCGTGTTTAGCTTGGCTTACAAATTGCAGCCGGCTATCATATTCATTGATGAAGTCGATAGTTTCCTGGGCCAGCGTAAAACTACTGATCATGAGGCATTAACGAACATGAAGACTGAATTCATGGCCTTATGGGATGGTTTCACGACAGATCGTGAGTTCTCTCCCCCCTCTGTCTGTCTCTCTCTCTCTCTCTCTCACACACGCACACACATGCACGTGCACACATAAAACATTAGAAGTGGATGCTAGTATACTATGCATGGCTGCTGCTATATCAGGAGCTTGTTCCTCTGGTCAATTTGAGCAGTAAGTTTTGGTTCTAACAATTTTGCCCTCTCTTTACAGAGAATGCTCGGGTTATGGTTCTTGCTGCAACCAATCGTCCATCTGAACTTGATGAAGCAATACTTCGCCGTCTTCCTCAAGCTTTTGAGATTGGTATACCTGATCGCAGGGAGAGGGCTGAGATACTGAAGGTGATCTTGAAGGGTGAGAAAGTTGAACAGAACATTGATTTTGACTACCTTGCCAGCTTGTGTGAAGGGTACACAGGCTCAGATCTGCTTGAACTCTGCAAGAAGGCGGCTTATTTTCCAATCAGGGATCTATTAGATGAAGAGAAGAAGGGAAGGCCTTCTCAAGTGAGTACTCTTTTCACTAGTTAAGTTGCATTTAAGACTCACTTATTTTAAAGGTTTAAGTTTCTGAAGGAGGAAAAGATAGTGTGTATGGTTTGGTGTTCAACTGCAAAAATCCTTGGTACCGGGTGGATTCTTGGTGTCGCCTGTGGAGTTGCGTAGTTTTATGATAAATTTGCCAGGACATTTGTAGCTGCCTCTATGATGACATGAAATATGCTTCAGGATCATGATGATTAGTTTCCTATTAGTGACTCCATTGAATGCAGACTTCTGTGGCGACCATTTGGATTATTTGTACAGACTTGTCTGGTGCTAGTTTTACGCATGTAGTTTTGTGTATGTCTATGATGATGTTCCTATCTCGAGATAGACTGAAGCGGTTTCTATCGATGTGTGTATCTTTTCCAGGCACCAAGGCCCTTATTACAATCTGATTTGGAGAAAGTTCTCATGACCTCAAAAAAGACCAAGCTTGCAGCCAGTGAATACACCAGGTTGAGCTCACAGTCACCCAGTTGGCCAAGGAATAGCGAGTCCGACGATTATCAGGTTCAAGCCGCCATGAACGAGCTATCGAGGCTGGTCCTCTCCCAGATCATGAACCTCCGACCGGATTCGCAGGATTCTTGAAGGGGGGTCCGTCTCCATCTTAAGCCTCCTCTTGTCTGTAGAATCTGTCCTCTAATATCTTTTTGTCTGCTTTAATACTCAGCACCGGATGCATCAAATCATATTTCCTTCTGGAAAATTTGGAACTTGTCACCAATTTTTTTTTCTTTTGTGCTCTGTGGTTCAATTAGTTTGAAGATGGCTAGTAGGGGACGAGTTCTTAATGAATACATATGGGGAAGTAAATCGACATTCCATGTCATGACAGGTTTCAGATTTTAATGGGAGGGCAATTAACTCATTCTTTTGTAATCCCATGTATTGATGTGTCGGATATTAGACAAATTTGGACCATTGCCTGCCCAGTTTGCATGGTTGGGCCAGCAAATGTCTCCCCGCTCTTGAAACCTTTTACGATTCTTGGTTGTTTGATGTGCCGTCAGCTCATGAAGGGAGTGCTCATTGAAAGTGGGAGTATGTTCGGCAGATGAAGCCAAGCATTTGAAGGGTGGTGACAAGAATGCACGAAATGATCCCACAAAACTATGACAACCTTATGCCACTCTGCATCAAATTGTACTCTACCTGGCCATTGAGTCCCCCCCTCAAAAAAAAAAAAAGAGCAAAGAAAATTCGAAGGTGACATTTTTTTCGTCGAATAATTGTATAAACTGGAGAAATGCGAAGCACGAGACTATCATAGTATTTCACATATCCGGGGTTTGCCCTCCTAAAGAAGGTATGGCGCTGCCGGGGCGGGTTGTTTTTAGCAAGTTGTTCTGCCATCCAAATCGAATGACATAGGAGGGGTGCAAGTCGTTCTGCGACAAGTGCTTCGACGTACCGGTCCGTTTCCCATCCTGATTTTATAGGATACTCATCCGACCCTTCACTTTCTTCCGTAATTGCTCGTGGCTTTGACCTCGTATCGCGGTGCACATGAATGGCGATAACTGCTTCGCCGAGACCCGAGACGAAAACGTACGATACGATCGAAATGACCCAGTTAAAAAAAGCTTTGCTTAGATATGACCCTCTCTCGTCTCGCTAGGCGTGTAACGTAATATTTGTATATCGAGAAAAAAACGAAAGTTACGGAGTCGAAAGGCATCGGCACGCTAGGCAGCTCACGGGGGGGCGCAAAAACTAAAAGAGCGAGAGAGTATTGCGATGCGACCGAAAAAGAGCACCGACACCGGATCGACACGGATCCCGGGCCTCAGATCTCGCCACGTGTCAAATTCAATTACCGGCAAACCGAGAGAAACCGCGTCCCCACGGGCTCTTCGAAAGCGGGCGGGGGGGAAATGACCTCCCTGTCCCTTCCCCCGCCGAATGGCCAAGGTTAGGCCGCGAAGCACCGGATCCCAAACCCACGCCCGCGTCGTCTTCCTTCTTCCCCTCTCTCTTTATAGCTTTCCTCCCTCTCCGGGGAGACCTTAAAGCATCCCAATAAAATCTCACTCGCGAAAGGGAGCTTTTTTCCACCCCCCCCACCCTTCACTCTCTACTGCGTCGCTCGCTCGCTCGCACGAAATCTGAATCCGTGGGATCTTTAGGAGGCGATGGAGGTGTTCTACTACATGGTGTTCGGGGCCCTCGGCGCCGTCGTCGCCGCCCTCGAGCTCAGCAAGAACAACAAGGACCGCATCAACACCACCTCCGCCTTCACCTCCTTCAAGAACAACTACCTCCTCGTCTACTCCCTCATGATGGGTAAATCTCGCGGTTCCTCTGATCTCCCCATTTCGCGCCTTCCTCTCTTTTTCCTCTTTCCCTTCGTTCTCTCTCTCCCCGGCTCGGATCTCGCGCTCGGGTTCCCCGTTCGCTTTCCTTCCTGCGCGCTCCCGCGAGGTCGCCGCGCCGATTGCGGTTCGCGCCTCGAGCCGAGGGATTGTGGCGTGGATCTGACGCGTGGCGAGGATTTCCTGTCGAGATCTGGACGAATTGGTGAGAATGCCGGCGCCGACGATCCCGCATTTTGAGGCGCCGTCGGGCTTGATCTGCGGTTCTTGCGTGCGTTTCCGGATGCTGCGTGCGGAGCGGATCTGCAGCTGCATTCGTGTTTTAGCTGATCGCGTGTGGACCGTGGAGGTTTGGCCTCTGTTGTGTAACTGTTTGTGGAAATGCGGATTCATTTTGCAGGTTGGAGCTCCTCCTAGATTCGAAGGGAATATCAGAATCGAATCTGCTGTCATTAGTGATGCTCGATTGTGCAGGACTACAGCTCAATTGCATTATAGATCAATTTCGCTTTTTGGCCATTGTGCTCGTATGCTTGCATATTTGTCTTTGTTTGATGTCGACGCGTTCTCCCCGACCGACCCTGTTTCTGCTCTAGGGGCATCTAGATCGTTAGACATTTCGTACCGTCGTTCGTTAATCCGTAAAGAGGAATGCATTATCTCGCGAGACCATCAAGGATGGATCTGTAGTTTTTCTTCGAGATCAGCTGCTTATTTGGCGAACTCTGCGGAGAAATGTACTTTTTAGAAGTTGAGATGCTTTGCGACTCTTCATCTGACGGTCTGTATTCTTCATGGCGAAAGCCGGTGATTGGTTGCAGGGCCCTTATGTCTACTACCTTTACAGTCAGTATGGCTACGGAAAAGGAGATATAGGACAACTCTTTATTGCTGGTTTTGGCTCCTCCATGTTGTTCGGGACAATTGTCGGATCCCTGGCAGACAAACAGTGAGGCTTCTGCTACGTGCTGTTTTTGCATACCTTTCCACTATTCGGGAAATTCTTTCGTGGTCGACTGATCCTTTTTGCACTTAATTAGGGGTCGGAAGAGGGCATGTGTGACTTATTGTATCACTTACATACTGAGCTGCATCACCAAGCATTCTCCTCACTACAAAGTGCTGATGCTGGGCCGTGTATTAGGAGGTATTGCCACTTCTCTATTGTTCTCAGCATTTGAGTCCTGGCTTGTTGCTGAACACAATAAGGTAAGAGATGGCGGCTATTCCCTTACTTTTCTTTTGTTTGGTTTCTCTCAGATGATTGAATAAATTGTAATGCTGAAATAATTAGCACAAAGCTGGATAAATTTATTCTCTGTTGGATAATAAAGATGCATGAAAGTTGATCGTTGGGAAACTTCTGTCTCTGAATACCACCAGTTCTACTCATTGACAGTCATTATGCATTTTGAAACTTTTAAACCTGTAACTCCTAATCATTAAGGAGTAAATGCAGTAACAAGCTACTATCCTCATGCTTTCCTTAGATGGCTTCCTGGGAAGTTTATTTTCATTTGATGAGATGGGAACATAGTTTCCCCATTTTCCTGTTCTAATAGTGAAGTTATTTGGAAACATTAAGTCAAATGAACTGGACTTTGTTGCCCTTTGGATCATTTAGGCCGAGTAGAACAAAGCACGTTATTCGGTTTCATCTAAACTTGAACTTCCTTGTTTTCGTACTTTCTCTTTAGGGTTAACACAATCTCTATCAAACATGCTTTAGATACTTTGCATTTACTGTCTTGTCTGGCTCAAGGTTTGTGCGAACAGGTAAAAGTTCCAAAAGTTAAGAATACATATGTACACTTGAAACCTGTTCATCTATTTGCATCTATTTGGCATGCATATGCCTTTGGTGGGGGGATGAGATCGTGAGTTCACCATATTTCTCTAGCAGTCTCCATTTATAGCCTGATTCATTCCACCCTTGAGAGTTTGCACCTGTGGTTTAGGATGTCCAAACACTTTTGAGTCGATTCCCCTGAATATATTATATATCCGCGTCTGTTCGGCATGTGTATGCCGGAGGGAGGATGAGATAGTGAATTTACATATATTTCTAGCTGTCTCCATTTATAGACTGATCCATTCCACCCTTGGGAATTTGCTCCTGTGGTTTCAGATGTCAAAACATTGCTGAGTCGATTCCCCTGAATATAATATTGATGAGATGGTGCAGTTTTTCCCTGTAGTTATTCTTTTTACTGGATTAAAGGAATTCGAGAATTCTCATACTTATGTCCTCTCACACAATCTGCGCAGAGGGGTTTTGAACAACAATGGCTGTCTATAACATTCTCAAAGGCAATTTTTCTTGGCAATGGTCTTGTTGCTATCCTATCTGGGTTATTTGGAAATATACTTGTCGATACACTTTCTCTCGGGCCTGTGGCACCCTTCGATGCTGCTTCATGCTTTTTAGCTATCGGCATGGCAGTTATTCTGTCTTCGTGGACTGAGAATTATGGAGATCCTTCAGAGAATAAGGACTTGCTCACTCAATTCAAGGGGGCGGCCACAGCCATTGCTTCTGGTAGATTCCTGATCTTACTTTTTCAACGAATCTCAGATATCTTACTATTAGTTTGTAGATTGCCATATTGACACATGCAATGCTCATAGTTGTCACCTCTGTATACATGTTTGTTTCAAATGTTCTTCCCTTGCTTATATTGCACTCCACTGATCTGTTTTTATTTTTAACCTTGAAATTCTGTTTTATGGTCAGATGAGAAAATCGCTTTGCTGGGCGCAATCCAATCACTTTTTGAAGGTTCAATGTATACATTTGTATTTCTGTGGACTCCTGCTTTGAGCCCAAATGGTGAGGAGATTCCCCATGGTTTCATTTTTGCTACCTTCATGTTGGCTTCCATGCTGGGTAGCTCTCTTGCCTCCCGATTGATGGCTCGCACATCACCCCGAGTTGAAAGTTACATGCAGATTGTTTTTGTTATATCTGCTGCCGCTCTCCTGCTCCCCATCTTAACCACTGTAACTCTCTCTCTCTCTCTCTCTCTCTCTCTCTCTCTCTCTCTCTCTCTCTATCTCTATGTGTGTGTGTGTGTGTGTGTGTGTGTGTGAGCATGCACAAGCATGTGCATGTTCTTGCGCGAATCTTGTGACAGCTTTTTGTATGTTTATATCTGTGTTTGTACATGGAGATATACTCGCATTTTGACTTTGTTGATTTGGAACAGATGTTTGTGACGCCTGCTAAGGTCAAAGGCGGAGGTATGTCATTTTCAGGTTGTCTCCAGCTTCTTGGCTTTTGCACTTTTGAGGCTTGTGTTGGCATTTTCTGGCCATCCATCATGAAGATGAGGTCCCAGTATATCCCGGAGGAGGCCAGAAGCACCATCATGAACTTCTTCCGGATTCCTCTTAATATCTTTGTCTGCGTAGTGCTGTACAATGTAAGTTGCTGGCTTTATTTAATCAAGATCAGCGAACTAACGAAATCTGAGGCCAGTGCATGTCGAGCTATCTAGTAGTAGTGTCACCCCCTCCTAGAAACTTTTCTCCCTGCCTAACTGAAAGTTTTCATGAATCGTGTTTGAAGGTTGATGCTTTCCCCATCACTGTGATGTTCGGCATGTGCTCTATTTTCCTCTTCGTGGCTTCCCTCTTGCAGAGGCGGCTCTTGGTCATTGCAGATAAGCCGAGTGAGTAAAATCTTTGCCTCTGGTCCAGAACCACATGTGCAAGCACATCTGAACTTGGATCCCTAAAAATGTTGTAATTCAGTCTGTTTCTCGTTCATGTCCTGTCTATATTCTGCTTTTAATGACTTGGAAGTACTTGTTGTCAACAGAGACAGAAGACAGGGAACTGGCGAAGGAAAGGGACCCAGAAACTGAGCCAATGAATATATGATTATTGTTTGTGCTGACGAATACAGGAAAGTCTCGAAAAGTTGCAAAACAGCAAGTTATTCAACTGCGCATGACGTCGCAGTTTGTGCTGGATAGCAGATGTATTGAGCTTTTTCTTTTTTGTATGAAGATTAGAAGATATGGAGATAAAGCAGAAACAAAAAAAAGGAGATGAGAAGACGGGGAACGCTCGAGATCTTTAAATGGCTATCGACCTCCTTCCAGTGGGCAATCGAGTGCAAAGACTAGATTACAATCGAATCTACTTTAGCTTTTCATTTTCTTTTGGTTTTTCCCTTCTTTAAAAAGGAGACTCCAGTTATGTAGTAGTTCCATTTGTCATTCTTTTGTTTCTCAGCCTAAAAGTGGTATCTGTTGCTACGTGCATCTAAATGTATCTTTTACATATTTTCTTTCTTTCGGACATGAAATCACATTGGCTCGTCAGAGTTTTATATTTCACTACATTCATACAGAGATCTATCTGTGTGGCGCTTCAGCCATCGCTTATTCCTTAGGAAATTCTGTTAAGTTTCATGCACTTTTGTTGCATAAATTGAACTTTACTTTCCTTTTGGTTCACTTTATGCAGCTGTAATGTGATACCACGACGACCAACTCGCAAAGACAAGCTTTAAGGGCCGAACTGAGTTGAACAGATCAAATTAGACAGAAGCGGGTGTGTAGATGAAAGCGAATTCATTCCTCTTCTTGAGTTTCAGCTGAAGTAGTCTAGTCTAGAATAATCGACTGATATCGGTGATTTACTTGCGTTAAATATGGATTCGGAGTCCCTAACTATATTGATACATATCGTTTGTATGAGCTAAAATCCGGAGTCCCTAACTATATTGATACATATCGTTTGTATGAGCTAAAATCCTCGGCCGGGTTTGTATGAGCTAAAATCCTCGGCCGGATCCGTCCGATAATATTATGGGGACTCAACCCAATACTATTTCAGTATCTTCATTGAAACAAGGAAATCTGTTCTTTAAATTCTAAAACATTGACCAGTGACGCACTATATAAGATGCATAACGATCCGTTTATCAAGCGTGAATTGTACACACTACATGTCCGGAGTCACTTTTTTGGAATTGACTGCTCAAGTCGCTTATAAATCACGAGAGTCTAACTTATGGAAACGGGGTTGGGAAAAGGTTGAAGTTCTTGAAAGATCCATTTTTCAAGTACAGAATGAACTAGAATCGATAAATTCCATCAGTTTGAAATGAACCGCAAGATAAACACAAATCTGCATAGGCCATTCTACATCAGGCGATGAATACACAACACGAGAGGGCCCTCCTCGCTTCTAAATCAAAATGAGCGGATTCTACATAAAGGCCTACATACAACAAACAGGATAATGTTATAAACATATGAACATAGACGCTATTCTAGGACCCGACAACGTTTTGCATCCGTGGAAGCCACTTCCAAGTCCCCAATGAAGAAGAGGATCCTGTCAAGAATACCTTGGCTTCGGCAGGATGCCTCCCCGTGCCTCAATTCTTCCCCATTTTGATGCCTTTTAGAACCCAAAGGGCAAGAGGTCCTTGAACCTAGATGATGTTGAATTTCACCTTGGTGAACGATAAAGTATTCACCGCCTTCCCTGATTATCTTTAGTCCCCTGAAATCATGAACGGAGTTGGGTATTCAATGCCACCATATGAAGCAGATCTTTTGGAGACCTTTTTTCTGTTAGCATCTCTACATGATGGAAGGGAAGTAACTCCAATGACTGATATGTCTAATTTGTCTCAAACAAATGATTTTTGGAGGTGCATTAATAGAAAGAAAATGAATTTGAAAAGATCGCCATACAAATCAGAAAGATCAAACTTACAGTCCGACACGGTCACAACGGTCCTGCACCTCATACACCTCTTTCCAGGACTTTGAGTTGGCAGGATCATAGAATGCAGCGCGATCTTCTCCCCATCTCTCCTTGAACAAATTACTCCAAAGGGTGTTGGCTGAGGCCAAGACTTTCCACTTTCTGCAAACTGTTAATCACCAATTTCATCATCTTAACTTAACATTTAGAAGCAAAATGCAGCTAAAGCAAAGATCTAACAGTTCGCAAACAACTATATATTCTTGTGTAGAATCTCATTTGCCCCTCAATTATCAAAATCTAGTCGATTTGCATTCATCCCACCCTAAGTTGGAATATACTTTCTGAAGTTTCAAGTTATCCCGTATTGCCTGCTATATATACGCCGATGTCGCTAGATAGCCACTTTTTCAGCCAGGGCAAATTTTTCATCTAAATCCATCTTCCTACATCACCATTGCGATAGATCATGTCAAGGAACAGATATGCAATGCATCTAAAGGTTTCATAGATTCGATCTAGAGAAATCATCACAAATTTCATTATTTTGCCAGTCATCTACTTTGCTGCATTTAAGTACTGCCTCCACGGATGCATCTACGATCACCTATCATCAGCAAAATCAAGCACACTCCAACCAGACTTTATTAAGCATAAGACAGTTGCACTCGTTCTCCTCGCGGAAAAAGAACAATTTTGAATTGAACTCTGGAAACAATATCAAAACATTTTACATGTAAAGGGAAACATCAAAAGCTTTATTCAGTATAAAGTCAATAAAACGACTCGACCGCGCCAAAACGGACCGTTTCCCTCTCAGGCAGATCTGAACTACTTTGCGACCACGAGTTGTATCTTTCTCTCATTAAATTCGAAACAATATGGCCCCCCACAGAATTCTAATCAAATCTCACTGAAGTTAAGATCAACCGTCTCCGATTGTGATCACCTCAACTGAATTGCACGAGATGCGAGCTCCTCATCAACCAATCAAGCCTTTGAAAGGCGCTCACATTCAACAACGAGCATATACCGCCCCCCCTATCGGAATCTCAATAGAAATTTAGTAAACCGATGATAAAAGACAAATCTCGATTTAGTCTGCTAGAATTCCAGCGAGCAGTCAACATTGCAAAGAACCCAGATTCGCGAGGAATCAGCAGAACCCAACTCAGATCAGACGCTACAGAAGACCCATCAAATTCCAAATTTTGAACTTGGACGCGACAAAATCCAGGAATCCGGGAATCGACCGACCGACCGACCTTGAAGAGCAGTGGCGAGGTTCTGGTGATCCAACAAGCAGAATATCTTGGAACAGAGCTCCTCCGGCAATCTCTCCATTGAACAAGAGCTTCCCGAATGCCCACGAGCCTCCCTCCCTCTCGAATGGCCTTCTGGACAAAAGTCAAGATCGAGAGTGTGCGTGTGCGTGTAAGAGAGAGAGAGATGACGACACGATGATGATGATGATGAGGCTGTCGCGATGCTTTCTTAGGTGGGCAGGCTTCGCTTCTGGAGCGTCTTCCCACTCGAACAGTCCGAAACGTTTGACGTGTCGCGGTACTAACCCCGCATCGCTCGAGTAGTTCACGAACCGGTACTCGCTCTACCCGTAAGGCTTCTGCCCTTTTATGGGTCTCTCCTTTTTCTCAAAAAACAAAAGTCACAAAAACCCTAAATTATAGGGAAAAAGCCACCAAAAACTCCAAACTTTCTCACTTGTGACACATTTACCCCGAACTTTCTTTTGTGACACCAAAAATCTCAAACTTTGCTATTTGTGACACATTTACCCCAATGCATTTAGTCCATGGGCATTTTCGTCTTTTTTGCATTTTCTTTTTTTTTTTTCCTTTTTTTTTTCCTTTCCGGCGAGGGGGGCTCTCGCCGAATCCGGCGAAGGACGCCCTCGCTCGCCCAGGCGAGGGCGACCCTCGCCGGCGTCGAGCGAGGGCGGCCCTCGCCCGATCTGGCGAGGGCGACCCTCGCCGGCGAGCGAGGTCGCCCTCGCCCGGCGTCGGCAAGGGCGGCCCTCGCTCGCCCAGCGAGGGCGACCCTCGCGGCCGGCGAGGGTCTCCTCGCGGATCGGGCGAGGGTCGCCCTCGCCTGGGCGCGAGGAGGCCGCCTCGCCCGAGGCTCAGCGAGGTCGACCCTTGCCCGACGCCGGCGAGGTCGACCTCGCTCGAGCCTCGGGCGAGGGCCGCCTCGCTCGCCCGGCGAGGGCGACCCTCGCCCAACGGCGGCGAGGGTCCCCCTCGCCGGATCCGGTGAGGGCCCCCCTCGCTGGATCCGGTGAGGGCAGCCCTCGCCCGACGCCGGCGAGGGCCCCCTCGCCAGAAAGGAAAAAAGACGAAAATGCCCATGGACTAAATACATTGAGGTAAATGTGTCACAAATAGCAAAGTTTGGGGTTTTTGGTGTCACAAAAAAAAGTTCGGGGTAAATGTGTCACAGATGGAAAAGTTTAGGGTTTTTGGTGGCTTTTTTCCTAAATTATATTGCGACACATTTACTCGCACTTTATTTTTGTGATATCAAAAATCTCAAATTATGTTCCTTGTAACAACATTTACTTTAAACCTCAAACTTATACTTAAGTAACACATTTATTCTCTTCCGTCTAGAGTTCGATAGTTTATTTTTCAACCAAAATAACGTTTTTATCTTAAGCCGCGTGGCGTCATGTCAACATTGTTTGCTTTGTAGCGCCCTATTGACTGAACTTTGACGGAGAAAGATAAATATGTCACACAAGTATAAATTTGAGATTTTTTATATTACAGTTGACATAATTTAGAGTTTTTTGGTGACTTTGCCGTACGTTTTTTTAAGTCTCTTACAAGGTGAAATGGAGCGGCTCGCTTTTCGTTGGGGATCGGGAGTAGGAGCTAAATTGTACTCTAGCGCGTGCAGCATCGATGAGCACCGTGAGTTACCTTTTTCTTACCGCGAAACTTGAAAAGCTTCGTGAACGGCGAAGTACCCGCCAAAAAGCGGGAGGTAAAAAAACCGGCAAGAAGAAAAAAATTCACATGAAATGCTAATTTGAATGGAATATTACATACATATGTGAATTTCTTTGCATCGACAGTCTTAGTTATATTTGATATGAAGGTTAAAATCATAAAACAAAATATCTTAATAACCATCAAATCGATAGTAGCCAAGGCGGGATATTTCTTTCTTTTTTTTTTACATGCTAAAGAGTTTGTTATAGTCTCTTTACGCTATCAATGCCCCAGGCATGTTTGGATTGATTTTCACTTTTTACTTAGTTAAAATCTTGTACTTTTGATTTTGAATAGACGATGGAATCTTTATTAATTTAGATAATTATCAAAACGACGGAAAACAAAAGGCGTCTTTTGCATTTGATTTAGAGCTAGCAAACTGGCCCTAAAACTTGCTTCTTTTTCTTTGTATGAAAACACACAACACGTGAAGATATAAGTAATTTCTTATAACTTTCCACGTAATAACTTATAAATTATCCATGGGAAAATTACCCGATCGGTCATAAATCTATCGTACGAATGCCAATTCAGTCCTACACTTTCC
Organism: Syzygium oleosum; assembly: GCF_021117445.2. NCBI lineage: Eukaryota > Viridiplantae > Streptophyta > Magnoliopsida > Myrtales > Myrtaceae > Syzygium > Syzygium oleosum. Next base: position 879,954 of record NW_026607512.1, read on the forward strand.
AATTCTGCCGATTTAGTCTTAAACATTTGCGCGGAATTCCAATGTAATCCTTCGGGTCAATTTTTGCCGAAAATCATCGATGTGATGATCCAGTCATCACCGATTATCCTACGTGATAAACTGTCATGCTAGCGATTTCCGGCGAAAATTGGCTGGAATGACTACATTGGAATTTCGTGCAATGGTTTATGAATAAATTGCCAAAATTGGAAAGTTTAGGATTGAATTAGCATCCGTACAATATGTTTACGACTGATTGGACAATTTTTTTATTTATCCGAAAAGGCTACTAGTAATTGAGAAATGCACACTTTTTCAATGTTCTCCACATGGACCAACACACGAGAATTGTAGGCAAGAGTTGCTTCATGGACGAACACTGAAGACCGTACTCATCAGTGTTGAGATTTGTCGCATAAAACTAGTTATACGTCATATAGATTTTTGCTGTAAATTTAATCAAGTGGAGTGACCGCTGTAACATTGCTTTCTTCCGGAATTCCCATCTTTCGAACATGTAGTATTACGATAGGTACATGTTGATGTGATTGCCTAGTGCGAATCTTCTAGTAATACATCGTACTTATGGACCGCAGTTCTAATGAAAGTATAGAACTCTTACGAAATTACGATCGGGGTGTCGACCCATTTAAGTTTAAGCTGTTAGACAAAATAATATTAGGATAAAAAGTCTCGCTTGTTTGCTGGTTAGACCGGTACATACACCAATCATCACCGGAAGAGTGACAAGAACAAGAAGAGCTAGCAGCCTTTTCCGACGGATCTATCCACAAAGGGCGAAGCAAAGGAACTTAATTCTAGCTTTCCAAAAGAGGTTAAGCGTAAGCTTTTTTGCTTTCTCATTGGATCGCTTGATAGCGAGCCCATTGCTTCCTTTCAAAAGTTGACATGCGCCCAAAATGCCTACTTCAAACTCATTTGAAGAACCCTATTTGCTCGACTGTTAAAGGAGATCTATTTGATAAGCTCTTGGTGCCATCGAATCCCTTATCTTTGAGTGAGACCACCTAGAAATAGCTTTAGCACAAGATAAGATCTCGATCGTTGACCTTTTCTTTGCTTTTTTGGATAGGCTTACCCCTATGGAATAAAGTAAAGGCATTGATTTATCAACCAAGGAAGAAGAATCTGGAGATTCTAGAGATATCAATCAAAATTACAAGATAATTCATGGAAATGATAGAATCAAGTGATTGACAACTCTTGTAATATAATGATATTTTCATTTATTATTTTCCATTGTTGTATTGTTTCCTGAGTTTAACATTTGTAATATCTATATATAATGAAAATCATCTCAACAATGATACGTTGAGCTTAAGAATCAGACTCCTTTGTTCTTTTATGGTATCAGAGCATATCTTCAAAAGAAATCGATCCTTAACCATGTCTTCCACCAATCCTAAGTATTTATACCCCTCATCTTTGAACATTAGCAATTTTGTGTCACTGAAACTGACACAAACAAACTATTCTTATTAGAGAGCCCAGATGCTTGCACTAATTGAAAGTCAAGATCTGGTAAGATTCATTGATGGCGAGTACCAGATGCCAAGTCCAACAATAGCCACCCACTCTGATTCTGGAAAAGAAGCTAGAGTCCTAGAGGAAGTGGCAAATCTAGATTTTTTACAATGGAGAAGGTCAAATCGCCTTCTGCGGGGATGGATCATTGCGACGCTCTCCGAAGAAGTTCTTGCTCAATTAGTAGAATTGAAGACATCTGCTGAGGTGTGGTTAGCTTTACAAAATATTTTTGCCAAGGTATATGAGGAACGTGAAGTTTCAATTTTTCTACAAATTCAAAAATGTCATAGAGATAATTTCTCATCTCTTTACGAGTATCTCGGTGCTTTTCAAAAATATTTTAATGAGTTATCTACTATCGGATGTCCCCTTGAGGACAAAAAGAAGGGTCTCTTTGTTTTGAATGGCTTAGGTGATCAATATGATTCATTCACAACCTCCATGTTGAAGCCTCCAATGCCGATATTCTCTGACTTGGTTTCACAACTGCAAAGTTTTGAGAGTCGGCTCACAAATAAAAGTTCCCTTGTAATTCAACACGGGACAGCTTTCTTTGGTCAAAGAAATAATTTTAAGAGCATCAAGAAGGGCAAACAATTCCAACATTCCAACAATTATTTTTCTTCGCATGGAAGAGGGTTTTCTCACAATGGTCCAAGAATGAAAAATTCTCGGGTTGATTTTGTGCAATCGCAGGGTCACCAGCCACAATTTAATCAAAGCAAGATCGAGAAACTTGTGAAAGGAACAGACAAAGTTGTTTCCTATCAAATATGTAACAAGCAGGGACATTTTGCTTTAGATTGCTTTAATCGATTTAATCAATCTTTCCTTCCATCGGATGTGCCAAAGGCATTTGTTGCGCTTACTATTGGAGATAGTCAGGATTCAAAATGGTTCACTGATACTGGAGCTTCAAATCACATGACCAAAGATGAAGGTAACCTTTTCAACTTACGACCATACATTGGGTGATTCGCTTAAAATTTCCCATACCGGTGATGCTCAGATCAATTTGGGGCAAAATAGCATTGACTTAAAAAATGTTCTACTTGTTCCTCATATGAAAAAGAATTTATTATCAGTGAGCCAATTTACAACTGGCCATCCTCTAAATTTTGAGCTCTCTGTCACTGGTTTTGCGATAAAGGACAGGAAAACGTGAAAGGTTCTAACAGTTGGAAACCGTGAAGGTGATCTATATACCTTGAAGGCGCCAAAAGAAGCACTATTTTCAAATCGGTTCAGAAAACCTGATGAAAGCACTAGGCATCAAAGGTTGGGACATCCACAGTCAACGACAATCCGTCATCTGCAAAATAAAGGCGAAATTATTATTACTGCTTGGAATAAACCACTACGATATGTAGTAGTTGTCAAATAGGTCAAGCATCTAAACTTCCTTTTTTGCCTTCCAAATCTAGTACTGCTAAGCCTTTTGAAAAGATACATTGTGATTTGTGGGGAAAGGCTCCAATAATCTCATTTCAAAGGTTTCAGTATTATGTTTGCTTTGTGGATGATTATACGCGATATACTTGGTTGTTTCCATTACGGCAAAAATCTGACTTTTATGCATGTTTTCTCAATTTTGAGAAATATTTGGAAAGGCAATTTGGAGGGCATATTAAAATCTTTCAATCAGATGAAGGAGGCGAGTTCAATCGAGCAGATTTCTTAATTCATTTGCAAAAGAATGGCATTATTAATCAAGTATCTTGCCCAAATACTCCGGAGCAGAATGGAGTTGCCGAGCGAAACATAGGCACATATGTGAAATTGGCTTGACTATACTTCATCAAAGTGGAATTCCTAAAAAATATTGGGTCGAAGGCTTCCAAACGGCAGTTTTTCTCTTGAATCGGCTTCCTACAAGGGTGTTGGGCATGAAATCACCCTATGAATTTTTATTTAGCAGAAAACCATATTATAATTCTTTGCGAGTTTTTGGTTGTAGGTGCTTTCCTTATCTTAGGAACTACACTAAAAATAAGTTCGATGCTCGATCGTTGCCATGCTTGTTTCTCAGCTATAGTGATCGCCATAAGGGATATCAATGTCTCTATCCTCCAACTGGTCGAATCTATCTATCAAGACACGTCATTTTTTATGAGACAGTATTTCCTTATACCGTGCCCAGCTTATTATTTAGGGATCAAAGTGATAAAGCAGATATATCTGAATTTATAAGCTGGCTAAATCATGACATCACAACATCAGACTCGAAAATTTCACCTTTGTACTTGCAACAAGGTGAGTTGTCTGTTAACTCTGATCAACTGCATGATGACTTATTAAATTCTGCTACCAATGATACTTCTCACGAAGACAACATTGAGGAAGGTGAAACACATGTTCATCAAAATCATGTTGAAATTGGTGACTCATCGAGTGCTCCGCTTGATTCTCCATTCAATTTTGAAAATGAAGATTCCTCTATGGATGTCCTTCATGATTCTTCAATAGCACATTCCTCCACTCAAAATCATTTAATGATTACTCAAGCATGTGCTGGTATTGTGAAGCCTAATCCAAAATATGCCAATTTACTTATGATGAATTCTATACCGAAGGAGTCGAACAATGTACGTTATGCTTTGAAGCATCCAGTGTGGTCGACAACAATGAAAGAGGAACTCGAGGCATTACATCGGAAAAAAACTTGGACTTTTGTTCCACATCCTTCAAATACTAATGTTGTGAGATGTAGATGGGTTTTTAAGTCTAAGTTAAAGGCCGATGGGACATTAGAAAGATTAAAAGCAAGATTGGTCGCCAAGGGATATACTCAAGTAGCAGGAGTAGATTTCCTTGAGACTTTCTTGCCAGTTGTTCGACCAGGAAGTATAAGAACAGTCCTCACCATTGCTACTGTTAAAGGTTGGCCCATCAAATAATTAGACGTTAAAAATGCCTTCTTACATGGTTTTCTATCGCAACCTGTTTATATGGAGCAATCGCCAGGTTTTGAAGACAAAAATCACCCTTCTTATGTCTGCAAACTGGAGAGAGCTTTATATGGTCTCAAGCAAGCACCAAGAACATGTTTCCTTACGAAATGTAACATTTGTAATATCTATATATAATGGAAATCATCTCAACAATGGTACGTTGAGATCAAGAATCAAACTCCTTTGTTCTTTTATAAAGATATATGTGCTTAACATCATATCACTATCCAACTACAGAGACTTAGTTTCTCACTCAAATTGACTTGGCTAGACCTAATTTGCTTGTTGGATCGAACATATTGTTTGGCTCGGGAAACTTGGGATAGAAGGACTAGACATATTTCTCACTAGCTGTCCAGGGGGGCTTATGAAAGAACTTCAATTGCATTCCTCTTAACTCGATTAGATAGATTGCCACATTTTTCCTTACTTAGTATTTTATCCTACTTTTATTAAAGCTGCTAGATGAATCTTCTGCTTGTAAGGAAGATTAGAAATTGCTGAATCAACTGCTCCTCTGGAATGGCTAGTAAGACTTCTCAAGGGTGGATAGACCGTCCACCTAGCGTCGACACCCGCTTTTGCTAAGGCTAGGTTTAATAGGAGCAAGAGAATTGGTGGCAACAAGGGAAAATGAAATGTTATTTAGGTGTGGGAATTCTACGTTCGGTGCACCTATCAAAATCAGAACAGATCAATTATCAGATCCACATATCATCACTGGCATAACCATAAAAGAGATCATTAAAAAAGCATGTGCCGTTATTAAAACATTTTAAAGTTGATAATATTCCCCAAAAAATTTGATCACCAAGTCTTGCTAATTCCAAACGAAACGATACCGAGGAGCATGTGCCCTCACTCCAGCAATGACACTGAAGACGAAATATAAAGTCCCCATATCCTTGTGGTTAGTCAAGAACAGCCATCGGATCGAAGTTGTCATTAAATTTATATTCTTCCCTTTACTTCCTTATCAAGTTTTCCCGCATCCAAATAAGTCTTTCGAGAAACTAGGATTGGATCTCCTCTTTTTGCTATTCGCAAATGAATCAGAGTTGGAAAGGTCTAGCCGATGTGGGACTCATGAGATCCCTGGATTGAATTCCTTGCTCGCATTCCTTATTGAAATAGAAGTAGAGGCTTCAATCAATTCTCCGGGCCAAGACTAGCTTTTACTTTCATTTTGGAGGAAGGATCGGAGAAATTATTCCAGTGCGGTTCCAGGAAGGAATCAAGAAATTTAACCTTCACAAAGCCTTTTACCCGTTATCGATTACTGATTCATAAGATTAATCAGAACAGAAGAAAGTTAGGACTCACTGAAAGAAAGACAGCAAGGAAAATTCTCTAACTTGGGAAAAACCTTTGGATCTGTCTCTTTTGGACAAAAAGGGAAAGTAGAGCGGACGTGAAACAAAACCTTCCTTCTTCAGCCTAAATTGAGATAGTGTAATACATATTACTAATGGTATTGAATTGAAACTCAAGTAAACAATTCAAGGCCAGATCAACAAAGGAAACATACAAGTTGAAAACAATGAGACATCTACGAGCAATCAAATCTCATCTTCTATTAGTTGAGTATAAACGTCCTTGAGGTTTTGAATATTGACTTGGCATCCCTATACAGGCCGTCTAGAAGTAAAGGATAAGTGATACATAGCTAAAGCAAACACATACCCATAAGAAATAGGTGAAGTTAGATTGATAAGGTTTTAACTAGAAGAATAAACAGACACACATCATACAGGATGTTCTTATTTTAATAAAAAATATGGCATGGTAGAAAGAAAAACTGTGCTAACAAAGATGGTTATATAAGGGCATAACCAACATAGCACCGAAGCGAGCAAGAAAAAGAGAGCACAGCTCGATGGGACAACACCAAAAGAAGATTCCACTCGATGGACAGAGGTCGGGGTCAGACAAGTACAAAAGCAAGAAGTCTGAGAATATAAGGGGAAGACCGACCTTAGCCTGTCGAGGTGATATCTCAGCCGACGGAACTTGCCTACCCCACCTTCCGAAGGGAGAGGAAGATGGACTTCCCCAAGAGATGATGCAACCAAGATATGACCACTATAGTTTGAGGACTCCCTTTTTTATGTGTAAATTGGAGTGGAACCGGGCATTAAGAATGCTCTTGGAGTTGAAGAATGAGCAAAATGATGAACAAATAACCAATAATTTATTAACGAGGCCTTAAGAATCGAAACTTTGGATCTCACGTGTGAATCGATTTATCTACTAGCTTAAATTATTTTTCAGGTTAGATGAATATGCATATTAGATTGTAAGGCGTGCCGTGAATTGTGTTTTGTACACACTTCTCCTCGTGCGAAAGCTGTCGTGGAATGACTGAGAGCATGCTGGTGACAACTCTAAGTCTGTGTGAATGACGGAATTTGTAGAGACTCAAGGCACCTGAGAAAGGAAAATCCACAAACATTGACTACTAAGAAGTGATGTGAGGGATTGAACTTTAGACATCTTGCTCTAAAACTAACACGGCATCTCGTGTCATGGGCGGGGCAAAACATTTTGGAATAATGTCACTGACCGATCAATTGTTTGGATTGAATGATGTGGTTTGATATCATTGCCCCATGTCCAAATTCTACTGCTAACTGAAGTTTTTTGACCGATTTAATGATGCACTTCAGTGTGTGTATATTAACAAACGATCGTCGGATGAAAAAGTTGCAACTTGTATACTTGAACGGTTCGATCTGCTAACATCATATCGAGCTCCATCTCTGGTGCTAATCTTTAAATACTGGTGAAGAGACAACTGGCACGTGTTGGAAAAACAGGCATGAGATAGCATCATATCCATTCAGAATCGTGGGAATTCGACACATTTCGATAAAGATGTACATGTCTCCTGTTTTGGCCTACTTTGGAATCACTTGCGACGACCGAACTTTCCAAATTGACTCGTATTCTTTCTCAACGAGCCACTCAAATGAACGAAAAAAGAAAAGAGGATCCATTGGCAGTTCCCTACGCTGCAAAAAGGATTAGATTCTCTTGCCTTTAAGATTTAGGGGCCTAGATTTTCTCTAGGGTTTTTGATAAACCACCGGAGAGACTTTAGGGCCGGCGACACCATTTAGCATTTTAAAATGAATTCATCGAAGCGTGTTTTCGAAGCACTTGTTAGCACTTGTTAAGCAGCGTCGCAAATTGCTTTGAAAATATAGAAAGACAAGCTTTGCACGCGGCAATATCCCATGATGCGTTAGACATTATTACGATTTATTCTTTTTTCCGACATCTCAAAATAGATTTATTCTAACCAGTCGGGTTGAATTAACGTCTCGGGAGCACTCGTTAACGATAATTTCCGGAGATAATTAAAGTCTCTAATTGGAGCAAGAGGAGAAAGCAATTAACAATGATCGCTGGTTTATCTTAATAAATTCGAGTCCTTCTCACAAAACTATGTTTAAGTTATCCTGTCTTCGGCTTTATGTCTTGTCCCCTCCTCCTTTCGAGACAAGTCACCAATCACAATTTGGGGCTTAAATTAGGGGGGACCATAAGCTTTTGTTCTCCCCCACTAATGTGCCTTTTGTTTCCGTACAAATGAAGCACGTTTTCATGTAGGCAAGATATCGGTAATAGGCAGGACGAAATTCACTTTCCCAAGACCTGTTTTGTGTGAGGCTATAACAGGATTTAGAAGCAAATGGTAGATTTAAAAGAAAAAGTGTTAGCTTCTGTGAATGTAAATGATGAAATTCGAAAAATTTAATTAATGTCCATGTCGTTCAAAACTGCATACTTAGTAGAAGGATCCTCGTCGGAAAACAAAAGCATGCTCATGATTCAACAAAATCACAGACGAGATTATCCAATTGAGAACTTGAAACGTACACTTACATTATATTTTAAGAAAAACTTTATCCATCCATAGTAATATGATGGAGGATTGATTGGGAAAATATTTCAATCTGATAAAGCTAATTATCCTCTCATGCCTGGGCCATAATTGTGACGTCGGCATTTTTAGAAGAATCGCCCCGACATGAATGGATGAAGGAGGTATCTATGTACTATGCATCAAGTGGCCATATTATAATCATGAAATTTGCGAGAATCCTGCCCTAGGGTTTAAAATAAAGAGGTGGCAAACTGGATGGCATTGCTCGCTGGATTCGCTAATGAGTGGACCGTAATTTATTTACATGTTCCACATGCCTGGTCAAAACAATAGTGACCTTAGGAATATAAAATATGGTTTAAGATGGATTGATGTGAACTATTAAGATAAATAACTATTAAGATAAGTAAGTCGTTTTCAAAACCAAACAAAAGTTCACCGCATCCATTTATAAATGGAATTTTGTGAATAAATTTTTTCGGCTACTAAATTTGTTGATCCAATCGGCGCATCAAAATGATGTGCCAAATTACAGATGGGGCAACATTTGATACTTAACGAGAGATCATCAATGTATATAGATATCAATTTGGTAGATCAATTTCCACGTTACAAACCTCTCCTTTATCCGTATTCCTTTCTGAGGGAGCGTCAAAACCCTTGATGATATTCCATTTCCACGCTATAAAAGGGAGAAGAAGCTGCAACAGAAAAACCCAGGCCTTAAATAACTTCTCTTCTCTCTCTACTGAAGTAGAAGAAGAAGAAGAAGAAGAAGAAGAGCAAGTGAAGGTCGATGGGAGAAGTAGACATGGCGTGATATTGGTCCGGCTCATCTTTCTGCGTTTCATGCTTACTATTAGCTATGTAATATCTTCAAGACGAGCCGAATCAATATCACTCTTGTATGCTTCTTTTCCTAGTTTTTCTTTCCTTTTTGTTCTTTCTGAGATGAAGAGACCTCTCATCTTGTTATGTTCTTTTGAATCACGCCCTAGCAATTGTCGGTATTTGTCTGGTCCATTTCCTTGTTTTCCTTCCTTAAGCGCCAGATCTTGATGGTTCTGTGCGTTTTTTCAGTTCTTTTGTGCTCCTATGAGGAATACTTAGCTCATATATGCGTGTTCTTCTCCTAAATACATCAGACATCTTCCGCAAGGAGAGACTCCGTTTGTTTGGGAAGCTTCTCTCAGATCTGTGGATAAATGTATGTGACAAGTTTCGTGTTTTTGCATATGGAAGCCCTCTTTTTTTCCTTTCAAAGTTCGTTGATATCTTGCAATGTGTTCTTTCCAAGGATGGGTGTCTGAGTTAATTCTTGAGATCTGCTGGCTACTCTACTGTTCATATATTGCATCAATCAATAATCTTTTGCTTTTCAGACTGTCCATTATGAATCACTCCATCTTCAAACTTGCGTATATACTTATTTATGCAATGCTATAAAAGCTGTATATGTATCATCCGTAGAACGAGTTTAGCCAACATATCGTTCTCACTTATCGCTGTTCATCATGTGAGCTATTACCACATAATCACCCCTTGATTCGACATGTTGCAGGATGAAGAAGTGTTGAGAAAATGGAGGAGGTCAAGCTAATCTGCATACTCTGTGCTATACTCATACCAAAGAACTACACATGTTATTACATGCATTCTTATATCATCAGCAGACTAACAACACATATGTTGCTTAATTTCAACCGGGAGGTACTTGCAGCTTCAAGAAGCGCATGAATTGGGCTACGGGCATGCACTCTTCTGGGAATCTTTGGGTGGAACATAGATTGACCTAAATAATAGCAAGATGAACATCATGGGGGACTCGCAAGAAATAGTGTGCGTATGGATTAATTCATAAGTTATTATCCTGAGAAACAGTGGATCTAACATAGATCTCGTCCTCGTCTGCTTCGTTCTGGGATTTGGAGTAGGAACTCTTTACGCACGTGATCGATGAGAGGAGTGTCTCTCCTTTTTCCAGTTGACATTGGGCAGTCCACTCAGCCACCGCCCAACCAATCAATCTACGAGCAGCCAAGAAAGTGCAGGATCTTGGGTAAATCGGTACATTATGAGATAGATAGAATTAAACATTTATGAAGAATTGGGAAGTATGTGTTCTTTTCTTGAAAAGCAACCCTAGAATGGAACTGATGTTTCATGGAAATATTATTAATATGTAATTGATATGTATTATGAGGTCTCTATGTGATTATGTTTCTATCTGTATCTTGACTATAATCACTCTTGTATATATATTATCACGTAATCCTAATTTGGGCCAAACCACTATAAGCACTCTATCTTTATTCTATCTCAGACTCTAAAGATTCACATGTTATTGGAGCAGAAAAACACATTAAGTTCCTCAATATCTCTACCCCACAACTCAGAACTTCCTTTACTCATATTTCTATCTCAACATTCAGACGCATCTCTAGTTTTTTCTTCTTCTCCACCACCTCTTTAACCATTCTCTTATGTTTCCTAAATCTCAATTATCCATCTCCCCAAAACTACGCCCAATTCCACCTCTTCTTCCCTCTTCCCTGCTGCTCCGATTCCTATTTACAGTCCCACACTCAACCTCGTTGTCTCTTGTTGTTCACAACATCATCTCTATCAAGCTTCATGCACACAATTATTTTTCGTGGAAGTCTAAGTTTGAGCCTATTCTAATTTACAACGATTAGCTGAGTTATGTCGATGGATCTTTTTTGTATCTGTGTAAAGCCTGTCACTCATCATAATGGCACAATGGAGGTCAATCCTCCTATTTCACCTAGGTTAGGACAGTTTAGGGTCTGTTTGGTAACGCTTCAAATTCTCTGATTTTTTGTTCTTTTGTTCTCTGGAACAAAAAAAAAGAACAAAAATCCGTTTGGTAATGTCAGTCAATTTTTTAGTTCCCTAGAACAGAAAAGCAGCCAGGGAATAGATTTCAAACAGAATCAAGAAGTAAAAAAAATTTCTTCTTGATCCTGTTCCAAATCTATTCCTGAACCCTAAAACCCTAAACCCTAAACCCTAAATCTCAATACCTAAATCCAAAACCTCAAAATCCTACCCCTAAAACCCAATACCCGAAACCCTAAATCCTAAAACCTTAAACCACAAAATGCCGAACCCTAAACCCCAAACCCCATACCCGAAACACTAAACCCTAAAACCTTAAACTCTAAATCCTACACCCAAAACCCGAATCCCTAAAACCCAAAAGCCCAAACCCTAAAACCCCAAACTCAAAACATGAAACACTAAACCCCAAACCAGAAACTCCAAACCCAAAACCCTAAAACCAAAATCCTAAAACCATAAACCCCAAACCCTAAACTCCAAATCCTAAAACCCCAAACCTCAAAACTCCAAACCCGAAACCCTAAACCCCTAAACCCTAAACTGCAATTTCCTCGATCATAATCCGGTATTTGCTTTGTCTATAAGGAGTAATTTTCTTTGTAATTGTATTAAGGTAATCCAATTCTATATCATAATATATTCTTATTATATTTCTAGTCCAATTTTATCCAAACATGAAGAATTGTTAAGTCTCCACTCACATTTTATACTTAAATGAAAAAATTGGGAGTATAATTTTTTAAGGTCGTACCGAACGCATTTATGTTCTTTTTCTATTCCGAGAATAGAAATTTTGTGCGGTTACCAAACGCATTTTTTTGTTTAGAAACTGTTCCCGGGAACAGAATTAGAAAAAACTGTTTATGAATAGAAATTGTTCCCAGGAACATAAACGTTACCAAACAGACCCTTAGTGGCTTTGTAGTTTGATCAATTCGACCCTCACAATCCATATTTTTCATAAGTTCATGATTTTGAGCATCTCAATAGTTTGGCTCTCTCTAGGACAATGCTTTTAATTGTTGCGTGGCCAAGGAAATTGGAGTAAAGCTTGATTTTTAAAATGTTGTCAAGAAACCCGACCAGTCCATCTTTTACCATCTTTGGCATCTGAAGTCAATTACAGACTCTCTTATCACAATCAATTGCTCCATTTCCGACAACTACTTGGTGATTTAAGCCCTTAATGAACTCCCATTTGAGTAAGATCCCTTTTATCACCATGGTCACCAACGGCTCATTCTCTTATTCGATGATCAGCAGCCATGACTCCTCATGTAGGAAGAATGATTTCCTCAAAATTGAATGCCTCGTCTTCATCCATTATTCATCATGCCTTGGTCGGCCATGCTACTTCACCCACTCCCCCATTCCAAGGGCCTAGTTTTAGGGCAAAAAATTTGGTCAAAAACATGGTGGACAAACCTTACTTGATCAACCGAACTTCCAATTCTCCTATGATCGTTTCAGTTCACTGTCATCATTAGCCCCCTATGTTGATCGCTCCTACACCTCCTCTAGTTGGCTCCATGGTGGTCGAAGGCCCAATGTTCCTCCATTTATCCAAATCTAGGCCTCACCTTGTTTGTCATATCTATAACAACTCTGAGTACATTGCACTATAATGTCAATTATTGTTTGACCATACCAATACAACTCTCACTAAAGTTCTACTTTTAGTATTATAGATAAGGTAAAATATACTTAAATGGAACTAGAGTAATATTAGACCAATACGATAATACAAAGATAGCACATTTATTGTTGATTTAGCAAATGAATTGAAATGAAAAGTATTCTAAAATCTAGTTAATATTGAAATTATGAAAATTGGTGAATAGTATTAAACATTTGATTTGACTTTGCTACGAAGAAAGCTAAGGGACTAGATTGAACAAAATGAAAGTTCAAGGACTAGATTGCACATTTTGCACTAGTTTAGGAACTTGCGGTGACTTTCTCCCTGGTTTAATCAAACAAAAAGACTGCACTGAACATTTAGAATAGTTTGAAGGACCAAATTAAACGAATTAAATCACCAAGAATGATATTGCACATTGAACCAAAGTTTATGGACTATTATTGTCATTTTTCTCGAGATCTATGACAAGACTTCGACCGGTTGAAGCAAAATTTCACATAGTCTAAGGATGTTTTTTCCAGCTTCCACATTTACGGTTGCTTTTAGCCTAGATAACGTTAAAATTTAAAATTCTTAAGGTGATACATCTCCCCCCAAAAGTAAATAACTTGCTTGTTCGTATAAGACATCCATCCCACTTATCACTTTAGAACATATCGCTTAGCAATAAAACTTAGCCATAACTACAACTTAGCAAAGCATAACGGCATCAAGCAACACAATTACATCAAGCGTAGAAACTGTTGTCCACATTTGAGCGTGTTCCAAAGGTTGTCAGAAAGGTATGTCATCCAAATCACCAGGTAAGACTGGAAGATGAAGTTAGGGTCCGTTCGTTAGAAGGAAAACTGTTTCTGAAAAATTATTTTCTGACTTTCCGATGTCTGGATCATGGAAAACTAATCGATTTACGGAAAACATTTTCCATGGACTAAAAACAACAATCTTAGATTGGGGGAAAACAACCTCCCATTCTCAAAAGAAAGACATCAATATCCCTAAACTACCAAATAAATGAAAAATAACCATTTTTCTCCATATTTTCCTTAATTTTGAAATTTTCAATGAAACAAATGCACCATTGATGTTGATCGAAAAGATATGTAATGAACTTTAATATCGATTGTTGGTCTAGAATGTAGCCAACATGGTGAATCCAATGTCAAGAATGCAATATAACTGCTGCTAGCCTTGGTGGTTAAATATGATATTTGATGTTATATTTTCCATTTTCGTTTTCATTAATTTCACATGCGCTCATTATGAATGAGAATAATAATCTTCTTCAAATATAAACAATGAAAGACGAGAAGTTATGATCCCTACAGTATAGGGTTTCTCAATTTTTTGAAATTATCATCTATTGTACCTCACCATATTGTGCACACAAAATCTTGTGTTTGAGGGCAAATGGAAAAACAAGAATAAGAACAGAAGATAGTGATTGGAAAATTAGATAGGAAGAGATATCTACAACATTGGGTGCAAACGACATCGCATTTGCATGCACTTGTTGCGCTCGGTTATTTGACGATAGAAGTTGCACAAAGAAGAAAAAAGAAAAGAAAAGAAAAGAAGATAACATGCATAGTTCCAATTAATAAAACTAGCGATCTCTTTCTGTCAACTTACAGCCGATAGAAGAAATCTAGATCCTCAACAGAGGAAGTTTTAGCTAGCAGAGCCCTAGCACAATTTGATACTTTCGAGTGTTTTTTTTTTTTTGACCAAATGACACTCTCGAGTCAAAATTCGAATGATCGTATCCATAGCTATACGAGGAAGAGGTAATCTGTCATTTCTGGAACAAAACTGAAAGAACATCGCATATCAGAGTAATTGGCTGATAAAGCTCAAAGACATGTTAATGTTAATGTCCTATGCAGTCTTCGCTGATTTTTAACCTTACCCGTGCACAACCTTCTCTCTGTGTGGTTGCATCATGCTAGGTTTTAAGGCATTTGATGCCTGTTTTGCTTGAGATTGAGAGGCAAATGGAGGAAAAGAAAGAACAAAGTCTTATGCAGACCGCTTGTTGAGAATTATCAGTCGTCTCATCTGCGCTTGCATTTAAGGAAATTCAAATGCGGCACTGGCTCAGAAAGGAAAACAGGAAGACATTCAAATGACTATGGAGACAGAGTGCACCTTTTTCAACAATGAAAACCCAACCTAAATTGTTCTGCCTATAAATCTAGAAAACGCATAATAGTAAGAGACTTATGAAACTTTATACAGGTCTGAGGAAACACGAGCAAGAAAGCACGAGAGCAATGGCTTTGATCAGAAGACGGGGCATCCCTTTATGGCAACTCCTTTTGCAGTTGGACAAGTGGCCAAGGGACATCCTTCTGGATTGTTTCCCCACCAGTCAACGGAGATGTCCTTTGACTGCAGAGCGAGAAACAGCAGCAACGTCATGAATGCGGTTCCCGCATCAAGACCTCCAGAAAGCACGTAATTGTAGCGCTTCCATGATTCCGGTCTATACCGGAAAACGACAAATCCAGAGAGGAAGCCGATCACGATCCAAGAGGTGAAATTAATGGCAGAAGCAGGCGGCATCATTGCTGTTGAACCTAAGAGGACGGGCATGTGGATTAAGCGGATCCAGTTTTGATTGGGGAATGCCTTGTGTGCGAGCCAGACTAGCAAAGGCGCGACAGCCCCACCCAGGAAGAACCAATTCACATTTCCGTACTCGCCAAGGTCCCCAAAAATTCTACGGGGCCCGACAAGACCCCAAATGACAGATGCATCGAAGAACACGCCATCAGGTGGGCAAGTCCATGGACTGTCAGGCGGCAGCAAGGATGTGTCACAAAGGTTTGGGACAGTCTCCATGAGCCACCAAGCTGTTAACAGGTACACAATTACGGATATTACTGTTCCAACGACCTGAAACAGAAATCAACATTCTGAGGACTTGACGGTTAACCTGCTCAATTTTCCACTGAAATAGTGGGTTAGCCAGAAAAATCCCAGATCTTGCACATAAGTCAGTCTGATGCTATATTTTGAAGTATTGGACAATTGAAAACCAATTCTGAAACCCCTTAGATTATTTTGACGATCACAAAACCTTATAAAGTATTTAATGAGTTCTCTGGGTGAATGTAAAAGAAGTATAACAGGTTAAATATCTTTTACTAGTCTATGCTATCACAAGTGACCTACACCAATGGAAATATCAAGTGGAGATACATGTTTTAAATGTTACATTCACCTGATCATTATTGAAATGGAAGGAAACACAAGTGGACATATTAAAAGATATATGTTCTACATCACTGATGCAGAAGATTGCATCAGTCATATAAAAGTTCCCATATATAAATCAAGCTCGTGGAAATATAATTATTCAAGACCCACCTCATAGACAGTTTTTTGCTACAGCAGACCCAATTTTGGCAAAGATATACCTTGATTTATCGGATTGATGACGAATCAATGATTACAATATACACGTATATAGGAGACTGCATACATGAGTCAAATGGACTGATTGGAAAATATCTGCAATAGCCGATTTCGTGGACCAACAACTACATTATTCAAGGAAACTCAATTTGATGCAATGGCTATTGATTCAATACTCAACGTTCAGATTTGGAGATCTATATATACGAGAAGCGAAGCTATGAAACTGTTGATTGAGTAGTTGCACATAGGTTATTCTAAGTCTGAGAGTCGACAGTTTCTTTGTAAATATTCTCAACACTTGTTATACATTTGTACACACTTGAGTATATATGAGAGAGAACAAGAGTATCATTAAAAGCGTTCGAAGAACCTTTTTGTTCTGCAAACACAGGGAATTGTGTTTTTGTCAAAGTGTTTGACAAAGGGATTTGTAAATCCACTGTGGGATAATGGAGAGGTTGTGAGAGCTCTAGTATTGTTGTGGGGCATCAACAGAAAGAAATGATCGATTCTGCTGTAGGGCACTACCAGAGGAACTAGTCTTGCCTAAGATAAACTGCGGGAGAAACAAGTTTTTTGCGGAAGCAGTCTGTAATATTTGTTGATACTAGTAAATATGGCCTAATTGGGCTGCCAGAGCTGGAAGAGTGGAGTAGCCAAAAGGAAAACTGAACCACCACTATAAATCTCGTCTTGATATTCTCTATCCTTATCCCTCATTATTGCTTGCACTTGCATTGACCACTTTCATTATTGCATTCACGAGACTGTTTACAGAAGCTTCAAAATTTGCAGTTTTTAGAAGTTTTAAAATTGGCACTTGCCAGAAAAGAATCTGAAAAATCTCTATCTAGTTAAGTTTCGACCAATTCAAACCCCCCACCCCCTCGTTTGGTTGTTATATTTGAACCTAACATGCAGAAATTCCAATCCAAAATGATCTATCCTCATTTAGGGTTTAAAATGTAATCAAGCCTAAAAAAATTGATCAAGAGATGAAAAAACCCCACCTGTGCCATGAACATTGACCTAGGTGGAATCTTCATGTAATGGCCCAGCTTGAAGTCTTGCAGAAAAGTCAGAGCTTGAGTCATGCTTATATATCCGTAGACCTTGAAGCACATGTTTGCAACAGGGCGCTCTGGGTACATATAACCAATGACATATTCGGTGATGATGTTCAAACCGGGTGTCTGTTACCAAGGAGAGCACAAAAGTTGGGGAGCATTAGTTCAAGGATGAAATTTTCACAATTGGAGTAAAACATAATTCGCATTGATGGTCATGTGTGAGTTCATGATACACAAATATAAAAAGAGGTTGAAGAGTTTCAAGTTCCGTACCGTACCTGATTTGTGGTTGCAGTAATTATACCAATCGGCAGGGTGAAAAAGATTGCAATGCCACATGCCAGTAATATGCCCCACCATGGCAATTGAAGAGTCTCTTTGTAGTGCTCACAAGCAAAAATTATACAGGCAATGTTAATGACCAGGATAGCAAGAAACCACCACATGGGTACTGATTGGTATCTCTTCATGAGCCTCGTGTGTACATCCATTTTTTTACTCCCTCCAAAGGCTTTTTTACTTTGCTTCCATAGGTCACTGCATGAAGAAGAGGCAGAGCAAGTAAAATTAATATTAGATCAAGGGAAAAAACACTCTGCAAGCACTCATCGCCGCCAAGGTGATTTTCTTTTCTTTTCCTTTTAATGACATCGGGTGTCTAAGTCTCTAAGAGCATGTGACTAATCCAATTGGATTGCGATAGTCGCATCTCACTACAACAGGGTATTAAGTCTAAACCAACTTTTGAGATAACAAGTGAAATTACCAAGTTGACAAATGAAGTTTTCCTGGTTTAAAAAATATATAATGAACAGAATCATCATGAAATTTACTTTATAAAAAGCAACGAAGGACTTGGATATTGTGGAATCTTCATGCTGATAATATTGTTCAATTAATGTCAAGGCACGAAGAAACCATAAGACGGAAACAATCAAATAAATCCCAAGATATGTCAATATTCCATCAAACGTTTCAATCCCATCTCTTTCTGTGTGACAACTTGCACTGTGCAAAAAAACCAATACTCGATAGTATTTACCTTCCATTGAAGAGGAAAATATGGACGACAGTAGCCGAAAGTGTGGCAAAACCAAGGCCGTAAGTCATTGCAAAGAAGGTGCTGAGATGTATTGGACCATTCCTGGCATATGCAGCTCTATCAAGATGGAACTCGGAATTCACGATCGTGGCAATGTCATACTTTGTACCATTTGACAAGAAGAGAGACTGGGAAAATATCGGGAAGGTCTTGGCGTTGTACACATCAAACCAGTATGAAAGCGGCGTCATGACATACATTACGAGGAAGAAACCAACTGCCACATTCGCAGTCGCAAACCATGGACTAGCTAATGGACTCCCAAGGTATGATGAAATGGTAGCCCAATCAAACCCGACAGAACCAATTCCAAGGCCCTTTTGGCCCGAGCCAAGTTGTTGAACAAGAACAGAATTAGGAGCGATCCAACATACCCAAGAAAATGAGGTTAACATCATAAACAAATAACCAGGAAGGACATAGTAAGCAAAGCTGGTGATCAATGCAATGACGAAGAATTGGTCCCTGGTGAAGCTGCCTTTCTGCCTTTTTTCCTTCTCATGTAGAGCCCTGCGATTCATAACAATCCATTACACAATCAGAAAGAACACCACTCCATATGATGCCGCACAGAATATAACTACCTGAATAGGGATACTTGGACCAGATTGTACGGCCACCACATTTCCCCTGGCTCGACAAGATATTCCCGGAATAGACCAGCCCAACCAAAGCCCAGAACCTATGATAAATTCCAGAATATGATGTGTTATGGTCATGAAGTAGATCAAGACGGCTTCTTGTCAAGAAAAAAATTGAAGATTTTGGATAGAATTCATCTCGCCAGAACCCAACACTGAGTTCAGATTGCACTATATGATATATCACTCTGTTGCTATCACCAATTCACAGCTACCATAAACAAAGTAACGAGAAAAAAAATCCCAGAAAAGAAAGCTTTGTCGTCAGAGATCTCCACAAGATCACTAGTAATCAGACCTGAGTAGTCATCATCACCAAAAAGGCGGGAAGAATGGTGAGCTTTCTCTTATAATAAAGCTTGACGGAACTCAAGATATGCGTGGCATACACAGTGCCTGCACCAGAATTTGCAAAAATAGTGATCAAGACGTGCTCCTTCATATTGAAAGGCCCGGGGTTCAAACTGAATTCCCACTTCGTCCCCTGGAAGAAGATGCGTTTCGTTATCGTCCTCGCCATCAGATGGCCGATGGGCACCACAGCTATTTGCGCGGAGATGGACGTAATGGACAAGGGGTTCTGCCTGTACCAGAAGAACTGGTTAACGAAAGAGAGTATGACGCAGGCTCCGACGCCCAGAACCCACATTCTGAACGTGAGCACGGGCTGAGTCGGGTCGTCGGTTTTGGGCACGGTCAGCTCCACCTGTTTGACGGGGCATTCCTCGTCGAGCTCCTCTTCCTTGCCCTGAACCTGAAATGTCTCAGCCATGGCAATGGTGAAAAGACGGGACTCGCTTTCAGAGGGATGTTTCACCGGGTGCCCCGAGAGAAGCCTATCTCAGTGGAGAAACACAGAGACGTGCACAGAGAGCATCAGTCTGCGGAATGCATCTCAAGAGGCAGGGCAAACAGAAACAGAGTAGGAGCAGATAAAGGGTACAAAGAGCGCGAAAGCAAAACGTAATCCCATCAGATGAAAGAGGACGGAACGGAAAAGTTCAAATTTGTTGAGGATTCCGCAGATTCAGATGTACGGTTGGGCTAAGACTTTTGGCAACCGAATTTTGCGCAAGAATATCGCGGTGTGAAAAGCTTTGCAGGTAGAGTGCCGGGCGTGGGAGGACGTTTCTTTGCAGACAGATACAAGAAAACTGCCCCTCTCGCTAGCACCTCCATCGCCCACCTGTCACTCGGAACTGCATTTTCAATAAGGTCAGAGTGTCTATACCCACCGCCTTGACGTCCACATTGTTTGCATTGCTAAAACAAACATCAACTCTCTCTCTCTCTCTCTCTCTCTCTTCCCGATTTTAATGGGTAAACCACTCTGTTAAACATCGGTATCAGTGTCCTGAATAAGACCTACCTTGTTAGTATAAAAAAACACTGGGGACGAGATTTCAACTGATTTCATCAGAGAAAGATATTGACCTGGAGCTGTATCATTGTTTGGTACGAGGCAAAAGCACGAGGAAGCTCCGGCCCACCAAAATCACTCGAGAGATGGTTGGGAACAACAAGATTAGCATTCAATTCAAATCCAAGCAAGTCAAAGTTTCGAAAGTTTGGCCTTTTTTACCGATCTGATGAGGATAAGGAAAAGTCACCCACATCTTGAAATTGACCCCCAACGCAAACCATTCAAAAAGGAGGAGATATAAGAAAAAAAATCGCACAAATAAAAACCAAAAGAGCGTCAACAGCTTGGTTCCACCCACAAGAAACTGGTCTCCACTCCCAACGTAGGAATTCGATATTTTTATGTATCCTTTCTCCTTTCTGTAATAAACAAAGTAATAATCTTTTTGATGGTGAAGGAACCCCAAGCCGAACATGGCCGTATCTAAGACGGGCTAAGAATCTATAGGATGATCCATTACTCAAGTGGGGCGATAAAGGTACTAATTTTTGTCCCCATCAATAATGCCCGGGGGGGTCCATGACAGGACCTCGAGTTCAGTGCCCAAAACAAGATTCCAACGTTTAGGCTCACAAAGACAGCCCACCCACCCCCCCCCCAAAGAGGAATCAGGAACAACTGTAAAATAGAAAAATGCAGAATGGAGCAACAGTAGTTTTAAAAATCATCATAAACTTTGCTGTCTTCATCGTTATTCTCAGCATTGCCCTCGATACAAACGACTACAATGCTTCTAGTGAAAGTATAGCAATAGGAAGCAACAGCGTTCGGAGTCTCATCCAGCAAAGCGCAAAACAGAAGCATGACATCAGTTCTGTGACAATAGTGCTTTCTTTCTATCCCACAAGCAGATAACCATCACGATAACAATCATCGATGCATTAGTGCACACATCCACAACAAGATCAAAACTCTATGAGGTCGAGAAAAGAACAGTCGGCAAACAGGAAAGGCACGGGCGAAGTTCTGCAATCTTATATTTTCTTCTTGTCTAGCTGCAGGCAATAAGAGAGTGGGGTATTGAAAGAAGAGAAGCTCCCAAAAGGAATAGTTTAAGATCATTCCTCATAAAAAGGAACTGCGACGAACTTCCACAAAGAACTGGAAGCAAATTACAGGACTGCACCTGGTAAGCAGGCTCAAACAATCAAACCGAATACCCATAAATTGCTTGACAGAACTTGCAAGGTTCTATCTAGCTAGATAGCTAGAGAATGACAAACTTAGAGAAATGAGATTGCACTCACAACCTCCTTGAAGACTGCTTACATTTCATTGTTAGACAGAGAGCAGATAATCGGATAGCAACTCACAGATTCTATGGCTTTGAAGTAAGCTACATATTTAATCCACAAAGCAATTCTTAATTCAAGGTCATCAAATGCAGAACTTTGGCAAATATAAGAACTGGATGACTAGAAGTTGGCTTGGTGGTGTCAACTATCTAGGCACAGTGAGGAACTGACCGGGCAACCACTTTATTTCTTCCCCTTTTTGCTAAGCAATGAAATATCGAGGTGTTAATGGATATCCTAATTCCTCCATAGCACTAATCATACCAGGTGATGAGTTTCCTGACAACAGTAAAAGGAGAATAGGAGTATCATTTTCAACAATCGAGTGAGGGAAGGGGGCAGTTAAATTCTCTAGCATTTTAGACCAAGTACCAAAAATGCCCAACGAGCTATTGCTTATGGTGACCTGGAAAGATCAAGCAAAGAAATCTTCTTTTCTACTCCGTAATTTCCATGCAAAACCCCCTAAAAAGTAAAAAGAATTTGGCCTCTTTTGATAGAGCATTCAGAGATACTGTTGACATCCATATGCCATGATAATAACACCCAACACACAACGGAGAAGGCAATAGAGTCTTCAGATGTTCAACTATATATAAGTTCCAGGACATAACAAAATGCCAACAGCAATTAAGTCACATACATAGATAAACATAGTCTGCAGTTCTAACAGAAAAGAGTATCAGTTTTGTAGCTATAAATATGGATAATGGGACATGCGGCTTATGCCAGTCCTAACAAAAACTTCAGTTCATGTTGGTCCTATCAAACCGCCATTTTGGAAATTTGTATAACTCTCGAAACGGCAAGGCTCTTTATCATCGGTTATAAAGTATGTACCCTCCCAAATACATGTGATTCCTACATAGCAATAATGTTGCCAGACTTTAGCTCAATTTCATTGTCCCAATATGATGTTTTGCAAAATAGCATCTAAGGGACCTGAAATATAATACGTTAACTGGTTGGAAAACGAGGATGATCACCCGCAAGACAATGTAAATTAGCGCTTGCCACGATACCCCCCACCTGACTTTGCACCAGGGTAGCGAGCAAATTGCAGCCTCAGTCTGACCGAGTCACGGTCCTGCTCATCAAAGAGATAACCTGCAAAAGCGAGCATGACTATTTTATGCTCCGACTGAGCTTGTGTTTCGGGAATTATGGCCATCAGCCATGGAAGATAAGAGACGCATCGGGAAAATTCTATTCTTATCTCAAGATTTTTCTATTCTGACTTCAAGACAGCCTACATTGCATAAGAGCCGCTTTGGTCCTAGAAGATAAAAGAAGACTCTCTATTGTAGGTAATGGATCCTGGATTTCAAAACAAAATCTCTCTGATCAGGCCTCAAATGCAACCCGATCATAAGGCAGAAATGGAAGATTTGCAATAACTGAAAACAGCTGCTCCTCTTACCCCCAGAAAGAAAAAAAAAACAACGCTGCTTTAATTTGTTGTTACTCTCATAAAATGACTGCTAGAGGAAAATATTATCACAAGAATCTCAGTGGTTAGTATGATTGATTGATGCATTAAAAATTGCGACATCGGAAATGCACACAAAATTACAAGATGGACAGCAACCGTTTGCTGCTCTCTAAAGGACAGAACAGAGGGAAACACAAATTACTAGGGGGAAACCCAAAAGCAGAAGAAAAAGAAAGAAGAAACTAATGGGTATCAGAGATTGCCAACTCTGTTTACTCAAGGATGACAGATATAAGCCAGAAATTATACCATGAATATAAAACCATAAGTTGAAAATGCTGTTTTAGGGTGAACGTACCTTGTAAGGCATCCTTGGCAGTGGCTGCTTGGGCTGGACTCACAAAATCAACAAAACAGAGCACCACAGGATTTTTCCCAGTCTGCAAACATCCATGTAATCAGTCTTCATTTATTGATTGATGCATGTCCAATACATCAGCACATGATTTGGTTTACCTGTCGCGATTCCTTGTTCACAAGTCTCACTTCTTTGTAGCCAACAAAAGGTCGAAAGATATCTAAACTCTAGTAAAGGAGTACAACCTGTGAAGGAACCAAACCAAAACAAAAGGTAGCGAGTGGGAAAGGATACGAGAAACTTCCCGCCGGGTGCATTTTGGAGGCAAGCCCTCCACAAAAAGTGTATTCGAAGCATCAGGTGGGAGGGGAACCTCAGCCTTCCAACCTTCAAAGGGCAAGGTCCCTTCTGCCATAGGTGTCATTGGGCCCAATCCTGCGACTCCCACCATAGGTAAATCATCAAAGGAGTGAACAGATGTCCCTGCACCTACAAATCCAGTTGGCTGTGCCCCGCTAAATGGCGACATTTGCTGGAAGAACATTTCAATATATTAGATATGAACCGAGGCTTGGATTGAACAAAATCTTTATGCAACGAAGTGTATGACATACAGTAGTATGCAGATAAAGATCATAGGAAGCTCCAAGGGATTCGGTATCTGGGATTCCGGGGAGGGCTCCTCTATTATCATCTATGGGAAGATAACCTTGGAAATCATGGGCAGCACCTGCAGGAACATGTACAAATTTGAAAAGAAAAAATGTCAGGACGAGCAACAATCCACACTGCCGGAAATAAACGAGAAACAGACTGGTAGAAGAGGCACTCGGATAGTGCAGACCAGGTGTTAAGTAAACTAGAAGCCCTCATCATTATCTTCCGGAAATTAGTAAAAGCGCTGCACATACTCTTAATTGGACTAAAACTTTACAAGTTCGATATTTTTACATTTTGAAAACAGCCGCGACTAGAATATTTTAGATTGAACATCCAGTGGCCTTTGGTGGAAACTCATGACAGACATAGAAATTTACTTATCTGATCTTCATACATGAATGGCAACATAAATACATTAAACGGCAAAGACCAAGCCTTAATCTGTTGCTACCGTGAGAGTGACTTGAAGATGCATCACCATCAATTCAAGCCATTAGATACTGAAATCATAATCCCACAGATAGGAGTGACTCAAAGATGCATAACGATCAATTCAAGCCAGAATGCGCTTTTCTCTCGCACTGTTCGGTTTTTTATTTGTGCTAATTAGCAAAGAAACCCCTTTTGAATGTGTAAAAGCAACGTATTTAAGAGCAATGCATCTAAACTATAGAAAGCAATGCCAATGACTTGTTATCTTTGATAAAAAGCCTGTTGAAACCAGATATAGCTTGAGATTACTGACTGAATCATTTTCATCCAACAAAGGTCTAACAACTCTGGCAAAGACTGCCGTGCCCTGTGCTCCAATGTGAAAGAGTATTAATGCAAATACATGGCTCAAATCTATTGCCACCCCCTAGTCCACGTGACCTTCAGGTAGATGGTGGAATGATACATAATTGTTTGACCACTAGCAACGTTCTTTTATCCACCACAAAATTCCCATGACCGAGGAGGCAAATCCCAAAAACCGAAAATGTGCAACCTTGGCATGTGCCCCAGTACCCAGGTACAAATACTCATTCACAAACACCCAATTATCTCTCAAGATGATTTAGCTGCTAAGACAGAACAATGCATGTCCTGGAGTAACAGAAACACCAGTTTATCAGTTGACTTACGAGAATAAGCCAAGAACCACAGAAGTCATGCAAGTGTTCCAGAATGCATATATCTTGCTCGAGTCTCCGGCCCCCCCCATGCGCACGTGCCCATTGGAGGGATTATTAATCTAAAAGCTATAGCCTTTATCCACATTTTTTATCCATGCAACTTACCTAGATCAGAGGAAGCAACAACCGACTGTCGATACATCAGGGACAACCTTACTTGAAGACTAAGTAAGGTTACCACGTGCACTGAATCCACTTATGGAATCCTTGTAAAATCATGGAAGTGACCGTCAAGATGATCTACCAGCAAACAACATGCCGCTAAATTAGCTAGCCTTAAAATTATGGAATTAATGCAGGTTTCCAACATGCCAAATTCTTCATCAAATCTATAACAAGCCTAATGGATACATGTTTTTTTATACACATGGAAGGTTCATCTAAAGCTAATTGACTTTATCCGTGTTTTCCGTCCACCCGAGATTTCCAACGACTAGTGCATTGAGTACTGACTATTAATTTTTCCATATCACAATTAATAGAACTGGCGCATACGCTGAAACACAAATGGAAATCCTAGTCCTCATATTGCAGAACTAACGGTCAGGATGATCTAGCCAGCGTGGCAAGCAAAGACGCGTCCGATGATATCAGCAGACCCAACGCCAGCTCTATCGAAACCGTTGAAACTCATAATCCCCTCCCTGTTAAATCTACACGTAGCATCAACCGACCGCCTGCAACCAACGGCAATAACTACCGCAAACCTAAATCACCATTCGAGGGCCTCCAGATTTCGAGCATTCAAGCTGCCACCTTCAATCATAAGTCGGTCAGTCAACAGACAACCTAAATTACGAAACTTGCATCGAGCAAAATCGGTTTACGCGTTTCGAACATTTTAAAATTGCAACCACAGAGAGGTATGGGCATAATCCACTGCAAATGAACTCCGACAACAGAGCTAGACCATTTGATCGCCTAAAGAACTCATTGGGTTCCAGAGAATTTGGGAAAAGAAGCGCGAACATGTTATCTGGAGAATCTTTCAAAACCGAGGTTAACGAAGGACGAGCTCAACGGCTCGCGGCAAAGCAGCCGAGCTGCATTGAGCTCCGACCGTCTTCATCTTTTCCCTTTTCACGACAAATCACACGTCAGACGAGCCAGAAACGAGGAAACAGAGCTCCCGCTCAAAAGAAAAAAGAAAAGGCCAACCATCTGCCGTCCTCGTCCTCCGTTCGTTTTAATCTATAAGGAAGGCGAAAGCGAATGAGGAGGAGCCCGAGCAAACAAACCCTAGAACCCCACGCCGGAAGGGCGCCGAATCACAAGCGGGCGGAGAAGCGGGGGAGAGGCGATCGGGGAGAATTGAGAGCGCTTTACCGAATTCGGCCCGGGGACGCTTCGCGGGGGGAGGCGGGAAGAAGGGCGCCTGGCGAGGGTCGCTGAACAACTGCTGCTGCCCCCAGTAAGGATCGGCCATGACGCCGCGGCGGAGGAGGGCGGCGCGGGGAGGGAGGAGGGAGGAGGGAGGAGGCGGCGGTGGTGGTGGTGGAGAGCGAGGGAGGGAGGGAGGGAGGGAGAAATGAGAAGGAAAGGAGGACTTTGGACTCAATAAGAGAGAGGGAGACAACGGGAGAGTGTGTGTGTGTGAAGTAGGGGAGTGAAGTTAAATGCGCGCAGATTTTGTTTTTTCGTTGTTTGAGAAACAGGTATCGGGAGTCTTTTTGCTCCTCCTTTTTCCTTTTTTTTCCCCTTCTTTCCGTTGCTTCCGTTGCTCTCGCTCGCTTTTTTTTTTTTTTGTATTTTATATTGTATATATTTTATATATATATGTATGTATATATTGTCCAAGAGTACAAGGTTCTACTATGGTTTTTTAATTTATTTATTTTTGCTAAATTTGAATTGTCTTTTTATTTAAATAAAAATGCGCGGGGAAGGACCGGCCAAAACTGTCGGCCGTTGGATATCTTTACGGGGTACCTACCCGTAATGGAAAAGCGTGTATGAATCGTAAACTGCTTACTCATCATGGTCATCTTATTATCACCGCCGCAATTTAATTTCACGCTTCCTCCCATTTTACTAGTTCCTCCGGATCGATATGCCGTGCCGGATGTTCCGAGAGATAGCGGGGTGGTACGAGTTGTTCTGCTAATTTCATCAAAATGCATGGACTAAATTAAATGATGACACATTAGATCGCTCGTGACATTGGTGAGATGTACATACATATATATATGTTTATGACATGCATTATTGCAAGAATGTGCACAATTTTTTTTTTTTTGGGTATTAATCATTTGACAAACAAATATATGGATATTTGTAATTCGGGTGCGTTCACGTGCTTGCCCTGAGCTTTGGTCCAACTTCGAAAACATTGCATCTGAGTTGTCATATCCTCTGCAATTATTAGGGATTCTACTTTAGCTCTAATTACTAATTAGGCTGAAAATCCCTTTACATAACTTAATTACCATATATAGCAAAAAGAATATCTTGCACCGTATTTAAATCGGCTTCGCCATTTCTCGCGGCCCATATTTAAATTTCTTATTTACAGAATTTTAAGTATTGCCTAAAATTATTAAACCATGTATAATTTTTTTTACTTAATTCAATTACCATAAATGGAAAAAAGAGAGTTTCAACTGTCTTTGCTTAATTGGCCTTGCCATTAATTGCGACCCATATCAAAAATTCATTGTCCTGCTAAATCGGCTTCGCTATTTTCTTGTGCTAATCCTTATATGAATCCACGTTAACCTACGCGAACTAATAAATATTTATAGATTCTAATTTTTTTTCTCTTTTCTTTTATTCGTGCTGCAAATTTATCAAGTTTCCAGTAAATCGAAGTCCTCGGTCGGCGCGTGTTTGGACGAGACCTTTTTGGGAAGTAGAGAGTTAATTTTTATAATTTTTTTATATTTCTTAAAACTAAAAAAGTTTATTTTCTTTACACGACAAATCC
Organism: Syzygium oleosum; assembly: GCF_021117445.2. Classification (NCBI taxonomy): domain Eukaryota; kingdom Viridiplantae; phylum Streptophyta; class Magnoliopsida; order Myrtales; family Myrtaceae; genus Syzygium; species Syzygium oleosum. The sequence continues at coordinate 908,348 of NW_026607512.1, forward strand.
TAATCTTTATATATAGATGGGTTAATACCACGAAAAAACCTAAACTGGTACACTTGTGACACATTTACCCCAAACTATTTTTTTGATCATAAAAAACCCTAAACTGGTATGCCTGTGACAATTTTACCCCAAACATATCACAAAAAACCTTAAACTGGTACACATGTGACAATTTTACTCCGAATTAATTTTTAATATACATTTTTTTATTTTTTTGAATTTTTTCTTTATTCTTTTCTTTTCTTTTCTTTTTTTTCCTTCACCTTCAACCTCTGGCCGGTCGCCGGTCCGGCGACCGGCCAGAGGCGGAAGCCGGCGAGGACCGCCCTCGCCGGCGTCGGGCGGCCCTCGCCCGCCGCCGGATTCCCAGCGAGGGCGACCCTTGCTGCGTCGGGCAAGGGCCGCCCTCGCCGGCGTCGGGCCGCCCTCGCTGCGCCGGGCGAGGGCGTCCTCTCTCGCCCGGGGCAAGGGCGACCCTCGCCCAGGCTCGAGCGAGGGTGGCCCTCGCCGGCGCAGCGAGGGTCGCCCTCGCCGGATCCGACGAGGGCGGCCTTTGCCGATCTACCGGCGAGGTCGCCCTTGCCCTGGCGGGCGAGGACGGCCCTCGCCCTCGATGCCGGCTAGGGCGGCCCTCGCCCGCGCGACGGCGAGGCGGCCGATGCCGGCGGCGGCGGCCCTCGCCCGACGCGCGAGGGCGGCCCTCGCCGGGCGAGAGAGGGCGGCCCTCGCCCGACGCGGGAGAGGGCGGCCCTCGCCCAGGCCGCCTCTGGCCGGTTGCCGGACCGGCGACAGGCCAGGGTCTGAAGATGAAAAAGAAAAGAAAAGAAAAGAATATAAAATAAATAAAAATTCAAAAAAATAAAAAAATAATATTAAAATTTTAATTCAGGGTAAAATTGTCACATATGTACCAATTTTGGGTTTTTTGTGGTAAGTTCAGGGTAAAATTGTTACAGGTGTACCAGTTTGGGGTTTTTAGTGGTCAAAAAAATAGTTCAGGGTAAAATTGTCACAGACCAGTTTGAGGTTTTTTATGGTCAAAAAAATAGTTTGGGGTAAATATGTCACAAGTGTATCAGTTTAAGGTTTTTCGTGGTATTAACCCTATATAGATATATATAAATCTCAACGTAGAATTTGATGGTCACCAGATTTTTTCTTCTTTTTTCAAACTTAAAATATTGTTTTAATTCGGACGGAATATTAAAATACAACCGTTTAAGAGGGCTATTCAGCCTATCTAAACCGGCCCTTATCTCGTTTCCAACCTATCGCTTTTAATTAAATTAGGAGAAAGCCCGCCCAATGCGACGGAAAAGGTTATATTTTATTTTGTAAATACACTCACCAAAATGAAAAATTTATATCGATATCATTATTTTCTTAATCGAGAATGTCTTTGTCGAATTTTTATACCTTTAGAACTGAAAAAATTAAGACACATCTCTTATTTTATGTGCGTGGCTTGGAAAAATAAAAGTAACCAATGGATATTATGGTAAATGTGTTAATTTCCCGGCACACCATGTCTTAACGATGCGAGGATTAGTTGAAGTTAAAAATCTATACGTAGAATAGCATTTGATTATAGTATCAAAGCACCTCTGTCCTAATTCTATTTTTAAAGCGATTAGTACTAAGTAGATACGAGAATTATGAAACGATTTACTTATGGATGGAGATTTCGTGTTTTTTTTTAAGGACTATTACTACTATACACTTAAAAGTGAAAGAAAAAAGAGTTATGAACTCGACTACGCGAGTGGGTCGATTACTAAATACGAAGAATAGCGTTTGATTATAGTATCAAAGCACCTCTGTCCTGATTCTATTTTTAAAGCGATTAGTACTAAGTAGATACGAGAATTATGAAACGATTTACTTATGGATGGAGATTTCGTGTTTTTTTTAAGGACTATTACTACTATACACTAAAAAGTGAAAGAAAAAAGAGTTATGAACTCGACTACGCGAGTGGGTCGATTACTAAATACGAAAAAAAGAGTACACTCACGTAAAAAAATTTCAAATATCTTCGATCAGATTGGAAAGAAAACAAAAAAAAAATAAGAGGAGGAGAGAAAAGAAAAATAGAACTTTTACGGAGAATAGGCTTTTTACGAAGAACTTTTACGAAGAAAATAAGAGGGCAAAACAAACGATGAACGTAAGGAAAAGAATTTGTGAAAGAAATGCAGAAAAAAAGAGAAAAAGCTCGGAGCCAAAGACCGAGATCGAACCTCTGACTTGGCTCATCTTACATCAGGTCCAATCACTGATGTATTAATTCTTTATAATTATATTTCGTGCATTGTATAATAACGTTAATACTATCGAAAACCCCAAATTACTATACATATGATAAATTTACTCTCCATTAATTTCTGTTAAAATTTATCATCAAATTATTTAGTTGGATGACAATGTATGTACAAGTTTGGGGTTTACCATCCCTTTGTCACACATGTACGAATGTGTATTTTTTCGTGAAATTAATTCAATTTAAGGAAAACTAATGGAGAGTAAATTTGTCATAAGTGCACCGGTTTTAAATTTTTTGTGGTCAAAAAATTAGTTTAAGGAAAATTTATCGTAAATTTATCAGTTTAGTATTTTTCGTGTTATTAACTCTATATAATATAAATACTAAACATTTTTTTTGGAGGGCCAACTGGCGCAAGACACGTGGCGGCAGCGGGAGAAGAATGTTTAAAGCTGAGATTCCCACGAATCAGAGAAACATAATTGGTCGCTTCCGGAGTACGACACGTGAAATGAGCCCAAGCAGTGAAATTATGCCATGTGTACTGACACTGTCACGACTTGTTGGGGAACCAACGGCCGTTTCGAATGTATGCCGGAAAGCATGTGAAGCGCCGACGAGCCGACGAGCCGACGAGCTCCCGCTTCCACAATTTTCAGAACATCTCCCTCTCATCTTCTTCTTATTCACGCGGCCTGACCAAGGAAGCCCGCCGATTTCGCAGGAAGCCACACTTAATCGCCGCTCGCCGCGCTTCGCCCCCGTCTCGAAGCTCCGATCCAGGACGCAGTGCGCGCACCGACGAGTTCCTCGGCCGATGAAGAGATGCCCACGAACGTGGACTCTCTCCGACCACTCGCGACCCCGTCGAAGAGCTTTGGACAGGAACGACGCTCTCGGCTGTGGGGGGGCTCGTTGAAGCGATGGTCTCGGTCCCGACTTTCTTGGCCCGGTCTTAGACGACCCGAGCTTGGATTTGGGTCGTGCGTTCTCGAGCTGCGATTCCTTGAGCAAGCCGGTGGCTTTCTCGTAAGAAGAGGCCAACCTCGACTCGACGGGCCTCGAGCTATCGATGTCCATCCCGACAATGGTTTCCATTGCCATCCTTCCGCAAGCGCGAGCTGCTAGACCACACTGAAGTTTAATGAGCCTTCGTTGTTTCCAGCCTTGAAGAGGCTGGATGCAGCCTTCACGAACTTTCAAAGCCGCTTGACATCGCTGTCAAGACCCGCTTCATCAGTAACTTCTTCATCGATAACCTCGTTTAAGGTCCCGTTTATTTAGTAAAAAATAAATAATTTAAAAAATATTATAATTTCGAAAAATATTTTGGCATGTTTTTCGCCACAATTTCTAAGATCCATTATCCGTTGGTCCTCTAACTAAGTTTTGACGATGCAGGACACGTGGCAAATCTACATATACGGGCTCATTTCATGCACGGTACTCTCGGGAGCAACCAACAACTCTCTCTCCAAGGGTCAGCTAGTCAACTGTCCGCATCTTCAAATACGTGCTCCTTCACCCTTCTTCAACTCGACATTCAGATAGCACTCGAGCACTCTCTTCTTCTTCTTCTTCTTCATCGGAATCTCATCGCTCTCCTTTCGATGGCGGAATTCGTCGGTCGTCCCTTCTTCAGCTGCAGGAACTGCCGCAACCCCGTCGCCCTCGCCGACGACATCCTCTCCAGGAAATTCCGAGTAAGGGGAAAACGAAAGAGAACCTCCCCAAGAATCCCTCCTTTTTTTGTTTCCTCCTGTCAATCGACCGTGCTTTTCTTTAAGGATCTGAAAAACGATCTCCGATCACTCCCCACGTCAGGTAAAATCGGGGCCGGCCTACATGTTCACGAACGCGACGAACGTGGTCATCGCGAGGGCGCAGGACCGGGAGCTGTTGACGGGGGCCTTCTCGGTCGCGGACATCTACTGCAGCAACTGCCACGAGGGTATGGGGTGGAAGTACGTGCGAGCCTACGATCCGAAGCAGAAGTACAAGGAAGGCCGCTTTATCATCGACCTGTCGAAGATCCTGAAGGAGTACTGATGCCGATGCCGATGCCGGTCCGCGCGTAACCTGTCTCTCTCGCCATTCCCGTCTTCGCTTCTCGTACCGTGTAAGAATAAAGCTGCGTCTCCGCCTCCCTCTGTAAAGAAATCTCTCCAGGCGCTGGACGTCTCTCTCGTCGTGGAAACGACGTCGGATGATGTTCGTATTCACGTTTAATTAAAAACAACGTTTGAATTTACATTATTATTATAACTAAAACAACGTTTGAATGTTCATATTCATATATAATTTATTATAATCTCGCTAGGATTAGAGAACTTAGGGTTTCTTTCCCCTGTTTTTCTTTTTGTTGGGCATAAATAAATATTTAGGAGCAAGGGCTTAAGATCATACCATTGATACAAAATGAATTGGGCCAACAAAAAGAAGAAGAAGAAATAAGCATAATAGGTTATTGTGACACTTCTTGGATACATTATCTCATGAATAGTTTGTACGTGAACTTCAAATTTTTATATAGGACAAAAGGAAAATTCAAGATTTGAAAAATATTTTATAAAAAGTAATCGCTTGTATCGCTTATAAAAATGAACTTATAATTTTTTTGGGGTTCAAACCATTGACTAATTTTCACAAGCGATATTAGCAATTATTTTTCAGAATTTTTTTTCCAAATCTTGATTATCCCGCAAAACAAATGCACTGGTAATTTAGTATGGGATTTATTTAAATAAGCAAGATAAGGCAATGTGGAAAGACCAAAAATTCACGACTAGCTAAAGCAAAGATATGATTGCACGGGTGGCATTTTCGTCTTTTGAAACTGTTTTTACTTCATTAAGTGAGTGCTTGTTGATCCCAAAGCTGCTTGATCTTTATCGTATTAATTATGTTTATAATGTAAACTAGGGTTTGATCCCAGCAGTATGGGTGACGACACAGAGAAAATTAAGAATGATAAATGCTAGTAAGTGCATATCAAATTTCGCACTCAAAATCAATATTGTTTCATACAATCAGGAATCTTCAAATCATTACATTTCTCAAATTTGTCAAGTTTATATAATTAGGAAATCCAGCAAAAAAAACTTACTCTATAGGTGAAGGGACTAAGACGCGAAACTTGACGAACTGGTGTATATACAAAATAAACTTGGGCTCTAATAAAATGTTAGAAAGTTTAACCTAAAAGTTTAAGTTTATAAATAGAAAGAAACCGCATGTATATAAAAAGTCTATACACCTTGCTGATAAGTAATGCATGATGCTTTAACATAGGAAAAATTATCCGAAAAGTCCAAAACTCACTATACGGCGGCCAATTTAGTCCTAAACAGTTTATCCTAAACCTTTTGACAATTTATCAATTTAATCCAAAACATCTCAATTATGCCAGTTTAGTACTAAACCTTTCGTGTATATAAAAGAATCGGCTGAGGATAGTTTGGGTTGCAACATGATTCACTAGGATCTGAAAACGATGGCTTAATTTGGCGCGTATGGAGGCGGGAATAGTCAAATATGGTATTCGTTCACTTGGGCCTTTTATTTGATAGTGTGTTTGTTTGAGTGGAAGAATTTTCCGCAAATTATTAGCTTCCCCGGACTTTCACGCATCTGGTTTGCTAGGAAATAATTAGTCGGCAAAAAGCCATTTACAGTTGCAGAAAACGCGCATTCTTAAAGTTAGGAAAATGAATTTTCATATTCCCGAAAAGTATTGTCCTTTATGATATAAAGCGTTTTCTTTTTTTTTTGACACAAACGTGTTCTAAACTGGGGATCACGGACAGAAGAATCTGGGAAAGCGGGTGAAAGTGATTTGCAAGATTGGCGGTTTTGGGACATTTCTGCCCAACTTTTTCTTCGTTGAACATCATGTCACGACTCCTCACAAAAAAACACACACGAGAGGTCCAATTTTTTCTCTTCTGGGGACGGTTTTTTCTCTCTAAAGTTATCCAAGCGGAAGAAAATCGGCTCAGAAACTTGACTGCCACGCACGAGACACGTGGGACTCTAGTACAAAAAGAAGGGGAAAATTGAGCTTCGCTAGTACCTAGGTACAGCGAGGATTTGAACACGTGACGCCTGGTCCCCTCTCGCTCCATCGCAGCCGTCGAATCCCGTGGGACCCAAGTCCAATCCGACGATCCCGATGAACCGGTCTCCCGGGGCGGCGGTTTTCCGAAGCGGTACGACGTAAAAACCATTGGCGGACCGGGACCCACCCGAGCGGCGCGTGGGGCCCACGGCTCCGCGCACCCCCCCCCGGCTGCTGTTCGGTTCGGTCCGGTCCGGTCCGGACCGGCCCGATTCACCTCATATGGAGGGGGGGGGGGGGGGCATTCCCGGAGCTCCGGAGCTCGCGCGACGACCACGAAAATGGACAAGCGTCGACGAAAAAGATCGCTTCTTTAAATTCCCGTCCGTTCGCTTTTCGTCTTCCGTCAGCGGTTGCTTGATCCGGTGGACGATCGACACCTCAGATACTCATCCGTTCCCCAATATACTAATCCCAATTTGCCTACTGGTGGGGCCACGCGCCCTTCGGTTCGCGTTGGACTTTTCCTCTCTCTCTCTCTCTCTCTTTCGCTTCGAGTTACTGCTTCCCGGTCGCTGATCCCACGAGTTGAATTTTTCGATTGTGTGCTCTTCTGGGGTTCTTTTAATTTTACCCATTTCCGTCCCTGTCGGGCCGGTCGTTCGTTCCCGTGGAAATCTTGTGGCTCGACCCGGAGAGAGTCCCATCCCGCTGCAAGCTTGCACGCTAAAGCCCCTGTTTTGGACTCCTGGGTCGTCGCCAAAATTCTTGTGCGGGTGAGCGGAATCTCCGGTTTCTTTGCCGTCTTGGGTTCGTCTATAGATTCCACTTCTGGGTCTGTTGGTCTTCCGATTGGCGTTTGTTTTTGCTCACTTCTTTAGTTGGCTTACACAGCTTGGCTTGAGTAGAGAGGCTTGAGTTCTTTTGTCCATCAATGGAGGGATTCGTGGGGCCTCGGGTGTACAGCTGCTACAATTGTCGAAACCATGTTGGTCTTCACGATGATATTATCTCCAAGGACTTCCAGGTGAGGCGGGTTTTTTTTTTTTTCCGAGAGAATGTTTGGTTGTTCTTGACTGTTCTGTGGACTCGCGATGTTTCGGTTCAGTGTTGTTTGGGGTTTTTCAACACATTTGAGCGTAGTGCGTGAGTAATCGGTGCGACCCTCGTTGCGTGTCGGCTGTATGAAGTCTATTGCAAAGAGATTGCTGATGGGAAAAAATTTTAATTGAACAGAGTCAGCAAAATGTCTTGTCGTGTCTTAAATTCTGAGTTCATACTCCGTTTATGCCTTAAAGGCCTTTTTAAAGCTGTCAGATAGAAGGTGAGATTTGTCCTTGGCAATTGGCATTACAGTTAGGAGAGGATCTGCCTTTGTCTCACATTAGATGGCTAAATGGTGTTCGATCTCATTACTTTTGTTTTTTGCTATTGGTATTATTTCCAAGTTCTTGTCAGTTATCAAAATTCAAGCATATGAATCAGTTTAATAGGGGTCTGGAGATTGTTGTTCTTAGGGAATAAATGGCCGGGCTTTTCTGTTCTCTCATGCCATGAACATTGTCGTGGGGGCCCAAGAAAATCGTCGTCTCCGCACTGGTCTTCATACGGTTGCCGACATATCCTGTGCCGATTGCCATGAGGTGTTGGGTTGGAAGTATGAGAGGGCCTACGAGGCTTCACAGAAGTATAAGGAAGGAAAATTCATATTTGAGAAGGTGAAGATTGTTAAGGAAAATTGGTAGCGCGCCAGCTGATGTTTATGCTTGTCAAAACATTAATCTTCATAAATGTTCATGCTCATGTGAGTGTGTAGATAACGCGATCTCTGTGTAAAGAGATTTCTCCGCTCATTAAAAATTGGTCCTAGGAACCGGGGAATCTTGCCATGTGTGGTGTCTGGAAGTTGCACATTGCTTTCGCTTTTTGTACATATGAAAATGTCTGATTTTACTTGGATTTTCGCATCCCTTCAGTTAGTAGCTGTGAATTTATAGGTTCTTGACATCGAGCTCTTGAATTTCGAGGTTCCCAGCTTGGGAAAGTAAGCCATGGTATTATGCAAACGTAAGATCGCCGACCGGTTTGTTTGAACATTCACGACTCACAACAAGATTTTCAGTCAAAGTGGCTGCTTTCGCTTTCACTTTTTGTATATATGAAAATGTCCGATTCTACTCCTTACCAAAAAAAAAAAAATGTCCGATTCTTCTTGGATTTTCGCTTCCCTTCAGTTAGTAGCTGTGAATTTATAGGTTCTTGACATCTAGCTCTTGAATTTCGAGGTTCCCAGCTAGGGAAAGAAAGCCGTAATATTATAGAAACATAAGAGCCCCGACCGGTTTGTTTAAACATTCATGACTCACAAGAAGATTTTAAGTCGAAGTGGCTGCTTTGGAGTGTTTCCTTTGTTCTTTTCTTTCCCTTTTGGTTTCTGCAATGCTTCTGGGTTGCTTGCGACGCAGAAGAACTTGCCGCTTGGTGGAGATCTAAGGTATTTTCAATAGTTTCACGTTGTCCTTTCCTGAGATGGACTAAATTTTTACTCTCATGTTTCCGAGTCGAACTTGCTGCTTGGTGGAGATCTAAGGTCTTTTCAATAGTTTCACATTGTCCTTTCTTGAGATGGAGTAAATTGTTACTCTCATGTTTCTGAGTCGATCAAGTCGAGGTGTATTTCCATTATTCCAGAGGTCCAAGAGCTAAAACACACGAGTTTAATGGGATAAGTTGTTCGACCAAAAAAAAAAAGGAGAAGTTGAGCTACGAAGAATCTCTAGATTATGCTTAGGTGGCTTATAAAGACTTGTCCATGTGATTTCATAATTCCCTGTCGCGTTTCACTTTCCTGACTATTATTCTATGAAAGCTCCTTCTCCAGTGTCAGCTATCCTCAAGGCATTCGGTAGTGTTATGTACATAACTGGCTGATTTTTCAGCTTAGGTTTCTGGAAAATGGTAAGTAGTTGATTGTTCAAGTTGAATTTGTGAGTCAATTGTGCTGAACTATCTGACTTCATTGATATGGCGATACCCCTGTATTCCCCGTATCTCACCAAGTCTGTGACAATAGCTTATTATGTGTGCTCTAAAATGGAGTCCGGGTTGGAGGTGGAGATCTCGCTCGCTAGAGCTCGAAACACCTGGTTACCTCTTGGAGTTGCAGATGCACTTTCACCACGTTAACCTTTTCCTTTTTTCCTGGAAAAAGCACAGCCTTTACATTGAATTGGTAGTCTCTGTATTTACAATTCTCTAATGGGTTGTTATAGCTTACTAAAGGTATTGCCACGTGCGAATATGAAAAAGGTCTATGTAGTTAGCTTCCTTGTTGCATCTGTTTCGCGTGCTCTTCTGATGGTTGGCTAGGAAAACGGTAGCCACTGTAAAGGGTGAACTTTGTGGGTCTTTTAAACCTAAAGGAATGACCATCTTTGACAGACGTATTTCTGAAGCAACATTTTTAACTTTTAAGGCTGATTATACATTGTGAAAAGAGATGGTATGGGTGGAACCTTTGTATCCCGTTTCCTGTAACTACTGAAATTTGTAAGACATTGACGAGGAAGAACTTTGAACCCACCTGTCCATATCCAGAGATCAACAACGGAGCCCAAATGCATACACGGAGATCTGAGTCATCTAACATAACTCAGTGCGTTTCGTAGCATAGGCAATTCGATATCTTCTCTGTTATTGTCTGAGGTTGCTCTATGATCTGTTCATCATGCGTGCATGCAAAACCCCACGGGTTAGCTCGGTGATTGAAGACCGGACTTGTTGTCTGACTTGAGCGGACAAGACAAGTTTGATTTCTCAAACTACCGAATACAATCAGATCTAACTTTTGGGCTTTTTTGGATTTTGAGGCGAAAATGTCAGCTGGGTTGTGTCTACATCTTAGTGATATAACCTAAGATAGATTTGCCGGTGGCTTGTAAGTGCTCTTAAACACATTCATTTGGTCATCAACCATCACACAACCGTCGTAAAATCATACTTTTGAATATAGTCATTTCATCGCAGGCCATTACAAAACGTCCCTAAATCTTGATCGAAGAACTTGCCAAGGACGATGCGTTCCCTGATAAATGATCGCGTCCGTGTTTTACAAAACCCAAAGACACGCACCGCGGCGCGACATCATAAACCGCCCCATCCAAAAGAGATTTCATTCAGCTCGACAAGATTACACCAATCGTTTACATTACCGGGCTAAAATTGCCGAGGGCGCAGCAATTGCAATTATAAGAGAGCCATAAATACCAAGATGAGCCGAAAGCTAAAGAAGCTAGTCTCTCTAGGAGTTAACCTTCAGTAGACTGGATGAATGTCACTAGGTTGGGCTCACTCAGCCAGTCTCAAAACCCTATAGCTACATGCAAAAATGCCATGACAGAAACAGAGAGAGAGAGAGAGAGAGAGAGAGAAACTAAATGCTAACACATGTTGTTACCTAATCAGCAATTAGCACCGACACAATAGGGTTTTCGAGGCGCAGCACAATAATAGCAAAAGATGGCGACGACATCAGAACTCAGACCCGTGCATGGCCTGTTTCAGCTTTCACAGAAATGGAGGGGACACGAAGGAAAAGACCGTGGGGGCGAGAGAGAGGGAGAGAGAGGAATGGGATGGCCCCAGTTTGGCAAAAACCCGCACTCCCCCGTCGTCATCATCATCATCATGGCCTTTGCTCGCGACCTTTCACCACTTCGTCAAAGAACAGACGTTAGAATAATAATTGCAGCTTTTACGGCTGCATACCAAGTTGCGGAATTCGTGCATGGTTTTCATTGATGGAGGGGGGAAGGAGAGAAGTGACGGGGATGTTACAGATTGTCTTTCTTTCCTTCTTTCACGGTGAACGAGGGCTTTGTCGGTGGGGGCGTCTTTAGGACCAAAGCCTAGGGGGCAAAATTCATTCCTCGTTTGCATGGAGAAGAAGGGAGAGGAGGAATGAATCCTAGTGAAGTTAGGGAATGATAGCCCCTCGGCATAGAGTCATGATTCGATAAGCTCATTATGTATTTACGGCGGAATTCCCTAAAATACTCTCAATTTTAGATTTAATTTCAATTCTGTCCCGAATTTCTTTTTTGTCAGAAAAAAAATATCAATTTTAGGTTCAGTCTCAAATCTATCCTGAACTTTAATTCTAGTCCGAATACACCCCGCTAGCCCTTTGTCTAAAAATCGTCGTTATTCGTCCCTAATTTCCCTAATTTTCTTATCAAAGAACGGTTTCGTTTTGGAGATAATTTTCCACATCACCTTACCGATGTAGATTTGTTACCGACATGAAAATACCACATCAAACAACTAATAGCAATTTCTGGACGGAGGTTGATGGAGGTATATTCGAGACTAGATTGAAAGTTGGTTTAATTTTTTTTAGACAAAAAGAAAGTTTGAGGCAGATTTGGGATTAAAGTTAAAGTTGGTAATTTTTTCAGACAAAAAAAAAAGTCCGGGGCAGATTTGGGACTAGACTCATATAGTTAGGAGTTTTTTAAATAAGAAAAAGTTCAGGGCAGAATCGAGACTGAACCTAACTTTTGAGGATTTTTTTAGACAAAAAAAAGTTCAGGACAGAATTGAAACTTAACCTAAAGTTTGAGGTTTTTTAGGGGATTAAGCCTGTATTAATGTGTTAATTTAAAAAAAAAACGGGTATGACTTGAATGTAACTTAGAACAAAATGCATCTATAGATTTCGAATCTTTGAAACCTACCTTATGTTAATAATATCTACTTTATAAGCTACTTAGTTAGCCATGTACGGCAGCTGTGCTCTCACCTCTATCACATATAGTCAAGAAAGATTTTTCACACGATGAACACACTGCATTTGCAGACAATATTTCACCACTAAGCACTAACTATATATAAATATTTATAGATACTATAACAGTCATGAACCTTTCGTTCAATCGATCAAGTTAGTCCTTTAAGTCCATATTTTGTTTCGATTGATTAACTTCCAATCATTTTCGATTTTGGTTAGTCAAGTCGTAGGCTCACTACCAATAGGAATTTCAGAGTGGACAACCACCACACATATGCTCACTTTGGCACTTGACTGACTAGATTTAAAATGTTTAGAACTGAAAGAATTTAAATGCAAGAAATTTTCAAGACTATTTTTCGCTTATCCCACTGTCATTATATTAAGTTTATATATAGAGAGAGAGAGAGAGAGAGAAACCCTAATGATGAAAGTGGGATACCATGTGAAGCTGCTGCGCACAACTTGTTGGCGAGGGAGGCAAAGTGGAAGATGGGTCATACTCATGTACACATTACACGCACCTCCGGTACTTTCCCCACTCATTTCTTATTCTCGCTCTCACGTCATCTCTCTTCAAACTCCTCTCTCTCTACTCCCTCCATTCAATCCGCTTTTCTGGGCTGCAAGAATCTTTGCCAAGATGATGTTGCGCAGATAAGACCAGACCAGACACTTCAGATCGAAGGGAAGAAAGAGAGGAGCACGCACACAGAGTTATATTATATATAATTGCTGTAAAGCTAAAGGATTGACAGCCATCATTCCAACACCACTTTACCAATAAAAAGGAAAAAGAAGAATGACCACAAACATTCGTGCCTTACCAAGTTAAAATAATTTTCTCATGCACTAGTATTAATCAAGCCATCTCCGCAAATACCAATGCAATACTAAGCTAGCTCTGTGATCTCTCCTCTTGCAATGAGGGAAGAAGATGCTGATACTAGACCATAGCCAAAACTTTTATGTGATGTATATACATTCTTTCGGATTTCTCCGGAATGTACTAATTTCTCCATTTAGAAACCTCTCAGGCGTATCCCCATGGATCAAGTAGCTAGGACAAGGTGAACAAAAAACCACAAGCACGGAAGAATTCAAGAAACCAATGAAATGAAGGAAAACAAAGCAACCAAACTCACTCAGGGGGATGACAGTAATTAAGAAAAATGAAGAAACCAACCATTTTACCTCTATCCGTTATCTAGCCTTTCATCATCCTAGAAACAAGTCACACACCACTGAGAGGGAAATATTTAAAAAGGAAAAATAAATCAAAGAAAAATCAAACTCATTCTGATCTCTTGCAAATGCTTTTCATGCAAAACGAGCTGCTATCTTTCTGTCATATGACCATGTCATCACCATGATCCTCCACCCAACAATCCACTCCAATACCCAGTTGATGAATTTCCATGCTGCCCCCTATTCATTTGCTCGAATTCAGCAGTCCTCGAAGGCGCTTGTTTGAACTCCCCAGCTTCAAGGCCAGCCAGAGAGAAATATTGGAGGGTTGGCTTGAGTTCTTGCATAGGAAACCCAGCTGGTGATGAATACATGCAGGCGCTTGAATCAGACCCGGGAATCGCCATTAAACTGCTCAGGGTCAAACCACTAGGACAAGTCCCACCGCTCTTTAGGAGCTCCATTGGGGAAGAAGAAGAGCTAGGGTTTGGAAGGTGGTGATTAATGGCAGCGTAAGCCTGAGCCGGCAAGTAGCTGGACAGGCTCACATCTTGGCCTTCATGGAGCTTATTATTAGGGTTTTGAGAGTCAGAGTACAGGATGGTTGGAGGTGGTGGAGTCAGATTGGGAATAATCTTGTTCTTTGATGATGGCGATGATGTTGAAGATGAAGATGATGATGGTCTCTTGTTCTTCCTTGACCCACCACCCACAGGTACATTTCTGAGAGAACCACCCTCAGTCCAGTACCTCCTACAGGTCTTGCAGAAATATCTGGGCTGAGAGAGACTGTAATTGTTGTAGTAACAAAACTTGGTGTGTGTGGAAGTGCACCTTGGGCAGTTTAAAGCTTGGTCCTTTTGAGGCCTTGACCTTAGGGCAGGCCTTGATGAGCCCTCCATGGCTTTAATAACCCCAATTCCCTGAACATCATTCCACACAAACAAAAAAAAAAAGAGAACAGTTAAAAGTGCCAAAGAAAACTGAAAAAAGTCTAGGACTCCATCATCCAACAGCATGAAAAAGATTGGATCACTCAGAATTTGTGGGGGAGGGAAAGAGAGAAATAGAAGAAAAGGAAAAAACACACTGGACAGAGAAAAGAAAACAAAAGCAGTTAACTTTTGACAACTTTGAGGGGGGTTATTACATGTTTACAAGGGCAAAAGAACAAAGAGGAACAACTTTCCCAGATCCCTTTATCAGAAGGTGGGAAAGAGAAAGAGAGAGAAAAAGAGTGCAGTACTTTCAACTGTAAGATAATGATGATGATGAAAGATTTCTTATTAAGAAAGAAAGCTACACACACAAAATTCAAAGCGGTAGTATTTAGTGGGAAGCTAAGCATCATTTCATGGGTGGAAAGAAAGTTAACTTTTTTGAGCAGATAAAATCAACCGAAAGCTTTTTCAAAGCTGAAACTTTTTCTTCTGCACACCTTGCGAAAATCTCCCACACACGCAGACACAGACACCAAAACACAGGGCAAATTAAATGATGATGATGATCAGAGAAAGAGAAACAACAACAAAATGTTTTTTGTCTTTACCTGTCGCCACTGAGCAGTATCCATGGGATAAAAAGGAAGAAAAAAGAGAGGGTTGAGTCACTCTCCTTCTCGAGCCTTCAGAATCAAAAAGATATGGAACACCTTTAAAGGGGTCCTTGCAGCTCCTCCTCCTCCTCTTCTTCTTCCCCTCTGCGTTGCCTTGTATAATCTTATCAGTGATGAGAGAGAGAGAGAGAGAGAGAGAGGAGAGAGAGAGAGAGAACGGGGGGGGGGGGGGCTAGTTTTGTCTATCAGTTAATCTTTCGCTGTCCCAATTAATTGTATGATGAAACATCACATGAAAATTCCCATAGACACGCGCTTTTTTCTTTAATTTTAAATCGACATCCGTATATCTTTTTGGGATTGGCAACTTTATTCTTCTTCAGAGGGTGTCTTGGTGCAAATCCTACGTGGACCTAAAGGTGGGAGCGTTCTTCCTTTCTGACCAAACCACACAAGAAGTGACTGAGAATTTTCCTCTCATTCTCATTCCCATTCCCATTCCCATTCTCCCTTCGCAATTATTTGCACGTTAATAAAAATTCTCTCTGAGAAAGAGAGAGAGAGAGAGTGCGCGCAGGTAGGTCGGCTATGCCACGCCCTCCCACGAAGCTAACTTGGGTCTTTGTTGCCGCCATCGCAGGAGCAGTGATGATGCCTATTCAAGTCCCCCCGCAGCACTAATGCTGACTAAACATGCAATTGCAGAGTGAACAGAAGCAGCCCTTTCATTGTTAGGTCATCAGACACAAAAGGAATCAAGAAGTCGTGACATGGGGCAAGGACTCATCAGCTTCATCATCTGTGCATGTTCATTAACCAGAAAGACAGGATGCTCGCGTCTCAACCAGTTGTTGCATGCCGATGAAAGTTCAAAGGGGTCCTCGTTTTTCTAGTGAGCATTACGGGTGGTGGAATGCTCTAGCATGCATTAGCTACAGCTAGGCGTTGACTTTTGGAGTCCCAATTGCGTAAGTCTGAATCTCTTTGGAGCTACGATGATGATTTATTTCCTAATAATCGAATGTGATGCTCGTCATTTGACGAGGGCTTGACTTGGTGGATGTCATTCTTTACTCGTCCACCGCATGATGAAATCCTCGTTGGTAGGTGATAGTCCACCGGCAACAGAATTTAGGTAAGATTATGACGCTCGGTCCCTTTGTCTTTCTCATCGACGTTCTTGCGCATGCGCGCCATACCGTGAATCGGATGTATTATGTGATGGAGAAATTTTCGAGACGTTAGTAGATGTGTCCATAGCCCCCAATGATACTGTAGCTAAAACTTCAGAAAATCTTAATTTGAGTCTCTTGATCTATCTCTACTTAGAGTTGATCAACACTTAACATTATTCCGGCGACAATAGAAACCTCTTATTGAACTCACCACAAATACGGGAAAGTTGTCCAAAAAGTCCTAAACCTATTGTACGACGGCCGATTCAGTCCTAAACATTTCAATGGTGACAATATAGTCCTAAACCTTTAAACAACTTATCAATTTATTTTTAAACCTTTTGATAATTTGTCAATTTAGTCCTAAATTTTTAAATGATTTGCCAATTTAGTCATTCTGATCAATTTTGGCCAAAAATCGTTAATGTGGCGGTCTGGTCAACGCCAACCATCTTACATGGACAATTTTTTCAATATGAACTTTTTTATAATTTTTTTCACTTTTTTTTCTTTCTTCTTTTCTTTCCTACTTCCTCTGGCTAGCAAGGGTCGAGTGAGGTCGAGTCCCACTAGTCCTCGCCTCTATTGGGTCGTTAGCCATCTCCGAGGCCCTACGACCAGCAAGAGGAACAAGGAAAGAAAAAAGAGAAAATTAAAAAAAAAAGGTGTAAAAATTGTTCACATTAGCTTTAGCCGTGCCACGTAAGATGACCAAATCAGCGATTTCCAGCCAAAATTGACCGAAAGGATTATATTGGCAAATCGTTAAAAAGTTTATGACTAAATTGACACAGTTGAAAGGTTTAGGACTAAATTAGCAAGTTGTCGAAATATTTAGGACTAAATTGGCAAAATTGAAAAGATTATGACTGAATTGGTCGCCGTACAATAAGTCCATGACTTTTTGATTAATTTTCCCCTACGGATACAAGTGTCTCGGTCTATGTAATTCATCTTAGGATTAGTAATACATTGTTTATGGTTTTGCGTGATTGAATAAGTTCGATTTGTTAAGCGTACCGAATTCAATAAACACAACTAGAGAGAAGATCCAATGATGAGAATTATAATGACTAATTAACTAGGGTGTCTTCGTTTTGCAGAAAATGAGTGATTTGAAAAATATTTTTTAAAAAATGATCGTTTATATCGTTTAGAAAAATAAATGAATGGTTAATTTTTTCATCGCTCACGAAAATAGTCAGGCATAGATTGTTATTCGATGATGATAATATTTTTCTTTGGCTAATTTTTCTAAATAATATAAATAATTATTTTTAAAATTATTTATTTTTCGCGAAACGAACACACAATAAAAGCAAGCAGCTAACCAGAGGTGGATCCAAAGAAGGGCCAGCCAGTGTAATTCGCCTCTTGACACTCAGGGTTCCGTACAATATTTTCTAAATTGGGCATTGAACTTCGAACAGATCTTTTGTAAGATTCCTCGATCCTATGTCCATCAATTTCACATCGCCTAAATATATGCCTATGGAATCGTGGATTTACGGTTATGAGAGTTGGACACTCTTTCAGAACTTACGCTTCAACTTTATATTCTTTTCTCTCTCTCTTTTTTTCGATCCTATGTCCATCAATTTCTCCCTTTTTTTGATTTCACATCTAAACTGTAAGCTTTACCTACAATTTATGAAAAAAGCTGCAAAAAAAAAACCTCAAATTATACCCACCGTAATATTTTTACTCTGCATTTTTTTGTGACATTAAAAACCTCAAACTATACCCGCTGCGACACATGTACAATAAACTTTTTCTTAAAAAACCTCAAATTTGTACTTATAAGACAAATTTACACTCCTTAAGATTTTACTAAATGATTTTTCAGCTAAAATAACGTTATTTTTATTTCATTTAAACCACGTGAGCACCATATCAACGCTATTTACTTTCTTGTCATCCATGTAGACATCTTTTTACCTGTTCTCGCGGATAGAACTTTGACGGAGGCACATGTACAAATTTAAAATTAACGTATTACAATGAATATAATTTAAGATATTTGATAGCTTCTATCCTAAAATTTTAGGTCTAGTTAACCAAATATCGAGACAGAGAGCCTAGGCATTGCAAAAGCTTCGAGGTGCGCCAATTGAGAGCGGCAGAACAGTCACCGTTAAGCTGCAGTGACGGCGCGGCTCGTAAGTCTAACTCTAGCCTTCCGCTCTTTACACGTTCCGACTGAGCACGCGACGGCACAGAAAACGTAGGCTAACTTATTATACGTTGGGGAACAGGTCTCGCAATGATTCATTCGACATAATTCGACACGAAAATTTAGAAAGAAAATCGAATCAGTTGCTAGTTAGCTCCCAAGGCAATTTCCTCGCAGGAAGAAAACGACCGCTGAACCGAAACCAGAATTGCAATTTCTCATTTTTCACATTTTACACAAGGACTAATAACGTGGGGTTGTCGACTAACACGTACCCCACGCAACGCACTAAACTGAAATCGTCGTCGAGGGGTCCCCAACCCGACATTACGATCGAATGGAAACATCCTCGAAGCCGGGACGTGGTATTTTACCAAGAAACAGCGGTGGTCCGATGTCTGCACACGTTCGCCCATGGTGTACCCGTCAATGAGGGGGCCTCTCATTTCACGGGACAACGTATGTTGTACAGAACCACAGATATTACCTGGAACTGGCGATCGGCTTGGTTTCTTGATAAAAAAAACAAGCACACGATACAGGAAGATAACATTCGAAACGAGGATATCACGCTACATTTGCATTCCGACGCAATAGGATCGAGTTAGTAGCTAGCCCCTTCTACTCGTTCTACTCGTTCAACTTGCAAACGTCAATGAACTTCTGAACCGCGTTGTGGTACTGAGTTCCCTGCAAAATAGTGATACGCAAGTAATTCTGGGGTTAGATGTAGAGGGTACAATTCTAGTAATTGGAGAATGGGGAGTTGAATATAATACGTGAAGAGTTTTTGACTTCTTAGAAGTGCAGTTGATCGAAGCAGGTTCCTTTTCAACAGGACTCGCAACACAATATGAGAAAATCAAGATCTGAAACAAATCAACCAAAGAAACAGGAAAAGAATGGGCAGACCCAAATCATACCTCCCAATATAGTTGGTTACAGTCCATGCACTGCCAAAATTCCAAATTCTTGTCAAACAGGCAGCTTGGAATTCTTTGGAAACCTTTTGCGGCTTCCGCAGCTTCTTCAGTTGATAGGGGCTTCTGAATGAACCTACCATTGCATTTGGTGCACCTAGACATCAAATCATCCTCGGAAATTTCTAATTGGAAAGCTCCTATTACCTGCAAAACATTCTCAAGATCAGTGTGTCTTGACCTCATGAAAATAACCGCTAACGCGCTTCAACAATTGATTGGTCCATTTTGGAACATCAATATGATAAGTGCCAGTCAATTGGTCCTGTCTAACTAAATTGGCATTGAAATTCCTGCATGCATACCTCCAGCAGCTGCTCATTTTTCAATAGACTATTCACCCTATATATTTGATTTTGCAACAGGTATTCGTGTCTCAACAACTTGGCATCTCGTGTAAGAAGAACTCTCTTCTCTTTATGTGCTTGTGCAATCAGCTCCCTGCAATAGTAGAAGAGAATGTCATTTCTCCCAAAAGAAGTTTTTTCAAGATTGCAAGTCACATGCAAGAGAGTAATTGGGAGCACACAGACGGGGGAAAAAGTCACAGGTGAGAGAAGAACCTGGGCTCTGGTTTCTTCGAATGAGGAATGGCAGCATCTATCCCAACACACCGAAGATGTTTTGCCAAGCCTTCAACCTGAGAAGAGGTTTTCTTCTATGAGAAAAGACAAAAAGATTTCAAGTCCTGCATCACACTGACAGGGAATCTGCAGTTCAAGTATAGATATTGAACACTTCAATGACGGAAGGTACAAGAGAATGCTGCTTTGACTACACAATCATGACATCTAGCCATATCTAGATCATGTTCTTCATTGGGAAATTAATATATGCCATTGGCGGAAACTTCAAGCATAAAAGAAAATGCTTACCATCACATCACACAGAAACTTGGGGCATCCATCACCACCCGTTGAAATATCCCATGGCGCTGGCCCTTGCCATTCATCAAAAGTTTCCCTCTTTTCTTTGGAAACAGAATTTAATGAAGATCTTTTTCTACCTTTCTTTTTGGAGGCTTTAGGTCTTCGATCAGATTCTTTTAGCAAAATCTTTTCCCCAAATTTTCTCACAACAAGCAGAAGTGCCTCATCCATGGGTTCAGTACTTCGAAAGGAGGACCTAAAAGATGCCTCATCTACTGTAACTATCCCATGAGGAAATTTAGCTGTAGTGGTCCGCAAGATGTGTAAAGCTTCAACAGATTTAATCCTCAGAATTGCACTACATGTATCAGGTTCTTTGAGAACTTCTTTCAATCCAAGATTCGTGTGATCAGAATGCAGGACCACATCACCGTTTAAACATTTTCCTAAAAAGAAAAAAATTAATCAATCAGAATAGAAAAAAAACCATCACCTAAAGCTGAGACATGTGGAAAAAAGGGAATGCTAACATAAGGCACATGCCTTTGTGCTGAAGAAGATGCTGCAAGTAGAGGGACAATTTACTGAAGAGATAAGAACCATCACAGTCCTCAGTCTTCCAAAACTAATACGTACATCCCTTTTTGACCCTATCTCCACAACATGTGAAGAGAAGCAAATTGTTTTGGCAGATTCAATTTTAACAGCACAAATGAAACTAAGTCGGAATAAAGAGGAATAATGCATTTGCAAAGCCATGTGACATATTTCAGGTGATCAGAGAATTTTCTTTGCATTATGAATGTCAAAGATATGTCACAGGAATTTTGGAAGTTCCAGCGGTACAACCTTTATTGATAATCTTGGCCTGAAAGACACTGAAAATTTCAAGCAAGCAGAGCGCATCTCTTGCTGCGTATTCTTTCTGCTCTTCCGTAAGAGGACGTTGTGACCAATCACTACATTGAAGTTCCTAAAGAGATTAATCACATTATCAACTTATTAAAAGAATTTTGCAGAAACAGCAACTGAATACCATAAGAGCAACCCTTGCTTCATCTAAATTACCTAACACATCTAAGGAATCATCATGAATTCTTCAGTATGCTTCAGATTTACAAATCAACATGGAATCTCTATGTAGAAGCAATATGAAAGCATATAAAATACATATTATTATAGCATAAGGAAATGCTAAAAGAAGCCTTGCTTGGGTTTTATCTTGAACAATAATCAAGTTCTACTAGTAGGTGCTGCTCAACACCAAGTGACATGCACATTCTCCTCACTCATAGTCCATTGATAATAGAGTCAATCCTCCTTCTACAGAAGTTCAAATATAGAATCCAGGAGCAAACCTTTGAAAGAGAATAGCCCAAAAGCTCTTCACAGATAGCAGACAGACTCTTTGAAACTTTAGCCGTCTTCCTTCCCGATTGCTTTTGTCGCAGAATATTATGCACACACATAATATCAATGTAGGGTTCCACCTGTCCAATGCTTAATAATAAATTAACCCGTAAAGTAAAATATCAGCATTTGATGATCGATCCTCCAAACTAACACCCAAAACAAATGTGCCAAGAGATTTTTCAAGAAGTAAGCCTTCATCCCATTGTGAGGAAAAAGAAGAAAACCCCTGCAATTTTTTTCAATTAATTCTAAGGCGGCGAGCAAGGCAACCCTCTTCGCCATCTAAGTCTTAACCAGTTTCTGCAATAGAAATGTATCCCTAAGCAGAAATTTGTCATGTATGCCGTTGGGGTAAATCACTTTCTACTCCAATCACACACAGCATTGTGACCAAAATATCCTGCAAAACATAATAAGCTAGATGGAGTTCAAGCATCTTGCTTTTGTCTCCCAGAACAAGCACTGACTTTACTTTGGTCACCAGCGAGAACTGCGGATGAGTGATGCGCCCACTAGAGCGGAATACCCACAATTAACTTGCATGCAACTGACCAATTTTGTAATAACATATGTCAACTAAGCAGACTCGTAGCAATCTTCCACGGTTCTTCAGCAAATTCTACTTGGAACGCGACATAATCAACGAACGTATATCCCTCCTCCAACATTTTGCAATGCATAACAACGTAAGAAGGCTCGAAGATCCTTCCGAGTCCCAACGCTCACCCGATCGAATCCAGGATCACATCCTTGAGCGCAGAAGGTGGAGGACAGGTAGACCAGATCCTGCTTGAATCTGAACCCGAGCTTCAGGACGTCGGGGGACGCGAAGACGTCCCGCAGGAGCTCCCAGACCGACGGCAGGGGGACCGACGACAGATCGAGGAGGAACACCGCGGGCTCCTCCGACGCGGCGGAGGCGGCGGCGGCGGCGAGGGGAGCCGGGCGGCAGGCGAGCTGGAGGAGCGTCACGGTGGGGAAGGCGGGCAGGGGGCGGGGGCCGCGGGCGGGCTTCCACTCGGCGTCGAGGGCGACGACGGAGGAGCGAGTCAGGGCCCGAGCGAGGTGAGCGAACTCGGGCGAGTCGGGGGCCGAGACGAGGTGGGTTTTGAGGGGCGCTCGGTGCTCGGAATCCATGAAGAGAGAAGCGAAGAGAAGAGAAGAGGAGGCGAAAAGAGCGATGGGATTCGTCCGTGCGCGGTTTAAGTGGAGAACCGACGTCGAATTGAATTAGTTTGGGCTACCGTTCGAGCCCGAATTAGAGAGCCGGCGTCACGATAGGCCCGTTAAATGAGCGGGTCGTGTCGGGCCGGATTGGATCGAATGTGATCCGACCCAAATTGATCCATTAGCGGTGAGCATGAATCCCGAGTAGATTTGGGAACCGGATCGAACCGACCCTAAAAATTGATTCGAACAACGAAAAAAATCGGAACCGATCATTGTGTGGTTCAGTTTTCCGGATAGTAATCGAACCGAACTTGACCGAGAACCGGTGATCCTGAATTCTCTCTTTTCATTCTTGCATCTTGTTTGTTGCCGCCTCTTGCTCTTAGCATTTGGTTTCTATTCTCTCTCTCCATCTAACCTCTCTCTCTACATGACAGGCTCGTTGAGATTAAGAGGGGGATTAAGACTTCACAACTAAAAACATCTCGTAGAAAAGGTAAAATCTCTCTCGATTCGTGAATTCCCAAAGTTTCTCGACTGATGATCAATTTTGAAATTCATCATCTTCGGTCACTTGAAGCGCAGCCTGCTTTCCAACGACAACACCCCTGGAAAACCTCCTATTGCTGGTTTGATCGCGTCTTCAAGGTGGGATTTGAATGATGTCTCAGTTCGCTTTGATTAAGAATAAAGGCTTGAAGATTTGGATGTTAATCTCTCACTTGCTTTGAGTATAAACACATTCATGAAACTGCTCACCACATTCACATTCCAAGTCTATGTGAATTTGTCTCTAGTAGGTTCCTGAGTAGACTATGGAACTAACCCTGAAACCGTTCGATTCCAGAGACTACAGAGTAGGTTCCAGGTTTCAAAAATTAGGAACCGATCCTGACATGGTAGGCTTCAGGTGAAACTTGGATCAACCCTGAAATCGCTTACCCTTCAATTTTACTAACCCATATATGACCTAACTTAGACCCGCCTCGAGCTAGCCAAATGGTTGGATTGAGTTGGATTTGGGTTAAATGGGCGGGTATGAGTATTATTGAAGTAATAGATCGATAATCGTGGCTACGTTCAATCTAGTTCTAGAATAAAGAGAAAATCGAAATTTTACGAATCAATCTCCACTCTTCATAATCCTTATAATTAGCACGTAGAGCATAGCAGAAACCGAATAAATGGCTACAACACGAAAACGAAAAAGGTCATGCGAATCAAATGGGCCTTGAGGAGCTAAGGCGTAGAAGGGAAAGGAAGTGCGATGCAATCCCTATATGGGCTGAGCCCACGGCCCGTGGCCCGACCCGGGAGCCCGGACGGCCGGGCATTGGCGCCACTCGGCTCGCTCGTTATTTACCGAATCCCGCAAAGTGGCGCCAAAACAGCAATTTCCGCGCGAAACCTCGCGGGCTTAAAATGACCCCCATGCCCCTCGACCGCGCTCACTGTACGGCCACCTCTCTCTGTCTCCGTCTCTGTCTCTGTCTCTCGTTCGCTCGCGTTCTTCGAGCTCACCGACGATCATGTCTCCATCGACGACGACGACGACCAAGACGCTGCTGGGTCGCCGGACCCGGGCGCCGAAGCCGCGCTCTCGACCCCCGTTCGAGGAGGACGACGGCGGCGGCGGCGGCGGCGACCGCTACGGCGACGTGCGGTGCGAGAGGTGCGGGTCGGGAGATTCCGGCGAGGAGCTGCTCCTCTGCGACGGGTGCGACCGAGGGTACCACCTGTTCTGCCTCCGGCCGGTCCTCGTGGCCGTGCCCAAAGGGTCGTGGTTTTGTCCCGCTTGCGCCAAGCGCAAGCATCTCAAATGTATGTTCTTTGGCTTTCGTTGCTTTAGCTCGATTTTTTTGTCGCTTGCTTGATCTGATTCAGGGTCGGTCTTGTTCGTTGTTTTGATCTGGGTTTGGCTTGGCTGGCTTCTTGAGGTCTGTGTTTTTTCTGGGGTTGATGTCGGGCGATTCTCAGTCGTGTCCGATTCGTGGAATTGGTTGCTTAGCTCTCGAAGATTTGATGGGTATTTTATTAAGATCTTGCTCAGGTTGATTCCAGCTGGATGTGATGCGCATTTTTCCTTTTGAATCGCCTTGGTGGTCGGATTGATAGATATACAGATCGACTGATGGTTCTCTTTACTTGTTGTTAGCTAAGAACTGATGAGATGCCCCTAATACCATCTCTTCAGTAGACCCTGAATTGAAACTATGTGATTGTCCTCTTTCAATTTTCAACCGCTAGAATGACAACTGAAAAAGGACGTGGATGCATTGAGTTGGAGCGATTCGGTTCTCTTTAGTATTCCTGTAGGCTCTATGAATGACCAAAAATGAATAATTGATGGGTTATGTAGATGGCTTCTCTTCATCCTCGAAATGACCGGATACAGAAATCTCTGCTCATTCATTGCCATCAATCTCGTTTTTGCAAACCCTTGTGCGTTTCTAATATGATTGTTTTGATGCAGCCTTTCCTCTTGTTCAGACCAAAATCATCGACTTCTTTCGCATCCAGACGACAAAGGAAGCGAGCCAAAAGTCAATTCATGGTAAGAGGATGTTTTACATCTCGCTCTGTGTTCTTCTGCACGCACTGGCGGCCCTGTCTCATGATTCACTGATATTTTGGCATCTTCTTCCATTTGCTTTTAAGATACCCATAAGAAGCGTAAGCGAAGCAGCAGCTTAGTGGTGTCGAAGAAAAAGAGGAAATTGCTTCCGTTCAATCCGAGTGAGGATCCTATTAGGAGATTGAAACAAATGGCTTCACTGGCAACGGCATTAACAGCTACTGGAGCTGAGTTCAGTAATGAGCTTACTTACGTGCCTGGCATGGCGCAGAGATCGGCCAACCAAGCAGCATTTGAACAGGGAGGGATGCAGGTAACTCGTTGACTAGCTATTTTAGGAAGAGATTTGATGCAATCGTGCAATGCGAGTCTTCATAAACCCGACTTTAGACAAGAAACCTGAATTGTATTGCTGATCTGCAATGAAAACTTTTCCCAATAAAGCAACAATAAATCAAGGGAAATACTATACAAAGCAAGTTGACTAATCCTTGGCTGCTGTTAAGCATTTTCTGTGCAAATTCCTGCTGGTCAACAATTATTGAACTTCTGGACATACTTGAGAATTTTGGTCTTCAAGTGATTATGCTATGTGGGATTTATGTTGTGTTGCTTTTATTTTCACAATGCGTAGAGTACTTTCATGTTCGGCAATCCATAGTAAAAACTTGCACATTCCAGGTCTTGCCAAAGGAAGATGTTGAAACCTTGAATTTGTGCAAGAGCATGATGGGAAGGGGGGAATGGCCGCCGCTCATGGTTGTGTTCGATCCTCAAGAGGGGTGAGAGCATACTTCTTGTTTACATTCATTGCCAATTTGATGTCTGTTCCTTTCGACGTGGTAGTTTTTCTCGATGCTTGCTACTCACAGCAGAATACTTAAATTAAATGTCAGGTTTACTGTCGAGGCTGATAGATTCATCAAGGATCTAACTATCATAACAGAGTATACTGGTGATGTGGATTACTTGAAGAATCGGGAACATGACGATGGGGATAGCATGATGACACTGCTTTCTGCTTCAAATCCTTCAAGAAGCCTTGTCATCTGCCCAGATAAGTGCGCCAACATAGCTCGATTCATCAATGGCATTAACAACCATACTCCGTAAGTCCATTACTGGTCGGCAATATATCTCTTACGGCATAACTATTCTAATAAACTCCATTTTGATGCAGGGAAGGGAAAAAGAAGCAGAACCTCAAGTGCGTGAGATTCGATGTTGATGGGGAGTGTCGGGTGCTACTGGTTGCTAACAGAGATATATCGAAGGGGGAGCGATTGTACTATGATTACAATGGACATGAGCATGAATACCCAACTGAACATTTTGTCTAGCCTCTGCTGCCGTTGTTCTCTGTCATAAGATGTAGGAAGAATTGACAACTAACAAGCCAATTGTATGCACACACAACACAAGGCACAACTCCACCTGTTGTTTATCAATTCACAATCTCAACACTGATAAATCAATGGCAAGAGAAATGAGGACCTTTTTGGTCAGACCGGTTTCTTCCATTTGACTGTTGTATGCGTTCTGTCCATCCTCACAGTGGATTAGCTCAGTCACATCATGACTATGCATGGGAATCATTATTCAGGCTATCTTGAGATCGTTTTACCTCACTTTGTATCGAAACTAAACACAGCATGTCCAAAGTTGAACCGGACATTAACAGGTGTATGTCACGCAGCAAACAATGGAACCATTGCAGTTGCCTAAATTCTCTATCAATTTCCACTGCTCTGCAATCTGTGATCATGATGCTGTTAGGGGACAACGTTGAGGCCCTTCTAAACTTGGTCCTGAACTAAATACACACAGGTGGTCGATTGCGGAAAAATGTTAGTGGCAACTTGATCACTGAAGGAAAATATTGTAGCTAGTGCATGTGAGTGTACCATTGTACCTCATGATGTGAGATCAGAATTGCAACATACAAGTTAGAACCAATGAGTTACAGACCAACTTTATTCTCAAGTCCACGGTCTAGGGCAATCAATAGCTGGGAATTGCCTGGCCATGTCGGCCCCAATGACTGCGCCACATTATGGGCCGAACTATCAACTTCACCAGTAATGAATCTGGGCTGATCTTTTGTCGAAAACTGGTCATGGTCATTCCTACAGTTGCTCAAGTTCTTGGCCCAACAAGAGAAGATGCAGTCTACTTATCGTTGCTGTGGATGGAGAAAATTCAGTGAAGGGACTCGTTGGATTCCTAGGTTGGGAATGGCGATGTGATTCATTCATGCATCAGTAATTGAGTTGTACAAAAGTGACTGTCAGTCCACTGAAGCACTTTCCTGTCCTCTCTTTCTCATGATGATGATTATTGATCAAATTTTGGACCACCCTGATTGGGTTCAAACCCAGCGCTCCTCTTATAGGGTGGTCCTAGAGATGGGCGACTTACCCATAAAAACCAAATTTGTACAAAATACGTAGCTGGCAGAAGCAAACTCGCAAGCACGGACGTAGGCTGTTATTAGCATTTGCCATTGGATCTGATCGTACATCAGAAAGCCATGACCCCACTTTGAGATGGAGATGGTCCCATTCGATTTTGTTGTTGCTGTGGAATTGAAAGTGGCCAGCGTTCGCCGTCCGATTTCGATCCGAATGTCGCAGCGAAAAAGAACTGGTGGTCCAAATTGAAGTTAGGATCTTCAGAAATCAAATGTGCTCTGTTTTTTCTTTTGGGAGTTTGGGTGTTGCATGGTGCCGGTGGCGGAATGCAGGTGATATTATGTCACTCTGAGAGACTTTTGATTAAATCAGAAGATCAGATCCCATTGACTATGAGCCCTCTTGCGCTTGCCCTTCGCTCTAGATCTCCTGTTTGTCTTGGCCCAAAATGACAGCAGAGTCCTTTTGTTTTGCAGAACTCTGTGCGGCTCCATAATTGCTGTTGGTTCGTTCGGGACAAAATGCTGGAAATCATGGGCTGCTGGTTACAATCCTGTGAACACTCGGTAACATCTAGTAACTGTACAAGAAAAAAGAGCATGGTCGTTAAAAAGTTCTACGCGGTTTACTTGGTCGTTTCGTTTCATGTGAACGAGTCCTAAGCGATAAAAGCTATCGTACGTTATCCGTTCCGCGATTACTCTAGTTTCTACCTAGGTAAACCAATAAATTCGTGTATCAATGACGTGACGTAGGTTCAAATTCTTCAATGTTTCTGCAGCATCTTTTCCCGATTCAAAAATGCGCAACAGGAAAGGAACACTTTCGCGAGAAACAGAGTGACAAAAGGTCCCAAATGGTTAAAGGACAAACGAGTCGGGTATGAGTTAGTGGGCAGTGGGCACTCATCACATTAAACAGAGCACTGCAGGCAAATGCACCCATCAACCCCACCACCTCCTTTTTAGTGGCAAACCAGCAGTAGTCTCCAAGCACCACCACCACCACCACCACCACCACCACCAACACATGTTAGGCACCACGGTTTAGTTCCTAAAGAACTGTTCAAGAAAAGAACCGCAAAAGCATGTAATCACATGTTTCTTTGGAAATCTCCTCCGGTTAAATCGGATCTTTACACGCGAAAGATTCTATACATTATGTAATGTAACCCCATTAGTTAAAACAGATGATGGGACTCGGTGAATATGGTAATGCGAAAATGGGTTAGAGAAGCACACAGAATAACGAGAAGAGATGGTGTCGATAGAGGCGATATTGGGCATGGCGTTTGACTAGGCCTATCTGGGCTCAAGAAGTTAAATTTTTCCTTTTCGGTCCGGCCGCCCGCCCGAGTCCGATCAGTCTTATGTGGAAGCTTTCGGTTTCTTTGATCACGGATGGGCCCAAGCAAGAATTTACAATCCTGGTATCAGCACTTAATCGGGTCTAAAGTATTCGAACTCTCTAATTCCCGTTTAAAATACCGCGTTTTCCTATAGTACGAGGCATTCAGGCCTTTCAAACTAACATCATCACATGTTTCGAGTCATGAAGTGGACCACAATGCCATATCAAGCATGTGTTTGGCCATAGGACGCATCCAACCGTGGTATGTGCTAGGCTCGACTCGCTTTACACGTCGATATCAAAAGATCTCTCTCTCTCTCTAAACTTAAACTTGTAGTTCTGCATCTTGCAAGGCATGCTTTTTTTCCTTTTTTGCCTTTGTAGATGAGGAGCATCCGTGCCCACAATGAATTCTTGTCTAAAAATAGGAATGGGAGTGGCACTTCGCCCTAAACAGATGTGGGCAATCTCCGGAAAGTCAACTGTTTCAAGCTGTCTATCGGCCGACTGTCGATTGATGGACGTATTCAATGCATTGAGAGTACCCCCCCAAGAGCGCCAGCTTTCGTGTAGTTTTTATCATAGCTTTGGAAGAAGGTAGTCCTTGGGTTCGAGCATGCATGCATGTGCTTGGTCCCCGTCTCTTCTTTTTAGGGATACAATCCCTCCTAGTTGGCGCAGTCGATTGAGACGACGCGGGCATTTTTATTTAAGGATTGTAGATCGCAAATTTGGACCCTACCGGTCACGCGCAAGCTGCTCTGGATTAGAGCCACCTATATTAAGTCAAAGGCCCGAGCTTAATTTAGCCCATACAAATTGCGGCCCTTGAGAACTATTGTGATATGGACACCGAATGTGTCGCATTCAACGCATTCAACCCGATCCCCCGAACTTTGTAGGTTAGTTACTTTCCGTTTTTGAGATAACATTAGCAAAAATACTCTTACCTATGATCTTCTGGATAGTTTTTTTTATCTCGTGACCCATAACGAACCTAAGTTCTACCTTCCACGTAAACATTGGAATCCCAGATGTGAGTGGAACTTCTTAAGTGGTTTTGATATACCTTTCAATTGCCTCTCTTTCTAATCTTACATTATACACGTCCCGTCTTATTATCTTTTTTTTTTTAAGTAACAAGATACTCTCTTTAAACTGTCAGTTCAATCGAATGTTAAACGGATGCATGCAAGCCGCTCCACTCACCCGCATCAGATAAAAGCTCCATGCGTCCGTAAACTGATGAATGCGAGAGTTTATTTTGACAGATTAGACGTCGCGATTTAGACACAAAATCTGGAGCATCCAAATCGACCTCTCGACAAGCCCTCCAAGAGATGATGACATGGGATGGAAAAAAGGGTATTATTCCTAAAGCTCCCATCTCCCGCAGTATCCGACGATAAGGCTTGACTTAAGAGGTAGATATCCACAGCAGATATATATTAATGAACAGAAAGCTAGATTTGTCTCCACCCAGTTCAGAACAAACAAAGCTTTTTTTTCCGACTCGAATAACGCTAGGTCACTGACTGAAGGGAGCGCTGTCCAATGTTTGGTTGGAACATGTTACCGAAGAGTCACTGTTCATCAATCAACCTGCGGAAAATGGAAGCGAATCGCACCTCCTCTTCTCTTCATCGCATCGGCCATTTCTTTAATGGTGTCGGCTGCCAACTTTGTGGAGTAGATTAGGGACATTCATGTGGCCTGTATGAACCCTTCGTAGAGAGAGAGAGAGAGAGAGAGAGAGAGAGGGGATAAGACGAAAACGGTGGATTCATAAAGAAAGAGGAGAAAGAACGTAGGGGGTGGTGAAGAGGGGACCCGCAAACCCTAGAAGAAAATCTTCGCGATAATGCAATCTCGAAATTTTTTTTAAAAGGTGATAAAAAGGAAAGAAGAAGGAAGTGGGGGTACCCGGAAAATAAATTTAGGAAAGGGAAAGGAGGAAACCTCCTAAGCAAGAGGTAAAACTGCTTCGTCTGAAATCTCATCCGCACCAGCAAGAGGATATTCCTTCATTATTCCATAAAGTCATGTGCAGAATTTTCCGATCTATCTTGGCTAATGTCCAAATTTATATTGATTATATCCTCCTTTACAGCCCCGATGAGGATTCTCATTAACTGTTAGACGAATGGTTGGTTGTAGTAAAAGTACTGTAGCATTGTACTGTAGCAAAATACTGTAACAAAGTATTGTAGCAGTCACTGTTAATTACTGTAGCTATACAAACATACAGGGAGAGATTAGGGAGTTGGGCATGCGGGTACCGGCACGTTAAAATAAGGAACACAATCTGGCAGCCCGCCGCCTTAATGGACAGGCACATACAGCCCCAATTGGTTAGAAACAGCCCCTGGTCTGGTGAGTTTATCAGTGTGAAGAGGGGATCCGCAAACCCTAAAAAAAAAAAATTCATGTGATATTTTTTTAAAAGGAGATAAAAAGAAAGAAAGAAGTGGGCGGTTCCCGAAAAATAAATTTAGAAGAGGGAAAAGGAGGAAAAAAGAAAAATCAAAGGGAAGTCAACCGTGGGGATCGAGAATCTGGTGCTGGTATGATCGAGCAAAAGCATTGCAGCACGAACAGGAACGAAGTACTCCGAATATGCGAAGACAGATTATTAAGGCTAGAATCTTGGGAGGGCGTGGATTATACCAAAAGGATAAGATTTGTTGCTTTCAAAAGAAGGCATACTGAATTTAGGGTTAAATAGATAATTATTCCGTGTGCCGACAGTGGAAACGACCCTTTTTCGCGAAACCCATGTTCGATTCGGTTAAAAAAGAAGAAGAAGAAGAAGAAGAAGAAGAACGAGTTGGTGTTCGATGAACGGAGTCGGTGTGAAACGACCATTTCAACTTATATGGTGAAGAAAGTATGTAACCTAAGTACCGAGGTACATGTTGCTTATAATCTTTGAAGATGTAAATCCTTGAACATGTGGCGGGTTCTTGTCCGAAAGTATATATGGAAAGTCGACACTCCTATCATTCTTATTCCAAAGATGAGGTGCGATTTGAGCTTTAGCTTGAGGCTTACGCCCACCAATGAATTCCCATTTTTGTCGTGCCAAAGACACGACAGCATCGCCAAGGTCTTAATTCCCCTAAAGCTAGCTTCATCATTGTGTTATTTATATCATCGGCATCCATAAAAGTAGGTCCAGTCACATGGTTTGCGGCCTCGGATCAAGTAAATGAAAAAGACACAAGAAAAATTGTCCAAACGGTCCTGTACCTATAGTATAATCGGTAATTCAATCCTAAACTTTTTAATTCGACAAAAAATGTTGGCTTAACCTTTTGACGGTTTTTCAATGCAATCCATTTGGCCAATTTTTTGTCAGAAATCGGTAATTAATGTGAAAGTTCAGTCAGTGACGACTGTCTTACGTGGCACGATTGATGCTAATGTGGACGATTTTTGCAATTCCTTCTAAGTTTTCTAAATTTTTTCTTTTTTTTTTCTTTTTTTTTCTATCTTCTTGTTTTTCCTATTCGTCTTCTTCCCTCCGCTGGTCATCGGGGCCTCAGCAAAGATGATTTAATTATTGTTGATTATGGTTTGAAATTAATCTCAATTGCTTTGAATTCAGACCCATAATTGACGTGCAAGGATACCCAGCCCCATTAAGAAAGTCCAAATTGAACTCTTGCTAGCAAAATAGTGATGCAAAAAGGACAAATTAATTTTCCACTTACTGTTTTTGACTTATTGAAGTTGAAGTCTGTGGTCAATAGGAATGGCTCATAGGTTTTTGCATATAAATATTTGAGATTGGTCTGGTGTGCATAACGTGCGTGCTTAAAATGTGTGAAACTCGCGACACATATAGAGGATTAAGACCCGTCATCCAAGAGTGTCAAGAGTGCGAGAAAACTCGTTTCTTGCTCGGGATTGATCTAGGATTTGAAAACACTTATATAAGTGAGTATGCTTGAGCGATTGTATTCTCGTATCTGTCGATTACAGCGGAACCATCTCGTCGATCTCTTCCCATGAATTGGCCAAACTGCTGACAGAACACGCAAACCCGCTCGTGTTCGGTTCTTAATTCCCAAATTTATTTCGTACTCGAATCGTTTCATCCGCTCGCATTTTCGCGTCGGTCATAACAATTAAGGAGATAATTATCGTAACCTCAGTACCATAGTAAGGCACATGTCTTCTTCGTTATTTCGAAACTAGGGTTTTCTCTGGTCTTGTGGGTGAGTTGTCCTCCTCTATTGAAGAGGTGATGACCAGTTGTTGGGAGTTAAGATGCATTTGCTCAGGTGGCTAGCAAAACCCATCTTCTTGTCGTTCGGGCGAAAGCAACCAACATCCCTTTCGTCCTTTGAAAAACGTCGACAAAGATGTGCAAAAAAATTTTTTTTTTTTTTTGGGCACACTGACATGACCCGATTTTACCCGAGAAATCGACGTGATTTGATCAATTATCTTACACAACCAAAAAGGACATGGGAAAAACGATGATGGGTTCGCCGTTGCTCCATGCGCCTTTGCCGACAAAGAATAGCATCGCTCGAGGCAGCACCAAGAGGAAGAACGCGACCCTAATTTGGGTTAACATTCGATCTTAACCTTATTTAATTACTCTCCCCCTCTCTCTCTCTCTCTCTCTCTCTCTCTCTCTCTCTCTAAGGTAATGCCAAGAAGAAGCTGGTTCAGATATTACGGTAACCGCAATTAAGAATGCGTTTATTTCACATTTTCCATGAAGATCGTTTTAGAGGAAATTGGTTAATTTTCATCTGTTTGGTGGATGATTTCCTTCTTGTCAAAGTGAAAACTTGTTTTTTTCACCGATCTAAACTTGTTGTTTTCGGTTATTGGAAATTTTTTTCCGTAAATCGGTTAGTTTTTTGTCATCCAGATACCGGAAATTAGCAAATAATTTCTCGAAAATAGTTTTCCTTCAAATAGACGGACCCTAAGAGTTGTTTTCAGTCCAGTTTTCCTCAATATTTCAAAAAAATTTCCCGAATATCAAATTGGATTCGGAATCAACAAGTTATACGGGCCAGAAAACCATGTCAAAGACCGGAAGTAGAGTTGAGCCGGTCCGACTGAGATTATTAAAACGGAAATTTCCCTTCGATACTCGTGGATCGTGTATCGATCTCTCTTGGCTTAGGCCCTTTCTTTCGAACTTGTACCATAAATCCGGGTGCACATTTCCTCTCAAGTTCGTATTATGATGTCTCCGCATCACCCCCGTGACGTCATAAAAGCAGCATGTAAAGAAAGGCGAGATATTCGTCTCTTTGGTTTGTTTTGCTGACTTTTAGGAGCTTAATCGAGTCGATTTCATTATCAACTTAAGACCAGAGAAGAAAGAGAGAGAGAGAGAAAGAGTTTGGAGAGACATGGTGAAAGCAATTGGTCGGATTAGTCGGGAACAAAGTGCTAATTATTCACCCTTTCGACTTTATTAACTTGTTCTTTGTATGGCTCTAATGGTGGCATAATCCCTTTGGCCCCTTGACTTAATTAGCACTAATGATTAACCCGATTCGAAAGCTCCCACGTATTCCAATTAACTTAACGCCGACCTCGGATTATTGCGATAAAGTCCCGGCCGACGGTCCGAAAAATCATCAACATCGAAGTGGGGTCGGTGTCTGCTGGCGCCCCGGCTGTCGCGATCTGGCTATTCGACCTCCCAAACTTTTTTCCCAGGTCCCAATTAAAGACACGAAGCGATCGATTCCCGATGATCATTGGTGAGGATTACGTGGCTAATCATTTCCAAACAAAATGATAATCGATCTGTCAATCGCGTGTGTCATTTGTGGTCCGCCGAGCGTTTCGTCGCTCCGTTGAATAATGCTCCACGATGGATGTATGTCGCAATGTCGCGCCGATATTAAGCACCCACGTATTCAAATTACCATAACGCCCACTACCTCGGAAAACTGTGGTAAAGCCATGGCCGACGGTTCGAAACATCATCATTATTGAAGTGGGGTCGGTGTCTGCTAGCCCCCCGGCTGCCGTGATCGAACTATTTCATCCCCAAACTTTTTTCCTGGTCACAAGACCAACACGAAAGTGATCGATTCCCCGGGATCAGTCGTGAGCATTACGTGGCTAATCATTTCCAAGCAAGACGATAATCGATCTATCGATCGCATCTGCCGTTCGCGGTCCGCCGAGCATTTCGTCGGCTCTATTGTGTAACGCCCCACGATGGACATACGTCGCAACATGGCGCCGATATTAAAGCGCCGACGCCGACGGGGGTATCGCCGACCGACCGAGCGTTTTCGCTAGACGGCATACCGAGCGATGTTGATAATCGATAACGTTATGTCCTGGCAAATCGGAAATTGATTTAGCGTCCTATCGATGTTGGCGCGCGACACGAACGTGAAACGAGGACCCGATGATTGATTGTTTCGGGACGATGTGGATGGGCGAGACGTCCCAGCCCATGCCCTGGAAAAAGACGACGAGAAAGCTTTGACTTGACAGGGCGGGTCATTTTGGGTATTATTTGGAAATCCCCGGGGACAAAACTGTCAATGAAAAATTGTGGTGGGTTTTGTTTTATGGAAAATTCAAGATTTCCGAAAATATTTTTCGAAAAATGATCGGTTATATTGTTTATAAAAATTAGTAAAAGAAAAATATTTTCATTATTGATAAGGACCCTTTATTCGTTCATTTTTATAAGCGATATAAGCAATCGTTTCTTCGGAAAATGTTTTCCAAATCTCGAGTTTTCCGTGAAAACTAATAGATTCGCCGAAATCTTCTTCGGCTAACATAAGATCGGAACTTCGTCGGCCCCGTCAATTTTCCGATAATTCGAACTCGCCACTTAAAAGCTCGATTTTCCCGCCTCCTCCGCGTCGCCATGAATTTTCAGACACCGAATGTCTGATTTTTATGAACACACGCGATAATTGGGCTAACATGGTTTACGAAGAGAGCGGCTAATAATTGGCTCGATTAATCCGGCACCATACCTACCCACTAGGAACGCGACCCGGCGGTAATAGATTGTAAGGAGCGGGAATATTTAGTTTCGGATGCGGGGTTCGACTTTTACGCTCTGCAAAGAGGCAGAGTATAAGTCCGAGAGGGAGAGGGAAGAGTTAGAGCATGACAAACTAAAAAAAAAAGATCCGGAATTATACCTCGTAATTAAGTGACTAACCTCTCCTTAATGCACGCCTACGTACATGTACTCATCCCCATCCATCTCCATCTCCATTCAACGCCGAGTTCGGAGTCAACGTTTTTGACGCTTTGACCCTAGGAGGAGAAGGAGCTCGCTTTTGCTTTTTTGCTTAGTGGGGAGCAAAAGTTCGTCGTGCCCACCCACTTGCTGATCTCATCTCGCAGTCCAATTCCACAGTTTTGTCTCTTCTCTCGGGCTACGTTCGTTTGGCGGAAAATATTTTCCCGAAAGTCATTTTTCTGAAAAATATTTTTTCGGAACATAATTTTCCGGTGTTTGGCGACCAATATGAAAAAGTTTCGAAAAATATTTTTCGCCGGCGACCGGCGGCGGCGGCTGGCGGCTGCGGCGACCGGCGACCTTAGTGAAGAAGAAGAAGAAGCTCCGGAAAATGATTTCCGTTTTTTAAGAAGCGGAAGTCATTTTCCGTAGACTTAGGCTATTTTGTGAGGGGGGGAAGGAAAATATTTTCCCACGGAAAACGTTTTCCGCCCCCCGAACACCGGAAAACCCGGAAAATATTTTCCGGGAGAATATTTTCCGCCAAACGAACGGAGCCTTAGCCACTTCCGCTTCCACTTCCGCATTCGTAAAGTTGCCTTAACATATTGCCGTGGTCCAAAACTATTAAAGAGAGAATATAGTTTCGAATTTTCAACTATTCGCATGTCGAGGAAAAAAAATGATTTAGATGAACGTGTACTGATATGTGTGCGCGCTCGCGCACCGTGCAATGCATATATATTATAGGGAAAAAGCCGCAAAAAGCCCCCAACACTATGTCTATTGCGACATATTCACTCTGGAATTTTTTTTTTGTGACATCAAAAATCCCAAATTATTATCGTGACACGTTTACTCTAAACTTTTTTTTGTGACATGGAACCCGAAACTTGTATCCACGTGATACATTTACTCTCCGTTAAGGTTCCGTTAGATGGTTTCTCAGCCAAAAACAACGCCGTTCTTATTTCACTTAAACCACGTGAGCGCCATGTTAATACCGTTTACCTTCTGGGGTCCATGCAAGCGGCTTTTTAACGGTTCTAATTGACAGAATTTTGACGGAGGATAAATGTGCCACATGGGTACAAGCTTGGAATTCTCGATGTCACGAAAAAATCAGGATAAATGTGTGAAAGCAGTCATAGTTTAGAATTTCTGGTGGCTTTTGACCTATATCTTATACGATTGAAATAAATCACGACGAGAATTTCTAATCTAAATGCCATACTACTCTCACCTCGGCTCATATCGTATGTAATAATAATTATAGCTTTATTTCAATAAGATTTGGCTCTTCCTTGCCGTCTTTCTTGAGTGTTGAAACACTTGAAGTTAAATATGATAAACATGCTTTCTTTTTCTCTTTTTTTGGTTGAAGGAAAAAGGCCATATTGTAGTTAGTAATTAGTATATAGTTTCACATATGTATTGTTATATCTTAGTTGAGCGGCCTGATTGGGAAGGTAATTGCATTAGGCAAAACTGTAAAGGGGAATTTTGAAAAATAAAGGAAAGTAATATGAAAGGATATGGAGTTAGATACACTAAAGATCTTACGACTGAAATAATTAATCTCTCGAGTGATGCGACGCATTTTAATTCGTGACGATTTACTTATACGAGATATAAAATTCACACGCCGGACAATATATCCGGTTTGAATCCGCGACATCTTAACTAACCAATGGAGCATGGGATACTAAATATGATGTCGCTCCAGATTTTCGAGCAGGCAAAGCTGATTTACCGTTTTTACATCCTTAAAACACAATAGAGCATACTTTTTTCGGTGCCTTCGAGCAAGAGCATACGAAGGGAAACGGAATCATTCAAAAACATTGTTTCGAAAAATTATAAAAATGTTTGAATATTTCGCGTTATTAAGAAAATGCATAAACCCATGTGCCAATGTTTTTATACCGTAATTTAGTTTTCTTGGTTTAAAAAAGAGTCGAAAGTAAAAAAACTTGCACAAAATTACTAATTTGTAGAAGGGATGATTATACAGATGGTCTATCAACTTTTACTTAATCCCGTTCTTGAATTTTTAATTTATTCAATGTGATTCTTGAACTTCAGCCTATCTTGCAATGTCGTCCATGAACTTTCAATCTGTTTAATGTGGTCTCCCAAAATTTCGGTAGATATTCAACCCATTCCTCAGATTATATGATAATATTCAATATTAATCCCTAGACTTGAATTAATAGAAGGACAATATTGAATATTTTCATATATTCTAAGGATTATATTGAACGTGTATTAAAAGTTCGGGAACCATATTGAATAAATTGCGCTTCGGGCTAAAGTTCGGGGACCATACTCAATAAATTAAAAGTTCATGGACGACATTATCCGTTAAGCTAAAAGTCAGTGATTATTCGTGTTATTTTCTCTCTTCGGAACGCTTGCTAATATATCTCATTACATGATCAAGAAAGGAAATTCTCGACCAAAAAAAAAATAAAATCAAGAAAAGGGATTTAGCATTAATGACGTCGTTTTAAGAAACAAAAAAGCAAGACGACCTTTTTCATGACATATGGTAAAAATATCGAGAGCCGGACACGAAAACACAAAACATCTACTCGCGAAATCTCGTTTCTCGGGCCAACCCGTTCACGAAAATCAAGGTATTTTTAATTCCCCGTTTTCCTTATTTGCCCCTCCCCCCTCTCGTTTCCTTTCCTCCTTTTAAATCCCCAAAAAAAACAAAAAAACAAAAAAATAATAAATATATATATATATATATACATTTTTTTATGTCCATTGGTTTTCGTTCAGTGTCTCTTCCTGCTTCCTCCACAGACGCAGACCGAGAGGGAGAGAGAGCGCAAGAGCGAGCGAGTCCCGGAAAAGCTCCCAGGAGAAACGCCAATGGGCGCTTCGATCCGCGCCCTCCTCGCTCCCGAGGGGACGCCTTGACGGTGGGGCAGGCTCGGGTGAGGGAAAAATCTCCTTTCCGTCTCGCTCTGGGAACGGCATTTCATCTTCGTTATGTGGTTTGACATTCTTGCTTGCTCGCTCGCTTGCTTCTTTTCTTTGTTTCTTTCGGGTTCTGGATTTCTTTCTTCGTTTGCAATTCTGCCATGTTCGATTCCGGGTACTGGGTTTCTTGATCCTCGCGGTCCGAGGGGTGCTGGGTACATACACCCTAGTTTGCTGCACATACTCTGTTCGCGGGTGATTCTTTATTGCCCGAGTTTTGCGTATAATTGCGGCTTTTTCGCGGCGTGGGGGGACTAGGTTCAATGGGTCTGGGTTGGGATCTATGTTGGATCTTATTGAGTTTTGTTTTTTTAATAATGGGAGGAGATCAGAATTGCTGGGCTTAATATATTTCTACTGCTTATACTAATGCTGGGATCTGTGCCCTGTGTTTTTTTTTTTCTCTTTCTTTTTTCTAGTCTTGCTGGTTGGCTTGTCTGTGGGGGGTTCCTGATCACAGCACGTTGGCCTTGGGTATTTAAGGGGCTATTTGGAGGTGGGGGGTTTCATGGGTTGAACTCGAAGAACGATGGAGAGCTCCGGGGAAGAGGAAGATTATCAATTTTTCGATGCCCGCGAAGAAATTTCGTTCACAGACAATGTACATGGCGATCGCCTTTGTGGTGTCGAGATTGCTGGTTCTCGTCATGTCCTTGGTGACAGTGCCTCCACAACTTTCGCGTATGATGTTTGGATGCATAGCCCCTGCAGTGTAGAAGAGCGGCGGACTAAATTCTTGAACTGGATGGGTGTCCGTTCAGATTCCGTTGCCTGTCAAAGCTCAGCAGATGTAGGTAGGGATCTGCCGAAGGATGTGGATAGAGTTAAAGGGAGTAGTGGGGCCGTGTTGAGGAACTCGGGTTTCAAGGACGAGCTTTGTTCCAGTAGATCTTCAGAGTCGTCTTCGTCTAGTGATAATTCAGAATGGGCAAGAGAGTTAGTTATGGGGGAGGAAAATTTTATATGTAGAGCAGGGAATGGGGATGGGGCAAGGGACGGTTATGTACATGATCTGGATGTCAAGATGAGTGAAGGTCAGGATATGGGATCAAATTGGTTAGATAGGGTCAAAGAGACTGAGAGCAAAACTGGTTCATCTCCACTAGCAAACCAGTTTGAGGAGAGTGAACCTGCAGAAGCAAATGGCAAGAAGGAGGTTACGAAGAAACTTAGAAAGAGGTGGCTTACTAAATTGCGTTCCGTGACTTGTGTCATGGATAGGCAGGTAGAAGTGTGCTCCAGCAAAAATGAGGCATTAGAAGGTCTGAGGGTTCGGAGGGTGAAGGTTCGGCATTGTAGGAAGCGATTGAAGGAATTGTCGGCATTGTTCATGGGGCAAGACTTTCAGGCTCACAGTGGTGCTATTTCAAAGATGAAATTCAGTCCTGATGGGCGGTTCCTTGCAAGTGCTAGTGAGGACAAGCTCGTGAAAATATGGCAAGTGGTGGAGGACGACAGATCTGATGATCTAGACATTCCTGAAATGGACCCATCATGTGTATATTTCACTGTGAATCATGTCTCTGAATTAACTCCACTCTATGCCGAGAAAGAGAAAATGGGCAAACCAAGGAGTTTGAGGAAGACATCAGATTCCGCATGTGTCATTTTCCCTCCAAAAGTTTTCCGGATTTTGGAGAAGCCATTACACGAGTTCCGGGGGCACAAAGGCAAAATATTGGACCTTTCGTGGTCGAGCGATAATGTAAGCAATTGTATGCAGTCATGATTGAAAGACAATAGTTGGAAAAATTTATCTTTAACTCATTCTTTGATTGATGGTACAGTATCTGCTTTCCTCTTCCATGGACAATACCGTTCGTCTGTGGCAAGTAGGGTCTGACAACTGCCTCAGAGTCTTTAAGCATACAAGTTATGGTGAGCACCTTGATGTACCGCGTTTTCCTAAATCTACTCGGTCTGGGCATTGTCCCTACTTGGCCAATACTCTTGATTTCCTCTCTTTTGTTCGAAACAAAGACTCAGGCCGTCTTTTCATTTTTTTTGTTGCTTGTATGGTACAGTAACTAGTGTTCAGTTCAATCCTGTGGACAATAACTACTTCATAAGTGGTTCAATAGATGGCAAAGTGCGCATATGGGCGGTTCATGATTGCCAAGTTGTTGACTGGACTGATGTTAGAGAAATTGTGACTGCTGTTTCTTATCGTCCAGATGGACAGGTATAGAGCTCTCTCTCTCTCTCTCTCTCTCTCTCTTATATCGAAGAAATGAGAAATTTGGGATATAGAGGTGAGAAATTCCTGCAAAAAAATGTTCCATCTTAACAGGGGATGATTGTTGGGTGCATGTCGGGAAGTTGCCGCTTTTACAGCGTGTCAGGTACATCCTCTTAATTACTAATGCTTTTTCATTCTTTCATCAAGTTTGGCATGGCAGGCAGTATCTTGTTTAACCCCTCTTTTCCCCTTCTATTATTTTGTTTTTTCTTGCCAGAACTCTTTTCTCCTTCTTTGCTCAGGCAAATTTTGTGAACTAATAAGTGGTAGCTTAAAGTGTTGATTGAGGGTAGTGCAGTTTGGCTCTTTTGGCTTTTCTTTTTTTGTCCTTTTCAATCCCATCAATGGTCCGCTGATAAGTTTTATTTTAGCCTGGGGATAATGAAATTGCTCTAGTCTTGCTGCATTATGATGGAGTTGTTATTTATGGTGCCTTTTGGTCCCATCGTTTCACAGTAGACTGTTGCTTGATGAGATAATTATGTCTGTTTGGTTCAGATAATCATTTACAGCTGGAGGATGATATATTTCTATGCAGTAAGAAGAAGTCGCTTTGTAAAAGGATAACGGGGTTTGAGGTAGTGATGCTTGCTTCCTTGCTGCTTCTGGTTCATTCTGTTTA
This sequence comes from Syzygium oleosum, assembly GCF_021117445.2. NCBI lineage: Eukaryota > Viridiplantae > Streptophyta > Magnoliopsida > Myrtales > Myrtaceae > Syzygium > Syzygium oleosum. The sequence continues at coordinate 950,371 of NW_026607512.1, forward strand.
TTGCATTTTGTGGGATTGTGTTGAAATCTGTCTTGTGATTCCATCCAGTTTTTCCCGCACGATTCAAGCAAGGTAATGGTTACCTCCGCGGATTCACAGATAAGAATTCTAGATGGAATTAATATAATCAGCAGATACAGAGGTATGTTTTTTCTGTTTCTTTTTAGTATTTTATTTATTCGTCATTCCTGATTATGTTTGCTTGTCTCTCTAGGAGCCTCATAACAGATTTATGTCTCATTGCATATCTGACAGATCTGTTTTAGTTGGTACTTCCTAAGCTTTTGTTAAAACAGAACAGAGTTGTTGTAAATGTTGGATGCAAGATTATTCCTTCTCGCCTTTGAAGTCTTACAGTAGTAGTTCGTTCATCTATGATCATTGAGTTCTAATCATGAGATCTTGAAATGCTCTGCTGATTGCAGGTTGCCGTGGGGCTGGTAATCAAAACTTTGCATCTTTGACGTTGGATGGGAAGCATATCATTTCAGCATCTGAGGACTCAAGTGTATATATCTGGAAGTGCCTTGATCAAAAAGGGCTCGTTCCTTCTGAGGCTAAAGTCATCAGATCTTGTGAACGTTTCTCCTCTAATGCATCGGTGGCAATACCATGGTGTGGGTTCAATTACAGTAATTCACCCGATGGATTGAAGTTGGATGACTTGGTTGGGAAGTTACTGGAAGCTCTCTCATCCTCACCAGCTTGTTTCTCCCAGGGCCCTGAATTTTTATTGGAGTCTTTTCCCAAGGGCTCCGCCACTTGGCCCGAGGAGAAGCTTCCCACTTCTAGCCCATGGGCACCATCACATGCTATGCACAAAACCCAGTCCAAGTTTCTGAGGAGTTCTTGCCAGAGCACATCGAATGCCCACGCATGGGGATTAGTTATTGTGACCGCTGGTTGGGATGGAAGGATCAGATCCTTTCTCAATTATGGGTTGCCAGTCCCTCATTGAGATTTTGAGTGGCTTTTCTAAAAGTTCCTTGGAGCATTATGAGTAGCCCTTAAATTGGCTTGTTCATGTCCTTAGTCTATCTTTGGTAGACAACACCTTGTTCTGCATGTTCAAATGATTGGTGTCAGCTGGTTCAGGTTCAGGACTCATCGAGCATATTTTCAGTGTATAGTAATCCAAGTTGGCTACGACAGGTGTCAACAATTCATCGGTAGTGATCATAATCCAGCTAGGAATCTGCAAGTGGTCGAGGTGGGCTACTTGGATTGCTTGCTTAATTCGCTATTGATTCCTTAAATCTGAAAGGTCATGCCAGGCAGCCCTGAAAAGACGTGCAATACATACTGCATTCCGAGAGCCCGTCTCTGGATATCGTTGGGTTATAATGGATGATTGTGCTTGAGTTGTGGGGCCTAAATTAGGAGCTCTTCCTTATGCATGCCCCTTTAAAAGAAGATTGAGATAGGGCATATCCTGATTTGTGGTTGGAGTTGATACTTGAAAGAAAATGGTGGGGGAGGTTCACCATGGTATCATGCTGGCTGGTCTGATTGATTGAAGCAATTGTCTGCCATTTCGGTCAGTTTTCAGCGTAGGGTCAACTGCACCGGATCTTGTCCAGAAATGGGGTCGCTGGCTTGTCTTGGAGTCGAAATGCTTATATCTTGGGCCATGCTCGGACAGATTGATTTCTTGGTTCAGGCAAGCAGAGGACCGACCTCCATTAACGAGCTCCAAAATGTGCTGGAGCTTCTGCTAACTTAAATTGAGGATGTATGTTCTCTTAGATAGTTCCAAGTACATGGAATTTTTTCTTTTTCAATTCCAGTAAGTATAGGAGGAAATATCGTCCAGTGTAGCTTACATCCCAGTGTAATTCTCAAGTAGCTAGTTAAAATTTTAGTGCAGTGAAGAAGGATTGTATATGCTTGTCCCTTTGTGAAAGAGAATGGGTTCAGCAATTTTTCTGCTAAACTGGTGTCCATTTGCCTTGAATTACCGCTTTTGTAATTACTTACCGGGGTTTTGACTAATCACAATCAAAGCAAATGCAGAAGCAAGCATGGATATGAATCGGGATTGAATCTTTACGAGCAAGAGCTATCAAAAAAGAAGGACGTAATTAGCTATGTGTCGGCGCAATGTGGATAATTTCCTGCTCCTATTCATGCTCGATGCGAATGGTCATAGCACAGCAATTTTCAGGGTTTAGCATGTCTTGGGCATTAGGACAAAGCGGACAAGTCCACAGCATCATTATTAGGCATAAAGGGACAGACACAAGCCACATGAAAGGCTGGGGACGCCGTGCGACCAAACGTAGCTGTCTTCTCTTTTTCCTTGAGGTGAAGTGCCAAAGCCAATCGAAAACCACTGATGTTACGCAAAGATTGGTTGGCTATCGCGTGCTTTATCATCATTCATGGGCTTTTTTCGAAAGAGTATATTTCCTCCCCATTATATTTGGTTGATTAAGGCATAAGATGCAATGCGATACGTCGCTTTTAACTTAGAGAACGAGTGCGAAGCAGCATCCAAAGACCCAAATATCAAATATCTCGGATTCTTGATTGAGAAACTCGTTGGAAGAGATAAAGGAAACGAGAAAGAGTAAGAATGTCTAAGGCTGTGTTTGGTAACTGGCCAAATAGTAACTGATTCTATTATTTTGTTCTCAGAATCAGTTTTGGAACAGAAATTCGTTTAGTAAATTTTTTGTTCCCAGAATCAGTTTTGGAACAGAATCAAGAAGTAAAAAAAAGTTACTTCTTGATTTTGGGAATAAGAATAAGAAATGGAAAAGAAATTTTTTTTCTTCTTCTTCTTGGCCTGCGGCCGGTCGTCGGCCACCGGCGAGGGCGAGGGCCGCCCTCGTCGGATCTGGCGTGGGCAACCCTCGCCACCGCCCTCGCCTAGGCTGCTAGCCACCCTTGCCGGATTTGGTGAGGACGGCGGCAAGGGTCCAGCCCTTGCCAGATCCGGCGAGAGCGGCGACGAGGGTCCAGCCCTTGCCAGATCTGGCGAGGGCCACGACATCCTCGCCGGCCCTGGCCATGGCCAAGGAAGGGGAAGAAGAAAAATAAAAAGAAAGAAATATTAAAAAATTCAAAATATTATTAAAATATTATTAATAAAAAGAAATTTTGTGCAGTTGCCAAATGCATTTATGTTCTTTTTCTATTCCAAGAATAAAAATTTTGGGCACTTACCAAACGTTTTTAAATGCTTAAAATTATTCTTGGGCAGGGAATAAAAAAGAATCATTTTTTAACATAAATTATTTCTGAGAATAGTATGGTTAGCAAACATACCCTAAGTTAGTCCATTTATAAGTTGGGTTAGAGCAGGTTGCTTCACATGTACTAGAGCTGGAAGCTTTCCCATTAAACAAACATGGGTATTCTATCCATTTTGGTCGGAGCATGACTGTCTTAGATCAAGATCTTAATCGATGATTGAATGCATTCAGATTTAGTATGAGGACAAGAGGGGGGGTGCTCGAGGGTGATTAGGAGATCTAAATATAGATATAACAATTTCCCTTCTTAGGGCCCAATACGCTAGAAAAATCCCAACTTTAGGTCTGACCCCAATTTTACTGTAATTTTTTTTTGTCTCATAAAATATTATTAACTTTACTTGAGTTTTAAATCTGCCCCGTTAACCCTTTGCCGAAAATTTTTCATGGGCAACCAAGAGATGAAAAACTCTTGAGCGTGAGCTGTTTGAGCATCCCAAGCCAAGTGTCCTGAGTGTAAGCTCTCCGACCACGAGAGATTGAAGACTCCCAAGCACGAGAGATTAAAGACTGAGCGCAAAATCGAAGATCCTCAAGCGAGATGGAAGGAAGGCTCTCTTAAGAGTAAGAGCAATTGAAGAAAGCTAACCTCAATTGCTCCGGTTCGTCCTCAAATTTCAAATCCAAGAAGACGTTTTTTTGGATATGAATTTTCATGTCAGCCCAAACCACATCTTCTTAGATCTGAAATTTGGGGAAAAACTAGAGTAATGACGTGAAAATGCCATGTAGGTGCAGTAAAGCCGATCTTGAATGGAGGGTTAACGGGGGCTGATATGAGACTCAAGTGTAATTTAATAGTCTTTTATGAAACAAAATAAAGTCAAGTGAAGAATTGTGAATGGATTTAAAGTTGTGAATCTTTTATAAAATAAAAAAGAAATTTAGGGTAGAATTGAGACTGAAGCAAATATTGAGGATTTTTTAGGGTATTCGGCCGATGGTCATTTGCCACTCCTTGGGACTAGCTTGGTACAGTACCTATTAGGCCTCCAACTGATGGGGGCCTAGAACAACAACTTCAACAAAAGTTCAGAGGGTGAAGCCCAAAGTAGAGAGAACTGCCAGATACATGTGTAATCTGGATCTGAGAAAAGCGACCCAGAAGAATCTTTGACGGTTCAATGTGATATCTAAGTGGAGAAATTAAAAGACTTGCAAAGCTTGTACAAAGAACGAATAGGGAAGAATCTGGTCTCCTAACCTCGTTTGGAAGTTTCATACGATCTGAGAAATGTGGTCGATTTCCATGGAGACTTTGAGTACATTTCACAGTAATTGCGCCGGACAAAAAAGGACCGGCGACAGACAGGTTCAAAGTGAGAAAAGCTCAAAAAGATGCCCACAAAATCTTCCTAAAGCAAATTCCCAATTCAAAAGAACAAAGCTCTGTCTTTAAGCATCTGCAGCAAACACTCAATGCAAAGAAAAGTATCTCAATTCCCACTTTTCTGGCTTTTAGACATGGAGATCAAACTTGCCATTCTCAAATTGTCATGCTACGCCTTCGTTCATCCTTTGCACCCTCACATTTGCAATTGTTATGATCACGGAGATGGCAATGATCATCCCCAAAATGTTGTCAGATTCAGTCTTCGGCATTGTCTTCTTGCTTCTTTCTTCATCCTTCTTCATGCAAGGTCTGTTCTGTCTCTCTCTTTCTCGAACCAAAAGTTGTCCAAATTTGTACTTTTAGCGCTGCAATTGTAACACCCTTGACTAATAACCGAATGCTCTCGTTTTTGTCTTCAGGAGCTCATGCTAACATTGGGGTCAACTATGGCACGGTCGCAAACGACTTACCTCCACCTGCCCAAGTGGCCCATTTCCTCCTCGAGTCCACCACGATCAACCGCATCAGGCTCTTCGATGCGAACCCGGACATAATAAAAGCCTTTGCTCACACCGGCATCGCCGTCACCATCACCGTCCCTAATGACTTCATCCCTCAACTTACCAAGCTGAGCAATGCCCAAGATTGGGTGAGAACTAATGTCGAGCCTTATGTTCCCGCCACCAACATAGTTCGAATTTTGGTTGGAAACGAAGTGCTGTCGACTGCAAACAAGCTGCTGATAGGCAGCCTGGTGACGTCGATGCAGATGCTGCACACAGCCCTCGTCGACACGTCACTGGACCGTAGGATCAAGGTTTCCACGCCTCACTCCTTAGGAATTTTGTCCAGTTCGACCCCGCCATCCAGCGGGAAGTTCCGGCAGGGCTACGACGTGCATGTTCTGAAGCCGCTGCTCAGCTTCCACAGGGAGACCGGCTCACCTTTCTTGGTGAACCCATACCCGTTTTTCGGCTTCTCTGAGGACACTCTCGATTATGCACTGTTCAGGCCGAATTCCGGGGTGGTGGATGAGAATACCAAACTTGTTTACATGAACATGTTGGACGGGCAATTGGACGCCGTCTACTCAGCGATGAAGGTGCTGGGCTTCACCGATATCGAGATCGTGATAGCCGAAACGGGATGGCCCTCGATGGGCGACTCGACCCAAGTCAGCGTCAATACAAAGACGGCGGCAGAATACAACAGTAATCTCATCCGCCATGTATCATCGGGTGCCGGCACGCCCCTCATGCCAAAACGGACATTTGAGACCTACATTTTTGCTCTCTTCAACGAGAATTTGAAGCCGGGACCGTTGTGTGAGAGGAACTTCGGACTCTTCAGGCCGGACATGACCCCGGTGTACGACGCCGGGATCTTGAGGCCCACGGTAGCCGCCGCAGCCGAGAGTTACCGTCCTTTGTTCCTGTTAGTCATCGCCCTTATAAGTATGCTTGTTTGATTGCTTTGTCCACTTGGCTCTGGCAGGCTAGATCATCAATTCCGGTTGACCCCGTTCCAGTCCCGAGCTCTGTGACACCGCCGACAAGTCCGGCGTCCATGTCACCGCCCAACGGAAAACAATGGTGCCTGCCCAAAGCAGGAGCAGACCCAGATGCTCTGCAGAGAAATATCGATTACATATGCGGGCTCGGGTTGGACTGCAGACCGATACAAGAAGACGGCGCGTGCTTTTTGCCTAACACGGTCCGTGCTCACGCGGCATACGCCATGAATGCGTATTACCAAGCCATGGGAAGAAACGACTACGATTGCGATTTCAAAGAGACCGGAGCTGTTACCACCCTCGATCCAAGTTAGTCCATGGTCTTCCTCATTGCTGATTATTCAGGGTAAGATAGATTTTCATTGATTTTCATTGACTGTTCTGCTTCTTTATCATTTTCAGGCTATGGAAAATGCACATACCACGGATGATGGAGTTTCTCTTACTCAAAGATTAGCAAGAAGAACAACACAGAACATCCATCTCCTTTTCTTCTCCAATTTTGAGACAACTACATCTCTCATCTAGTCCTGCTACGTAGCTCTAAACTCTACATTTGACGTCTCATCTGTCACGGTAGATTCAAGACAGTTAGAAAAGGCAAATGCCACGAAAAGTCTGCTAGCCAAATGGAATTCTAGTTCGTAGACATAAATTTGCACTTTCTTGTTTCGCTTGGCAAATCGGTCTCAAGTCGCTCAACTCGATTAGTCACGACGACTCGTTTTTTGCGATGTAACTCGTTATGACGACGGTCATATCGGACCAGCCTCAATGCAATTAGCAAAGGAACTTTGTCTGCAATTCAATCTCTCTTTATCGTATTTCACTCGAGCATAGGTGCGATAACTTAGGCTGAATTCTCAATCGATTGCTTTCTATGGAATTATAGGAATCATAATTGACTGGCAAAGGGATCAGCAGAAAAAGGAGAAGAGAAACAAAAGATGCACTTGAAATGAAAATATTGGTGCATGAAAAAGAAAATATATGAATCGCATAATTCTAATTTTCTGCACCATACAATATGGACTGTTTTTGTGTTGGTAAATTTCAGTAAGTATTGGTAAGTATCGAAAAACTGTCAGTAAAAAAATGATAAGTGACTTTTTTTTTAACTTGCCAAATTTTATGAAATTACCAATTTTTTATGGTATGGAAATTCCTAACTCGAGTCAATTACAATGCAAGTCTTAAATCTTGTGAGGATGATTTATTGAAATCCTAAAACTTTCAATTCAAGCATTTAATTCCTAAAATTTGCAACTTTGTGGCACTTTGGGTCATTCCATTGATCATTCAATTTCAAGTGAAGGAAAAGTACAATGTGCCTTTATTTAATATTTTTTTGTCCTATGTGGCCGTCAATAAATAATGCCACGTGGACTTTCCATCCATTGACAAATAACCGAGCGAACCGAAAGACTAAGGTGGGTGACCGTGATAAATTTTAGGACATTAATGTATGAAAGGAAATTTTAAGGACTTAGATACATCATCATGACAGGTTTTAGGACTCATGTTGTATTTGTCTTTACTAAATTTTATATTAACTTATTAACTTTTATTTACATAACTTACTAAACTTTAAATTTACTAGCTATTATATGAAATTACCAACCTTAATTAGAGCCACTTACCAATTTTTATCGCATTGAATAACTAGCTAGTTTTGGATTATCACCTTTCATTTGAGCTTCCTTGTCAATGTTCAGTTTTTTTAATTTATCAACTTTTCATTGCCCTGGATGTCAAACTCTCAATTGCCAATTTTTGTTGTCTTTTATAAAATTTTGTTTATATTTCTTAACTACACCTTATATTTACATAAAATCACTAAATTTAATTTAAGTGAATTATCGAATTTTCTCCAATTAAGTTATCAACTCTAATACGAATTAGCTACCAACAGTTATTTGTTTTTTTTTTCCAACTTTTCTATTAGGTTACTTAATCGGGAAAAAATTGGTAATTCACTCAAAGAAAAGTTGGTAATTTCATATCAGAGTTTGTAACTTTAAGGCGTTAGTAAGAAGTAAATGAAAACTAGTTAAATATAAGAAACCTTTTTTTTTGTCAAAGAAAAGAAAAGTCCATAATTCAGAAAAATTAAATTTAAGCTGTTGATATGAATTATAAATAAATTATTTTATAAAAGATGAGAGTCGGTAATTCGAAGAACGTAAGAAAAAATGGTAACTTTTTTTTTTTGAAAGTGCCGGTAAATTTTTCCTGAAAATCGATGAATGACAAATACAGTTTCTTGGCACTTACCAACTAAGAAACATGCGACAAGAAAAAACAAACTTTTTCTTTGAAATTGGAAAGGTAGAACATGTTCTTGCCTTCGGTTGAACATGTCCGACGAAGTATGAGGACTTGCCTTTTACTTTTCCCGCTTTCTCCGTCAAGAATATGTTCTTGCCTTCGGGAAAATGAAAGAGAAAAGGATAAAAAAACAAATGTTCAGCTTCGAAACTTTGTCCTCAAAACGTGCACAGAAGCCTCAACCCTCTCCTGTTAATGATCAATATGATCTGTCATCTTCCAAGGTGACAAAGGTCACTGAGAAAAACGCAACAACTCTTGTTGGGACTCCACACGAATCCAGTCCTAAAAAGAATATTCGCGTGGCGACTTTGCCCGGTTGAGTTCCTACTGAATCAAGCATTATCGTTCCTGCTTCGGCTCAGCACGGAAAAAGGCGATCCCGGAACACGACGGGCACGATAGCTTGCCAACAGGGAGGGCAACAGAAAAGTGGGGCGCGAGTGGGAGATGTCGACATCGTCCTCTTTTGTGGTCGAAGCGGATCGAAGAAATAGAGAAGCAAAACGAGAGCGACATGCTCGTGCTATAGTAGTACTGCTACAGTTGAGCGCACACCAGTATGGGGAAAGTTCCTCCAAACATGGATAAACATGGAAGGGAAAGGGACACGAATTTGGTCTTTCCTTCCTTAGTGGCGTGGTTCAGATGTGCCTTTGTGGTGTGCTCTTTGCTTTTGTGACATGACCTTCATGCTACAACCTAACCAGTTTCTTTTGATGAATTTGGAACTTCTTATGTGGCTCAAATTCATTGCTCCCATTATTTTCGAGTTTCCATTCGTTAAATCTCACTCCGTGTGAGCTCATGCTGTGTCTGTGCACGACAGGGATGGATGAAGAAAGCTGGGACGTTCAATGGAAGAAACGAATTCAAAGTAATAAAGAGAGAAAACCGAAACCCTAGTTTTCTTTCTTGAGTCAGCTTTGGAAGTGAATAGCACTCACCATTCACTTGTGGGCGGTGGCGTTGCCATTGCCATTTTTCTATGCTCTCATTTGCACAATTGCATGCGCACCATGTGCTTTGTCCAATTTCACAACACTTTGTTTGTCAGCTTGGCATGGATTTGACTACAAGCAAAGTATACGCTCCAAGAAAAATCAGAACAGAAGTCCGTTAGAAACTTCGCAGGTAAGCAAAACTAAGTTACGACGAGGGCGGCGACGACCACTACGGCTTGATGACAGGGGTCCATTTGCGTGGCTAAATAAGGTGAATGTTTAATGTACATGTCATTGATCCGACGTAGCTCGTCAGCTTGGATAAATCTCATCATTTACCGTCCACAAAATAAATGTTCAAAATCAATGTATGCTCAGAGGATGGTTATTTGTTAATTTCTGATCCTAAAAACAGTATATGTTAAGAGTTCAAAATCCTTATTAGTAGGGCCCGTCAAATGGGTGGGATGAGTTGGGTCGAGTCGAATAAAAAATGGCCCGATCTAATTTGACCTATTTATATGTAATACAAATTCAGTGACCAATACCGGATCCACCATGTTACTAAACTACTTCCACACTTAATCCAACCCATGAAAATTCATATCCACTTATTTAACCCACTTTAATCTCTTCATGTGTTTATGTTATTTGCATAAAATCGCTATTTCGACTATAATATGTTAAATAATTGGATTTCGACATTACATGGAATTTTCAATTTTTGTATTGATTCACAATGAAGGATAAAAGAAAGTTAGTACTTAGTAGAGAATTTATAAAATTACAGCAACAAATAACGTGAAGGAATTGAAATTTTAATTAAATGGAATGTAAGATATTGAAGAATATAATTTATGCTGACCATGGATTAAAATAATAAGATTAAGATTAGAATATTACTTAGAAATAACAATGCCAAATGCAACCAAGAAAAGATATACTCCAATAACTAGCAAACGAAACTTTAATAAAAATAAAAAACAACGGGAAAAAAAAGAAGCTGTCTTGATATTTTTAATAAGGGTAAAGTTGAGCTCACCTTGCGGGCCCACCAAGACTTCTTTGATCTTGGAATTGTCCAAGGAGTCAATTATTTTCTCTTAAAGGGTGAAGAAATAATCATAAAGGCGAGTTGAGTTTGGGAAAATTTTTTGGACTTTGCCATTCTAAATCCATTTGCTGAACATAGTTAACCCATATAATAACTCAATCCATCACATATGAGTTAAGAAATAGGTCAATGACCCATTTTGACAGGTCTACTTATTATGTTAATGCTTTCCATAGATTTTTGCTTGCTGCAAACTTTCAATGCTTATGTTTTTCTTGTCACCTAAAAATGACATTAAGGGTCCATTTTTCTGACGGAAAACTGTTTCGGGGAAAGTATTTTATGATTTTCCAGTGTTTGGAGCACAGAAAACTAATCAATTTACGGAAAATATTTTCCATGGACTAAAAATAACAAATTTAGATTGGGGGAAAACAGTTTCCTCTTCTGGCAAAAAGGAAATTACTTTCCTTAAATCACCAAACAAATGAAAGCTTATGAAAAACATTTTCCTTTATTATAAAGGTTTCGGTGAAATAAGTGTGCATCCTAAGAGGAGAAATATGTAAGGATAAAAAGTACTAGCTTCATTGGAGTAGCGTCAAGTGATTTCTAGGGACGATAACACTATATATTCTATATTCGTTTCAAATCATTGGCTAATTCGAGGGATAGTCACTTAAGTTCCTAAAGGCTTCCCCTTTGATTTTGTCCTCTGTATTTGTAGCCCATGGTTGCCAACTTTTATTTTCTCATAATGTCATAAGAAGCCTAGATATGAGGATCACAGGTAGACCAGCTCGAATGGAAGGCCAAGTTAGGCCCAAGGTCAAACTTACCTTTTTACCCTTAGTGCCTCACTCATTTATAAAGAAGAAGAAGAAGAAAGAAACATACATATTTTTGGCATAATTCCCTAAAGAAAACCCCAAACTTTAGGTGCAAACCTAATTCTATCCCAAACTTCTTTTATCTAAAAAAATCCCCACATTCACTTTAATCCCAAATTTGCCCACTTGTAAAAAAATCGTTACTAATTTCTTTAAAGTTATCAACATCGATGCCGATTAGAGGTTTATTATCAGAACCGATGTCTTCATCAGCACCTTTGCAGTCATATGGAACAATAACAGCCTCCCGATGCCAATAATCTTTAAGAAATCAGTGGTGATTTTTGAACACGTGGGCAAATTTGGGATTAAGGTTAAAGTTGGAGATTTTTTTTAGACAATAAAATGTTTTGGAAAAAATTAGGAGTGGACCTAAAATTGGAGTTTTTCTAGGAAATGAGGCCCATATTTTTAGAGAGAGAAAATGAACTATGCATAGTTGGGTCGAAAGTAAATTAGAAGATTGGCTAGCTTCGAGAGTACATGCAAACGGAAAGTAATAAAGGGGCGATTGAGTCATTGACCCATTATAATTGAGCCCTTTTTAGATTGACCTAATAGAAAAGCTGGCCCATAATCTAAGTCCCACCACGTAGCCCACATTCTTCCTCTTTGTGTAATGGTCAATTGGAAGTTATGGAGTCATGTACAGGGCAAAGAGAAAAAAAAAAGACGTGAGGTATGGATGGCTTCTCTCTCTCTCTTAACTCAATTAGCTCTCTTTTGCTTCTCTCTACCTATGTTGACTTAAGCAATGAAAGGTCTCGTAGTGTAAATTCCGAGAATCTTCCCTATTTATGACGAGCAAGATATAAACCTGCAAAGTGCTATCACTGATCAATCAACGACTATCGAGTTTGCGCGTCAAATTAGTAATAGTGAAGAAAACATAATCAGCAGGGCGGAACTATGCAAAGTGCTCCCTGTGGTGATGTAACGTGGGAACAGTATAGTTGACTCTTTGGTGCCTGTGACACAAAGAAGGTAAAGAAACAAGGAGTTGCAATTTGCGCTGAAATTGGTGGGGGAAGCACAGTCGCCATCACAGCTTTTATGTGTTGCTGCTGAGTTCATATAAAAGAAGACCCTTACCATCTCCAGCTCCAATACGACTCAACATCGAGAGAGAGAGAGAGAGAGAGAGAGAGAGAGAGAGAGAGAGAGAGAGAGAGAGAGAGAGAGAGAGAGATTGCATTTGCACGAGCCATGGCTCTGAAGGCCTTCCCTGCTGCCCTTCTCGCTTCCCTCCTGATCATGAGTACTCTCTCTTCAGGTGCAAGTCAAAAAGCATTAGTCAGTAACTTAAAGATCATGTTAAGATTGAGCTTGCAGCACATAGTTTAAACATCCTTTCCCTTTTTCTTTTCTCGAATGCAGGAAGGACAGAACTGGATGACAAGATCTCTGGCTCTTCACTTCATAAGGTAAGCACATACCATCATAGTTTCTATTGCTAAGAATACAAATAGAATATCTCTTGCGCGCGCCCGAATTATCCTACCACACCATTAAGCCATTACGGCTTTGGGTAATAGAAAATGTTCGGAACTCCAAGCTCCGGACATGGAATATCATTATTTTTTAGCACATCGTATGGTCATTCATTCATGTCAATCGTCAGATGACAAGTGTTATGAATTTTCTCATTTCCCAATAAAGGAAAGGGTAAGAGCCCAAATATATTTCTCATCGCTATGCAATGAGATGATGCGATGCTTACCTCCGGATTGTGCACTGCGCGAGGAAAACACTTAAGAATCGTGGGGGTACAGTACAAAATGCATGCATGCACGCCTTTGTCAAAAAGTGGGAATTTTTCATATCGCCAGTAAAGGTGAACATAACATAGCGGGAATTCATTAGTTTCAGCTGATAACTAGCATCTCTCTCTCTCTCTCTCTAAAGGATGGCGTTGTTGCTGGGATAAAGGGAAGGAAGGTGATGGGGATGGAGGCGATGCCGGATTATGACGACGTCTGTGCCAACACCAAGCACGATCCCAGGAAGAAACCTGGTTGCTAGAATCCTTGACGCTCATCATTTATCTCACTCTCACCCCCACCCCCACCCCCACATTATTAACTTCCTTCTCTCTCTCTCTCTCTCTCTCTCTCTCTCTCTCTCTCTCTCTCGATATATATATATATACTCTGTTTTGCAAGGCATTCTACAATAAACGACCCCGACGAATAATAATTTGGGTGAGTGATGATACCCCAATACGTCGCACGTTGCCTATATGCAGTTGTGTACCTCTCTGTAATATTTGTTTTACGTGTATGAAGGCTCAATAAATGTTGATTTTGATTGCTTAGCTTTGATACATCTCAGTTCTCTCTCTGGAGATCTCTCTCGATCTCGATCTCGTAAGGTAGTAAGAAATCCTGAGTCTGTATCCGTGGACTTTGTACATGCTAATAATAATACTTCCCAAACAAATATCAATCTGTCAAAAATTACCCAATAGTGAAAAACTCGAAATTCATTAATAAAATATAGACCAAATACTGTGCATACATACAAGGCATACTTGGAAACATGAAGTGGTAAACGAGATGAACAAAGACAAGAACGTCAGTGACTGTGGCGGTGATCAACCATACAAACTGTCCCGAGTATCGAACAAAAGATGTGTGGCATGGTTCTCTTCGTAGGTTCTCTTTGTCGGTTTTTCATCCACATAGTACGTCGTCACGGCTTCAGAAATTATGGAAGGCGGTAAGAGATCCTGAATCTGTATCCGTGGATTACAACCTAATTACTTATGTCAAATTTTACTTGAGCATGATAGAAGAACTGCTACGCCATGTGAATTTGACGGAGATGATTTACGTTTTTGAGAGTTGATGGGTGTTTGGTGGAGCCATCCCTCCCGCAATTTCACCTTCTCTCGGGATGAACCGTAATTTTCAGGGCCCTCTTGATCTCTCAAAAGCATCTCGCATAAGTTGTCTATGGAGTTTCAATGGGTATTAAGTCCATGGAATATCCCTAACCTATCAATTTAAATTTTTGGGTGGGAAGAATTTGTGTTAGTACACTTGATTTATAGCCTAAACTCCAGCTTTCTCCATAGCGCAATCTGGAACTGAGGATAGGATGGACCACATATAAACATACCTTCATAACTATGGAAAAATTGCATGAAGAATTTTGTATTGTATTACTCTAAGATGCGCTATATAGCAGGTTTAAGTGAGGTTATCTAAAATAATATTACATGAAAAGAGCAAAAATCGAAGCTCTATGTCGACTTATATACATTTGGGGAATTGAGCATGCTCCAATTTCATCAAGACAGCAGGGAAAACATCCAAATTCCAAGAGACACGAGACCAACAGTGGCAAAAGCTTGGCCGAATTCAAAAACTACATTTGGTCGCTGCACTGGTAAATTGCGCCAGTCCGTTCGCCTACACAGATTGATCAACAACAAGGTTACAACAGACGTGCAAAATAGAAACCGTGATAGATTTTATTATTTGAATTCAAGTCGATGACTCAGGTAGTTGAGAACCGATTTGATGTTACTCAACAAGGCATGGCTTTTCTTGTAGTCCGGTCATAATCAAATCCAATCCATCTAATTAAGTAAAATAAGTACTAAAATCATGTAGATCGACGATGCGCATACCCCAATTCAGCAATCACAATGGTGATATTATCTTGTGAGCGCCGGTCCTGCAAATGCATGCATTATCGAGTTAGTGGCACTGCCTTGGAAATTATTTCTAGGAGATGGAATAGTTTTTGCTGCGAGTTATAATTACCAGAGCTGCTTCTGCAAGTGCTTCAGATGCCAGCTGCATTAATGAAAAGAAAGGAACTTACAGTAAGATCAGAATCAACTATCAAGCATGATAGGGAAAGGAGACGATCAGCAAGTAAAGTAGATTTAATATACTGAGGAGTCTAAGGCAGATTCGTCATTGAAACAACATGACTTAATTACCTGAACATTTCCATGTTGCCGAAGTTGGTTTCTGACAAATTCAATGGCATCTGAGCTGAAAAAAAAAACAAACGATAACCAGAAAGTTATTTTTACCTCCTCACTTAGGAAGAAAGAGAAACCAAAAAAGAAAGAAAGAACTTCACCGTATTACTGTACTTCATCAACAAATAAAGAGCAATACCTATTCATGTAGTCCCATAAGCCATCAGATGCTAGCACTATGAACTCTGCATCAGAACCAAGAGCTACCTGGTATATGTCTGGAGATGCAATGACCAAGTCCCCATTGAACTGAATGCTGAAACAGAATTAATTGTGTCTGTGGTCAAAGCTATGAAATCTAAACCGTCAGCAACTAGGAAAAGTTACAGTCCAAGTGTACATGTACACCTGTTGCAAGCTTACAACTACCAAAAGGATTATTGCATATTTAACAACCCGTGCTCATTTTGAGTTCATCAAAATGAATGAGCAATAGTTACACAATAAGTTTATGAAGGTGCTAATCACCCTTAAGCCACTGGGGCAAAAGGCACACTAGATTGGTCGAGAGCATCAGAACACATCTTCATCCTAAAAGCATCTCTCAGTGAAATGAACCAACCAACTCGCTTCAACTGTGTTGCGCTACAACAAACTTCAAGATCAATTCTTTAGATATGCCGTTTGTTTGGTTGGAGGAGCAATAGAGTGAATTCACGAAAAGACAGTTCATTTGAACCCCAAGCATTCCGCCTCTCCTCAGTAGGGGGGAGCGAACAATAATGAACAGTTAGGTGGTTACCTACCGAGAAATAAATTTCTCTGACCATCTTCCTTCCTTGACTCCCTTCTGAAGCATCCTTCTCAATTATCAAAAAACGTTATGAGGTATGATAAGAGGTCATTGTTTACGATATTGCACAAACACTATCAACATAAAAATGAGAGTTGCAGAAACTAACTCGATCTTTTTTGTCTTGTAACGTATGTCACCAAAAGCTCGAGAGACGGAGATGTCGCCACAAATCCTTCCATTACTAACCTACGGTCCCCGTGCACAAGAGTCACCATCCACATATTGTATAGTAACTATAAGTACTACAGAAAAAAAACACAAATTCTAGAACTGGATTGAAAGTCATTTATGACTTATGTGAAAGTCATGATGCTTCAAATTACTAGCCAGAGAATCATCCGCAGTATTACTTAATTAAGAACTCATAACCAGAGAAAGAAAACAATGATAAAGCTAGAAAATCCAGTCTGCTTACCATCAAGTAGGTACTTTATGAGTTCAAGATTATGCTCTAATTATTGGACACAGAAAAAGAACTTATCATTGAGAAGACAAAGCAAAACGGTGTACAGAAAAACACACCCATCCACCTGCTTCTCTGATTCTTCTGATTTCGTTAAGAGAAACTTTGCTGCTTCCATATGGTCGATGGGGATTTGTTAAAACTTCCGGCTTTCCAGAACGGGAGAGGACCTGAAGCAGAAGTTCAGAGGGTTCATTGTGGTTGATGCAATCAGACAAATAAAAAATGACATCATAATTAAACGCTTTTGTGCCAGATATCGTTATCGGGAGCAATGTAAAGTTCATTCAAGAAATTTGCTATAACAGAAGCAAATGCAACCCTGCATTATCCAACACATTACATATCTCACATTGGCCCGATACATATTTTGGAATACAATAAATTCCTTCAATTCTGAATTCCATAAGCCTGGAGATATTATGACCTATTATATATTCACGAAAAGATTACGTACCACACATGAGTCCCCAACATGTGCAATGAAGATCTTATCACTCCCAAGGAATATAGCAGTGGCTGTTGAACCTGATTCATCTTCTTCTTGTGTCGTCTCAAGCCTACCCAAAATGAAAGATCATACAAAACTTCAATGCCACGACTTGAGAATACTTTATGGGGGCTTATTCTCTTTGGTTATCAACTAAAACCGAACAGAAACAAAGCTTACCAATTCACTAATTTCGCATCTGCATTTGCAAAAGCCTCCCGCAGTGCCTCTTGGATGGAGTTGATGTCCTGTTTACTCAGGACCAAACCACCTTGTAGGGACATGACACATTCTTTGAACAGTTCGTCCCTGTACTCAGAGCATCAAATTTAAGCTAAGGATTGAATTGAAAGCCTATAATATCTCTGCAGAACAAATCAAAACCCGAAACAACAATGTCGCCAACTCTAGATTATTCAGGCTTAGATGCGAAACAGAGTTATGGCAATTTGAAGGACAACATCAACGGCAGCTTCAAACTTGTCCAGAAGAGCAGTGTCGATCTTATTTACGTGCCTCGGACGAACAAAGTGGTTAGAGTGAATTGTACGCGTGCTACGCGCTCCACTGAAGCTCGGAAAGAAACAACAATTGAAAGCTAGCTCTAGCACCAATTCCAGACAACACATTCTCGCAGCCAGAAAATCGCGAGGTGAAGCAACTAGCATTACCTTAAACGAAAGAACAACAAGTGCATTCGCACTCATGGTCGTCAGGAAAATATAGACTAAGACTACAACGGCATATTATCTTAACCTGAGGAACTTGGCTGAAGCGAAACCTCCGTGGCCATCGAAGACGGCGGCGAACGAGTAGCCGTCCAGGCCCTCGGTCCTCACGACGACGTCGTCCTCCATCTCCTCCCGGGCCCCCTGCAAGCTCGCGTAACCCCATCGGACGCCGGACACTTCCGCCAGCGACGGCGGCGCGTCGATCGCGATGGCGGAGCAGCACCGGCTCTTCGGCCTGGCGGCGGCCTTGGCCGGGGACCTGGAGGCCGGGTCGCGGGCGAGCTTGGCCGAGAGGAACCGCTGCAGCCGCGGGCTCAGCAGCGCCATGGATGGACCGAGTTCGAGGACCGAGTTTGTCCTGGCTCCCGGCGGATTTTGAGGAGCAGAGCAGAGCAGAGGAGAGATTCTTCGTTTGTGGTGGGTAGGGATGGGGGGCTGTGGAGAGATAAGAGAAGGAGAGGAGGATGCTTGGCCACTAATAACTGAAAATTTTTTTGTAACCGATTTGGAGCGACGGAGGAGATTCTCGTGCAGCGTTGGACAGTGCCGAGTCGGACGGGGCTCGTGTGGATTGCGGGCGAAATTTGAGTATCCCATTCGGCTGTCACTTTAGATTTAGATGCTCACCTTATCACTTTAGGAGAAAAATATTAGGTAGACACCGGTCTTGCCACGTAGGCGGTAGGACACTCCGCTCATTAATCGCCACGTGTTCCGAACGAAGCCCACGTTTTAGATTTTGTCTCTTTACCTCTCTCCCTCTCGCTTCCTCCTCCTCCTCCTCCGCCTCCTCTTCTTTGCACAGGCAACATCTCTTTCTACATCGCCGGCTTCCTTCTCCGTTGTCGGTCCACTCATTGATTTTTTTTGTCCTCATCCTCGCCCTCGCCCAGGCTGCGAAGGTCAAGTCTAAGGCAGCCCTTGCAAGAGCGATCCTCGATGGCAAAGTACATGCCATATGCCAAAGGGAAAGAAAAGAAAGAACAAGAAAAAAAAAGAGTTAATACCACGAAAAACCTTAAATTGGTACACTTGTGACACATTTACCCCAAACTATTTTTTTGACCATAAAAAATCCCAACGTAGACACTGTGACAATTTTATTCGAACTATTTTTTTGACCATCAAAAACCCCAAATGCCAGTACATCTCGTGACAATTTTACTCTTAACTTACCACAAAAAACCCCAAACTGGTACATATGTGACAATTTTACCCTGAATTAAAATTTTAATATTATTTTTTATTTTTTTCGAATTTTTATTTATTTTTTTATTTTTTTCCTTTTATTTTTTTTTTCTTTATCTTCAACCTCTGGCCGGTCGCCGGTCCAGCGACCGGCCAGAGGCGGAAGCCGGCGAGGGCCGTCCTCGCCAGATCCGGCAAGGGTGACCCTCGCCGGTATCGGGCGAGGGCTGCCCTCACCTGCGTCGGGCGAGGGCCTTCCTCGCCAGATCCGACGAGGACCGCCCTCGCCTGCGTCGGGCGGGGGCCGCCCCGCCGCGTCGGGCGAGGGCCTTCCTCGCCGAGATCGACGAAGCCGCCTCGCTGCGTCGGGCGGGGCCGCCCTCGCCGGCGTCGGGCGAGGCATCCTCGCCCGCCCGGGCAAGGGCGATCCTCGCCCGACTCGGGCGAGGGCGACCCTCGCCGTATCGGGCGAGGGCCCTCCTCGCCGTGATCGGGCGAGGGCGCCCTCGCCGTATCGGGCGAGGCGACCCTTGCCTGCGTCGGGCGAGGGTTGCCCTCGCCGGCGTCGGGCGAGGGCTGTCCTCGCCCGCCCAGGCAAGGGAGACCCTCGCCCGGCTCGGGCGAGGGCGACCCCGCTGCGTCGGGCGAGGCGGCCTTCGCCGGCCGGCGAGGCGGCCCCTGCCGGGCGGGCAAGGACGGCCCTCTCTTGAGTCGGGCGAGGCGGCCCTCGCCGGCGTCGGCGGGCGGCCCTCGCCGACAGCCGGCGAGTCGCTCTTGCTAGATCCGGCGAGGGTCGCCCTTGCCGAGTCGAGCGAGGGGCGGCCCTCGCCCGGCGGCTGAGGGCGCCCTCGGCGCTTCCGCCTACGGCCAGGTTCTTTGGGCCGGCTGACAGAGCCGAGGTTGAAGTGAAGAAAAAAAAAAAAGAAAAGAAAAAAGAAAAAATTCAAAAAAATAATATTAAAAATTAGTTGGGGTAAAATTATCACATGTGTACCAGTTTGGGGGTTTTTGTGGTATGTTCGGGGTAAAATTGTCACAGGTGTACCAGTTTGGGATTTTTTATGGTAAAAAAAATAGTTTAGGGTAAATGTGTCACAAGTGTACCAGTTTAGGGTTTTTCGTGGTAATAACCCAAAAAAAAAGAGCCTACTTGGATTGGGTATTTTACTGCTTACGCGGCAAGACTGACCTTTCTAATATTTTCTCGTCACTTCAGTCATCTTTTTGTAAGATCCTGGGAGGGGTGGCCAGCGGCCACGGGAAATATGACAAGTCCACATGCTGCCCTCGGGCACGATTGGCCCAACCCCAACATTTTTATAAATTAAATTAAATTAATTGAAGAAAAATTTGAAAAAAATGATAAGCAAATTTGAATTTTATAAATTGCAATATGCAACACATATAACTACAGGTGATTGGTTTCATAGTGGGTCGATTCTTACTCTGAAACCTAGAATCACGGAATTGGCCCACTCTGTCCTAGAACGGACCCATTTGGTTTGGTCCGGTTTTAGGGTTGGTTTCGAATCCGATGATTTTTCCTTTTTGGTTTTTTCTATTCCCTACAACTAGGAGTTTCCCGACATTAAAAGAAAGAAATAAATTACGAATTAGGATTTGCTTCAAGATAAAAAAAAAAAGTAACAAAAATGAAGAAATCTTGGGACCGGTCCCTCTAAGAACTACCTTGAATCGACCTATCCGGTTCGGTTCATTTCGCATCCCAGGTTGGATCGGGATCGACGCACAACCCTACGTATAACCCGGAAAAAAAATTAAAAATAAATACGAGTGAGTGAAGTACAAGTACGTCTTGAATTACCCCGTAAATCTTATGGGCCCGCAGAGCAAAAGCATGTTCGCCTGTGCTCAAACCGAACCGCGCGATCATCTCGGCCCGGTCCGACCCTCCAAAGAAGAAAACGGGAGGAACAGAGACCGAACCGTGCAGGGGCTTTATCAGAAACCTATCAATCCCCAATCCCACCAGGCCTACCTCGCGCGCTGTAGATTCGACCCTGCAAATTTCTCCGTCCCCGGAAGATGGAGTTCCTCTGTTCTTTGACCGGCACGGCGACGCCGTCGTCGTCTTCTCCTCTCCTGCCTTCTCTCCGCCCCAGCGCCTACAGGTAAATCCTCCTCCTCCTCCTCCTCCTCCTCTCCACGACGACCGCGTCACCGCTTCGAAGGTGTAACGGTCGGTTACCGGGACGCCCCGGATAGCTGAATTCCTCCTCCTCCTCTGCTCTAAAAACCATGGTTTTTCCAGGACGAGACCGCCGTTTCCGGTGGCCGCCGCCGCCGCCGCGACGCTGCTCTCCGTTGCTGATCTCCGGCGGCGGACGTTCAGGGGCGGGGTCGTCGCCGGTCCGATTAGAGCCGCTGCTAGTTCCGGCGTGACGAGTAAGGATCGAGGCGGCGGAACAGCGGCTGACCTCGGGAGGTAGGGACTATCTCCTCATCCTCGGCTTTTGAATACTGTGTTTGATTGTTTGAAGTTCTGTGGTTAGAAAATGTTCCGAGAGTGCGTGGTTTGGGAGTGCCCGAGGCGTGACGAGTGCGGTCGGTGTTCGATGTGTGAAAATTGGCAGGTCGGAACCGTCCGCGGATTCCTCGGGAGGCGTGCACGAGTTCGAGAGAGAGTTGCAGGAGTTGTTCGATGAAGTCAAAGGTATGATTGCCGCAGGGAAGCATGAGGATGCCATAAGCCTGCTTCGAGCGAATTTCGAAGCTGTAAAGGGAGAAATAGATGCAGGTTCTAGGAGCATCGAAGAAGCTGCTGTTCTTGACGTTTTAGCCCTGGGGTACATGCGCATTGGAGACTTCAAAATGGTCGAGACCATACTGGAGATGGTAATCTTTATTTTTATTTTTATTTTTATTTTGAATAATTGCTCATTTGCAGGGTGATGCACCCGCCCCTGGGGAGGGGGGGTTGATTAGGTGGAGCTTTAGAATGCATTTGATATAGAGTATTTGTAGTTGCTTTCATGTTACACGGGGAAAAGGTGGTGCCTAAGTATGATATAATTTGTCAGGTGCCTTTCTTAAGAGAAATAATCAACAAATACTTATGTATGTTTCTGTTGTATATTCTCGCCTGTGCTGTTCTGGAGGTTGACTGCGCTGTTGTATGAGGGAGATCCAACGACTTGTTGCCTGGCTAATTCCCCTTGTGATTAAACTCTTCATCTCAAACTTGAAATGATGATGTTGTGATGGATTCACCTAGATCTGAAGCCATGCGTTGGATGCTAAAGCACATTAATCACGATGTTTTTCTTCAATGTTTGAGGCCGCGATTCTTCTCTTATCTGTTGTTGCATTTCATGCATGACCAGATGAACGAAGTTGTTGGCAATATATACGATGATGGACGTCTTTTTGGATCAGTACTTATGCATATGGGAAGCATGTATTCCAGTTTGGGGAAGTTTGAGAAATCAACAGTCATGTACCGAAGGTCTATTAGCATTCTTGAACAGC
The DNA here is from genome assembly GCF_021117445.2 of Syzygium oleosum. Taxonomy (NCBI): domain Eukaryota; kingdom Viridiplantae; phylum Streptophyta; class Magnoliopsida; order Myrtales; family Myrtaceae; genus Syzygium; species Syzygium oleosum. The sequence goes on from NW_026607512.1 coordinate 972,844, forward strand.
TATATGGTACGTGCGATGTTCAATCTTAAACTCTACGGGTTTGCTTGGGTCTAGCTTAAAGACCAATAGGATAGCTCTGTTGGTTGGTCTTGCATGGATGGTTATGTCGCTGACTTGACTATGTTGGACTAAGCAGCTAATGGGTGGCCATAATGTTGACTGCAGCTGCATGAACTAGTTGTTAAAATCATATGTTTGGCAGTTTGTCTATTTTATCTGTTTACCTTGTGCTAGTATATTGATGTGAAGCGATTTGAATGCCATTTCACGTTTTTGAAGTAAGAGGAATTGCTATTATCTATCATTTGACAAGAACTTGCATTGCATTGAGTGCAATTTATCTGAACTCATGTTCATCAATGTGTTTGTTATGTCTCCGTAATATCTCGGATTTTGTCTGAGGTTATGAATGTTCAAAATGAAGTTATTTGAGGTGATTAATGAAAGATGTGGTGCATCGCAAATTTTAAAAAATCATCAATCTAAACCTTTGGTAGTTGAAGAAGATGGATGTTGTTTCGTTTTCAACTCGGTTAATATTAGGATACCTCTTGAGTCTTCACTACCAAAAAAACATTATCTTGATTTCCTAAACGTACTACTTTTGTTGTTTAGGATGTTGGTATCAAAGTCAACAATTTGTTACTTTAAATTTTATATGCAAAAAAAAAAAATTCAGATTAGGTTTGCTTATTGCTATGACATGTGTAATGGGCATGTCCATTGGATTGTGCTGTTCAATCTATTATACACTAAATATCATTTAATCCTTATAAGATTTTTTCAACTGTGTTTGTGATTCCACTACCGTTTCCTAAGCTACTTTACAATTTTAGATGCGATCTTCCATTACAATTTTAAGCACCCTAGCAGTCCTAGAGAAAAACGCGATTTTGACTACCTTGATTATCTTCTGTCAATACAAAAACACGAGACTTGTGATGAATGCACGGTGCTGTTACACTCTCACTCTGTTGCTATTTTGTATAATGCCAATTCTTATCTTTCTCACAATTTGGAGTTCACTTAGAGCAGAAATGCTAAATGTCAGCAATTGTTCTTCGCTTATTTTTTATTTGTTGAACTGTAGGTGAAACTAGTACTTTTCTTGTCATGCCATTACTGGGAATGGCAAAGGCTTTGGGCTCTATTCAAAGAACATCTAAAGCTACAGAGATATACCGTCGTGCAATTAGCATTCTAGAATTAAGTAGAGGCCCTGAAAGTGAAGATTTGGCAGTTCCTTTATCTGGTCTTGGCAATCTTCTGATAATGGAAGGGAAGGTTGACGATGCAGAGAGTCCTTTTGCTAGGTTTGCACTGAATTCTGCTTGCTGATGTGTACTACTTATTAAGCAGTAGTGAACCCTGCGATATATGTTTAACTTGCCTTCTTGATGTTTCTGTTAGAATTGTAAGCATATATAAAACCTTATATGGAGACAAAGATGGAAGAGTTGGAATGGCATCATCTTCTCTTGCCCATGTGAAATGTGCAAAAGGTAATTTCTTACTCTCTCCTACTCTCAATATGGATCTCCCTCTTACTCCCACTGTAATATTTTACTTTGCTTCAATACTCTAGCCTTTTGATAGTTGAAACTTAGTGTAGATCAGCCTGGGTGATGAGAGGGCCATGCTTTGAGAAAAATGAAAGCGATTATAGTGGGTGATAGTAGAAAGTCCTTTTCTGATATAAGCTTTCCAGCATGTAGAAAGCGAGTTTTGTTCTGTGTATGACTATCCTATTTCTCACTAATTTTTCTATTAAATATTTTCCTTAACTAATGTTAAGTTGCATGTTTACAGGAGATGTCAATGAAGCTATTAACTTATACAAAAGTGCCCTTCAGATCATTAAGGATTCAAATTCTATGGCTTTGGATGATCCCACGATGGAGAAGATGAGAATAGACCTGGCCGAATTACTTCATGTTACCGGAAGGTTTACATTTACTACTCTATCTGGCCGAATTACTTCATGCTATTATTGTTTTGTAATCTGTCATCATAAGATGCATATTCAGTGTACTTTTTCTTAACACTTGGTCTTAAAATATTTTGAACTTCAGCTGAAGTTTTCTTTGTCGTACTTATTATAATGCTAAGAGTATTAAGGGGCATGTTTATTGGATTCCTCAGATAATCATAGAGCTTGCCTGTCTTTCTTCCATCTACCCTTTGCCATAGAGAATAGTATGTAGATGGCTTTCAAGGAAGTACTCTTCCGACATGCTGACTGAGGATGTGGCTTTGACATTTTTAGGGGCAGGGTCAACGTACAAGAGATGTTCATAAGTCTTTCATTAATCTCTTCTGGTAAATTGTCTAATCTTGGCCTGCAAAGGGGGCAAGCTGAGGGTTTAATAGGGCCTATGGTTGTTGGGGCTTTATGGTGTTTGTCCTTTAATTGGTATTTCATAGTGTTTAATTTGGTATTCTTGATAATGAATATGGGTTAATACCCTCGTGGTATTTATTCGAATATCCATAAAGAAAACATTCCCAATCTGACAGTTATCTGAGTGTATAATAATTGATTATGCATTTGAGATATCACAGAATGAAAATTTAAAGAAAACAACACTATTTTCCGGGCAAGTGAAGGCAGCTAGTAGTTCGCTTTTTCATTTGATTTAATGTGGCACTTGCAGGGGTAACGAAGGGCGACAGCTGTTGGAGGAGTGCTTGTTAATTTCTGAGAAATATAAAGGAAAGGATCATCCAGATTCTGTTAGACACCTTCTAAATCTTGCAACATCCTATTCTCGCTCAAAAAACTTTGTGGAGGCAGAGCGCTTGCTAAGAACCAGTTTAGATATAATGACGAGGACCTTGAGGCCTGATGATCCCTCCGTCAGCTTTCCTATGCTTCATCTTGCAGTGACTCTATACCATTTGAAAAGGGATGAAGAAGCTGAAGAACTTGCCAAGGATGCTTTGCTGATTCGCGAGAAAGCATTTGGAGAAGATTCTCTACCAGTTGGTAAACTCCAGTTTTTCCTGTCTTCGTTAATATTATCTCTATGCATTGTCTCTGTCTTCACAGGAAACATTATTTTGTGGAGTTACATTATGCAATGTTAATCTTTACACAAATGGACTGGGTGGCTTTTATGGACATCTTGAAAACATTGGGAATTCCCTATTCTATTGCAGGCTGGCAGCTTATATTCTTCCCCTCTGATTTGTCTTGCAGGGGAGGCTCTTGACTGTTTAATTTCGATCCAGACTCGCATGGGAAAGGATGATGACAAGTTAGTGGTGCTTCTCCAGAGGGTTCTAAAAATCCAAGAGAAAGAGATAGGTTATGAGAGTGAAGAAGTCGCAGTAACCCTGAAAAAAGTTGTGTTCTATTTGGAAAAATTAGGAAGAAGGGATGAAAAAGTTCAGTTGCAGAAAAGATTGTCTGTACTCAGGATGAAATACAAGCAAATGATACATTATTAGTTTCTTGGCACATCTGCTTCCATCTCCTTCAGGGTGATTTGGTATGTACAAGTGGGACCATTTTGAAAATCAAGTGAATACCTCTACATTATCCTGACGTTGTGATATTATCAGGAACTCGTGGTTTAGGTAGATGCCCTTATCCTGCCTTGTCAGATAGGAATTTTCGGGCCATAGTTGTTGAATTTATACCTACTTACTCAAGCAACTTGTCGGAAGATTCATTTAATTACTGGCGGCTGTGACTGGGATGGGCATTCTATGAGGACGGCAGTTTCGTTAAACAGACAGAAGAGCCAATTCATCTAACTATTGGTTATTGAGGTAGCACTTGATTCCCTTCTTGATCTGCTCTAATTACTTTAGATTCCTTTCTTGATCTGTTTTAATAACTGCTTTCATATCATCTATGATCACAGCAGTGAAAAGGCTTTAAAGGAAGAGTGATGCCTTGTTAATGTTTCTCTTTTCGAAATCAGAAAAAAATACTTTCTCTGAGCATTTTCGTGCGAAATCAGTCATCAATTTACTCTTATATTGATTACCCCTATCAACAAAAATGTCCAGCGGAGGTTACTGAATTGGCTGCAGACAGTTCTAATACTTAAATTTATTATAGTCATATTTAAATTTATGGGCTGCAGCATTCATGTGTCAAGTTGCCTAAACTGTTGTGATGGCTGTGACACCTAGTTCTGATGGCTAGTACTGTAATACTATGGTCTATACTGTGATTACACATTGTTCTCAGAATGTCATGCTTTCGGAGTTATTGCATTCTAAAGAAACCATAATTTCAATACTGAAATTTAGTTTCAGATGATTTGATCATGGATGGAAGAATGTTAGACACAAGTAATCGATAGAAAGAACTTCTGCTAGTTGTTAGCTCCCTGTAAATTTTGCTAAAACATCTATCTGCCTCTTTGATCCCTTTTCAGGAGCAAGGCGATGTCAGCAACAGGGGTTTCTTGGCAACAAGTAGCTCACCAAGGCAATATCCGAAAAATACATCCCTACATACGACAGTCACCACCTTCTTCATAATCAGTAGTGATGATGCAACGGCAGACTCGGCGGACCTGCAACTCGATAATTTGTGGCAGGGTGTGGAGTCCCTATGGTTACTCCCAAGGGAGGTAGCTAATTGGTTGCTCCTCTCACCGTTTTCAATTTTAAAAAGAAAATTACTAGTGATAAGAGAACCTTCGACTGGTGCTAATCATAGTGGATAACAGTTGAGATCACCTTCACCTGTTCTTTGTACAGAGAGCCTCTTGCACTTATAACTTGACATAAAGGGGAAGAAGTAGATAATTGTGCGACCCGACTCAGGGAACCGGAAGGGATCATGTTTTGACAGCTACAAGGCATGGACGCTAAATGTGAATTTTTTGGTCCGACATATAACTGCCATGTGGAGCCAGTATCAACTGCAGTGGTAAGTGGTTCTAGTCTCCACACTATTTGTTTGAAGAATGGTGTTGTGCTCTTTCCAAGTAGCTGTCCAGGATGATAGTCTGCAGATGACACTGAAAGGAAAAGAGTGGGAGAGAGTTCCATTGCTCGGATATAGGTCCTACCTTCTTACTGAAATTTTAAAGTGTTTTGCCTCAATGAAGAAGCCGCTTTCTCCCGACATTCGATGCAATTGGTGGGGAGCTGGGAAGAATGACTCATCTTATTCGAGTGTCAATTAATTCGAGTTGTGAGTTGGAATTTGTACCGAGGATCATCTGACATTCACTCGTGATATTAGATACTCTCTACCGGGACAATCTCACGTTGGTTTTAAATTCTTATCGATGAAGGTAGAATACTAGCTATCAAAACAGCAATCATTGATATTGGGGCTTTTTTCTATTCCGGTCCGGCACTGATTATCTATTATTCTACAGTTACCGAACTTGCTTCCCTGGGGCTGATCCATATGGTGTTTGTTTGGTTGGTTGTAGAAGAGTTTCGAGTTCTGGGCCAGAATGTCTGGTCTCAGAACGGACATTTAGGTCCTGCTCTTCTCTTCCTGCATTCTTTGTGACGATGACGGCCGCCACGGCAACCTAGTCTTTGGGCTGGTTGTTGTTGTTTTCCCTTTATTGCTTTGGTTCGGTTTGATTCCAGAAGTAATCAGGATCCCACGTCAACTTCGATCGGCCAAAGCCTACCCAAGCTCTCCTCTCCACTCATATATTCATACATGCATGTAAATTCGACATTATCTAAACATGCGGCTTGGTTCTCCAATGCTTCTCGTCGTCGGCTAATTTTATAATGCAAAAATCTGCCTCAGTGTCCAACCGTTTCTCACGCAAACGTGTTTAATGGGTCGAATCAACACGCGAGTTGGCCACGGAGAAACTTCGCGGAAATCAATTTTGGCAAAAATGATTGGATTTGACCCATGTGTGGCCGCCGATTAACATACCAATTAGGACTTCGATTAAAGAAATAGTTCGAAGGACGTGGACTAGAAGGAGGAGCCCACGTCCCCGGTTGGGGAAGAATTAGTTGACCGGTCCTTGTACGAGATCATTGCTACATGGGTACATAGTTCAACTTGCTATTGAATTGTTAACTTTCCCAAAGATCAAGTAATGAACATGGAGACATGTTGTTGTTGCTGCAAATTGACTAATTTTGTTAATCACGCTTGAATTGAAGTCTTTGCTATTATTGGGTTCGTGCTTTGTGGTGAAGGAGCTTAGCTAGCAAGAAACTGTCGGTGGCAACTCTTGATCATATCTCTCTTTGCCTTTAATTAAGAGAAAAAGAGATATAAAATTTGGTCTAATCCCTTGAAAAAAAATCCCCAATTTCAGGTAAGATCCCGATTTTGCTGAGGACTTTTTTTTTTTTTGGTCTAGAAAGGAATTCCCAAATTTGCCCACGCGTCCAAAAATCGTCACGAATTTCCTCAAAATTATCGACATGGAGGCCAATTTGAGGTTCATTATCAGAATCCTCGTCTCTATCAATACCATTACCTTCGTATCCTCTCGTTATTGATAATCTTGAAAAAATTAATGGCGATTTTTGGACGGATGTCCATTTACGACGAGGGAGGACTTGTGCATGTAGATAACAATGATACGTAAGAGTAACTTACGGAGCTTCGGAAATAACGCACATGATATTCGTTTCGGTCCAATCCCCCTCCGATCCTCCACGTGTCGAAATTCCAGCGCCTTCCGATCCTGATCCCGAGGAGTGGTCCCCCCTGTGGAACTTTGACTTTCGGCCGGCCCCACCCCCCCGACCATCCTACGTGGCGAAAGGCCGCTGCTTATCCGCCACGTCCGCAGCTTCCTTCCTCCCGTCCCTTTTTATTGAACATTCTTCATTCTCTCTCTCTCTATCTCTCTGTTCACACAGAACCATTACTGTGCCTTCTTCTTCTTCTTCGATCGTTCTCTGCATTCTCGTCGTTCTCGCTCCGTCGATCGACGTCGCTCTCTCGCGTGGGAGGCAACAATGCCGCACTGCCCCGTGGACGACAGCGGGACCGACATCTTCTACCGGACCTACGGCGGCGGCCCTGTCAAAGTCCTCCTCATCATAGGTCTCTCCCCCCGCAAAAAGAAAAAAAAAACTCCGCTTCTTTGGGATTCCGAGCATGGTGTGCTTCTTTCGCTTTCTGGGTCAGTTTCTGTTTCGCCTGATGTGATGTTTTTCGGTGGTGGGTAACGAGCAGGGTTGGCCGGGACGCACGATTCTTGGGGACCCCAGATTCGAGGATTGGCCGGCACCGACCGGCCCAACGACGAGGCTCTTGGGGGAGCCGGCGCTGGCGGTGGTGATGGTGGGGTCGAGGTGTGCGCGTTCGACAATCGTGGTGCGGGCCGGAGCTCCGTGCCCGCCGACAAGTCGGAGTACACGTGAGTCCGATCGACGCATACCGTGAGCTTTCTAGTTCGTTTGAGTGTGTGCTGCTTCGTGGAGTTTCTTGAATCGGGAGTGTATTCTCCGGAGAAATGGTTGCCAGTTGGTGCAAAGCTAAAATGCAGCTTCAGCTTTCCTTGGGACTAATCGTGGACATTGGATGGCTTTCTTAGTCTTTTAGTTTGATGATAATTTGGTGTTGTTCCAAAAACATTTTAACGAAAATTGACTTTGACTTTCAATGTGATTTCTGGTGCAGGACAAAGATTATGGCGAAAGATGCGATTGCTGTACTCGATCACCTGGGTTGGGAAAGAGCCCATGTCATTGGCCATTCAATGGGTGAGTTTTGAATGACCCAAATTTCATGGATGCTTATTTGGCTCTGTGGTTCATATGAGATTTTGAAACAACCATTCTGATTGCACTATCTGGATGCCTGGATTTTTTTTTTTTTGGTCAGACTGGATGCCTGGATTTATCTGGCCTTGTTATAAACTTAATAATGAACTAAAGCTCACATCCATGACATGTCTACCTGTGAGTCCAGATTGGGTTCCTGTTTGTTTCAGGGTGACTAACTGCCTCTTTGGCTGTCAAAACAGGAGCTATGATCGCTTGCAAGTTGGCTGCCATGGTGCCCAACAGAGTTTTATCTTTAGGATTGCTCAATGTGACTGGTGGAGGTTATGAATGTTTCCCAAAGGTATTGCATCCATTTCAGTATGCGATGGTCCTTCCTTTGAATAGAGATTGACATTTTTCTCCATGCAAACTAAAAGGGGAAAGAATGTTCTTCCCAGTTTCTTTTATCATTGAAAGAACTATTTGTTTGCGTGGGTGTTCGCTGTTCAGTACTTTACAGACAGGTTGTTCATTTATCGCATGCTGAGCCTGTTCCATGCTCCTATGCTTTGCTTTAACCACATGAACAAGAGGAAATTGATGTTTTTTACTGACATACTGCTTAGAAAGGAGCCGTTATGAACTTTTACTGGTTGGTTACTTGCGGATTTTAATCCATGTCAAGAATGTTCCTTATTAATGTTTGCGCGCAGTAGCAGAAGTTGCTTTCACAGTTTGCATCTCTTGAATGTCCCAGTCACAGCTACCGTACAAAATCATTCAGATGGAAAAATCTTCAAAAGATCTCATTGCATCACCTGAATATCCCAACCATAGCTACCGCACAAAATCATAGAGATGGTTATTTTTTCAAAAGATCTCTCGTTGATTAGCTACAGGAGTCCTTTTCCTTGTGAAAATGAGAAGCAATGCAGAGACATAGGACTTAACCTTGGATATTGTGCGGGAACAATTATTTTTTGAAATAGAGATTCTAGGAAAGATCAATATCTAGCGAGAGCCTTTCTGCATCGCAGTTGCAGTCTTCCTGAGATGATTCCGTGTTTTCATATAGGCAAAAAAGGGTCCTCTCACAGTTTGCCTTTTAATGGTGAAACTGCTTATTGTTCACTTGAATCCATTCGGATTCTGTATCTTGACCTCACCATATGATGGAACATTGTTATCGGGGGAGCGGAAGCTGTTTTGACTTTCCTCAAGAAAATTGGTTTCATTATTACTTTCCCACAGAAATTCGCGTACTTGTATTAAGTAACTAGTTGTGCTATTTACTATGTAGATTAAATTAGTTTAGATGATGCAATTGCTTTGTCGCTTAAAACAAAAAAAAAGTTGAACCCAGTCCTGATATCGCATTTGAGCCACTATTTGAGTAGTCTAACAACGATATTTTGATACATGTAGATTGACCGGCGAACCATCTCAATTGCAATCCGCTTCTTTAGGGCTAAAACTCCTGAACAAAGGGCTGCTGTTGATTTGGATACCCACTACTCAAAGGTAGGCAGTACTTATGTACTTAAACCGTCATTGTAAAATCCACTGCATCCTTCTTCCATCCCTGTCAAAGGAGAAATACTTAGTCTTTCTCCATCCCGAAAGAAACAAGGATTTTAGGAGAACAATCAGTGGTTCCGTGATAGTATGAATTAAGGACTCCAGTAAATTCAATTGTGTTCTTATGATTGGAGTCTTTCTTTTGGGATATCGAAGTGCATTGATGTTTTAGATAATCTCTATGTGTGTGTGAGAGAGAGAGAGAGAGACAGAGACAGAGAGAGAGAGAGAGCAATCCACAGGGTAAAGCTGTTTGTCTATTTTTCTTTCTCTTATGGAAGCGTAATGTATTATGTGCAGGAATATCTTGAGGAATATGTTGGATCTACCACCCGGAGGGAAGTACTCCACCAAGTAAGAAATCTTGAGAAATCTCAAGTTTCTTTGGTCTAGCATTAACTTAATGGAGTTAACTCTACATGGTCTTGGTAACTCTGTGTTATTTAGAGACTTCAAGAGGGTTCTCTAAGGTTTAGTAAGTGTTTATGTCTACAAGTGTTTTCCAGGTTTAAATGCACAACAATGCCATATAAACAAGTGCCAAACTATCATTGAGTTTTCCTATCCTTACGATTTCCAGAGATGCATTTGCTTTGGTGTTCACAGTTAAATGGATCTACCTCTGAATAACCATGGTGAAATATGGTATTTTACCTAGGCAACTTTTTTTCACTTATGACTATACACCTTTGCTTGGAGTTTATTGAAACTGAATGAACTTAATAAGAGATTACTTTTCTGAAAATTGCCATTTTGTTGAAGCCAATAATTGGTTTTTGACTAGTTTAATTTTATAATTGTAGTATAACATTGATAACTTGACTAAGGACTAGATCCAATCACTTGCAGGAATATGTAAAGAGTATTACATCAACAGGACTGCAGTCAAACTATGGCTTTCAAGGTCAGATAAATGCTTGCTGGAAGCATAGAATGACAAGAACAGAGATAGAATTAATCTGCTCGGCTGGATTTCCTGTATCTATCATTCATGGAAGGTATATGACTAACCTTATGAACTGACATGACAAATGATAGTGGCAGTTCACCAGGAAATTTGTAAGAACATTGAATGAGAACATTGCAGTAGGTTAAGGAAACAGGAATTTAATGGCACAATGTCCTCAATGTTGATATTTACCTCTCCTCAATTAATACGTAACTTGATGATGCCTCCTGCAGCAGTATCCCGGTAATGATAGAGGGACATGAACACCTTTGGGTGTTTCCCAACATCAACCATTTGCTTTCATCACATTTCCACAAGGACCAACCAAGATGTATAGGTGATTTGACAGAATCAGTTATCACTGTCAATAAGTATTAGTTCCTGATTTAGTGGAATGGTTTGAGTGGCGTTCTCTCAACTCTAAATTTCTTCAGATAGTTTCAAATGCTTGTTGCAAACAGTGTAACTCTACTTCAAAGATGATTAAGATTTCTCTATTATATTCAATTGCAATCCGTGTCATTTGGCAGAATGTTGGCGATTTTGCTGTATGTTTACCTTGTTGTATGCAGGCATGACGTTGTTGCTCAAATATGCCATGCAAGGAGTCTGGCAGAGAAATTAAAGCCTGTTGCTAGAATGATAGAGCTTGATGGAGGGCACCTAGTGAGTCATGAGAGGACTAAAGAGGTACTTTATTTGGAACAATAATTGGAAAGTTAGATACTTTTTTTTAGAGGGCAGTTTTTCTGGCACTACTACATGCTTGCTCCATGATAATTTATAGAGGGCAATTAGGTTTTCAAAGTGCACTGGACAAACATGTGAATAAGTTGGATGAAATCATTCTAGACAGTGCTTATAGGTTTTGTGCTAATTATCAATGAAATGGATATACTTTAATTCTTTCAATTGACTTGTTGTGTGTATGAATTGAGATCAAAAGGAATTTGTAAAGTTTATTCAGACTCGAGAGGTTTTTAGATGTGGCTTCTGAACATATTATTGCAGTCCAGAGTTTCTCAAAAATGAGGGAATCACATCAAACTGTTTCGGTATTTTAGTCATGCAAGTTGATTTAATTGTCTGGGCTTGATTGTTGAACTGCAAAAAATGGATTGAAGCTATGCTCATGTTCAGGTTAATCAAGCTCTTCTCGAGCTGATCAAGGTATCAGAAATGAAGGTCGTCCAGCATGATTGGACTGACTTGCCTACCAATAGCCCTGGTGAGTATATCCATGCTCAGAATGATTTCCCGGTCTCATTTATTCATTCTCTGAAGCATTTGTGCACGTTAGATGCATGTGAGGTCACATGTATGTATGTAAATGCGTGCATATACCATACGCACAGGTGTATAGGCACATGCCCATCATGTAAAAGACCATATGGGCCAAGCCTAACCCCATTCATTGGCATTGATCTTATCTAAACAAAAATGACACTTGCACTACGATATCTGTTAGGTTAACTATGTTTATGCGTTTCCGAAAGAACTGCAAGTGCTGATATCTACTGATCCTTTACAGGATTGCCAGAGACAAGTATGCCTATTACAAGAACACATGCAGAGGGAGACTTACTTATGTGTCTTGTTAATGGCGTTATCGAAAGGCTAAATTTTTTCCTGTGGCACTTTTTTGGTTGGTTAATGATGGGATTTGAGTCTGGAAGAAAGGCAATGGAATTCCTAAAGCCTATCAAGGTCCAACCTGCCCTCACATATTCACAAAGCTATTAATGCGCAGGACCCTCTTTCTGACTGGTAATGTCATTTCTGTCTCCAATTTAAGACCCGAGTTCTTTTTATGACATGCGGGCGTAGTTAAATTTTTAGGTACCGGAAAATCAATATTGACTGTTTATTTGCTCCCTTTTACATTGCAGAGTTTCTTCCACCAGAGTAGAGTGGCTCCTGTAACATGATCCTACTGAAAATACAAGAATTTGACTATGCAATGAGACTGACAGAAGTGTCAAGCCCGTCCAGAGAGAAGCCAACTTTTAAGGCAGATTTCTCTAGGATAGGCAAAGAGGGAGACAAATTTGAGAATTGAGAACCCCTCCCTTTCAACACTAAATTGTATTTCATTGGAGTATCAGCAAAATTTGTAACTATTGACTAGAAAAACTATGTTTCTTGATATCTTTAATGAATCGATGCGGTTTCTTAATAATATTCAATGAAGTTTCTCAGTCCGTCTTGTGTGGATAATGCTTCCCCACTCGTGGAAGTGCTCCTAACGACCTAGACCTTGTAGTTTATTTCGCGTGTATGACTAATAACATGAAAGTGCTTCATCATTCATGCGAATGATACTGACAAAACAGTAGACTCCAAGTGAGTTTCAAAGTAATCTATAAGATAAACGTATCTCTCACGAGGTTTCCAGGAATAGCGGTGTGACATTCGATTTCTTTTTCATTAACTGTTAAAATTTGGAGTGACAATTGCTACATGTTTCTGCTTTTCTGGATAAAAGGATGGCCCGGCGATGGTCGGTTGTTATTAAGATCTCCAGACATGGGAGGTCCTAGATCTGACGGATGGCTATCATTCCCCGCACCTTATTTCCTTTAAGCCCGACCTTTCGATGGAGAGACCGAGGAACGCGGTACCGACGCTTGTGAATTGGTCTGAAAATTTACTTCGTTTTTCAGACCCATGCATTTTAACTCTAATCTTCGAGGCCATGTACATGCCACTACAAGCAATATCACCAGAAAATAAGACGTCTAACTTATGAACAAAACACAACCGTGGGAGACGGGAGTTTCTGTAAAAAGAAACTTAGTAAATTTATACAGAGAGAGAGAGAGAGACTTGCCTGATTGATACTTTTTCTGAGAGGAGAGAACCTCTGTGAAGAGATCTTGCAGTTGCAGGATGAGGAGAATGAAGAGAAGGGGGAAGAAGTAAGGAAAGAGTCTTTTAATAAGATGCCATATGCCGTGGAATATTATTTCTTGGACAAGGGAAACATTCCAGTTATACCTGTGGAATATACCAATATGCCTAGCTTCTTTCAGCTTCACAAGCGAAGTCGAGCATCGCCTCTCTACTTCCTTTAATGCCGTCCCTTTTGAGTATACCGAGTTATTTCCCTCGAGAATCGTTTCATATGAAACTAAATACCATAAAAGTGTTTTATAGCAACCTGATGTTTTAGAGAGAAGGCACCAGAGGCAAGGTTAAAGTGATTAATTACCCAAATAAGTTTCGGCATGAGTTGCTCTTCCGAGCTGACATATCTCCTCAGGTTGAGATTATATCCAGTCACATGAATTTGTGTTGTGGTTGCAACTATGCATAATCCTATACAATGTCGAGTAACTGCATACATATATTACAGAGGGTAAAAGAGGTAAAAGAAAGGGGAAGCATGAGAAGAAATGGTTGATCCCTCCAACACACTTCACCTAGAACTCATCTCTGTTTCATCTCATCGGTTATCTCCTCCGATGTATTATCCCATCGCAAGCTAAGGTTCCTTCAAGGTCCCCGATGATACGAGCTATTCGGACTTCCAGGCCTCTTTGGACTTCTTGAAACAGAGTCCTCACACTATCGGCAAACCGCTTTATGTCAAAGCTGGCAGATTTTGCGAGTTCTTCAGCTGCTACAACAAATCCGACGGCGATCTTTGATTGTATCTCCGTCAATTTCTGTCCGGTCGCAACCATGTACCGTTGAAGCTGAAACGTTTCCTCGAGAAAATTCTCTAGTGTTTTAGTCTTTCCCCTTGATTTCGGGGCATTGGAATCCACTTGACTCACATCCAGATTGTTCTCGTGCTGAAAATTTAGATAAGGATCAGATTACAGTTAGTGTCATTCTAAGTAAGCACAGAGAGGCGGAAAAAGAGAAAGCACTGTAGAGATTTTAAGGGGAGGACTATAAAAATTCTCTCTTTTCCTTTTTGGCTTGTAAGTCTTGTGAGAGTAATCTATTACTAGATAAAAGACAGGAATTGGAATCTCTTCGCTAGCTAAAAATAGGAACCGGAATCTTTTCAGATGAGTGTTAATATCAAACTTGCTGTTGCTGATGCTAAACAATTCATTTATTGCCTGGCAATAAAACAACCATCCAATGGGAAAATCAATTAACATATTTCAATGGATTAGGCTTCACCATATGATATTTCTGTCAGTACCAAGTCCATAAGTTGAGAGTGCATTATCTATAGGAGAAGCTTACCATTCGCTTGCAAAGATCATCGGCTTTTTCTTGGAGCGACTGATACCGGCCGACTTGTTTGGTCAACAAAGAAACAAGCGAAAGGAAACCTTTGTTGCCATTGGGTCCATCATCTTTGCTTTCGACATTTTTGCTGCTTTCTTTCTTTCCCATCAACCTCTCAAGCATGAGAAGTTGCTGCTTCAGCCTCTTGATCTTGTACGAAACTCCAAGAGCTTGAAGATCTATTTTCCAGGAAGAACTTTTTGTCTTGCTTGAAATCTGGCTCACAGACGGTAAATTTTGGAGAGTGCCCAAATCTGTGGAACTTCCACTTTCTTCTCTTATAGGAACAGAATCACCAACATCCTCCTGTACTTCAGAAACTTTTTGAGGAGATTGGACCTTCATCACTTCGGCGGGCTGACAAACTAATGCAGTTTCAACTATTACTTCTGCATTTTCGTCTCGAGAAGCTTTCGCTGCCGATCTATCTGCTTTTTTTTCCTTATGCCCCGGTCTTCTCTTAACGATCTTAACTTCAGACCAAATGGTACCTTCAACTAGCTCAGGATCATGGATAGATGGATCATTTAAAGGCCTCTGGAAATTAATATGATTTGATTGTGAAGCGAGCTGCAGTTTCAAAGCACCGAGCTCGTCCTCTCGTGCAAGCAACAGGGCTTCCAACTTCGTATTAGTGTTTTTGAGTTGAGATATGTCTCTATTCAAAGCCTCAACATGGGACCGCAGTCGCTTAGATTCAATTTCCATGCTCAGCATCCGCCAACGAAAAGCTTCCAATTTCTCATCTTTGAGCCTCATCTGTTCCACGAAGGCATTTAGCTCAAGGTGATGCCTTTCCTCGACTAGAGTTGCATATTTCTCTGCTTCCGAATGTACCCAGTGTTCCAATTGCTTGACATCAGTCGTGATAGCTTCAAGGACCAGAACAGATAAACAGTTAGGAATTTCAAAGAGAGGCAGAAAAAGTAGACAGAAAACATCCTAGCCAAGAATTTCATGATGAGTTATATGTAATTCATGTTTCAAGAATTAGCAAGAGGAAATTCACAGAAAGCCAGGAAAGAGACTATGGCTTCTACCTAGTGCCTCAGTTTGTTCTTGAGAATAGCTATCATAATCAGGAGAGCATGCCTCTATCTCCCCAGAAAAATTGGGATTCTCGTATTCAAGAAGATTATTTGCCTGGAACCTGGCCTTTCCAATGAGAGACGACCCCGTCGCACCCGAATTCAGTTTTCTTGTTCCGTATATACCTTCAAGTTTTAGATTGACTTGGTTAGCCAACATACTTCTCAACGAGTGTCGCCCATGTTGGGCCTTGGACACGGACCTCAATCTTTCTGTCTCTAGTTCTGCCTGTTTCCTCTTAGCTTTTGACAACTTAATCTCCTTCAAAAGCATCTGCTTCTCCGCCGTGTCCAACTTGGACTTCCTCAGCATTGCAGACAGAATATCGTCTTTCTGTTCCATGTCCCTTTGCATCTTCACAATCTCCACGGACAATTTTTGGGCCATCAATTCAGACTCCTCCTTCTGCTCTAAAACCAACTCGAGATCTTGCTTTGTGGTCTCCACTTGCCTGAGGGCCCTACCCATCTCGGCCTCCATCTGCCGTTGGTTCGACACGAGCTCGATGAATGCGGTTTTGTGCTTCCAAATTTCAGAGGCATGCTCTTTAGCCTCTCGCTTTGCGTTCTCCCTCAATTCTTCCGCAGTATTCTCGGCCTTCTTGATCTTTTCTTCCAATTCCTTTCTCTTTAGTCCCTCTTCTTGCAATTCTTTATCCTTTGACTGGACCAGAAGCTCCATTTCCTTCAATCTTTCATTCAACCCAGAAATTTCTTCATCCTTTCTTTTCCCACGGACCCTCACCTCATTCACGAGTGCTCCGATCTGTTGCTGGAGCTTCTTCCTTTCATTAAGCCATCTCTGCTCTTGCGCCGCAAAAATACCGACTACTTTCTCGTTAGCTTTTGCATCTTCATGTCTAATTCTCTTCAACTCGTCTCTCTCTCGCTCAGCCATCTCTAGCTTGGCTAAGAGCGCAGCTTTTCCCTCATCATTTCCCTTTTTCTGAGCTTTCCACACCAGCAAACCCAACAACTGAGCGCTTCCTCGGAGTATCGTGTTCCATACCTCAGACCATTTGTCATCATCCGTCTCTCGACTGGGCAAGAGTCTCAGGGCAAAGTACGCGCACGACACTCCAAAGTATATTGGATACCAGTCATTGACCTTTTCTTCGCATAAGAACAAGGATGACAAACAAGAATGTGGAATCTTCCTCTCATCCATTTGTCAAGAGCAGGAACGCGCTGCTTCTCCCTTGAGAAACATGGAGAGGGAGCCAAAAGTCAAAAGTCGGTTAGGAAGAAACATTATTTCAAGCAGTTGCTATCGACAATAGAACAATTCACTCATTTGAAAATGATCACAAGATACCCAGTTTTTGCAAATGCAGGCACAGACAACTAAAATCATACAAAAGAATTTTAATGAAGGAAAGCCAATACAAAGGCAGAGACAAATGAGGCAAGTGAAAAGGGATAAAGAGAGAACTCACGAGAGCAACAGATTCAAGGCTTCAATTGAAACCCAGTTCTGAAGGACTCATCAGGAGTAGATCTCAAGCATCAGCTGGACCCAAGAACTGCAGAGAAATTGTGCTGCAAAAATGAATTATGAATGAGCTAGAGAATGACAAAAGCATGAGGGGTGAGTGGAATTTACACGTGTGAGAGACTGCAAAATCTGCTCAAAAAAGGCGCTTTAAGCAGAAGAAAACATGGAAGAAATAACAGAAAGTGTTCCCTGGTTTTCAGTGAGAAAACTGACCCACCTCCAATAAAATTCGTCTGCTCTTTCATCTTTCTCTTGGTGAGTCACGACTGCAACAGCAGGAAGCAAAAGGCACTAGATTCCTGCTAGTTTTGTCAACGTTACTGATTAGAAAGAAAGGGCTGCTCCAAAAAAGAGAAACAAAGAGAAAAGAAATGAACTTCCTTGTGAGAACAGTCCAAGAAAGTTTGTATTATTCCAGGGTGGATCACCCAAGTAAACCCAGATAGGTTGAGCATAAAAGTTCTCTCTCTCCCCTATAAAATAATGTTTCTTGAACGTGCTGCAACACTAAACAGCAGTGAGCAGATTCTACTTCCTCGTTAAGTTTTCCTTGATTTTCGGGTTAAAACAACACAAGAAGAGATATTTTTGCAGAATTGAAAAAGAAAGGTCTTTGGTTGACCAGCTAGACATGTGGATTCAGGAAAATAATCTGCGGGTGATGTCAAGTGGAAGGAACCGCATAAAAGATCAATGACAAGACCTTGGACCTCATAATCAGCAGCATTATGCAGGTGAGACCAGTATCAAATGCAAAATCTTCTCTTGTAGCAATCTAGACAAAAATTCAGAGACACCCCATCACAGGTAATAATTTTTTAGGCGACCCCCTCTGTTTAATGCTAAGCACCTACCCACCCCCACCCCTCAAGCACTAAAAACAGCATTTAACATCGGAGCTCATCGAAGCTAAGACAATTGGAAACATTATATCTCAGTTCCGCGAATGAAATTGGGTCGATTGACGCTACGCCACGCGCGGAAACCAATTCCCATAATTGATGAACGCGACGTCGAAAAGGAAAGACACAAGTTTCGAAGGAGGACCCTCCACGTACGTAAAAGTAGACGAATCTGCCATGTGATTAAGTTTTGCTTAAGGCCCATATTTGCCAAGGGGGGATCACGCTATGCAAATGGGGAGAGGGGTTTTAAGGATAGGGGGGAAAAGGCAGGAAAGAAGGTCACTGTCAGTGGATTGTCATGATGGATGCGAGGGACCGGGAGGAGGCCGCCAGGCTTTCATGGTGGACCAGAGCGAACGAGCCCCTCTTTTCATATGGTCCTCAAGTTTGGCTTCCTTTGGCTGGGGGAGGCCCTGTAAAGCAGGCACTTGCTCCAGAAAGTTGGTACATGAAGCATATAATCATTTGCCTAATATCAACCAAAAATAACAAGAAGAAGAAGGAGAGAGAGGGAGAGAGATTGAAACGTTGTGTGGTACTAAGTTCGGTCTGCAGGATTCCATCACTGTTCTGATTTTTTTATTTAGAGTTGTCCAAGATCCGCCCTTGAAATCTGGGCATTGTTTCGCTGGCTTCATCATTTACTTATACTTTAGAAATATGGTTTCGAAAGCAATCTCCCCACTCCTGAATATTTCCAGGAAACAAAATATGAAGAAAATGGTCAACCAAGAAAAAAAAAAACGAACTATAGCGGGGTGTTATGATCCGGTGCAAGACACCCGATGTTCCCACATAGGGGAAATTTGCACCGATTGAACTCGATGGTGATTAATCACGGAATTACGATAATCAAGTCGATAGATAAAGATAGGATATCGGGCTTGATTTTCACGATTTGCTTTATAACGCGACATTCATTTTAACTCGAAATGCACGAGACTTTCGTGATATGCACAAATTGACTCGTAAATATATGTATGATTCTTTTCATAATTTTTTAAAAATATAGATAATATTTTGAATTATGACAGAATTTATGATGGGAGGAGAGAGGAGGAGATAGGAGCAATGGTGGCGACCACAACGACAGTGACTGACAGGATCGTGAACCGGCCCGAGTCCTATGTAATCGTTGAAAGGCAAGGACAAGACGCGGAATCGAAATCTGCGAGCGATGATCGGTTCGAAACTCGTGTCCATTTTGCTTGGCGATGGATCCAACAAAGGCATGTGCGCTCGCCTCTCGTGGTGGGATTTCGTACACATCCTTCGACTCTCTCTCTCTCTCTCTCTAATCGAGTCATTAAAAGCAATTGCGCGATCCCGTGGATTGCTGTCGATGATGTGCCGGTCTCCCTTCCTTTTGTTCTCTCCTCAACTATCTCGTAACATCGCATTCCTAGGGCCATCGACGTGTCCGATAGGATACTGGGGATTCTCTAAACACCCGATTCGACTTCTGTCGCGTAAGGCGATCCACTTGTCACGCGCATTATGGGATTCTCAGGGGCGTGGCGATGTATCTGCATCTTTGGAGAGAAAAGCAAACACACATGTGATATGAAGAACATGTGGATTGTCCATGTCAAACATGAAAAATAATTCTTGGCATAACATGAACACGATGCATCGACCCAAATACCAAATAAAGAAATGAAAAGCTATTCGGTCAAGCGGCACTCCATCTCTCTCGTTTAAACCCTACAGATCGTCGTGCTTGTCTTTTCCGATTTCTATATCGACTCGGTCCAATGAGGGCGGGGAGTGGTCGCCGAGGTGAGAAGACCCGGACAATGAGCAGCTCATGGTAAACTTCTAGGATGGGAAATGGGTAGAAATGAACCGAATTGTACACCAAACAAGGGACGAACAATTGTAAGATGTGCGTGTATGTGAAAACTGAAATTAATATGCTTTGCTTTGGAATTCCAAAATTAAGTGTGCTAAGGCTAAAACACTACCAGGATGGGTGATCTATTGGGAAAGTGTTCTCCTGCACGCCAAAGGACAAAACCATGAGGCTCGAAATGGGACAAGCCAAAACGGACAATATCTCGAGTAACTTAATCTATGAATGTCAAAATATGGTATCAGAGCAGCACCCTCTCCTATAAGTGTATGGTTTGGGGACGAACCACGCGGAAGCTAGTCGGGCCTAAAGGACCTAGATAAGAAGCGGTCCCTGGCAAACTTCTAGGATGGCAAAGGGAGCATGAATGAATCGAACTGTACACCGAACAGGAAGAGAGCGATTATGAGATTTATATATAATTAACTCATAGAGGTGCCGCGATTTTGAAATGTATGTGTATGTGTGAACACTGAAATTAACCAATGAAGACGCCTTTTGACGTAACGACAGGCTTTGCTTTAGAATTCCAAAGTTAAACATGCCGAGGCAATAGTACTACTACCATGGATGATCTCCTGGAAAAATGTATGCATGTACACTAAATGACAAAACTGTGCCAATTGGGATGTCACAATTTCATCATAATGCATCTCCATTTCTGACGAAACAAATAAAATAAAAATAAAGCATCTCCATCGTTTTGTTCAATTTGATGTCAAATATTTTTGTTAAATCGTTAGGATCGACTATCGAGAGTAAACCTGTTTTGATTTGGGTATTGACCGGAACAGTTTATATGGTTTGATCATACCGGAATAAGGACCGGTTTTCCGGCTCGACCCATGGAACCGGGTATGTCCGATCCGAGCAATGCAATGAGTAGCTACTTTTCCTGCGACATTATATTGCCCGCGGTCCCTAATTTGGGACAATAATTTATGAAACTCTCCATCATTCCCTATCATGAGAGATCATAGTCAATTTTTAAAATGATTATAGAGCCTATCAACAAGGAATGTTTTGTTTTCCAATTTCTTCTGGTTCTTGTGTGGAGCCAAATCGGAAAAAAAAAAAAGCAAAGGAAATTATTTTTCTTAAAATAGCTTATATGGTTGCACAAAAGAAAGGGAACATTGCTCCTTCTTCTTTTTCAATAGGTTTTTACAATGAAAATAGCTTACACCAATCGACATGTCGATATATGTATGCTTTCAATTTTTTTTAA
Source organism: Syzygium oleosum (assembly GCF_021117445.2). Lineage (NCBI taxonomy): Eukaryota > Viridiplantae > Streptophyta > Magnoliopsida > Myrtales > Myrtaceae > Syzygium > Syzygium oleosum. The sequence continues at coordinate 993,861 of NW_026607512.1, forward strand.
AAAAATATTTCAAGTGAAATAAAAACTAAATTATGAGAACTCCAAAAAAGATATAATCCTAACCAAGCAAAAACTCTAAATAATACCTATAGTTGGAAGTTCTTTTTTATCGAAAGAAAATTTCATTCATATCTTATAATAATATTTGAGAGGTACATATAAGTTTTCAAGCTTAACAAATCCCAAATAATTGCTGAACAAAGCAAATGCCAAAATGCAAATATTAAAGCACGGTATGCAGCTAGAAACATACTCTTATTCCTTAAGAACATATCTGCCACCGTATATTTTCGGCGGCCGATCACCAAATTCAGTGATGAGCAAATACCGAGATCTCCCGCTCCATTTGCAATAGCTTGCAGTGCGTCTCTAGGTTTAATGGAGATACCGACATCAATATATTGAAAGAACACAGATCAAATACCTGTAAGAAACTCCCATATCTATATGTAGATATAGTTCGCAAGAGTAAAATTCCCAGATCTAGACCTAATTCTAAATTGAAAGAGGAGAGCGGCCTAATCTCAGAGATATTGTGAAGCTATGTCACGAACATCCTCTTCAGTTGCTGTTAACTAGACGAATGGCCGAACTAATCTCCATATAGGATTTATACAAATAGTCAGAAGTTGCAAGGCAGAAAATGTGGAGTACTCTCTTTGATTGCCACATAGGTTATACAAATCCACTCACCGGTTGTCACGTGTGCAAATTCAGGCCAACTCATTTATTTTTTTATTCAAGATGCAAATGTCAAGTGGGATCCGTTCCGCACAATTTGGACTAGACCAAGAAATTGTGCACAACTAGGACTAGACGAAGAAGCTGATGTGGTAATACTAGTCATTTAGCCTTTCTTCAGCTACACGAAAAAGATCTGCATGAAATCTGCTTCCTTTTGCTCTTCCTCCTTGGTGCTTCCTTTTGCTCTTCCTCCTTGGTGCTTCATTCAAAGGAGCAAACTTTCTCTTCATTTCCTTTTGTTCTATCTTTCAAACACTTCCAAAGATTTTCCTTACAAAATCATTACTCCTAAGAGAGAAAAACAAATCGAGCTCACTCACGCCCTCAAATCGGAGCTTCTCTCTTTTTAGAATCACTTTTGGTTACAATCCCGGCGAATATTGTTAATATGTAGCTATAGATCTAAAGCAGCTCACTACAGTTTCTTCATTTTCTCTCTCGAGTTTTGGACAGTTATATGAATCTGATTGGCTTGGTTTAATTGCCTTTGAAGAGGACAATGTTTTGGACATTAGTGATTTTCAGGTTTTTAGGCACGAATCTTTGGCAAACCAAAGTGCTATTGGCGAAATAAGGCTCTCTTGTACCGTAGAATTCTTGCATTTTTTTCAGTTATCAAACCCAATTGAGGGTTGAGATTGCTTAAATTGTGGTCATGATGTCATCTAGAGTTGGGTTCTGTATATAAATTAATGGCGATTATGTCAATGTTATGAGTGCAGTGTCTTGCCTGTGCGGGAGTGATTTGAATGCAAGCTAATGGTGGGAAGTTGTAGTGTGATTCTGTCTTCTATTTGCCTTCCTGAGTAGAGTAAATTTGTAGGGGAAAAGACAGCAAGTTAGTAGAATTCTTGGAATTCTTGCATTTTTCTTGGAGTGACTATGGAGCTATGATATTTGGCGATAGGATTTTTCTTTTTACCGAGCAAATTGGAATGATTCTCTTGTCAATGAAATTATGATCGTGTCAACTAAAACACTCTTACATGTATCGAATATCATTTTTCCAAACTTTATCAAGTGCTTTGATTTTCTGGTTTAGATGCATGATTATTCTGATCAGATGATAGTATAAATTTTTCTAGGTTTAATAAATGTCATATGCTTGATCTTGTACTTTTACGAGCTTTGAAATCATTTAATTTATTTGTGGTAGTGTTCATTTTGATTCTAGGGCACCAATGTGAAAGGGAGAGCCACGAGGGAGACGTGGTAGAGAGATGTTGCTGAGCTGTTGTTCTCGGTGGGGGATGCTTGGTGTGGTAGGGGAGCCACCGGTGTTTCCTGATGGATTGGATGGAGCGCTTGTGAGTCCTGGCCATGGATCGATAAGGGATCATCGATGCACACGGTCGGACGATGCACGACTATGGGCACACGGCCCATAGGCACGATGCAAGGCACAAGGACACAATGCACGGCAATGGGACACGAATGGTCCACGGGCAAATGGATGGGGATCACATTCATTGTGGCCGAGGATCGTGTCAGTGGATTGATCATGAATTGTGGCCGTGGATTGATTGGCGATCATGATGAACACTCTTACAAGTATCATATATCATTTTTCAATATTTTATCAAATGCTTTTGATTTGCTAGTTTAAATGCATGATTATTCTCAGCATACATGATAAATTTTTCTAGGTTTAACGATATATTGACAAACCATAAAAACACTAAAGTACATCGTGATCTTAAGTTTCAATGACTAGAAAATTATTCCAATTTGCTCAGGAAAAAAAAAATTCTATTGCCAAATATCGTAGCTTTATGGTCTCTCCAAGAAGAATGCAACCCTCCTACCAACTTGCTATCTTTTCCTCAAACAAAATTTACTCCACTCAACGAGGCAAATGGAAGACAGAATTCCTCAGGCCGCGAGCTTGCATAACACACGTGCACTTACAGCACTGCATAAATCACCGTTAATTTATAGAGAATCCAACAAAACATGACATCACGGCAACACTTTAACAAATGTAAACCCTTAATTTGGGTTTTTATCTGGGTTAATATCACGAAAAACTCTAAAATGATATTACTGTGATAAATTTACCCCGAACTAAATTTTTTACCACAAAAAATCTCAAATTGGTATACTTGTGACAAATTTATCCTCCATTAGTTTCCGTTAAATTTTACCGTCAAATTGTTGAGTTGGATGACACGTGGCAATTGATGGGTGTACCAGTTTAGGGTCAATTTGTGATTTTTCGTGATATTAATCTAATTTAATGGAAATTAATAAAAGGTAGCTTTGTCACAAGTATACCAATTTGGGATTTTTGGTGATCAAAAAATTAGTTTAGGATAAATTTATCATATATGTACCAGTTTGTGATTTTTCGTGATATTAATCCTTTTTTTATTCCAACTCAACTTGGGTTTGATAATGAACAAAAAAACAAGAATTCTATGGTACACGAGCCATATTTCTTCAACAGAACATAGCTCCGTAAATGTCGGAGATTGGAACCCACAAGCTGAAATTAACTAAATTTCCAAAAATCCATCCTCTTCTTCGAAGACAAAACTTTCACAAACAATAAAACAAAGGCCAATCAAATTTAAATGACTTTTTTGGACCAAATAAAAATTTAAATGACGGTCCAAAGCTCTCTAGAGAATATGAAGAATCTGCAGTGAACTGCACTATAGTCAACTCTTGATCATTTTTATAAACAAAAAACTAAAAATTAAAAGCCTAACTTATGCTTTGCAAAGATAAAATTGATGTCCTTTTTTTGATTTTCACAACTTTGATGAAATGTTGACCAGTCCACGATTGTCTAGATCGCCAAAGCTGTGTCCATGGCTGTCCACACTCGAGCTCTATCTCTCCTCCATGGCCATTCAGATCTCGATGAGATCAACGGTCATGGAGTCTTGTCGTCTCCAAATCTAGGGTTCTTGTAACCGGAGATAAATCTCCCATCACTCGATTGGGTTTCTAACTAACCCACCAAAAATGCTTGCTGGTGACTTTAGATAAAAACTTAGATTAATAAAAAGGATACTGTGCGAGGTATGAGATTTGGGAGCGCTTCCATTCTTAAATAGATGAGTCTCCGGTTTACAAATTAAGACTCTAATGAACAACTTTTTAGTTTTGAGTTTTTGCAAAAAAAGACCTCAAGTTCATTAAAATTGCAAGATACTTTTGGACGTTCAAAGAAACAAATTCTCGTATCTGAGTGTCGAACGACCAAACGAACTTCAATTTCGATGGAATTGATATCATTAGAAAGCTCCTATTAGTTACTAATGAGCCTAATATCCTAAAAAATCTCTAACTTTAACTCTTATCCCAATTTTACTTTATGTCTCATAAAAAATCTTCAACTTTAGGTCATGTCCTAATTCTACGATAAACTTTTTTTTGTTCCATAAAAAACTCTCAACTTTAGGTCCAGTCCTAATTCTACCTTAAACTTTTTTTGTTCTATGAAAAACCCTCAACGTTAGATTATATTCCAATTTTACCCTAAAATTTTTACATTCACATAAAAAATCACAAACTTTTACTTGAATCGCAAATCTGTCCCCATTAACCCTCAATCCAAAATTTCTCATGGAAAACTCCCAAGCATGAGTTGTTCGAGCGTCTCAAGCGCGATATCTCCGACCGCGAGAGATCGAAGACCTAGCGCAAGATCACTAAGGGCTATTTTGACGGAGGGTTAATGGAAAGCAGATTTGGAACTCAAGTAAAAATTGGTTATCTTTAATGATGCAAAAAAAAAAAATTAGAGTGAAATTGAAACTGAACCTAAAGCTGAGATTCTTTTATGAGATAAAAAAAAGTTTAGGGTAGAACTGGTTCTAGACCTAAAGTTGATGATTTTTTATGAGACAAAAAAAGTTTAGGGTAAAATTGGAACTAGATCTAAAGATGGGGTTTTTTTATGGGACAAAAAAATGTTTAGGATAGAATTATGACATGATCTAAAGTTGGAGACTTTTTATGAGACAAAAAATAAAATTGGGACAAAAGCTAAAATTTGAGGTTTTCTAGGGTATTAGGCCGTTACTAATGCAATCGGGAGTTTAAATTGCAGATTGTGTGTGCATTATGTAGTGCTAAATCGACTAAACATGCATTAAATATAAAGCAATCATCACTTTAATATAATCTCAATCATTCATTTATACGTTCGAATACTGACTACAAAACAGGGGATTTACAAATACGCCACTCCTTGTAAGTTGTAACGCTCAACCTACAAATTTTGCAATTACATATTAACAAAATTCTTTGATTCGGAGATTGTAGCAATGACTAAACGTCCTAATACTATCTGGTTCAAATTGTGCAAGTTTTATCAACATAAATTGTGCAGAAAGAGTATCAGTGGTCTAATAAAAAAATTGAAGTAACTAGATTTGCGTAAATCGCATGTGGCATTCAATCCTCGATTCCTTGTCCAGAGCCATTACTTGATTGTCCGGAGCCACTACTCGAAGCGGGAGAGGAAGGTCGGCTGCAAAGCGTTCATGGCTAAAAAGCCCTAATCCTAGAGTGGTCAAGGTTGAGAGTTGACTCCTTGGAGTTGCGAGCAAGCCAAGGATGGATTCCCAAAGAGGAAAATGCGATGGAGAAGGATAACGAGTTCAGCAGTAATGCTGATTTGGGGCTGGAGAGCCTTCTTTCGGCGACAAGGTTATACAGCAGAGAAAGGCAGGGTCTTTCTCTCAATTCTTGATTCCGCAACTTTTTCTTTTCAAATTGTTTGTATTAGAAATTTTTGTTATTCTTAAGATTGAAATCATTTTCCGAACACAGAAAACGTTTTTGGCCATATATTACTAAACAAAGAAAAAGTAACCATTTTTCTAAACAATGATTTTCCGGAAAATATTTTCCTTTATTAAGGAGTTTTCCTCCGAACAAACGCACCCTTAAAATCAAATGGAAAGAATTCTATACAAGTTGCAAGTCTGCATAACTTATTTATGCACTTACGACATTGCAAAAATCACCTTCAATTTATAGAGAACCCAACAAAAGATGAGGGCAACAATTTAACAAATCTCAACCCTCAACTTGGGTTTGATAATGAAAATAATGCAAGAATTCGACGGTACCCAAGAGCCCTATTTTCCCGAGGGAAGAACAGTAGAAGTGCCAAAACTTGTGTACGGCGCTCACTTTAGTGCAAAAGTTTTCGCCGGCTCACTTAAGTGCCAAATTGGAGGAAAAATGATCACTTAAGTACCAATGGCGAGAAATTCCGGCCAAATTAATCTGTGGCTTTCATAATTAAAATCTTAATCTAAGTTGGATGTTTATATTAAAAAAATCAGTCTACGTGGCATTTTCATGTGTATATTTTGATTTTTTAACTGGCCACTGGCCAAAGGTTGAAGAAGAAGAAGAAAGAAAAAAAAAGAAAAGAAGGAAAAAAAAAAGAAATATTTAAAAAATCGAAAAAATATTAAAATATTATTAAATATTGTCCCCATCAACGCCGACGTGCCACGTAGGACTGAGAAATTAATAAAATATGGCCACGTCAGATTTCCGGCAACCCGAATCGGAGTTGGCACTTAAGTGATCGTTTTTTTTAAAAAGTTGCACTTAAGTGATCTGAAAAAAAATTTTAGCATTAAAGTAAGCGCCGTACACGAGTTTTGACATTTCTAGTGTTCTTTCCCCTATTTCCCCAGTAGAACATATTCCGTAGATGCCGAAGATTGTTACCTAAAAACTGAAATTCACTAAATTTCCAAGACGAAACTTTCACGGACAACTAAACAAAGGCCAATCCTTGACCAAAAAAAAAAAACAAAGGCCAATCAATTTCAAATAACAGTCCACAGCTCGGGAGGAAATAGGAAGAATTGCAGTACAAGCGAAATTACATATTAACAATATTCATTAATTCGGACATTATAGTAAGGAGTTTAACTTCCTAATTTAGATAGAGGGAGAGATGAATCCAATATTGACAAGTAATGATAAAAGCTCTGGTTTAAGGGCCTTAGCGAGCATTTTTTTTTCTATTTGGAAAAGATGATTTTTAAAAAAAAAATATTTACAGAGTTTGAAAGACAGAGTAAAAGAAAGGTTAATACAATGAAAAACTGATACATTTGTGATAAATTTACTTCAAACTAATTTTTTAACCTCTAAAAATCCCAAATTAGTATACACGTGACAAATTTACCCTAAACTAATTCTTTGATCACCAAAAACCCCAAACTAGTACATTTGTGACAAATTTACCCTCCGTTAATTTTCATTAAATTGGATTAATACCACGAAGAACCACAAACCGGTACACCTGTAATAAACGGAGGGTAAAATCCCAAACTTGTACACTTATAACTACCATATGTCATTAAACTTAGCAATTTCACGATAAAATTTAATTGAAACTAACGGAAGGTAAATTTGTCACAGGTATATCAGTTTGAGATTTTTTATAGTTAAAAAATTAGTTTGTGGTAAATTTATCACACATGTATCAGTTTGGAATTTTTCGTGGTATTAATCCTAAATATGAAAAGAATTTTGCTCTTTCTAATGCATAGCAAAAAGAAGAAATTTCATGCAATTCTCATTGATTTAGCTTGAGGAAGCTAACATGTCACTTCTATCTAATCCCATGTGGCATTTAAGAAATACCTAATATTTTTCTCGTTGCAAGAAACTTTGGAGCTCCTCTTTTACTTGCGTGTCAAAAGATTTTAGGCCATTTTAAAGCAACAACAAAAAGCAATATATTTATGATAATCTCCTGATTATGATTAGCATCCTAATCTTTTACCGATCAATTTTCTAATAATTAATCCGTTCAATTTACATTTATAAAGTGAAGCATTATCTTTAAAAAAAAATTCAAAGACTCTAAATAGAAGCTCCAGTTAAAATAGAGATAATGACACAAATAATCTCTGAACTTTGACCCAATATGCAATGTGATCCCTAAACTTTTAATTTGTTCGATGTAGTCCCCGAACTTTAACTCAATGCGTGCAGTGTGGTCCCTGAACTTTTAATTTTATTCAATATGATCAATGAATTTTTTTGTACATATTCAATATAGTTCTTGAACTATATTAAAATATTTAATACAATCCTTCTATTATCAAAAGTCCAATGACCATATTGAACAAATTAAAAGTTCAGGGACCACATTACACATTATACATTGAGTTTAAGTTTAAGGACTACATCGAACAAATTCAAAGTTCAGGCACGACATTGCACGTTGGACCAAAGTTTAGGGACCGTTTATGTCATTTTCTCGTTAAAATACACGGAACGCAAAAACTTGAAAACGATAAATAAAAAAAAAATAAAATAAAAAGTCTCCTCCACCGATTTCATCTGGGCCTAGAAACTTCTAAAGCCCACGCGAATTTTCTCATCCCTTCTCTTAATTTAATCTTATTTATTTATTTTCTAAACCCATTTTCATCTCTCTTCGTTTTTTGCCTGGCGCTCCGATTTCTCTGCAAGCAAAGCCCGATTTTTCCATTTTCCATTCGATTTGCATAGAATCCCAGCAATCTGCGAAATTGAATTTCGAGTTCTTCCTCGGTTTCATTGGCGCAGACCATCGATCGAGTAGTAGGTTCTCGAATTGTTGGCGATGGGGGAATTGCAAATGGAGGACATGCCCTTGCCGTCCCTGTTCGAGCAGTCTCGCAAGATTCATCTCGCCGCCGCGGAGTCCGCCGTCGATCAGGTGAGCCGAGTCTCCGGCGTGCCGGAGTTTCCTTGTTTTTTTTTTTGGGGTCTCGTTCGTTTTCGCGAGCTGCTCCGTGAAGAATGCGGTCGCGAGCTCTTTGCGTTAACTAATGCGGTGGGTGATGTATTTCTAGGATGCTGTGAAGAGAGGAATCGAGGCTTTGCGGAAGTGCGAGGACATGATAAGTAAGCTGGGATTGTTCTCGGCCAACGAGACGAAGGATGATATCAGCACTTCTAATCTCAAGTATATTCTGGTGAGCAATTGCTTTCTAGCCTTTTCTGTTTGATTTCGTGTAGGTACGATGACTACGATGCTACTGGTAATCTTCATCGATGCTTTATCCTAAATCTCGCGATAAAGAAGTAAACTTGAGATTTTATTTACTAATTAGCGCAAGAGCATGATGGAGCTGGCGATGAATAGGGGTATATTCGCATTTTGTTAGAGACGGGCATCAATTGTTGCAAATGGGATTGTCATCTATCATGCTTAGGAGCTGTTTGTGCATTCGTTTGCGTGCTGAGTTACCGCAGAGGGTGGTGGCGGTGCTGTTTTTTGGGCCACGAGTTAAAATGTTTAAGTGGGATTCTCATTGTGTTCTTCTTCGCAGGTCCCTTTTTATCTGGCCGAGTTGACAGAAAGGGTTGCTGCTGATGATAGGGTACCCATTATTAAAGCCTCTCAGGAAAAACTAAAGGTTTGTTCTGTGGTTCTAATTTACTTCTTTGTGGAGGACGTTTTGAGATTGGGATATGCAGACTATAAGGAGGGGGGCTTTTGCTATGTTAATTAACTTTTTTTGGAGTTCTTGCTGGAGCAGGGGTATACAATGATGATGAATTGTGGGTGCCATGTCTTGCAGGAATTTGTGTCTTTTTGTGAAGCAATGGAACTTTTACCCAAGGAAGAGTTAGAGACATCTGTGCACGGAGGTTCAAATCAAATGGTAGATCGAAGAGCTAGAAAGGTACTGATGCATATTCTTTCTCACCTATTGTTTTTACTAAGCACTGCTTGGCTTCTCCAAATGGGGGTTAAGATTGATTAAAATTTTCGGACATTTGGAGCTGTGTGCTTCTCTGGTGCTGAATAATTTTTGGATACTTCCTACATTGAAAGTGATAAGTATGGTCATAGAGAAGTATGAGGTTTTTTTGGTGTATCATACCTTGACCAATGGTTCACAGAAACATCAACAAGCTTGATTTGGAGGATTAGTTCTGTATTCTTGTCTTGGTTGTATTGTGTTGGGAGTTTGGTTCATTTGGAAGCTTTTCTTTAGTTCATCGTTGTTGCATGCTATGCACAGTAGCAGCTGGGAGTAGTTGGTTTTTTTTATAGTGTACCCGGTCAATTGCACATGGAAGCAATTGGGAGGCAAAGACAAATGGTGCTGTTGGTGAAACAAAGTTTGTCAGGATTGAGATCCTAAGTAGGATCTATTGGAGGTCTTTGAGGATTGGAATTCTAAATAGGATTGGATCGAGGATCATAAGATCTTCGAAAATTAATAAATTAATGGTTCATTGTTGTTGCACACTATGCCCAGTAGCAACTGGGCCTAGTTGGTTTGTTTAAGATTGTACTTGGTCCATTGCACATGGAAGCAATTGGGAGGCAAGGACAGTGGTGCTTTTGGTGAAACAAATTTGTCAGGATCGGGATTCTAAGTAGGATATTTTGGAGGATCGGAATTTTAAGTAGGATCTGCTCAAGGATTGTAAGATCCTAGAAAATTAATGAATTGATACCTAAAATGTAATTTTTACATTGTATAATCCAATCACATGCCGATTTTTTTTAAAAAGAGAGAGTAAAGCCCAAGTAAGGTCAAGTTCTGAGTTTTGCATTCTCCAATCTCCATATCCAACTTAAGTATGAAGAAATTGACAAAACAATTTTAACCAAATGAATTAAGTGCAAGCTATTCAGAAAACACCAATGAGAGTTATTACCTTTCTATTCAGCGAGACAAAAGAGAGGAAAAAAAGATTCCCAAAAATGACTCACCCTTAAAATCCTCATCTTCGGGCTTATCATCTTCCCATCACATTGTAGTCCTCTTTATTAAATTCATCCTCACCAACATGGTTATTGTTCAAACTCTTGAATAAAGCAACAATTGATAATCTAATTCAGCAAAATCAGTAAAGAAATTTTAATAAAAGAAAACAGGGAAAAACTTCAGAAGATATGTAGATTAGAGCCACACAGCAAACAGAGAAATAAAAAATTAAAAACCGAAAGAATGAAGAAAGCTTCAAAATCAGAATGCAGCTTTGACCAGCACGTAAAGGAGAAGTTCGAAGGTTGAGAAGAGTCAAGTATTTAAAAAGTAAAAAGAATAGAGAGGAAAGCTTCAGAAAAATGGTTCAATCAGAATGTGTTGAAGTCTGAAGATTGATGAGTGCGTCATGGAGGAGAAGTCAGCGGTAGGCAGGAATTTTCAATCTATACAGAGTCTATTTGAACCAGTTGTAGATTCGTCAGCCCGATTTTGCTAAAAAGCCAAGTGATGTGTTCCCAAAGAAAGGGTGGGTTTTGGACTCTTGGACTAGTAGCAAGGCCCAAAATTCTGTTTCCTTTAGCTGGAAGAATGAACACTCTGTCTTGACAAGGATCATTAGGATCCTTGGTAGGATCAAGATCCTACAAGATCCCATGATCTTGGATCCTGATCCCACCTATTTGCGAATGTTGCTGCGATCCAGACACGATCCTAACAACCATGGGTGAAATGACCATTTAATAATGAATACCTCTTTTATTTTTTGGCAGATAGTACGTTTTAAACGTCAAAAAGCTGCTGAATCAAAGTTGCTTGAAATCAAGGAACGGAAAGAGCGGCGTGGGAGGTCAACCAAAGCAGCTGCCTTATCTACTCCTGTGGAAGCAAGAGAAGAAGAAATGGTTGATGACGACAGCGAGGAAGAGCGTGAGGTTGGTTCTATATGGCAGTTAGATTTTCGAGTTGTGAGCAAGAGCTAAAGATGCTTAGATGCACTGGCTCGGCATATGTCCTCCGCAGCTTATTAGTGCATTAGGTAGTTTGCTTTGCTGCTTAAGGTTTCTGTGTCTATGCATATGTTGGTTTGTGTTTGACATAGGAGCTTCTCAAGCTATCTTCTAGAAAGTCAAGTCACATAACTGCTGAAAGTTTGCCTTATTGCACTTAATTATTTCAATACTTTCAAATAAAAAATGAGGCTAATCATCATGTTGGATGCCAAATACTCGTGTTTGGAAGTCCATCACGAATCTCATGGTCAAAATTTCCTGATCTTGACATTACAGATGAAAAGGCAAGTAGTTTCTGATGTAGATTATCTTTTTCATTTCTTGTTGATGCTGAGATTGGTTATTTAACATTTAACATGTGCTTGCCTTTCCTCTGTTACCCTTCCACGGGGTGATACTTAATATTTTTATTCTAAATGTTCTTTCTCTCGCAGGCTTGGCTTATTGCAATCTCTCTAGCGATTTGTAAGGTTAGCTTTGTCCAATTGGTCATTAAGACCAATTTGGTCATGTTTGGTTATTAGATACTCTTCTTTTGGTTGTTTACTGCTTATGCATTGATGTGATGAGTATGCTCTTGCCATGGACATTGCAGGCTCTGGATTTACTAGAAATGCTGAAGAAAGAGGAAGAAATGCTTTCTGCTATCAAAGAGAAGCAGTCAAAGGTATATTTTTGTAGATTGTGCTACCTGAAGAATATTTGGACACATTGAAATGCTGCATCCTGCTGGTTCAGTCCCTAGAAAAATTAGTACTTCCTACACTAACGGGGTGCTGCTATACTGTTTTATCTAGCAGTTCTTCCGTCTTAATCATAGTTGACGTACTTTCATATATGAAATTTATTTTTTTGGGTGTTAAGATTCCTAATCTCATTTTTTTGAGCATTTCATGGTACTGCTTGCTTGCATTTATTTTTTATTTGTGGTGAAGAAGCCATGCAGGGAATTCCTTTTGTTTACTGGGTTAGCATGTACCGAATGAACATGTGATAGCTGAGGGCACCACTATGCCCCACTGGTCCTAATCTCAAGGTTCACCACCTTGCTGTGGATTGTTAGTGCTGACACAGAGAAGCAAAGGAAAGATTTTCAAAAAATAAAGTAAATAAAAATAGAGGGTGATATGTTGTTCTTCATTTGATTTGGATCTTCTTCATACATGTTGTTTAAAACTGAGGAGCAGGCTAAGCAGTATAATTAAGGAAAGGTATTGAATTTGGACCACGACATTTGTGGCTGTAGTTCTCCCAGTTGCGGGCATAATACGTTTTGTGCATTAGATGGATATAAAGAAGTGGTTTGTATTCACAGGAAGGGCAAAAGGAGTTCTCTCGTGCTATTCTGGATGAGCGCACGAAGACGGCTGAAGCTTGGCACCGTAATGCTGCAACTCGTGCACGATATACTAAACCGGCACAACCTATTACATGTGCTACTTTTGCACAAGATGTTTTGGAAGGTAGGGCAAACGTTTCAGATGTTCATGAACATAAACACCAACCCCTGATATTTGGACCTGCGAGTCTCGTAAATGGGAGTCTGACTAGCGAGAGGGATAGAATGGCAGCACAAGTGTTTCAACCAGGTCACCGGTATGCACCACTCCTGATGTTGCTCTTCTTTTTATGAAACTATTAGGGGATCCTTGGATGTTATCTTAGTCCTTGAATATTGATACTGTTTTTTGTGTATATTCCTCCTGCTATGTACCTGCGGGGTGGTTTTCGTGTGAATTGAATCATTTTGTTTGCATGCATCAGGATGCCAACCATGAGCATAGAGGAAGCTGGCTTGAAGGAGATGCAGATGATGCAGAAGTTTCAAGAGAGAAATGCCAAGTTCATGGAAGAGGCTAATTCCTCGTGGTACAAGGAGCGGAAACAGCCGGGGCCAGTTGAAGATGAGGACGAAGACGATGATGCTGCTCAAGAGAAGGCAAGAGCCTGGGATGACTGGAAAGATGACAATCCTCGCGGGGCAGGAAATAAGAAACTCACACCTTGCGGGTGAACACGGGGGGGATCCGTTCTACGTTTCCTCTCTTGCTGGTGAAGCTTCTCCTGCATGCCTGAACGATACCTTTTGCTTTTTCTTTGGTAAGTTTTGCAGACGAGAATCTTTGTAAATTATCACGGTTTCGGGTAAGATCGTTATTCTTTATGCCTTTCCAAGAGTTATGTTGCTGGGTAGCATGTGATTTCGGATGAGATTGTTATTCTAAAGCTTAGCATGTCTCCTGCAACGTTTAACACTGTTTCCTGGTGAACAACACAGCCTGTTTGATTCTAGAGAACCACGACAGTAGGGCTGATAAGGCAAAAGACACTTGCATTTTTATTTTTACGGGAAAGTCTCATAACGTCAATCCATAAACTTTTACATTACCATAAATTTAAAGTCTTATGGACAAATAAACAAGAGAACTCTTCGCTCGTTGTCATAATTGTTCAGCTTGATGTATATACCCAGAGACGCAAGAACACCACAGGATCAACCAAAATCGTGCCTCCATGGACGCCCAACAACGGGTAGCGTCCAGTCATCAATGCCCATATGCTCGGGGCTGTAACCTGCGATTCTCCTGCCTTGGCCCTGCGGCCCGTTAACTTTAAGGCTCGGGCTTCTTGGTGCTGGGTAGGTTGTCGTCCCTCCGCCGGAGCTCGAGGAATCACAGCCCGTTTCGGCGCTCGGACCTTGCTTAGTCGAAGGGTTCCACTGAGGCCCTAACGGACTCCGCTGCTTGGCCGGGCCTTGACCTCTCACCTTGGCCTTGGCAGACTGAGTAGGGGCCATGTAGCTCGGGATGTTGTTCGAGCTCGATTGGCGTTGATGCCGGGCGGGGTATGGGCTGGTATCACCGGATTCCCTACCAAGAAAGCCCAAGTTCATGTTCTCTGGGGTCACCAAGTCCATTTCCACCGTCTTCTCGGACAAGTCGTCCGTCGCGGTCGTGTTCTTGGTGATGGTGGGAAGCGCCATGTAAGGGTGGTCCTGCACCCCCAATTGCTGGACGTGGTACGGCTGTGCTGCCATCCAACGCTCGAGCCAGTTCCATCCCCACTGTGCCTTTTCCCTTTCGTTAGCATAAAGTCCTTCGTCCATGTCGCTCGGTTCCGGTCGCATCGGTTGTTGTTGCTGTGGAAAAATGGAAGAAAAAGCACATTAATGAACAATAAAAGTGAAAGATTAATCGTTTCAATTGGCTTTGGTCCTGAGATTACCATCGGCAGATCTACAGAACGAATTACAGTGAAAAGAGCCATTAAGGACCATTGAGGAACCTGCAAGTGTATTGTATAGTCATAGATATAAGAGCTATATGGCCACTACGGACCTGAATGCTTATGGCGTAAGCAAGAGCTCGCTCCTTCTTCATCACACCTTCACTTTTCCTGGAAGAATTCTCCCTCATCTTCTCAGAACTCCGGCGCCCGCCATCCCGGTTGTCCGACGATATCTCGTGGTACTTGCTCTTCGGGACGGGGCTGTTGTAAGGTTTGCGGCCCACCTCAATCGGTGCTCGCCGCTGGCCACCGTCATCGGCCATGTCGTGAACGAGCTTGTCAGGGTAGAGCTGAAGCCGGGAGGCTCGGACCCTGGCCTGGACTCGGACCAGGGCTTGCATGCACCGCATGGTCATCTGGGCTTGCTTGCGCACGTTGTGGCCTCTTACCAGCGCTTGTAGTCTCACCAACCCCTTCAACGCTCGCAGCGCACGCCGTGCCTAATCACAATCGCACATACCGTCGATAATTGAAGATGGTAAAATCAAATTAATTTCCTACCAATTGAGGGTTCATACAGACCTAACCTATACTATGTACTTTTCTCTCTCGAGCACATAAATTAATTAGATTAGGCACACAAGGTTCTATTCCCTAATCACGCTCTCAATCATATTAAACCACTTTATTTAATTCCCGTTTTAGAAGAGACAAGATGCGTGACATTAAATCTTACTAGGTAGCCTCTGTAATAGGACTGAATGAGGGTAGCGGCTCTCTCTTCCCTAGAATGCCGTCCGTAACCAGCCAACCTAACCACCTTTGCCGCCGCCTGAGCTGCCGCCACGGCTGCTTCCGCGGCCGCGGCGGTCGCCACCGCCACCGCGATCGCGTGATTCCTATCCTCGGTCACAGGGGTCGAAGCCACGCTCCCGTCGTTGGTGATGTCCGGCGAGCTCTCGGTCGGGAAATGCTCGACCGACACCACCTCCGGAGCGTCGTTCCGCCATCTCTCGGCGCCACCATCTTTCTGCAAAATCGAAAAAAATCAACGTCACATACAACCATATCGATCGATTGCGACTCAACTAAAGTTCAAATTACTCCCAAAGAATGCAAGATCCATGGAGGCCTGATGGTGATCTAACGTGAAGGAGCACATGAAAGATGGAAAAAGATGATTTTTTTTTTTTTTCTGGTGGGACGGCTTTTTAGATGGTCCGACAACAACGCTTCATGCCAGGGGGACCATGGGAGGTCTCATGCCCCCATGACCTCAAAAGGCAATGTCTTGGTAGGTGATATGGTTAAATGCTGCTTCTGCAAGATAGTCATTGATGATCTGAAAACCTCGAAAAGAAAGAAAATAAAAAAAAACGACACCCACCGAAAAAAAAAATTCCTTCCTAGCATCGACCGTTAAGCAGATCACATCACGGGCTAGTCGATTCGATTATTAAACGTTAATATAGTTTGTAATTGGGACACATGCTGCTTCAGAAGACACTAAGTTTCTGTAACAATTCAACAACCTGCTTCCAGTATCCAAACAGTTTCCTAGTCCGTGAATCTGCCAGGAAGCTGTCGAATTCTTTTGTTTTAAATGGTTTTGTGGAAGGATTAATCGGCACGAACATGTTTAAAAAACGTTAACTTGCACCACAAGATTGTAAGAGAATGGTAGAAGTTCCTGCCGCAGTTCGGACCGTCACGCTACAGCTCGAGGCCGGTTCCGAAAATGAAAGCGCAACCAAATGACGATTCAGGCGCAAAGAAGGGGAGATCATATGGGTTTTTCCCTAGCTTTGCTTGTCGGTTGCGATGAACGAAACGGAGCATGACGAGAGATCAATGGAGGAAAAAGCCAAATTACCCTCTTCGCAGGCAACTCCTTAGGAGAAGAAGATCTGAAAGCCTTCTTCACGGACGAGAACCAGCCGCTTCCTTTCTTTCCCATCTCCTACACGGGAAAGATCAATGCTTTATCCTTGGATAATTGCCTCTCGTAACCATTACTGCATGAACCAAAACGCGCGGGAACATACAGAAATCTGGTTAAAATCAAGAAGCATTGCGCGAACCCCGGAGACCGCACAAACCCATCAGGAAAACGAGACACCAAATCTGCTCAAAAGCTCGAAAAGAGACGGGGACTTGCGACAGTCCCACCTCAGATTCGACCGAACCGAAACGCCTCTGCAATACCCCAAATGCAGGTCCAAACTCACACGCTCCCGTCGACGAAGAAGATCGAGATGAAGGTAGAAGAGAGAGTGGACGCAAGAGAAGGAGACGTGGGCGCACCTGAGAGATTGAGTGGGGCTGGATGCACTCAGAGCACGATCTCGCTCATTCGACATGCATTCGGGGGACTGTCGCTCTGATCCCAGAAGCGCATGCAGAGCGAGGCGTGTCAATCTAGATCTCTAGTGAAGCACAGAGAGAGAGAGAGAGAGAGAGAGAGAGAGAGAGAGAGAGAGAGAAGAAGATGAAGATGAAGAAGAAGATGAAGAGGAAGAAGAAGAAGGACCAAGGAAGGTATGTGAGAGCAGTAACTGCCGTCCCGCGCGCTCGCCGTCAGTATTTATCGGAGTCACGAGCCGGCCCGCGAGCTCGATCGCGCGCGCGCACCCGGGGCACGGCCGAGGGCCGAGGCCCAATGGGCGGCCGACACGTGGCCCCCCGGCCCTTTCCTTTTTCGGTGCCTTGAGTCATCTCGAAATTTACAAAATGAAATAAAATAATAAAAAACCGGAGAGAGAGAGAGGGGAAAAAAAATCCGACAGAGGTTGGACTTTGAATGCGGACGCACAGGTTGCCTTCCTCGTCGTATGCGATTTTGGCACAATTATTCTCTTCACGCTAGTTGTTTTTTCTCCTTGGTTTTTTTATCTTTATTTTAGGGAAAAAAAAAGGGGCAAGATGTAACGTGTTTTTTTTTGCCCTTTCATTACCTCCCTGAATAATGCGTATTTTTTTTTAGGGCTAATTCGAAAAAAAAATACCAACTTTACCTTGAGTGACAATTCTGGCCCGAACTTCTTTTTTGTCTCGATAAAAAGCATCAAATTTTACTCGAATCCCAAATCCGGCCCCCCTAGTGTAAAATTTTCAAATTGTTCGAGCTAGATTCGAGATTTAAGTAAAAATTAGTGATTTTTTACGAAACAAAAAAAAATAGTTTTGGCCAAAATTGCCACTCAAGGTAAAGTTGATGTTTTTTTTTTTTTCGAATTAGGCAATTTCTTATACCCTTTTTCTGGTCAACTTTACTACCTAGATCATGTCAAGTAAATGAGGAGAGAAATTTGCTCCTGTGGTTACTCCCCCCATTGCGAGCCCTTTTCTCCATGATTTGATCTATAGCAAAAGGGAGAAAAAAGGGGGAAAAGAAGGATAATCTTTATTTGGAAACTTGTAATTATGCGTAAGCAGAAGGATGATCATATCATTTCTATCTAGATATGGAAGCCACCAATATTGAATTATTAGCATAATATTTCTCGTTTCTAGTTTTGAACCTTATGACCAATGACTTATGCATTAAACAAGTGAATGGATCTTGCTAACATGATCTTGACTCGTGTTGTTAGATTGAGTATGAGTGGAGTATAAGACATCTGAGCATCATTGTATTGTAAAATATTAGAGGTAAATGGACAGTGCAAAGTAATGTCAACAACACATTCAATCAATCCAAAAAAAAAAATCTAGAATTTTCCTAAGTTCTTTTCATATCTACTCTATTCCCTACCCCTATTAAAATTTTTTTTTTTCATCACCCATTTTGTAGGAATTTCCTTTTTACTGCTCCCTTTCCTAAAGCCCATTTTGAAAGCACTACCACTTTTTTTTTTTTGGGCCCATTTTCATATATATTTTCTTTTAATTTGTTGACCAAGAAAAAAGAAATCTTGAATTCAGGTTGCTGAGCTGCGAAGCTTGAATATATTTCCCCCGCGGTTGCAACCTCTTTGTGCGTGTGTGGTTGAGGTTCTTCAAAAGGTGTGAAAATGAAGAGATTATATGCGAGTAAAGTTAGCTGATATGGTGCAATCGCTTTCGTGTAAAGGGAAAAAAAACAATAATTGAAGCCAAAAAAAGGGAGAGGGAGGGTTACATTCATTAGGAAGGAGAAGAGTCTTAGTTTTGCAACTTACCTCCTTTTTGGATTGGATGGAGAGAGTTGGGTAACACTCACCTCTCATCCGAACCCATTTATTCGATTTTGCTCTCTATGTCATTTGCTCTAAAGATCCACAGTTGCAACCATGTATATATTTTGGTCCTAGAATAGCATGTGTATGAATGGTGTATTCAATCTCTTTTCCTATCTGTTTCTATTGAAATCCGAATGGCGAAATGAAGTGATATCGATTCCTTTTGCCTCGAACCTTACTTACTTTGGGATAAACCCGGTGGCAAGGGCGTTTCCATGCTTTTGAACCGGTAATCGATGATTGCAAATCCGATCCTTGCCTTGAGAAAATCCAGATTTAAGTGAGGGTCGACATGACTATGGATTGTTGTGCTAGTTCTCTTTCAGGTAGCCGGTTAATTGCAACAGTGTCCTTAAATTGTAAGGATAGAGATTTTATTATAAAAAAAAATTTCAATGGGGCGACTCCACCTCAAGGAGTTTGAAAAGCTAATTAGACCTATTTGAAAATTTTAAAAATAAAATCAATGAGGCTACTCCACCTCAAGGAGTTTGAAAAGCTAATTAGACCTATTTGATATTGTGGGGCACAGACATTTAATGAGCGGTGGTCAACCACCTAAAATTGGAAATCTCAACTACTAATCGTAATTTTAGCTATTGATTGGACATTAACACCTTGACCAATCCCCAAAATTCCCAAATTCCTTTGCTTTTTTTGCCTAGTAGTGCATGAGATATTGTCTCACCCATTTTTTTTATTCCGAGCCAAAAACCCTATAATCTAATCGAATCCCATCAACACGCCATTTTCGGTCAACACAACAAGCTTATCCTCGTTATCTGAAAGGCATACACACCTAAATGAAATTAAATGAAATGACAAGCTAGTACTACCGCACTCGAGGGACACCCAATTACTTCGGCACGTAATTAATAATATTCAACAGGCTTTCCCGACCCCGGCATGATCTACACACCTTTTGGACAAATGGGCCTTTCGACGGGGCGAGGCCCCGACCCGAGAGAGGCAATAAGTGGAGATTAAAATTTTTTTAAAAAATAAACCACCACCCGAGTTTTTCTCTCTCTTTTCCTATTTTCCACTTAAATTACACACATAAAAAAAAAGAAGAGCTAAATGCACGTGATTAATAAATTATACGAGGAGAGTGCCGGGGGGGCTGAAATTTTGTACATTAGAAGATGTCGCAATTTCACCTAATTTTAAACGAAATAAAAATAATGAAAAATGACCCGAAAATGGTCTTCTCTGGCACGCTTTTCCGTCTGTCACGTCGCACTGTGCTTCGTCCTAACAAATAATGATTGTTAAAGGAGCGAGCAGGCCAGCAAAAAAAAAAAAAGCGGTAAAGGACACCGAAAATGGCACGCCGTCCGATCAGAATCCCCGCTGGCGACATCGACGGCCATCCACATCTCTCTGTCAGCGCGCAGGGAGAGAGAGAGAGAGAGAGAGAGATGCGAAGGAGCCAACGAAGAAAGGAACCTCCTTTCCTCTCGAGCAGCGAGAGAGAGAGAGAGATTGTTCGGGTGCGGAGGCGTCCATCCGTTGCCTCCCCTTCTTCTCCATCGTTTTCTTGCCTTTCCCCGTCCCGCCGGATTTTCCCGGAAAGTAAGAAAGAATTTGCAGAACGAGAAGGGAGCAGAACAAGGACAAGGACAAGGACAAGAACAAGAACAGCCGACACGAGTCCGATTCTGGTTCTGTTTTTGAGGTTCGGTGAAAGGAAGAGAGTAGTAGGTGGGTTTTTCGTGCATTTTGCCGTCGTGGGTTTGTTTTTCCCTTTTTCCTCTTTGTCGTCCTTTATGAATGGATTTGGACAACATTGAGTGCGTGTCGGTTGTGGATGGGGCGGACGAGAGCGAGATCCACAACCTCCACCACCACCACCACCTCCACCACCACCCCCACCTCCACCAGAACAATCTCCAACCCCCGCCGCCGCCGCCGCCGTTCTCGTCGTCGAAGCCCCTCAATGCCAGCCCGCCCCCGAACGGCATTCTGGGCCCCGCCGCCATCGCCCCGGCCACGAGCGTCCACGAGCTGCTCGAGTGCCCCGTGTGCACCAATTCCATGTACCCGCCCATTCACCAGGTTTGATCGCGTAGTTTCTGATGACCCCTTTGCGTTTTGAATGTCTGTCTCTCTTCGCAGTTGATGTCATTGCGGTGTTCTTGGTTTCCTAGGGTGATGGTGTTGGTAGGCAATGCGATTTAGATGACGGATTCGGATTTGTTGGATTTCAGAGAATCTGTGTTGCTCCGCATTCGTTTCAGAGTAGATCGGGGTTTGATCATGCCAAGCATGGCGATTCGGAGAATTCCCCGTTTTTCTACAAGCAGATCTAGGTCTAGATCATGCGATACCGATGGCAAGTGTGTACAATGTGGTTGCTGTGTAGGGCTACATAGTGTTGCACAGGTCTAATTGGTGCTCTTAGGTTTGGCCTTTGTAGACAGTTTTAGGTCTCCTTATCTCGACTTCGGAAGGGGATCACTCAAAATTCTTTTCAGGTGGGCTGCAAGTGTAGTCAAATGCCTCGGAGAGAATTGTAGTGGAATAGGTCTCTATATACCTCTGAGATTTGGTTGGGGTTGAAGTGGGTCTTGTAGTATAAATTGGCTGCTCTGAACTCATTTTTTCCCTTCCAGTGGGACAGACTTAGTACCTCAATGTGGCCAGTTGTGTTGTCTTAATTCAATCTTCACTTCTAGGTTTGTCGCTTAGTCATCATGGCCTGGATATTGCATTTCATACCTCCATGTCACATGCATCTATAAGAGGCGAAGGAGAGAAGGTCGAATGTGACTGAAGGGCTTAAAATGAACACAAGGCTTTGAAGACCAGACCAAGAAAATCACGTGTTAGCCTCTGGTGGTTTTATCGAGTATGAGCCAATTGTGCCTTTCCTATTTTTGAGATTTTACTCCTAGATGGTTATAAAAATTTTGAACGTTTGAATAGGCATGGTCAGATTAGAAAAACCATGTCGGCATGACACATGAACTCATGTGCTTTTACATCTTCTCCCATCATAGAAGTCATTTAATTTTCATTTTTCAAAATTCTAAAGAAACTGAGTACTAATACGTTCATTTCGTCGATTGGGCCACGAGATATGTCATGAACTTTTGGTCTGTGTGTATGGGGAAGTGAGCCACTGAAGTACGCACCAGTCAAGGCTTTCGTGATGCAAAGGTACCATTGCAAAGTATTGAGAAGTTTAGTGCATCGGTTGTAGATTGTGCAATTGCATGAAGAAACTTCACCTAAAGTCAAACAAACGTGCAGAGAAACTTGCTAAATTTTAGTTGTCATTGCCAGGTTCATTGGTGCATTGGCTGTTTTGATAAAGACTGGGGGGACCATTCCCAGTAACCTAACCTATATTTAACGTTAGTGATGTTTTGGTTGTTAGTGTAGATTAGTTGGTTACATCTCCTAGACTTTGAATTTTGATCTGAGAAACTAGTTTTTTTCTTTTTGGCAGTGCCACAATGGACATACTTTGTGCTCGACCTGTAAAACGAGGGTGCATAACCGTTGCCCTACCTGTAGACAAGAGCTCGGTGATATTAGGTGTTTAGCATTGGAGAAGGTGGCTGAGTCACTCGAGCTCCCCTGCAAGTATTATTCTTTGGGATGCCCAGGGATATTTCCATACTACAGTAAACTGAAGCACGAGGCATTGTGCAATTTTAGGCCTTACAACTGCCCGTATGCTGGATCAGAGTGTTCTGTCGTTGGCGATATCCCATTTTTGGTCACACATCTGAGGGATGATCACAAGGTGGACATGCACACAGGATCCACATTTAATCATCGTTATGTAAAATCCAATCCTCGGGAAGTAGAAAATGCTACGTGGATGCTAACTGTGAGTTTCTCCTTTGCCCTCTGATCTTTTGCTAGAGTTTATTTGTCTAGGCTATACTATCCCGTTTGTTTTACTTATGGAGGAATGGCAATAACCGTGGAGTAAATGACTTGTAGTGTGGTTTTCGCCTAGTTGGTAAAGCTGTAGTTTTTTTGTCAGTGTGTTTCGCATAGCTGCGACAGCTATGTTGTAGAGCAACTCTCCTTGTGTGTGATGAATATGGTGGCATGGCAAGCTTATTTGCATCTTTTATCTGAAAAATGTTGTTGAAACCTGTGAGTACATTGTACATTCGTTCAATAGATGATGCCTGAGTATTCATTATCCGGAAGACTTTGCATCATTTCTCCCTACTGTTGTTGGAATTTTTACTCAAGGATGTACATTGCATTGCTATTTATCTGGTAAAAAATCTGTATCTTTTGTCAGGTATTTCATTGTTTTGGTCAATACTTCTGCCTCCATTTCGAGGCGTTCCAGCTTGGCATGGCCCCTGTTTACATGGCGTTTCTCCGTTTCATGGGCGACGAGACTGAGGCGCGGAATTACAGCTACAGCCTGGAGGTTGGAGCGAACGGCCGGAAACTCATATGGGAGGGGACCCCACGAAGCATCCGCGATAGCCATCGGAAGGTCAGGGATAGTCACGATGGCCTTATAATCCAGCGAAACATGGCACTTTTCTTCTCGGGTGGGGATAGGAAGGAGCTGAAGCTAAGAGTGACAGGGCGAATATGGAAGGAACAACAAAACCCAGAGACTGGAGTTTGCATACCGAATTTGTGTAGCTAAGACCAAAGTGATTTTCGATGCAATTTTCCGAATTAGAATATTTGGGAAAACTGCAGTCCTGTTGTACCTGTGAAAATTTTCTGTTGATTGTGATGTTTATTGAAGTTTTGAGAAGTCTCTGAGGTCTCTCCTGTTAAATGGATGATAAGCATCTTGATCATCATCGTGTGACTAATAACATTAGGCTCTGGAGTTGTACTCCACATATTGCAAATTGAAGTCATCAGGAATTCTCTCTTCTCTATTTGATTTGCTGGTTCATAGGTATAGTATTGTTTGTTCGGCGATTCAAACATTTGTCGAAACAGTTTGGCGGGAAATACGTTAATCCAACTTAGTAAAGTACTTCGCCGGCGAGTTAGTTGAGGTAATAAAGTGGCGTAAATTCCGCGCTTTAAAATGCTTGAGATCTCACTTTCAGATTTTGTTCATCTCCTCAAGTCTTGGCATGAGTTCTTCATTCTTCAGAGATAGGGAGAGAGGACCCACTTCAACATCTTATGAGTCAAATCAAAGAATAGAAGGGGGACTTAGAAAATCTCCATCGAACTACTGTACCAGTGCTTCAGTCAAAAGCAATGTTCCGCAAAACAGGCAACCTTATTTGACCCTGCCCTGGCCCCATCCATATATTGGAAGCCAGTCTTTTTCAGAACTTTAGGGATCTGGCATGGCCATCTCGTTTGCGGGACAGCTTAGGGAAGTGCCAATACAGAATAGAAAGGATCTGGGCAGAAGTGCCCAAGTAAAATAAAAAAGTAAAAGCCACCAAAAACCCTATATTTGAGCCGTTGTGACATATTTATTTTAAACTTTTTTTCTGTGATATCAAAAATTCCTAATTTATATATATGTGATACATTTACCTTCCGATAAAATTCTATTAATGAGAACCGTGAATGCCGAAAAGCAAATAATACTGATATGGCGCTCACATGATTTTATAAAAATGGCATTGTTGGAATTTTGACGGAAGGTAATTGTGTCACATAAGTGTAAGTTTGAGATTTTTTATATCACGAGAAAAAGTTTAAGGTAAATACGTCACAATAAGCATAATTTAGAAATTTTTTTTGCGGCTTTTTCTCAAGAAAGGAAAATTCCCAAAGTCTGGACAAAACAGCTGAATTTTCAAGTCTCGAGAGAGACCTGTGAGGCCAAGCCATAAGAGAGCAGCCGCCCTTGGCAGTCTCTTGACAGTGTCGTGGATAAGTTCGGTCAGATGATGGAAGATGAGTGGAATGTATTGCTCAAGAAGGCATAGTTTCCACAGATAAAAGGCAATTGGTTATCTAGTCAGCTCACTGGCTACACATAAAACAATAAACAAAGCAAAAGGCAAAGGAAAGAGAGAGAGAGAGATAGGTGACAAGTTTGAGTGGCTCTACGCTAAACAAATGAAAGGAGGCTGTAAAGGGGAAACCTTTTCCGCTCCTCGACAAAACCGCTTTTCATATGGTGAAAGATGTGCTGTGAGATTTACAGAGACTTTGAGGATGATGTGCGGCGTGCACCTCGTATACAGGTCAGATCTTGCGTGCTTTGCTTACGTATTTTACAAGGGGTACCCGTTTTTGCCGAAAGCCGACGATGAAAAACCTTTCAAAATGTGAGTAGATCGGTAAGTGACCCGACAAAGGTTGCAAAAGGGTCTTTGTTGATTTTGAACGGGAAAGTAAGAAATTTGAAGGTACGGAGACGAGAAGCAATCACGACCAGCCATGTAAATTGCAAGAAAGTAAAGATAATGATAATTTTGAATAAGAAGGTTGAGTTCTGTGATTGATTGGAGGTCCTCACAATGAGCCGACGGCTAAATACAAAGGTTATTGAATTTGAATAAAGAGATAACTTCCTAATCCTATCGGTAGTTACCGGAAGTTACAAGATCTCCTATTATTTAGCATACTTATCTATAAGAAGTTATAAAAAAATCCTAAATTAGAGGTAATAGAAATATGCATCCAGCAGTTATATTTTTATGTCCATTGCTCGCTGTCAATCAACTTCTCAAGTCTTGATGAAGGCTCTCGTCGATAACTTTCAGGATGTTGTAGATGACTTCCCTAGGGAGTTGTCGATTCCATTCAAGTTGTCTGTTGTTTTGTTCATTATTGAACAAAACTCTGTTCTCAGCGACTAAATCTGATAATTGTCTATAATAACCAAAAGTTGGCAATTTTAAGATGTCAACATATGTCCATTTTAAAAGAATGGAATGATTAATCGATTATTCAATTTTTTTAAAATTAGATAATGAAGAGTTATCGTATGCCCATTTTCATTGGTAAATTTGATTTTTTTTTCTTGCCAAATAGCTTCTTGAATTGTTTTCTTGATACAATTAATCCATGAATGGTGTCGCTTGCAATATTTTTTGTTTAAAAAATCTTTTTTACTCAAGAAAACTTGGTCTTCCGTTAATCTTATAAAGCCATCTTTTAAGAGTAAATTGAAGATTTCATCCAACTTATTAATGTTGAACGATTATACTTGATTCTTTAGCCCAAGCTATGTTTTTATTATTATTTTGACAGGCTTTAAGGATCAACAAATGCCAGGCTTGTTGAACATCATTTTTGGCACATTTTCAATGCTTTCATTCAGATCGGATTCATACTTTGACTCATAAATTTACATTAGAGCCATGTTTTGTGTAAAGTATTCATGTGATTCTTAATTCTCTCTTTTAATGATTGCTCTTATTTATACACTCTCGTTCTAATTGAAATAAATCGGCAAAGTATTGGCCTTCAAATCTTTCTCGCATGTTAAGCTTTTAACTCATTGAAAGCTAAATTCGTGAATTCTTTATCTAAGAGCGAAGTGAGGCATCTATTTTTAGCCTTTTTAAATTGAGCAACAAATTGATCGACTGGCTCACTATTATATAACCTAGCCAAATCAGCGATAGATACTTCAAGTATCGTTCTATAAAATCGAGAATGAAATTATGTTTCCTTTTTTGCCCAATTATACATAGAATTAAGTTGAAAAAGTTTTTAACAAAGACAAAGGAAACATCTTAAGTTTTAAAACTCATTCATCCGTACTTTCCCACATTGGGCTGTAAATTGAACAGTGTATTCAACGGTAGATTGTTCTTCTTCGCCAAGTCAGGGGTTTTGAAACCTCTTGGAAAATGCTAATTAGCGACCCACTCGGGATGTGGTTTCCTAAAAATATGTATGATGATAACACCCATGTCTAATCCCAGTGTTGTCGA
Organism: Syzygium oleosum; assembly: GCF_021117445.2. NCBI lineage: Eukaryota > Viridiplantae > Streptophyta > Magnoliopsida > Myrtales > Myrtaceae > Syzygium > Syzygium oleosum. The sequence continues at coordinate 1,020,632 of NW_026607512.1, forward strand.
ACTGTTTCGGCCAATTGTGAAGAGTTTAAATGTGGATTTGGTTAGCCACCTTGGCCCCTTGGCGGTGATGCTAGTCATGTTGGATTATAAACGTTAATCAGCGTGTTAGGCTCAACAGGAATATTCACATTGGGTGGTATCCATAGAGCTGCTAGCCTTGCACTTTCAATAAATGGCAGTTACTAGCTGCTGACCAGTTTAATTTGTCAAATTATTGTTACCAATATGGTTATTTTGACCAACATTAGCTTGATTATTCCCCTTATTCTGACCTTGATTAGAAGATTTGGGCCTTTGCATAATTCTTATAGGGGTTGACTATTTTGACCAATATTATTAGCGTCAATAAATGGAAAAGTGCTTGGAACGTACCTGTTGGACAATCTTGGCCTCGAGAGGCCATCGTTTACGGCATTTATGACAATTGACTTGATCACATCGAATAAATAACTCACAATGTAGTTGGCCATATAATTTTGTTGCTCTTCAAACATTCTTTTCACGGCAGATACTGTGTTAAAATTTAGAGCAACATTCTTCATTAAGAAGCCTTGGAAGATCAACTTCTTTGCATCGATTTCCTTCTGCTGCTCTTCCAGCGGCCGAATGTATCAAAATGCGTGGCCATCTCATTACCACCTCGGGGTAACGGGTTGTTGTTGCCAATAGTATTGTCAAAATCTTATTGATTTATAGTTCTTGTCATCATAGTCTCCTCAAATCAATAAAATGTATCCAAGGCATGGTAAAAAATGTTTCACCGAAAAATTGACGGGGAAAAACTTTTCAAAGTGTGGATAGATCGATAAGTGAATTGATAAAAGTTGAGAAGTGTCATTTGTTAAATTTGGATAGGAAAGTAAATGACAAGAAATTAAAGGACGGAGAATGGAGGCAATCACGACAGCAATGTAAATTACAAGAAAGAAAATATAAAGATATATTTGCAGAACAAGTTGAGTTATGTGATTAATTGGGGTTCTTATGATGCATACACTTGGGTATTTATGACCCTCTATCGATAATTATAAACAATGGTTAATAAAGTTGAATAAAGAAACAATTTTTTAATCCTATCGATAGTTACAAGAAGTTATACAATCTCTTATTATCTAACACATTTTTCCGCAAGAAGTTATAAAAAAAATCCAAAATTAATGGCAATAGACATAACCATCCAGTGGTTATATATTTCTATGTCGATTGCTTACTGCGATGACTTGGAGTTCTTATAAAATACTGTATTTATGACATTGCACCGATGATTACATACAATGGTTTTTAAAGTTAAATAAAGAAACAACTTCTTAATCCGGTAGTTTTTTGTCTAAAAAAATCCTGTAGTTACAAAAAGTTACACATTTGCTTATATTATCTAGCACACTTATCCACAAGAAGTTATAAAAATATGCTAAATTAGTGCAATAAACATGACCATCGGGCGGTTATATATTTATGTTGATTGCTCACTTCAACGACTCTTAAATCTTGATGAAGGCTCTCGTCGATAAATTCACGATGTTGTCAATGACTTCCTTGGCAACTTATCGATTCCCTTTGAGTTGTCTATTGTTCTTTTCATTGTTAACCAAACTATGCTCTCATCAACTAAATTCAATACATGTCGATAATAACTAAAAGTGGATTATCTTTTGGTGCACACAGTAAGTGAAACAATCCACACTCTATGTGAAGACTAGACTTAATGCAACTCATTAATTAAATATGAATTAAAATGTTGCATTTATTTGAGCTTGAAGCTATCGTCTCAATTGCATTTTGTCTCAAAGTTCAGGACCACATCAGTTCAAGTAACAATTGATTTAGAACCGATTGTGCAGCATAATATATCAAATCATGTGTGAAATGAGCAAGGATGGAAGCTAATTGTGAAATCGCCTAGACGAAAGACTGTCGTGGAGATAAGATACCAAATCATACCATAAAAATAACGCGCCGTGACGTGATCATAATTTCGGAACACATAGAACTCGATTAGTTTTATATGAACAGTTATAACAATAACGTTATTCTCTCATATGATTAGGCCTCTGCGATTCCGATTTTCCAGAAAAAAAAGAAAAGCAAATAATGTCATTCGCAAAGGTAAAAGGGGACCTAACTAACGAGTACTCCGAGCTAAATATATTTGTTGAGATCTCCAAAGCCTTGGAATATTATCGTGCACTTTATACGTGATCATATCTGTGTGCCTAACTCACGTACTATACAATTTATTTTTTTCAAAAAGAAGTTGGTTAAAAGGGTACATTTTTTTATTATTTATTTTCAAGACATAAAAGTACACAAATTGCGAAATTCTATCTGTCAAGAAAGACTTTAGAGAGTCGAAAGGGTTCTCATTAACGAGCGCTCCAAGTATTGCAACCGGTTACTGTATGTTGATTAGGGGTGTCAAAACCAAACACAATACCCGAACCGAAACACAAACCGACCCGATCCGAATACGAAATTTTTTTATTAGATCGGGTTGGGTTTCAACTTGTTTGGGTAACAATAAAGATAATTGGGTATTGTTTTGTATTTATTGGGCTCGGGTACCCAAGCCCAACCCAAACAAGGAAACCATTTAGATCTCTCTTCCACGTCTCTCTCACTCTCTCGCTTCTTCTGCGTTCTCTTCTGCGATTTCTGAGTCCTCCATCCAGGGCTTCCGCAGCCTCGCCGAAGGCAAGACCATCGAGTTCCCGATCGAGTCCGACGGCAACCGCACCGGCGACATGGCCAACGCCAATGCTGCGGGGGGCGCCCCCTCCCCCGCGCGGAGCAAGCCGGCCGGCGGAGAGGCCGGGGGCGGCCTGCTCGGGTCGGGCGCGTGGCCCGCCCTCCCGGCGCCCGCTAGGGCTCCCACTCCTTCCTCGTCGAGGTCGTCGCCGGAATCCCCCGCGCTGAGGACTTAGCTGATGGGTTGTCAGAGCTGTTCGTATCGGAGGTGATTTTTTTTTTTTTGGGCTTTTCGATTTTCTTTTCGTTGCTCTATTTGGTTACCTGAGACGTGTCTTTTGTATCTGGACATTATGGCGATCTTCTTTCGCTACTGGATTATTACTGGAGAGTGTTAGGAGCGTGATGCGTTGTGTATTGGATTTCTGCTGTGTGTTCGTTCAAATATGCCTCTGGAATTGTAGATCTTCTGCTTCTTAAAATAGAGCATGAGTGAACATATAATTGAATGCATAGGAGCAAGATAATGGGGAGTTGGGATGGATGAGAAAAGGTTCGTTTGGCTGAGTTTGAAACACGGAACCCGACTCGGCCCGACCCGGATCGACCCGACCCGATCACTTAGCTATACCTTGTTCGGGTCTTGTCTTGGGTCGGGTCGAGCACACCTGTCTAGTATTTTGGGTCGGGTCGGGTATCATGTAAACGTGACCCGATCCGACCCATTGACACCCCTAATGTTGATATAAGAACATGAATAGGAAGACGACACAAGCGGTCTCCGAACTTTGATCCAATGTGTAATGCCGTTCATGAACTTTGATTTGTTCGATGTGACCCTTAAACTGTTGTTAAATATTCAATCTAATCCCCGGGACACTATATGAAAAATGTTCGATGCCATCTTTTCGTTAATTTAAGTTAAATGGAATCTGCCTTACGTGGCTTTCAATCCGTCAAGTTTGAATTTTGTTGGCCTACTATGCAATGCCGTCCCGTTTATTTTTCTTTTGTAAAGTAGATGCGGAAAAGGATGGACACGTTGACCCGTCAGTTCTAAAAATCCAACTCAACGCATAATAATCCACGTAATCAAACGATGTTCGATTTGTCGTGTGTGAGCCAACGCAAGAATTGCATCAAACATTTACCAACAGTTCAAGGACCAAATCGAACTTCCAAAGACGACATTGCACATCATGCAGGTCCCAGTTCAGAGACCATCCACGTCGTTTTCCCGGCGCGAATCAAATCCGATGGTGTTCGAGCCATGGGCAGAGCCTGTCTTGCAAAACGAACAAGGAACTGGGCAGTTCACTTCTGAGAAGGTCGTATGTGAGGCGTTTGCTGCCTGATTCAACCCCAACTCTACCAAGGGCCCCAGGTCTCGTGCCCTCTTTTTTTGCTTAATGCTCGAATTATGTCCTTAATTAATCTCGAATGTCGTAGGAAGTTTCTCCATCGTACAGCTTGGAGAGACAAGGGTCTACAATTATGTGCGTCCCAGGAATCTAAATGATTGTTTTTATTTATGCGAGGCAATGCAGCTCCAATTCGTTCGGGTTTGATCATGTGGGGTTCATGTACCTTATCATAATGCAACTCTTTTTCTTTTTCATGATTGTTTGCTCCGCATAATTCGCATTTTTTAATGCTTAGCTTTGAAGCATTATTGATTTAGTGATAATATACCTGCACGAGGTACGTCATTCTACTATGCCAATTATGCCCGGCACAACTAATTTTAGTCTAATTTCAGGAAAATATTTTCACTTTTTTCGGGGAGTATTTTTGTCGATCTACTTTCTCCTAAAATAACAGATCTTTTGAGTGAATTGAATTGCGGGGTTATTAGGAAAATTCATTAGTCTTTTTTTAAGGACCGGTAAGTTCTGGGTTGGGGCGGTGGGACAAATTTCATCCGATTCGCGCGGCTAATTTTTCGCAGTTTCGGAAGAAAAGGGACTCTGCGTACAAAATAAAACGACGGGGAATGAGATGAGATCCTGAATATTAAAGATGAAAATTTGGGATATGTGCACTATAAGTCCTAGACTTTTCAGGAAACTGTAACTGAATCCTAAAACTTTTAAAAAGTACAATCAAGTCCTAAAATTTGATAAATTGGTGCAATCAAATTATTTGGTTAACTCTATTAAATTTGGCTAACAATAAATGTTGGCGTGACGTTTTTTTTTTCTCTCTCCTACTTGGCATCCTACGTGGCACTGAAGTTAAGTAAAGCACTAAAACGAACTTGTTTTGGGTCGAGTCCTAATTTAGGTTAAAAAAGTCCAAAAGTTTTTCCAAATAAAAGACAAACTAAAAAAAGGTTTACAGGCGGGAGAGTCAGGCCCACCACCGCCTGTGGTTTTTTTCTTCTTCTTTTGTGTTTGTTTTAACTTTTAGCCTTTCCTTTTGTTTAGTTGGTTTTTTCTTTTTGGAAAAACTTTTAGACTTTTTTCAACCTAATATAATTAAGATTTTGTGTAAAAAAATTAGCATTTGTACCAAAACGACATCGTTTTAGTACTTTAGTTAATTTTAACGCCACATAGGAAAGAGAAATAATAAAAAAATCGCGTCAGCATTTTCCGTTAGCCAAATTGGACGAAGTTGACAATATGATTTGATTTCACTTTTCTGACAAGTTTTAAGATTTGTAGTGCAATTTTCCCTAAAAATTTTAATTAACTAGGAAAGTTTCGTTTCGTCTCACTTTCACTTTATGAAGTTTTCATATGATAATGTAGCCTATGCTCAGTTTCGTGATATATCAAATTTCACATCAGATTAGAGATGGGCAGCAGGTCCGGTTCTTGAGTAGATTCGGACCGAACCAACAGGGATCTGTTCAAGCGAGAACCAATTTGATTCCCGGTTCTGAGAGCCTATGACTAGGGTTGAATCGATTTTGAAGCCTCTTTTAGAACAAAAAGGAAACACTTTTGCTTCCATAAAAAAAAAATAGAAGCATGATTTGCAACATGAACAAAAAAACAACATAGTCACTCGACTATGTTTGTACAACGAAATGGTGCAACTTTTATATTTTATTATAAAAATTTGATTTTATGAACAAAACAAAAAGTGGCCGATTCTTGGGTTCCATAACCTATTCCAAAAACTTGAAACCAGGAATTACAAGGTCAGTCCCCATTTCTAGACCGTAAACTGGCCTACCCAGAAGCCAATCACCTCTATATCAGATGTGTATCATCATAAGATATTAATTCATAAGCGAAATTCACCTGACCGACTATCACACTCCATGACTATTTAGAGAACTTCATTTAGAAATTTGATCTACCTAAAATTAGTTGGGTTACAAAATCGATTATTTATTTTCCCTTTTTGTCACGTTGTCTGCTGTATGACTTTTCTTACTTCTTTTTTTTTTGGTCGAAATTCTCTTTTCTTCATTTGGGAAAAAAAAAAACAAAAACAAAAATTCTCGTAGGTAAGAGCAACTGAGCAACAAGTTGTGGGTTTCGCTATCAAAATCCGCATCCACTTGTACCATCATGTCCGAGGACTCCCGTGTTTGCTTAGACTTTTCTCCCCTTTTCGGGCTTTTACTTGGCCCGTCAATGATAAATATACTAAATTCAATCCGCTAAATTACTTAACTAGATAATGCGACAGATAGTAATTGAAGTGTTAAATACGCGAGTCACATCACTTAATAAATCGATTTTTGTATACTCGATCTTATTCTTTCTTTTGGCCTTTTTAAGTGTTGAATTTGGATCGTGGTTACGGTTCGCTGCCCTAAGTTTTAGCCTTTTGGCTTGATATTCACCACCTCGATGCTATAAAAAAAAGAAAATTCATTAATGCACTGCTCTTCCCGATGACATGATGCCCGTATCGAAGCAATATTGAACTTTTCCTCTATTTTTCCACAAGCCCATTTGATTAGACCTATCAACGGAAAAGTGTTTAAACACGATTAATAAAAAATGGATTAATATTACGAAAAATTCAAAATTCATATATTTGTGATAAATTTATTTCAAATTAATTTTTTGACCACAAAAAATTCCAAACTGATATACTCATAATAAATTTACCTTCCGTTAGTTTTCGTTAAATTTTATCGTCAAATTGATGAATTGATGACACATGACGTATAATAATTTGAGGTTTTATCTCCGTTGGCACCAGTTTATGATTTTTCGTGCTATTAATCAAATTTAATAGAAACTAACATAGGGTAAATTTGTCACATATGTACAAGTTTGGAGTTTTTGATAGTCAAAAAATTAATTTGAGGTAAATTTATCACATATATATCAGTTTGGGATTTTTGGTAATATTAACCCATAAAAGAATAGCAACTCTTTTTATTTTTCGTTTTCTTAATGAACACCCACTAATTGAATTTTCTATATGAGAAAAAAAACAAAAACTACATGTGATCTTAAAAGGTCAAATTTCCTCGACTTTCACTCTAATCCAAGAACTGCTCGTGCGTCCAAAAATTACAACTACTTTCTTCAATAGTATCGATATCGGAGCTCGTTAGAGATGCATTATCAGAACTCGCGTCTTCGCCAACACCGTCACCGTTCGTATACAACAGCAACAGCCTCCTGATGATATCGATAACCCCGAAGGAAACCACGGACCGATTTTTGGGACACGCGGGCGTATTTAAAAGCGTCAGTAGCGATATTTCACGAAAGGTCTCGGTGTTTTCCGGATAATGCAGGTCGTCAATTATTGACTTTTCAACATCATCAAGAAAAGGAAAAAGGAGCAACACAAAGAAGAACACAAGGAAAAAGGGAAGAACAACACAAAGAAGAAAAGAAAAAAAAGAAAAAGAAGAAAAAGAACTCATTCTCGAAATTGTATCGAGAAACAAGAAGAACTTTTTTACTTGCTTTCATACAAAACTGCTTTCTAAAGACAAATTTTTGCAAAATGTGCTATTTTAATAAAAAATTTACCAAACTCATTTTTGTTATCAAATTATTTCTGAGAACAAAAGAACAGTAATTTTCGCTCTTTGGTCCGTTACTTGGACTCAAAGGGAACGTGTCGAACGTGTGTCTCTGTTTCTCTCTCTCTTCGTCTCTATAAAAATACGCCATCGATCCTCATCTCCCCCAAGTTCAGTTCTTTCATCGAAAGCTCCGGCCTTTCTCCATCGAGCTCCAGCGCCAGCTTCCCCCCTCGCAGACCCTCTTGCGGTAGATCCACGGAGCGACAGGTGGAGCGCGGAACCCACCTGGGATTTGCTCCCGCGCGCTATTCTCGGGTCCAGGTGAGTTGGCCTCATGTTCCTCCTCGCGCGAGTCCGTCCTTCCGGGGACACGTCGGTGATCGTTCGCTGTGCGCCTGTCATCGATTCGGATGTTTCTTCCCCCTGTTCTTCGGCCGTGCGATTTCGATTGCCGGGTGTGTTTGTTCGGGCTGTTCGGACAAGCTTTCCATTTTTAATGAAATGGGGACGAGCGGGGATTACTTTTGATGTCCGGGGGGCCTTCTTGGGTTCCCCGTGGGATTGCTTGGAGGTGCGAAAAGGATCGCATGCCCCGTTGCTTTCGTGGGACACGATGGTCGCTCGAATCGTTCCTGGGTCCGAACAGATGGGAGGCCTCCGAGCAGGACTGTTGCTTGCAGACTTCTTGCTTTGCGCCGCGTTGTAACGTTTGGAAAAGAGGGGAAGAATAGCGATTTCTTGTTTTTTTAAATTAAATGTTCTCGCCGGTGGATGCCCGACACTTGTCTAGGATGACATTGCGTTCTTGATTGTCCTTTTCCTTTCGCGGTTTCCAGATCTTACTGCACTAGTTTTCGCCTCTAGCAACAAATTTTCTTTTCTGTTCTCTTTTTTATATTCGAGGATTCGGACGTCTTACATTGACTTGAGTGAAAAAAAACAAATGAACGATTTGTATTTGGCGTAATGTGCCTCGCTTGGTCCCTTCAGAGATACGACAACGTTTCTTAATCTGTCATTTGTTTTACGGACAATCGGCTCACATTCTGTCTGCTACTGAACGTGAACATTTCTGGAGTTGATCGATTTTCTATGCTTCTATATAATAATCTGGGTACTTTTCTGCTTCACCGAAAGGATCACGTCTTGTGAATTTATTATTTGTGCTCGTTAGTTGTTCTGTGTTGGTATTTTTGTTTCTTGGCGAACCAGTTTGGTTGTAGAACTACTTTAGGAGTTAATTAGGGGAGGTCCAATCTGCTTAGGAGGCTTTGCCAGTGACAACTACTTGTTAATTATTAAAGGATATTGGTCTTTGTCACCCGCAAGAGTCTGAAATCTCCTACCTGTCCTTTTATTTATGCACTGGATACCATATACTCGTTCTTAAAATATACTACTAAGCCAGTGATATGATGTTTCGTGGTCTCATGGGACTTGTCGTCGAGAGATATTCCTTAATTCCACTTAAGGTTGATAATTTCTATAAATGATCTTAGTGTTCCCTGCGGCTAATATCGTTTGTGATCCGAATCTCTCTCATTTTGGCTTTGGTATATGCTACTAAGGACAGAGCAGATGACCCCATCACTTGAAAAGTCGCTGTAACAAATCCTTCTAAGAGTATTACCTTAGTCTCGTGCCCATGCTTAAAAAATTACTTGATGACCATTTTCCCTACTGTCCAGATACTCTGCTCTTTTTCTTTCCTGCATTCAGATTACATGTCCTGTTGAGCCAGTTACTTATAACTGGCGCCATTGGGTAGCGGTCTCAACCATAGCTGTCTCTTTCGAATGATTCCAGTGTCTCTATGGACATGTTGTCTTTTTGTCAATATACAAGCACAATACGTGTATTCAATTGGCTGTCTATCGTAGTGATGCACAGCCAGTCGCTCAAGTTTCATTCTCTGGGTTGAAGTTATCTGTATCCATCGTAATAGGCTTTATTGCGGTTTGGTAATCAACCTAAAAAATTCGGAGGCATGCAATAGCTTCTTTCCTGTTTCTATTATTTACTTTTCTTTTCTCTAAATAACGCATACTGTTTCATCTTTTCATGACTAGATATGTACATCCACGACTCTGCTTTGGATGTGATTGTAGGTTCCTTGTCTTGTTTGGTTGATGTGTTACTGTGGATAGCCCTTGTTTCTCCTTTGCTTATCAGGAGCACAGAGTTTACAGAGACGACTAATATGAAAGGCTGGATTTTAAGCTCTGTTATACTTTCTTTTCAGGAAACAGACTGCATATTGTGGAATTCGCAGGTGTTTCTTTGTCCAGTCCTACAGCACGGTTGTCATACTTTTGATGGAAAGATAGTTCATGGGCTGCTTTTGCTCAAAAGGTGTTAAGCAGACGCCTGGGTATGAGGAGCCTACTGTTCTGGCTTCTGAGACACCTTGTGAGTATGCATTTATGTCGTAGAGTTAAACGGCCACAACGGCTTGATTTTGAATATGCCTATTCATTTTGAGCATTACTTCAAGCTAGGATACAACCTGAGACTAATTTAATCCATCTCAATTCTCAATGTATCTTCAATGGGGAACATAGTCTTGGTATAGATGGATGAGGGAGACTTCTTTAGATCACTGGACTTATATATATGTTAAGTACAGAGTTCAAGATTCAGGTGTTGGCCTGCTCAACAATTTTTTATCAATGAATGGCGCTTTCTTTCTGCCTCATGGTATGGTCTTGTATTAGGAAACTTGATGGTCTTTAATAGTGCATGGTTATGGAGGTGATGATTTTTTATGTTCTTTGAATGTAACAGCCACTTTTAGGGATTCTACCCCTAAGGAAATATTAACTTTAGCCAACGTTATTTTTGCTAAAAATATCATTAGTTCTTTTACTCGTGAATCCTCTTAAGAGTCGGTATCCAATAAAGAATCGTTTGTCTTTTTTTTTTTTTTTTGTATTCTTATATCAGTGTGTTCATAAGGTTGATGGCTTAATGTGACTTTGATTTTATGCACTCCAGTTACCGTAAGCGAAGTGGAGGCGTTGTACGAGCTCTTTAAGAAACTAAGCAGCTCAATTATTGATGACGGGCTTATTCACAAGGTGTGCTTTTGTTTTTGAACATGGAGGTTATAAAATGTTGGTTGCAGTTCCTATCTCGTTAATAGGTCCATTCAATCATTTTGTGATCAAAGCTCTCATATTCATGCTTGGTAGAACTGGATGATTAATTTTCTTTATCGCAACTTTTGCAGGAAGAGTTCAATCTTGCTCTTTTCAGGAACAGAAATAATAGGAATCTCTTCGCTGACAGGGTCTGTTTGCTGTCTCATTTATTTACTTTTATGATTCTTCGGACTTAAGTTTGTATCTTGTTGACCATGAAAATGATGTATCCCCTGAAATGAGTACAAAAGAAACGAACAGATGGCTAATGGTCTACTTTTAATATCTCATTTGCTGCATTTAAATTGAGTGCAACTTTTTAGAGAAAGCGTAGTTTGAAGTTGCTGCAGTTTCAACTTGGTCTTCGCTTCCTGCTTTTGATTTGTTAGCGTATATACATGTTCTATCTCTATCTAAATACATATAAATTGTTGATATTTTCCAGATTTTTGATCTATTTGATGTGAAGCAAAATGGTGTCATTGAGTTTGGAGAATTTGTCAGATCTCTGGGTGTCTTTCACCCAAATGCACCAATAGAAGACAAAACTGCATGTAAGAGGAGTCGCATTTTATCTTTGATTCTACTTTTAAATCTTATAGTTTCTTCGCTTTACGTAGTTAAATGAATGTGCTTTGGCTAATTTCCGAGGATCTTTCTATCAGTTGCTTTCAGATTGTACGACTTGAGGCACACTGGATACATAGAGCCAGAGGAGGTGAGTGCTGCCTACAGTTCCAATACGGACAATCGTGTTCCTGTAATTCCTTTTAATTTTGTTTTGGTTTAAGGAGACTGAACCTGTCTGAATAGCTTTCTCCAATATATGCCGATCTGTTTGAGCCTTCTGATGCCCCCATTTAGAAATGAATATCTTCTATATTACATCTCTCTGCTCATATAATTTGTGGTTGGCCTGGACAGTTGAAGGAGATGGTAGTGGCACTTCTACATGAGTCAGATCTGGTTCTTTCAGAGGATGTTGTTGAAACAATTGTGGATAAGGTGCTCATATTTCTTACATTCTGTTTCTCTTCAAATCGAGAGAGGTCAAATGAAAGATTCGTGCTGATATTTTATTCTTTTCAACAGACGTTCAGAGAAGCAGATGCCAAAGGTGATGGGAAGATCGACCAGGAAGAATGGAAGGAGTTTGTTTCCAAGAACCCTTCGCTGATCAGGAACATGACGCTACCATATTTGAAGTGCGTACTCATAGACTACACACTTAATTAAATCTATATGAAATGCTTGATTTTTGCATCTTTCTGCCGAGCCCGGTCATCATGATGCACGAATTATGCGAGGCTCAAACGCACATTCACAAATTCTTAATCATCCTATGCACTTCCTTGTTCATGGCGAGGTCCCATTCATGCTCACTAACCACTTCACTCGTTTCATTTCCACCTTGCGGTGTTTGAGATTTTCGGGTCGTGCAATAGTTGGCATAATTCCTAGTGGGACATTTCTTGAATAGTGGGACAATTCTTGAACAGTTTCGTTTCTTTTTGCAGGGACATTACGCTGGCGTTCCCGAGTTTTGTGCTTAGTTCCGAGGTAGAAGATTCAGAGGTGTAAGCTTCAGATAATAGCTGCATACTGAAGTTAATCCATTAACCGCCATGAATGAGTGCAAGCAACATCGACGACATCTGTCATCGGCACAAAGAGAGCATCCAACACGGTGCGGACCAGCACGGTCACTGAATCATCCATCAATCAGCCAGTGCCGATATCTCAAACTCTTGCGGATGAGGGTGAGCTCTCCAGAGAAGTTATACATGGGATGTGAGGGTGCAAGTGATTCATGTCATTTAAATGCAGCTTTCTTGCTTTGTAATTTTAAGGAGCTTAATGGGGAAGTTGAAAAAATATCAATAATGTCGAAGTTAACTATATTCATACACTCCTTACCAAAAAAAAACAAAAAAAAAACTATATTCATACATCTGGTACTGTGCATGCTTGTTTGTTGATTCAGTGAAGTGTTCAATGCAGTTCATCATACCACTAGATTGTCATGTGTTACACTCTTTTAAGAGGTTGAGCACGGTGGTTAATAACATATTAATCATTTTGCGATGTGATTAGCAAATTTTCATTAAGAAAAAGTAACTTTAAACCTCTTAAGTAAGCGAAAATTCTTTGACACGATTAGTTACTTTTCGTGTGAGAAGTAAAGCTTGATATGTTAGCTTTTCCTAAGTTTGTTTTCATCATGCTCAGTATCTTGATATTGGAAAGTAAGTACCTATCTCCTTTGCTGATAGTTTTTCTCTCGGGATCATAATTTTTCATGAGTTTTAATTATCTCAATTTTTTTATTATTAACATCTTTCACGTGATTAGGAAGTAATCTAAAATCAATGTAAAAAAGGGTATATCCCTAGCCATTAATAAGTTGCTGCGAAGAAATTTAACCTATGAAACATTACCAATTTTTATTAACTTTCCATATCAATCAGCCAGTCTCAGCTTCTAGTTTCCTCTTTCAGTGCTCCAAATTCTTGTTCTGCAAACACTTAAAAAACCTCGAATTCGGGGGGATCTTGGGGTAATTCGATTACGACCTTACGGTCCATGAATCATTCGCGACGACAATTTGAGGTTAGTCTCACTACATACAAGGAGCGTTGTTGAAGGATGTCGACGGCTCGCGGCTTCGATTCGTACAGAAGTGACTCGGCTCATCTTGCGCATGTGTCAAAGAGTTCCAACTTAAACCGGGGCCGGAAAACAGAAGCAAGATGACTGATAAGAGTAGTCTCGGGCTCGATCTGTTTCATCAGCAGATAGTTTTCATTCAATAAAGATACGAAAATTTCCAGTCACAGACATAAGTCCGGAGCTCTGCAGACTACAAGAACCATGCAAATCTATCGAGAGTGGTTGGGAAATGTCAGTGACCCACTTGACTTGAGCCGTGAAGAAAGTAAATGTCGGTGGCTTTAGCCCCCGCCACACCCCCCCGCCCAACCCCCCCCCCCCCATGTCCCAGCACGCCCCATGAATTCAAAGCACTTTGCGCTCCCCTGGTCAGATTCATGGATCATGTTCAAAACGGGGTGGTGGGTCATCAAGAAAAAGGTGGTTCACAGATCACAGCATTCATTTTTTCCGTCGCCACCGACACCACCCACATCGCAGGCCTCTCGTTTCCGAGGCAAAAGTGGTCACAACCCGACAAGATTCATGCGACGCCCGAGTTTGACTTGCGCGCAAGTACCTTCTCTCTCTCCAATTCAATCTTGCCCCCGAAATTGTCTTTGCTGTGTTGGATTTCTTTCATGATGATATGGATGTGGAGACATACGTTACGTATCCAACGAAGGGAAAGAAAGCGCAGGATCGTTCGTTCGTTAGTCCCGTAGGTTCTTCAATGGAAATGAGCGCTAAACATGGCAACGAGAAATGGGCAGCGACGTTGTACAATTATTATTAGTACAGCTTACAAAAAAAATACCCAAGAAAAATAGAAAATTTTCCAAACTATACCCGTCGCATTACAGAGAGAACCCACATGATTTTTTTTCAATTTTTTTTCTTGTTTTTTCGAGAACCGTTTGATTAGATGGTTAGCCCGGCCAAGAACGAGACGCCGGTGGACGGCAACCAGGAGGATCCGAATATGAACTGTCCAACCGTGAATTTGCCGGCCTCCACGGGCGATGTGATGACCCGGTGCCCGGTCCAGTTGACCCGCTGCCCGACCGCCCCGCCCGGCCCGTAGTTCATGTACTCGCCGTAGTAGAGCGTGTCGAGCGCGAACGTGGCGTTCCACTCGAGCCAGCCCCGCGGGTGGATGTGGCTGCCGATGTAGGACATCATGTACACGGTCCTTGAGTACAGCTTCCACGGCCGGCCGAGGAACGAGAGGAAGCTCCCGTTTGAGGCGGCGAGGTCGGACGCGGCCAGGATCCGGCACGCGTGGATGGAGATGCCTGTGTTCTGGTTCGGGTCCTTGCGGTTCTGGGCCGTGACGGTGTTCTTCTGCATGGGCATGGGCTTGCGGGCGTAGAGGCTGCAGTTCTGGAACACGACCGCCGCGTTCCCGAAGATGAAGTCCACGGTCCCGTACACGTCGCACTCCCGGAAGAACTGCCGGTTCGAGTGGACGTACAGGGTGTCTTGGTACCCGATGATGTTGCACCTGTAGACCACCGCGTGATCCGCCCCGACGCGGAGCGCCACGGCCTGGTGCTTCGCGGGCCCGGCCCAGTTCTCGAACGTGATGTCCCGAGCGATGAACCCGGCTCCGGTGGCAGCTGCACGCGGCATATACCAAAGCACCATCATTAAGCAATTCACGGGACATTAAAAACTCATCATGGCAACAACCTTCTGTTCAAGTCATCGATTCATCTGGTTCATAACTCCTGGCCGCATCTAAGTGAAGACAAGATTGATCGACACTCGTAAGGAATCATGATCACGTCCCCACCTATACGAGAAGTAGATGGTAGTCTCTTTTCTCACATTCTTTTTCTCTACAGCTTCGGGTTCCAAGTTGGGACCGACAGCGCAACATCCACTCAGAAAAACAAAGGGAAGAAAAAAAAAGAGAAAAAGGAAGACGGGCTCGCAATGACGACGTTGATGATGATAAGGTCGTGCAGCACAAGGAAGATGGGGGGTGGTGTTGGCCTCATCTTCATGTTGAAGATGAACGTGCGTGGGGACTCTGTAGGGAAAAAAACATAAAGAAAACAAACATTCTGATTTCTCTATCATCGCATTACACGAGCTTTAGGTCTAATGTGCTTTCTCTTTTTTTCGATCGTGCGACTGTCTGTGAAAGTGATCTCTGTCTACTTTCACTGGCGAGGAACATGATGCCCTCCGCACGAAAAGCTTGACAGTTCATATTGTTAAGTGACTGCTGCTGCGCCATGCACAGGTGAATCTTCAGCTTTAATGAGGCAATTTCTTGAACGTGGACAAACGCGAAGACGACATCCCAATCGTACGACAAGCAAGAGGAAAAGAAAACGATGGAAACCAAGTTCTGATCCCACCCTCAGGCCTCAAACGACAGTCCACGTGCGTTTTGCTCGAGTCACATGACCTCTCTGTCTGTACCTTTGCCTTCTTTCCTTGTGTTATTATTATAAAAATTTTAGTCCAGTGCGCTGGAAAGTCTCAAAACTAGTCACGAAAATGCAATTGAGTGCTAAAACTTCAAAAAAATGCGATCAACAGAATGACTTGATTGGATCAATTTGACGAGTTTTGAGACATTATTACACTTTTTGAAAGCTTTTAAGCTTAACTGCGCTTTCGTGATAAGTTTTTGGACATAATTTCGTTTTTTTAAAATTTTAGGACTTAATGGCATTTTCGTCGCAAGTTTCGGACTTCCAATGCATTTATCCCAATATTTTTTTTAATCCGATGGTGGCTTACGAAAGTCCGATGAAAATACGGGGACCCAAACGGGAAAAAGGGAGGGATTTCTTTTTTTTTTTGTATTACCGAAGGACGCGGTGTGGAACGTCGTCATGTTGTCGAAGACGCTCCTGCAGCCGGAAATCACGGTCTTGCCCTTCCCGTCCCCGACGAACATCAGGTTCGTTTTCTTCCTCCCCACCTTCAGATTATCTTCCTCGTACCTGGATCATTAAAATACGAAAATCCAAGATTATAAACCAGCGACCATCGTTAAAAGCAAAGGGAAAGACAAATGGACAAAGCCGAGGCGGCGTTGTCCGCCACCGCTACTACCCGAAAAAGGAACGGATCAATCATTCGAAATTCAATATGCATGGTGAGACAAGTTTCCCAAAGTGAAAGTTTCGAAAGCTGGGTAAGTCACCTTCGGTGGAAAGTCAGAAAAGGTCAAAAAACTTAGAAAGCAGCGAGTTCACGAGCGGAACTCATAATTGCACGACTCCAAAGTTAAAAAAAAAGGGAGGCTGCAGCGTTAGTGCACGGCCGGTGAAGTCAATCAGTACTAATGGACCGATGGTGATGGAATCCAGAGCATGTAGGCCCGGATCGAGAACCCGAAATCTACCCTATCACAGGAGGTTCCCGATTTTTAGACTCGGGTATCGAGTCGGTCCCCGTGAGAACCGGCCCTAGAACCGAACCGACTGATTCCGGGGTCGAGCCGGGGAAAACCGAGCCTAACTTTGAATACATCGTGGGAACAATTTGTGGCGTAGTGATTGAGGCACTGACACTATCTTTTCATTAAAAGCATAGTACAAACAGACTAACTTATGGTCCACAGGGGGGCGGAATAGGATCCTTAAAAACACTCTACACGACTGGAAAAATTGATCATGAACATAGTTTGGAAGGAGATGACATAACTTGTTTGGAAAATTTAAAAAAAAATAATTGTATGAAAATACTAATGAAATTCTCATAAAAGAATGTTAGCTCGCCACAAAAAATTAATTAAAATATGTACCCATTTTTTTTTGTCGAAAGAATATTAATACCTTTTTTTATTTTTTTGGTCGAAATATATTAATACCTGGCGATGCACTAAATATATCATGTGCATGTATTGTTAATAAACTCTCTACCTTCTTGCTAGAAAAGAACAAAATAAATTAATAAATAAATAAATTGAGAAGAACAATGAGAGTGACAACTGAGAAGACTCAAGCCCCAAAAAATGCCCCTTAAAATGCTAAATAATATTCCGAGCTAAATTACAGCAATAATATAATTTCTGAAAAGTAGTGCATATATTTTTTTTTGGGATTAATTTTAATATTTACATGCTTACATGTAAGTAGCAACTAGCAAGGCCAAAAAAAAAAAGAAAAGGAAAAAAAAAAAGAAACGTTTATTTTTACCTCCCAGCTCGCACGTAAATGATGAACCGGCGTGTACCGTAATCCGGCGCCCTCTTGATGGCCTCCGAGATCGTCTTGCATGTCCCGTTCCCGTCTTGCGACACCGTCACGTCCGCCTGTA
This sequence comes from Syzygium oleosum, assembly GCF_021117445.2. Taxonomy (NCBI): domain Eukaryota; kingdom Viridiplantae; phylum Streptophyta; class Magnoliopsida; order Myrtales; family Myrtaceae; genus Syzygium; species Syzygium oleosum. Next base: position 1,038,341 of record NW_026607512.1, read on the forward strand.
TCGCCGTCGCCGGCATTTGCAGCAACCTCCTCTCCTTCCTCCCCAGCCACCCCGGCATTCCGTCGCCGTCGCCGCCGGAGCTCCCCATCAACCTCCTCCTCCTCCTGTTCTGTATCGGCACGCCGTCGAAGTCCTCGCCGGACGTCGCCGAGAAAATAGCCAGGCAGTTGCTCACCAGCTCCGACAGGTCCCGCAGCCTCTGCGCCATCAGCTGCTTCACTCCCCCGGACACGTCGGCGAACCCCTCCGTGCACGTGTCCTGGTTGGTCATCGCCGCGCTCAGCCACGTCACCACGTCCTGCACGCAAACGGAACGGGGGGCTGTCAGGTTCTGAACCCCGATGGAACTTGACTGACTTGACAAGGCGAAACGCGAGCTCCCGGCCTTACCTGAGCCGACCCGGAAGAGGACTTGGCACCGCGAGGGGCGACAAAGTAGAGGGAGCGGCGGAGGGCGTCGACGGAGTCGTCGAGGAGCTCGAGGCAGTCGTCGAACGCCGATCTCACGCGCGGCTCCATCTGGAGGTGACCGATCGTCGACGACAAGTAGAGCGCCTTGCTGAACCGCTGCAGCGTGACGTTGAACGAAATGTGGACCATGTCCTGCTCGCTCGCGGCATCGGCGCCCGGGAACGCCGCGAGCGCGTCGAGGCACAGGGCCGGGTACCGCGTCAGGCCGCACGCGCGGGAGACGGCTCTCGTGGGGGCGAGCTTCGGGCCGGACGGGCCGCCGGGGCGGAGCTTGAGGAGGAGGACGGTGGCGGCGGCGGCGGAGGCGAGGAGGAGGGCGAGGGAGAGGATGGTGAGGAGGACTAGGCGGAGGGTGCTGCTGCTGCTGCCGCCGCTGCGGCTGGGGGCGTCGGAGTTGTCGTAGCGGTCGGAGCCGCCGGGGTCGGAGGGTCGGAGCCTGCCGTAGTTCATTTGCTGCGGCGGCGAGACTGCTGCGGTGGTGGTGGTGGTGGGGAAGAGAGAGAGAAAGGCAGATGGACAGACAGAGAAGAATGGTGGGTTCTTTTCTGACGTGTTATGCGTTGGTGTAGTTGGGGATGAAGAGTGAGAGGATGGAGGTGGTTCTTATATGGTGGTGGAGGGAAGCGGTGGCGGTGGCGGTGGTCGAGGTCGTGGCGGAGGAGGAGGAGGAGGTGGAGGAAGGAGAGGAGTGTGGTTGGTAAGGGGTCTGTGTCGGGATGCATGAGCTGTCTCCTACTCACTTACTACTATTGCACTCTCTCTGCTCACTTCTACTTTGTAGCACTGAAACTCTAGGCCAGTCAAGGTACGCAGTTTGGGACTTTTCACACTGTTCATTTATCAAATTTTCCTTTCAATTTCTACCCTTTAGAATATGGAAAACATTTTATACATTATTTATAACTAATATCATGATTATAATAAGTAAGCTGCTTAGAGAGAACTAGCACGATAAACCACCGTCACGACACTCTACCCAAATCTTAAGTTTTCTGGGACAGAAATCGAACCCACAAACCCCTCCAATCCTAAGCCGAAAACATTGATATGCCCTTCCTACATAATCGATTTCGAAATTGCGTGTATCGTGATTCATGATGCGATTAAAATCGTTTTGAGGCGTGTTTGCTTCTATTTTTATTTATATAAAAGTAAAAGAGTATCTTTCATTTTCTTGTCAAAATTCAAATTACGACTCGAATTTTAGAAATATTAGAAAATTATATATGAATTTTCGGGTCAACACTTAAGCGTTTGGATTTCAAAAAAGAAGAACATCACAGGTTGCCCCTGTGACGTTTGTCAAACATTATTAATTGTGTTTTTGGAAGTGCAGAGGATTCCATCTGATGTAATTAAGCCCCCTACAATGCGTACCTTTTCAACTTTCAGAAACTCTTGCAACAGTGCAATTCCAATTTTCACTTAGTTTGTCAACAAGACCTTTTGAAAAAGTTTGAAGCGCATGAACCACGACGTTAGATTAGACAAAAGCGAGAAGTGAAAGTCAATTAAGACATACCCTTAATATGTACGAAGCTCATGTGGGTTTCATACGAAACTCTTGTGATCAATAAACCCCACCTAAACAGACTTGGGTCTAAACAAATGTTTCCCCCATAATAAGATTACTTACGGTCCTTAGAAATCTTTTGCTAGCCGTAACATGATATGGTCATACAAGTACCACTGTGATTTAAATGTAAAATATCGTGACATGTAAATTCCATAAAAATTTCTATATTCTTATATCACGCATTTAGATTCCAAACATATGTTCATTGTTTCATTCGCCAAGGGTAAAAGACTCCATGAACGGTACAATCATTGACGACGAGACGCCGCTTTCATAGAGATCGACTCTTAAGACACGACGTCGGACTTGCGAAGCGCGTAATACGTTCTCGACCTCATATCTCGTCTTAGTACTTCTACAAGCGAAATCCATGTGCACATTCGAAAAATTTAATGATTGACAACGATGACCCTTGGTCCCTCGCCAACCATACACAGTGTGCTCACGCTACGAAAGTCGTAATGGTCCATTGACCGGATCAAATAAAATAAATAATTTGCCTACTACCCAATGGAGAATATTGTCCTTTGGTCACCAAGGAATTCCCAAAATATCCAATTGTATAGTTAATTAGTGTAGAAGATAAATTATATTATCTAATTCATTATAAAACTCAGACTCCCGTACTTCCGATAAGCAGCTTTGAAGGCATTCTGGATAAAAAATTCCCTCCCTCCTATCATTAAATTGTCCCTCAAAAAAGGCATTAACTTCGAGGGTAAAATGGCCGTTTCAGTTTCGGCTCCCGGTGCATACCCCTTATTATTAGTGCGAGAATGTATGCGTGTCCCCCGTCAGATATGACGGGACTTAGATATATTAATGTCTTAATGCACTTTTGTATGTATATGCGGTGTATACGCATTCTAGATGCGCATGACTTTACCGACAATATGTATACAGTAGAGCGGATTGTCGATACGCCCGCCCGTCTCGACCAAAACGAGCGATGACGTGACGAGATCCGGAAAAACATTCGGGCAAAGTTATGTGCTCGTTGGTGACTTTTGTCAACCAAAAGTTTCTACATGGAATGTTAATAATAATATGAAGTGATTATCGTTCGGATGCCATCTCACATTAGGTCCTTCAAAAGCTTTTATTCTCTCCGTAATAGCTTCAAATTGCAAAAAGAAGAACAAGAAGGAGAATCATCATCTTCTACATATGTCATCAACACACCGCTTTCTTGTACGAAGGAGAATCATCATCTTGTCGATCCTTCCAGGTTTCGACAATCTTATTGACGACGCCCTGTTCGAACGCCCTTTGAATATTGTCCGAAATTAGTGCGGGATTTGGAAAGGGGAAATGCCAAAAGGGCACCACTAAAGACGACCCCCACACACCCCAAATGACATAAAGCCATGCCCACTTTTCTCCCATCTTGGATCAATCATCTTCGGGATCGAGACAATTCGAGCCTCCTATCCAATCCTGGGATCCAAAGCTCCACGTTACTCACTGAGGCTTAATTTAATGGGAAAATGACATAAATAATTTATGAATTTTGACCCGATATATAACATGGTCCACGAACTTTTAATTCGTTCATTATAATTTTTGAACTTTAGCCTCATGTGTAATGTGATCTTTGAACTTTTGGTGCATGTTCAATTTAGTTCCTGAACTATATGAAAATGTTTAATGTTGTCTCTAAACTTGGATTAATGGAATGACGATATTGAATATTTTCATATAGTTTAAGACTAAATTGAACATATACTAAAAGTACATGAACCACAATGAACAATTTAAAAGTTCAGAGAACATATTATACATTGGGAGTAAAGTTCAGGGATCACATTACATATTAAGCCAACACTCATAAATTATTTATGTCATTATCTTCACTTTAATCGATTCAACCCATTGCTTTTAAGTAACATCAGCGGACATCAGTCGTGACGTGACGATCCACAGTAAAGAGCAAGTCCCACAGCACAGCCCCCCTCCATAATCATCTTCTCGAACAGAGAAAACAGCGGGAGAAAAAGAAGGCAGGACATGAATTAACGTGGGCACCCAAAAGTCGCTCCAATGTTTGTTTAATCCAAACCCCAAAGCGTCGCTCATTCAGACGGATGAAATCGGTGGATGGACGATCGATCTTTCGCCTTTATTGACCACCGGGCGCGCTTTATGGCTCTCTTGTATTTATGGCCTTCACCGACACCTTTTGGCGACAAACAGTGGACCAGTGGTGTCGCGAATGCAATGGACGACGAAACCTAGGCTGTCCGAGCCCTGTGGGCTTTCCTACCATTACGCTGATTTGTGTCGTCCAAATTTGTCGCGCCTACATTGCTTGTTATCTTTGGAAACAGATTAGAAGCTTACCCTTTTTCTTTTTCTATCTTTGCTTGTCCGTGAGCACACTAATTACTTTGAAATTCCGATGATAACACGAGCGATGAGAGTATACAACCGTCTTCTCCTCTGCTTCCCGGACATAGATTGATGCTTTTCCCCGGGTTCAATCCGGTAAGTAGGGATCTCTGTTTCTAGGAAGTCGTTGGACGTCGGTTTATCGTCATTGGGTTCTCGAAAATACCACGAATGCCCTCTGTCCGGAGAAGAGACGAATCTCATTCCTATCATAAGTGAAGTCTGCTCCCACAATGCATAAACCCCAAAGAAGAGTGTTAACGATACTAAAATATTGTTCGAAAAATTAATCCATGGAGCGATAATGGAGGCTCTTACTAGAACATTAAATATTAACCACGCTATTTGAATAATCAATTTCAGGGTGGATATATTCCAGATCTGAAACATGTAACCTATGTTGCTACCCGATTAAAAAAAACCTACTTTGCTAGAATCGATTCACAGTTTTTGAAATCCAGAACCTACCACGTCTACCCTGAAACTGACTCTGGAACCTAACCTGTTTTTCCGGAACCTGTTCTTCTTTTGATTCTTTTTTTGGTTTCATATTTTACAAGAAAATAATATGAACAACAAAACGGTTCAAATTAAAAGATGAACGGGGGCAAGCGAGTAAATGCGGGCTAGGAACGAGCGAGGGTTGCGAGCCTCGAACGAGCAAGGGCAAGCCGCGAGTGAGTGACGAGGAGGTTGAGTCGCGAGGGAGAGAGAGAGTCGTGAACTGTTTGAGTGAAATTGGAGAGGACAAAGAAAAAGAGAGAGACTGAGAAAAAGGTGCCAAGAGAAAAATTAGGGTTTTTAAGCTTTATAAAATCGGTTCCAAATTCAGTCCGATTCCCTGATAGTTCTTCATTCGGAATAGAGATCGAACCGGTTTTCAGGGCAGTCCAGTCCGATTCTGTGGTAGAATTAGTCCGATTGCACAACCCTACAGTTTACCACGTCATTTGATCAATTATTTCTATAAACGAGAAACATCTTGGGATCATTAGTGCCACCATAATCGCCTTTATCAATATCTATTCTAACACCCATCCTAAAATAGACTAGACATTGTTCACTTTGAAGGACGAACTTTGCCAATGTGAATTGTAAAGCTTTTGTCGGGTAAAATCTCCCTCGCCACATGATTGTTCTCATCCAAGTTTAAATTTACCTTTTCTATCTAAACTTTAGCCAACGTGTCGCGGGACAAGACGGGCTTTGCTGACGCTACTGCATACTTCTTTCTCTAGCGTCGGGTGAGAGGGGCAAGTTGACAAAGGGTGATGGCGAGTTCATGGAGGAACGATGAATTGAGGCCACGAACCGATGCAACAAGGCACGTGGATACCGTCCATGGGTGGCGGTGGGGGGCACACATAGCCATGCCCCCATGCGAGATCACATGATCCTGTTGAGCAACTTATATCATAATTATTTCTTGGGATAATGACATAAATGATCCACAAATTTTGATCCAATATGTACCGTGATACATGAACTTTAGACCAATGTGTAATATCATCCATAAACTTTTAAATTATTCAATGTGATTCTTGGACTTTTGATACATGTTCAATGTAGTCCAATGAACTATATAAATATGTTCAGTGTTACATTGGGTTAAAGTTTAAGGACCACATTGAACAAATTAAACGTTCAGGCACCACATTACACATTGAGCAAAAGTTCAGGAATCACTTGTGGCATTTCCCTTTATTTCTTAGCTCTTTAATGTCTTGTAGCCTCAACTAACTAAAAATTATTCAAAGGACTATGTGATTTATTTAGCCTATCCACTAACTTTTTAAATTGACACGAAAGGCTCGTGATCACTCCAACCAGATAATTATTTCGTGACGTGAGTTAACGTACCTAATCGAGCTTATGGACCTGTTAGGTGCCGTGATTCGTGTCCTGCTCATTCAATTACCACATGATTGGTTCCATCATGCTCACAAGAAGAAGAAGAAGAATTAAACCATGATTGGGTTGGTTGCAAAAGCTAATGGCCAATGCTCAAGTTGGAGTGGATAGGCATTGGGGTTAATTGGGGAGGAGGACCACTACTTTTTAAGTTCAAGCACCAGATCAGTTTTGATTAGCCATTGCCATGAGCTTCTCAAGCATCCGCCCGCTGATATCATGCTTTCTTCTTTATTACTCATTTTCCTATGAAAAGAAATAAACTTTAGAAGGTGGAGAAGCACTCATCTCGTGGGATTGCAATTATTCAATGTGGGGCTCGTCCTTAGGACTATTGAAAAGGAAAGCAATTAAAACATATAGATGAGATGAAAGGGGCACCTTAAGAAAAAGCACTGATCTTGATGTTTACATCTTAGAATGCCCACTAATCCAACTTAGTAGTGTAACCTTATCACTAAACATGTTCTGGTCACATCCGGAGCATGCCCGTCATTTGAGAAAAATTGTCAAATCAGTCCTAAACTTATTATACGGATGTCAATTCAGTCGCAAATTTTTCAATTTTGTCAATTTAGTTATAAACCTCTGTATGAAATTTCAATACAGTTCTTCCAGCCAATTTTCGTCGAAAATCACTAATATGACGGTATATGCCACGTAGGACGACTGGCAATGACTGGATCGCTATGTTGACAATCTCCGGAGAAAACTGATTAGAAGGACTACGGTGGAATTTCGCACAAAAGTTTAAGATTAAATTGACAAAATTGAAAAGTTTATAACTGAATTGGTATTCGTACAATAAGTTTAGAACCGATTAGGTAACTTCTCCGACGATACATATGTTATTTTTTTAGTACTTAGTGATATGAGGCACTAGTTTTCCACTAGCGGTGCTAGGTGTTGGACTCCCAACGCTATCATTGTACATAATTCACATATTCATGACACATTATATCCAATGCTGGCAAGTGTTGACATCCTTTTTTCCCTGACCTACACTCTATGTAGGTCGATAGCAACTGGCCATAATATGATTAGAGGCCCACATTTATTTTTTATGTGACTTGAAGTCTTCGATACCCCCATCCACCTCCAGTCAACATTGCAAGCAAAATTCAATGGGGGATGCAATCAACAATGATGAGGATGTTGTATTCTAGTTGAAGACGTAAATCAAGTACTGGGCATCTTTCATCGTACCCTAGTGCCAACAACATATAGGTGAGTACAATGTCGGTTTTGTATAGTCATTTATCTAGGGTTCCTACCGTGTCCCGATATTATCCTCGTGAAAAAAAAAATGAAGAAAACCCATCTTTTTATAAATTCATAAATTTTTTTTGTTTTCCACAAGGTCACGATACGAAGGTGCTACGCCAGATTTTTTTGTATTACGGGCACGATGCGGGCTCAAAACCGGGCACTTAAATAGGGTTTTTGAACTTAATGAGGGACTGTGACTAGGGGGGGAAAAGGTTATCGCTCAAACACGAGATAAAGAAGCAGCTTTCAATCCAATCAACTGAATTTGACAATGGACTTTAAATGGGTGTGTGTATACATAACATAATCAGCAAGTCATTTGTTCTAATAGCTTAATAGCCACACAATCTATGTATAACTTGGGACAAAAAAAGACATTTCTGCATCTGATTTTCCTCAGAAAAAAAAAGAAAATCTTGGCGTGCAACCTTTGGGAGGTTCTAATAATTAGTGGACAAATCGAAGATCATGATGTTGATATTGTCTGTGTTTTTTTTTTTTGGCCACTATGGCCTTGCCCTACATGGCAAGACTTGGCGCCACCCCGTAATGTCAATGCTTCCTTTTGACATCCACTTGGAACTGAACAGCAACAAAGCAACAAAAAAAGAACACGTTATTATCAATCAGTCGGTTCAAGCGTCGCGTAAATCAAATCCAGTTCGCTGTGAGTAGTACCGTCGCGCTTAGGTCGGTATAGCAGACACTGCATCGACAGACATTGGTAGCTGCCTTTTGAGGCCCAAAAGAGATTTTTGACAAATTTTTGGGCTCGGACTAGCCGAATTTGTCCAATTTGGGGTCTGATGTGCCTCTGCTTCAGCTACTTGCTCGACCACATTAACACGAAAGAACCAAATTTGGCCCAAGGCCTAAAAGGTCCTCAATGGTCTAGTACTCTTCCACGCTTATGCCATGGTTGATCCGGGGGTTATGGCTTTCCAAAACACTGTTGAGAAGTTTTCTATTGGCCAACAGGAGGCAGCAAGTGATTCCTGAAGCCAAGTGGGCTACGGTGATACTGGTAATGATATCACATGTTTTTTTTTGCACTGAATTTTCCACAGTGTAATGGTAAGCCCATGGATTGGACTTCATGTCTTGCAATGGGACACTTGCAGTTCAACGAATATGTTACATATGTGTCTCTTAGACTGCTAAAAATATATTTAGGAGATTCACCGTATCTTCATTCATTCTCCATTTCTCTCGGAATTGTGAATATTGTTGACATTACGTCTTAAGTTCGAGTTCGTAAAGGAAATCTGATCTGAGTAGGTTTTCTAGCTATGGATTCCTAGTTTGAGTAGCTTTTCTTATCCAATTCTTTCTATATATAAGAAGTGGGTTTTCTTCGTGCTTCCTCATGAAGAGCTTCCAAGAGTTGACTTCTTCATGAATTACAGCTAAAGCAATATGGGAGTGTTGAAGCCAATAATTTTTGTACTAAGATTTGTGAATTCCTTTGTGAGATTGGGAGATTATTTATTAGGAATTGTGAAGGCCAAACACTACGTTAATTAATGAGTGTAATTGGGGATTAGGAAAATATTGAGAATGTTTGAGAGATCGAGTGTGATTGTATTTGTCACTGTATGGCTTCATCTATAGCGGAATACTGTGCTGCTCTTCTAGTAAAGTAGGTTCCATCAACCAAACCAAGTTAATCCGATGTTTGGTTTATTTTCTTGTTTTAATTATCTTAATGTTTCATCGCTTGTTTTACACAACAATTGGTATCAAAGCCGATGGTTGATTAATGAACCATTCTCAATATGTATCAAAGTTTGGTGAATATCTCAATGAAGGAATTTGTGGATAACACGGTTTCCACTTTCTGGGCTATCTTCATGGTTTGATTTGGCGAGAGAGACATGGGGTGAAGGTGGGTGTTGTGGTGTAACAACGCAATCCCAACAACAGTCTTTATGGTTTGGTTTGGATAATGAGACTTGTTGACACCTGAATTTTCGTCGACCATCCAAGCATCCATTTCTTTGGCAAGATTATAAAGATAGAAATTTTCAAAAAAAAAAAAAAATCGTTTGGGCCTAATTCATTCGTTGGCCCAACCCCGTGAATAACCATTTCGGATATACGAGACATCATTGTTCTTCGCTTCGGAAGCTCGAGTTATTGTTGTTCGTCGTTTCTTCGCCGTGCCGAAAGACGCCTAATTCCGTTGCGGTCCTTTTCGTAGAAGATTGTGAGGACTTCGCGTTGCTTCCAAACCAGACGATCGTGAGGACTACGCGTTGCTTCCAAACCAGGTAAGACTTCTTTCTCTTATATGTACTGTTTTGGCCGAGAGAAGTTGATTCGATTTTCGAGTTTGTGTGAAAATCTCATGAAATAAGGCTATTTGTTGTAGAATAATATGATTTAGGCATCTGTATATCACTTGTTGATTGAGAATCATATCGAAATCAAATCGGAATCTCGTTTTTCAGATCGCATATCATATGTTCGACAAAATGCTTGAAAGAAGCACCGAATTGATTTTTGTGAAATCAGTGCGTAGAATTCGTTCTTTTATGCTTGATGTGTTCTTAGGTTGATGAATCAATACTGAATCTGTGTTTTTCCTTCATTTTGTGGCATATTCATCATTTTTCCGAGTCGGCCATTGATGGAACCTTCGACGGAGATTCATTCCACTTTTGCCGGAGCGATGCCTGCGGTTAGAGGCCGCTTCAGTTAGTCCATCTCTCATGATTTGATTTGCATATATATCTCCTACGTGCGATTGAGTCTCAGTTTACGTGATTTTTGAGTTTGAGAATTTCTCGCCGGATTTAGTCCGACGATGTAGAAACCGTCGGCCAACTAGTGGCCGGTGGTTATTGGTTGGCCGTGGTTATTGATGTTGACGATTGAAGTTTGAGGCCGACGGTGTTATGAAGTTAACCGGAATAATTGTTCTCAGTGAAGGCGTGAGGGAAGTGAGCTTTCGGTGAAGAAGACATCGAGGGAGAAGACGATGCAGAGGGGAAGGCCAAAAGGAAATAAAAAAATAGAAAAATAAAAAAAAAGAAAGAAATAAAAAATTAGAAATAAAAAAGAAGTAAAAAGAGTTGATTATTATGGAGACCGAGTCACGTTCTGATTTAGGCGGAGCAAAAGTGTAAAGGGCCGTCTGTCAAGTCAATTGAATGGGCTGAATTGGAATTGGGCCTAGGTTGATAAAAACTGAAATTTGATAGTTTGAGCCTTATTCCTATTGGGCCCAAGAACTTGCCCGAATTGACCAAGCCCGGACCATCAGGGTCCAGGCCGGACTAATGAATCAAACCGGGTTCTTAGACCCGGTATGAAATCCATTTCCCAATAAAAAATAAAAATAAAAATAATAAAAAAATCGGAAAATTCAAAAATAAAAAATAAAAAATGTGTGAGAAAAGCTAAAAAAAAAATTGGAATTCACTTAGTTTAGGGCTTTTAATAAACACTTTAGGTTTGAATAAAATTTGTACCCAAAATTGCATAAGCCTTTAGGGCTTTACCTTAGGGATTTTTTATTGTTTTTTTTAGAGACGATGCTAAGTTGCTGTTTGTGCACTTTCATTTTGATTTCATTTGATTGCGTACTTTAAATTCATTTATTGTTGTTTTCCCCTTTTAGAATGGTTATGATGAAAATTCAAAATTCTCGATTAGTACAAGACTGCCGTGATATTTTGGTTAGCAAATAGTCGAGTTTAGGTACCGAAAGGGCATTAGTTGAAAAACTAGTGTAATCAAGTCCCCGATCCCTAATAATCTCTGGTTGCGTATGTTTTCGAGATGACACTCCCACATCTCGATTAGGATTTCTAGCTAACCCTTAATCATGGCTAGTGGCGGCTCCTATTGAACAAATAGATTTAAACGATCAATGTCACGCGAGATATGGACTTAGGGAGAGTCCAATAAAATACCTCTAAACCTATTTCTCCCGAGGAGGCCCTCGAGGGTTAGGTCGTGACAAGACTAAGGATGAAGTGGGAGTTGCAATCCTCACAAGGCAACAAACTGGAAATTCAAGTTAAGACATATTGAGACAGAAGAATATCTAAATCAAGAGCGTTTCTAATACTGAGCTCTCACATGAAGGCGAGTTGTGTTAGAAAGTCTCACGCTATAGTATTTGTGTGGTGAAGCAATAAATATACCCTAGTTGGCCTATAACATTGGCTTCATGTTTTTAGTGAAGGTGGATCCAATTGTGACAGGCTTAGATTTTGACTCTTCCTTGGTGAAGGCATCATATGCATGCTCTCAATACAGATATCTTGCTTAATTGTGCATATCCTTGATTGATCGTAATTGCTTGTTACCTCAAATAGTCAAAGGGTAAAACCTATGAATATCTAATATACTCTTTGTTTCTGAATATGCAAAAACTATCCGATTCTCTGTTTCTTATATTACTAATGTCTTTCTCTCATGTTGATCCTCAACATTGGTCATCTCCTTTGATGGTGACGTCAATAGCTATGGCCCATTTTAGTCTGTTGTCACCTAGCCTGCACCAAGTCAGACTCAAACACGTATCTGCCACATTAGCGGCCATGCCAACCTATGTCAAGTAGCTTGCCATGTCAACAACCACGTCAACATGTTGTAGTGTAGTTTGTCCATGTTAGACTCAAACGTGCATCTGCCACGTCAGCTGGTTGTCGCAACCTGCCATGTCAGCCTGATGTTGTGTAGCCCTACCCAAGTCAAACCCAAACGTGTATCTGTCACGTTTGTAGCCACGTTACTCTGTTGTCGCGTAGCTTGCTATGTGAGCAGCCATGTCAACTTATTGTGCAAGTCAGTTGATCGAATCGGTTCGCGTAGCCTACTGGACCATGACGTTTTTAGGCACATCCAACAGAGGATCTTTTTTTTTTTTTTTTTTAAATTCCAGTTGATCCGTCTATCTCAGTATGAGGGACATGTTAGAAGATTCATCATATCTCTTCGAATGGTACATATATCTTTCTGGATTGTATATGCTTTCTTGCTTCTAATTATTTCTTACCTTAGATAGTAACGTAAAACTTATATCTATGTCAATTAGTCTTCATTATTAACTATATAGAAAGTATATAATTTTCTTTTCCGCATATTCTTATCTGACATGATTACTATTTGCCTCACATGTTTTTAAATTTCCTCTCAAACCACGAACTAATCATGACATTAAAATAAAATACAACAGTTTCCCTCCTTCATGGTACATGAAAAGTTGACTGATTTGGGGTACCATTGCTCCGCCACTGTCCGAGGCTGAGGGGTTGCACTGTGCTAAAGAAATGGAGTCAAATTGATGCTCAGATGAGCTGAAGGAAAGATGTCCTGCAACTCCGAATCCTCATTCCTCATTGCCAATAAAAGCAGACTGATCAGTGAACTCTGTGTAGCAACTCTCTCTGTCCCTCCTCCTCTTCCAATCTCTTCGATCCTCTTCGTCTGCTCAGAGTTCCACGACTAGCCTTTGCATGTGTCATTATGTGGGTTCACAAATTGGTTGGGGACCCATGTGGTCAAACCTTCAAATTGTCCATCCATCATGGGCTTATTGTCACTATAAGTCCTCATGCTGTTGAGAACTCGTGTTCTGATCATGCGGCTCACGAATCAAAAGCCAGCTTTCAGCTCGCAGTTCTTGATCAGCTCGACCGGCGCAGACACAAATGGCCAATTGTAGAGGTATGTCCGAAGAGGAAAGCCAATCCTGGCCAGGTTCTTCCCCACAAGCAAAGGGATGGCTTAACCTAGAGATTGTCCCGCCAACCAAACGTTTGTGATGCCAACAGAAGTGACTCGAGTCTCTGACTATTTCTGCGGCTATCTCGTAGCGTGAACCCTTGTGGAGCGCGTGGAAGATGCTCATCAGATCGAGATTGACGTTACTTAGCACCGACCTCATTTCAAGCAATAGTGCGTTGTACTGGGAGCTTTATGTAGCAGTGAATGACAAGATGAAGCAGAAGGGTTGGACATGAAAATGGCACTGAAAAATGTGGAATCAACATCGTCCGTAAGAACATGATGTAAATGGAATTCAAAGGACTCCCGACACAGTGGAGCAAGAGCCTCGGTTGCCAGCCGCCTCTTTTGGCAGTCTTTTTCAATGACAGACTCCATGAACTAGGCACGCAACAATCGCTCTGGCCTGATGTATGACATTCCTGCAAGATGCTCTGAAGGGTGAATAGCTTGCATGAAGTGTAGTATACGACAATTCAGGTTATATGCTCTAACTCTCGTGGCAGATGAGAATTCGAGCAATGACGATGCTCCAAATAGCCAGTAAAACAAGAAGATTTTCTCTGATGATAGAAGGAAATTGGTGTAGATTGTCGAAATACTAGCCAATAATAGTAAGATGTGACGGCACTGAACATGTAAATATTTAACTCTCAGGGACCACGACTCAATTATCCTCTGCTCGTCCAGCGCTATGGATGATAACCCTAGAAGATCCACCTCACCTGCGAGGACAATAATAGGACAGTAATAGAAACTGGTAAACAAACATCCAAACGTTTTGCTAGTTCATCAACTGTTGTAACACATGCAGGATTATTTCACAATGCTAGTGTATAGCCTGATTGAACCATGCCAAATCACCGAAGCTATCATATCCCCCACAAATATTTTCGATTTTCTCCAAATTCAGCTGCTTCACAATCACTGTACTCCTATTGATTAGTATTAAATACTCTTTTCTTGACGTCCTGTTTTGCTTCAACCATTGCACTGCATGAGACCAAGACGAATGGCGGATTGAAGAGGAACACCCTTCCTGGCCAGGTTCTTCCCCACGAGTATCGGAAGGCTGCTCCAAGAGAGTGCCCGCCAGCAGTCACCGAGAGAGATTTTCCACCGTTTGTAGCGCGACCTTGCAGCACGAGCTCATGTGGAGCTTGTCGAGAGGCACATAATGTCCAGCTTGAAGTCCGTTAGCACTGTGGCTTGCTGAGGCATTGCGCCTGTATAGGCTACAACATAAGTCGGGGCAGATTGTACAAAAGGCCGAGCCCCCTGCTGGGTTGGAATCGGGAACTTGTAAAATGGCACCAAAGATGGTGGAATCGAAATCATATACGCGCACACGATCTAATTAGAAATCGAAGAATTCCCACCACGGTGCAGCAAGAGCCTGCGGTCTGTGCCGTCCTCATTGACTCCTTGAACTAGGTTCACGGCGGTCGCTCTCTGGTGATATGTGTCGTTCCTGCAAGAACCTCGGATTGTCAATTACCTTTCGGGGATCTGCATTATTGGGAATGTGGAGATGGAATTTGGCTAGGCTACATAATTTTAGTACCAAGTCAATCACACTGGGATGTGAGGTCCCTGAATGGCTAAACATGTTCCTCTTGGATGGATCACTGGTGATGTTCCTATAATTTGTCATAACTCCCAATAGCTCTGTTTGAAAATGGTCACCTCGTTGACACCAAAAATTGGAAAAAATTATCAAAACAGTCATAAACCTATTGCAATTATGCAATTCAGTCCTAAACTTTTTTTTTGTGCCAATTCAGTCCTAAACATTTTGCATTTGTGCCAATTCAGTCCATCTGGCCAAATTTGGCCGGCGAACGCTGACGTGGCAATTTTAAAATAATTTTTTAAAAATAAGTTTAATTAATTTTTTTCTATTTTTTCTTTTTTTGTCCATCATCTTCTTCAACCTCTAGCCAGTCGCCGGAGCAGCGATCGACCAGAGGCTGGGGCCAGCGGGGACGAGACCTCGTTAGATCTAGCAAGGCTCATCCTTGCTCGCATCTGGCGAGGTCGAGCGAGGCCGTCCTCGCCATCGCTGGCGAGGGGTCAACCTCGCCGACAACTGGCAAGGTCGGCCTCACTTGAAGCGACTGGCGAGGATGAGACCTCGCCATTGCTAGGCAAGGCCAACCTCGCCAGCCCTAGCCTCTGGCCAGTCGCTGATTCGGCGACCGGCTAGAGGTTGAAGAAGATGAAGGAAAAAAAAAGAAAAAAAATTCGAAAAAAGAAAAATATATATTTTAAAAATTGTCACGTCAGCATTCGCCGGCTGGCCAAAATTGGCCGGATGAACTAAATTGGCACAAATGGAAAAGGTTTAAGACTGAATTGGCACAAAAAAAATGTTTAGGACTAAATTGGCACAATTGCAATAGGTTTAAGATTGTTTTGGTAATTTTCCCCCAAAAATTACCAAGTTTTTGGTTATTATCGACAATTATCAGACTTAGTCGATTGTAGCAAATTTTGGTTAACGATGAATATAACAATTGACAACTTGAAGGGAATCGACAACTCACTAAAAAAGTCATTGACAACATCAGTTATGTGAACCTTTATCAAGACTTGAGAAGTTAATTGACAAAGTTATCTGAAGTGGGCAATCGACACAAAGACATAACTGCTGATAGTTATGTTTTGTTGCCGCTTATTTAGGGATTTTATAACTTTTTGTGGATAAGATTTTAGATAATAGGGATAACACAACTTCTTGTAATCATTGGAAGTTATTTATTTATTTGAATTCCAAGATTGTAACCACTGCATGTAACCGTCCATTGTGGGCTATAAATAGCCAGATCGTACTCCACATTATACTCTTCGTAAAGCTTGCTCCGATCAATCAAAGAACTCAATGTTCTCGCAAACTTATTTTTATCTTTACTTTTCCGCAGTTTAAATATCTTTCAATTCTCGTACTTTAGTTATAGTTTCAGATATCTCGTCGTCGATTAAATTCCGGCGCGTATCGTAGTTGTAGTTTTCAAATCTTCGTCGTCAATTAAGCTTCTCTCCGCTGCTCGCCACTATTTCAGCCTCCACTTCCTGCATTTACGCAGGACACCAGGCTCATGAATGTCTGCATAAGGAACAATTCTGCACAATGAATTAAAAAGCTTTTCAAGTCAAACCCCAAGCTCCAATCAAGAAAGACTTGCATCTGGTTTCACAGTACATCACAGCGAGACCTTGTGATGGTTGACTTGGTACGCCTAAAGAGAGCCGGGACTGAAGCTGAAGAGCACATGCCATTTGTGATTCTTTTCCCAAAAGTCTTATAAGTTGAATTAGTCAGACTCAACTTTTCTTGTTCTATCTCAGAGTAGCCATTCAGTTGCACGTTTGGCCAGTATATCGGATTGCATGTGCAGGTCAAAATTTCGAAAGAAAGAATGTGAAGGAACTAAGAAGGCCGCTAGCTGTTAGAAGCCACTTCTGATGCTGATTGTATATGGAAAACATAACAAGTACTCGACATCTTTCATCGTATTCGCGTTCTCACAAATCAAGGCGAGCATTTGTCTTGCTCACTGAAATCACGCGTTACTTTTCCACTCCTGCTTTTTGTCCTCGCGAATAAATACTGACTTGTCGAAAAAAGAGATTACGCGCTATTTAATCTAAGAACGATTTTAGCAGCAATTGGTGAAATTCGACATATTCTCTCCCACTGATATACGTCTCCAGTCTCCACAAGAAGCAGGGAGCCATGTAAAGATCTCTTGCTAATACAAACAATGTCTTTCCCATCTCTTTCTAATACTCCACTTTCAGTTTCTTTTTATGCTAAGGACTCTGATCAAGAGAGTAGGTTGAAGAAAAAGAAACGGACGATGATAGTTCTTCTTTATATAACAAACACAAATCACATTTTAGCACATAATTCTAACATTCGGTTGAATACAGAGTGAGTGAAGAGAAATGATTAAGGATGATGTTATAACAGGATTCCACATGCATGGAGCTCAACGTTTCACAGTTTCGCAACAACTTTCCGTCCACGCCCTTGCTGAGTGTGTCTTGGAGGCATTTCGATCATCTCAAACTTCCTTTCCTTTGGCAAGAACCTATGCAGCACGGACCGACATTGAGTACGATTATCCCACCACTGCTCAATGCCATGCGCCAGTTTAAAATCTGGAGATGGACACAGATTGGTAGTGAGACAGGCTGTAGGGAGGGTGTCAATTGATTCTGCATCCGAATCCCTCCTGGCCAGGTTAATCAGTGAATTTTGCATTGCGATCATCTCTACTTTCCCTGCTCCGATCAATTCCATCAGTGTTCGAAGCTCAAAGTAACCTATGTAACCCGAACAGAGATCATCTTCAGGATTCACAAACAGGTTGGGTTCCCAACAAGCTAAGACTTCAAACTTGTCATGTACTAGAGGCTCATTTTTGGGAGGGTTCAGAGCGCCGGCAGTTGCAGCTTTAAGTAACCTGGCTAGGGTCATTAATTTGTCTCTTAAGTTGCGGTACTTGATACGTCCCAGCGGCACGGTCATGAACGGTGGATTGAATAGGTATGTCTTGAGAGCAAAATTCTTCCTGGCCATCTTCTTACCCACGAGTACCAAGATGGCAGCACCGAGAGCATACCCTGCCAACCACACATTAGGTGCCCGGACCGAATGCAAGAGATGCTCCACCACTCCTAAAGCAGACTTGAAGCGGGAGCCCCTGTGGAGCATATTCGAGACACACATCGCAACTAGCTTGGAATCGCATGCAGAAGTGGCCGGCGTAAGCATCACTCCTCTGAGGGCGATGACATAAGCTGGGGCATTTCTTGCCCGATCAGGAAGCACGAATTTGTAAACGGCGCCAAAGATAGTGGAATCAACCTCATCTACTAAAACGTGACATAACTGGAAATGGAAGAACTCCCACCATGGCGGAGCGAGAGCCTGGGATCCCTGCCGTCCCCTCTGGCGATCCCTTTCCATCACGTAAACTCCATTAACTAAGCTTGCAACAACAGCTCTGCAGTGATACGCATCGTCCCTATAAGATCCTCAAAAGTCAGATCACTGTTTTAACATCGGTTAATTGGAAATTTGGAGATGAGGGCAGATTAGATGGATTTCATTACCAGTCAATGCGCCTGAGATGTGATGGCCCTGAATGGCTAAACTCATCCATCTTGGGTGTATTACAGCCGACGCCCTTGAGAGAAGGTACTGTTTCTGGGAATGAACGGTCACATGCAACAAAACTATATGACCTTCATTGAAAAGGAACAAAACAACCGAGTACCTCAACGCATCAGAAAGGGGGTGATATTTCAAAGACACCAACTGGTCATGTAAATACGTACCAGTGACATTTTACTTTGCTTCTACATTAGTTATGTTTCTATCACCAACCTAGGGGCATAAGGTGTAACAATCTGCACTTTCTAAATATCCTGACTTCTGATTTCTGAAATCTGCACTATCTTCTAATTCTCACACATGTTTTTTTCCATGATAAAGCGAGAGCGACCCAAATGTAATTAGACTTGTACCATTAAGAAAGGAATGTTCAAATGTGCATTACTATGGAAGAGAGAAATGTTGTTCAAATGTGCATTACTAAGGAAGAGAGAAATGTACAGTACACACAGTTACCTGCTACAGGTGAAATGTAAACGATGTGTAGAATCACTCTTAGGGGGCTATCTTCTGCAGCAATGCCACTTCTACCTCCCTCATTTCCTGTATTTATGGAGGCCACAGGAGTTGATGACTGTCAGAGAGCGAGAACTTTGCAATTTGTACAAAATTAAGGGTGTGTTTGTTTTGTGGAAAAATAAATGATTTGTGAAATATTTTCCTAAAAACGATCGCTTGAATTACTAATAAAAGAAGAATGAACAAAATATATTTTGATCGTTCACGAAAATATTTAAATATAAATTGTTATTGATATTGAAAACATTTTTCATCGATCAATTACTTCAAGAAGCGATTATTTTTAGGATTTTATTTTTCGCAAAATAAATGGAACCTAACAAAGCATGTAAGTCAATGTGCAGTGCATGAATCAGCCATGTGATGCAGAAGGAGAACCGAATTCGAAAGTCAACCAACATTAATTTTCTCTTTGACTAGTTAAGTGCACGTTTGGCCAGTGAATAGGATAGCATGTGCTGGTCGAAGTCAAAGTTCTCAAGTAATTAGAGTATATACTGTATATCATTGTGTGCTCACAAGATCCAAACCTTAATGAATATTTCCCAACCAATTTGATCACCTTTCGACTTAATGCATATCTCGCTCGGGCGTATATTAATTCAGATGCATTAGCACCTCTTGCGCAGCCGTAACGTTTTCCTGTTTTTTTCCAATATTATACTGATATTGCTTGGTGTCGAGAGACTTTATTACTTAAAATTATCTGTTTGGATAAGTGTACTGAAAATCCTAAAATTTATCACGAATTACAATTGAGTCATAAAACTTACAAAAAGTACAAATTATCAAATTAGTACAATCGTGTCGTTCCATTAAGGGCCCAATTAAAAAAAAAAGCACCAACTTTAGGTTGAGTGACAATTCTAGCCCCAACTTTTTTTTGTCTCGTAAAAAAGCACGAACTTTAGGTCGAGTGATAATTCTGACCTCAACTTTCTTTTGTCTCATAAAAAATCACAAACTTTCATTTAAATCCCAAATCTAACGCCCTTGACTTAGAACTATTGATTATCCAACTTGACTATTCCACCTCAGCAATAAATCCACGTGGCTTGCTGAGTGAATTTAAAGCACTATTCATTGTCTTCTTCTCCGAGCCATAGCTTGAAGAATAACGGCGAAACTGTTGATCTCATTCACTTCACTAGCAAATCAAAAAGATCTCCAGATTGAATCTCTCTTGTCAGAGTTCGTCGTTTTGTCATAATCTGAAGTTATTGACCACCGCCCGTCGACAAATGCCATAGACGAGATCTGTCAAGCTCACAACTATAAACTTTTTTCTCAAATAAGGGTGACTTCAGAGAGAGAGAGAGAGAGTCAAAGGGGGGCTAGATTTGGGATAAGTGTGAAAGTTGGTGATTTTTTATGAGACAAAAAAAAGTTGGAGCCAAAATTGTCACTCGACCAAAAATTGGTACTTTTTTATGAGACAAAAAAAGGTTGGGGTCAGAATTGTCACTTAACCTAAAATTTGTGCTTTTTTTTTGGAATTAACCATTTCATTAAGTCCGTCCAACTTTGCTAACAAAAAATGCTAACGTAGTTTTTTTTAATATTTTCACTTTCTTACGTGGCAATGACGCGGCTAAAACATAAAGCATATAGTTAAGATGACCTCGTTTTGGTCCAAATCCAATTTTTTTCAAAATTATACGTATATTGCTTGGTATCGGGAGACTTTCATAATTTAAATGGTTTGTTGGGAGAAGTGCACTGATAATTCTAAGAAACCCACTGATCATGTAAATACGTGCCGGTGACATTTTACTTTGCTTCTACATTAGTTATGTTTCTGGCACCAACCTGGGCGCATAAGATGTAACAATCTGTACTTCTTTCTAAATATCCTGACTGCTGATTTCTCAAATCTGCACTATCTTCTAATTCTCACACATGTTGTTTTCCATGATAAAAGGAGAGCGACCCAAATGCAATTAGACTTGTTTTATTAAGAAATTGGAATGTTCAGATGTGCATTACTAAGGAAGAGAGAAATGTGCAGTACACACAGTACCTGCTACAGGTGAAATGTAAACGATGTGTAGAATCACTCTTGGGGAGCTTCCTTCTGCAGCAATGCCACTTCTTCCTCCCTCATTTCCTGTATTTATGGAGGCCACAGGAGCTCGCGACTGTCGGAGAGTGAGAACTTGGCAATTTTCACAAAACTAAGTACGCATTTTTTTCGCGAAAAATAAATGATTTAGACTACATTTTTCTGAAAACGATCGCTTGTATCGCTGATAAAAAAAATGAATAAAATCTAACTCCATTGTCCACGGAAATGTTTATTAATGAAAATATTTTTTATAGACTAATTATTTCAAGCGAGATAAATGATGATGTTTATGAAAATATTTTTCAAATCATTCATTTTTAGCGAAGGAAATGGAATATAAAAAAAACTTGTAAGTCGATGCGCACTGCATAAATCAACCATGTGATGCAGAAGTAGAGCCGAATTCAAAAGTCAACCAACATTAATGTTTTCTGACAAGTCAGGTGCACGTTTGGCCGGTGAATTCGATGGCATGTGCTGGTCGAAGTCAAAGTTCTTAAAGTAATTAGAGTATGTACGAACGCACAAGATCCAAACCTTAATGAATATTTCCCAACCAATTTGATTACCTATTGACTTTAGGGTGAATCAAAGTGGGGAGCCAATGCATATCTCGATCGGGCGTAAGTGGTTCAGATGTATTCGCACCTCCTGCGCAGCTGTGACGGTTCAATATTACACGTACGTATATTGCTCGGTGTCGAGAGACTTTCACACTTTGAATTGTTTGTTGGGATGATAAATGCACCAGAAGTCCTAATATTTATCACAAAACTGCAGATGAGTCTTAAAACTTATAAAAAGTGCAATCAAGTCCTAAAACTTATTAAATTTATACAATCGAGCCCTTCTATTAACTCCGTTCAACTTGGCTAATAGAAAATACTGACTTGGCTTAAACATGAAATATAAGGCTAAGACAATGTCGTTATGGTCCAAATCTGATTTTTAATGCAAATTTAAATTTAAATTAAATTAAAAATAAGATAAATGAAAACCCTAATTTCGTTGGCCGCCACACGATGAAAGTTGTCCCATCGTTATTCCGCGAAATCAAATCGTCCAACGCCGGATCGTCCACGAGCTGGTAAGTCTTCGTGAGTAATGGGGTCAGAAGCGACTTTGTGAGTTGCTAGCTGCCAGCGAATTCCCAATCTGCTCCCCTAGCATCAGTGAGGGTCGCGGCCACTGGCCGGGGCCCGAACCAGCAATGGTGGGGTGGCAACGGCAAGGGCTGATTCCTAGCCCCCACTATTTTTTTTTTAATTTAGCTTTTTTTTAATTAATTTAAATAAATTTTGTATTAAAAATCAGATTTGGACCAAAACGATGTTGTTTAAGGCTTATGTTTCATGTTTTAGCTATATCATCGCCACGTGAGAAAGAGAAAATATTAAAAAAAAGTCACGTTAGCATTTTCCGTTAGCCAAGTTTGACGGAATTAATGAAAAGACTCGATTGCACAAATTTGATAAATTTTATGACTTGATTGCACCTTTTACAAGTTTGAGATTCAATTGCATTTTCATAACAAATTTTGAAATTTCCGATGCATTAATCCCTTATTTGTTAGTACTCTTTTTCTCTGTTTCGTTGTGCGGATTGATTCATGAACCAAAAACCATTAGGTATTTGCCAGGATGTCATAGAAACTGAAATGAATCTAATCGAGTTCTACGTTCCATCCTTTCTGAACCAAGCGCATCTTGACTTCCACAATAAGATCCCTGTAATCCCAAATTAATCATCCATTTGAGCAACTTCAGTTAGAGTCAATTTGTGATAAAAAGCCACAACTTCGGTCAAATAAATTCCCCTTTTTTTCTTCTCAGGCCACTTTGCAGAAGGTCTTCAAGTTAGCTATTGATCCTTTCCCTAGCTAGAAACATTCCTCATGCGGATGCAGGCCCGGCGAGTGTGTTTTGAGCGATAATGGAAAGGTGTGTGATAGATGAAAGATGGATTACAAGGCTTAAAGGATGCGTCACTAGCTAAGGATAAAGATGACGAAATTCACCAACAAGGTTGATAAAGGATTTCGGGATAGAAGAAGCTCACCAACAAGACTTGAAGGATAACCACCAATTTCCCCGGCCAGTCCTAGCATTTTACGATATATAAAACAAAAACAACCCTCAAATTACACTAGCGCGAGAACACGCGGCACTATATAACAAAATAGAGCAGCGGCCCCCGGAGGCCATCCTCTCCTATTTATCTATCCTATATTATCTCCTTGATCGAGAGAGGAAAAAAAGCCTAAACCCTCTCCTCCTCCTCCTCCTCCTCCTTCCTCATTATCAGCAGGCCACACTATTCGGCGCTCACCACCTATGATGTCTATAACACACGCACACATGCGAACCAACTGAAAGCGCCCCCGCACACCCCGCACGGGGGGACGGGGACAACATCCATCGAACGACCGAACCCAACTACGATCGATCGATCGATTGAACGATCGATCGACGGTCAAAGTTCGATCCCGGTCGCGCGGGCGCGGGACGCCCACAGAGTGAAAACGAAGATGCCGTTTCCATGCCCACCAAAATCATTGTTGTTTTCATTGGAAAAGGCAACAAAAGACTGACCAATGGCCAACTAGCTCGACATGTAGCTTTGAAATTCTCCACCATCTACCTGATAATTTTTGCTTCAGAAGCAAAATTTCGGCGGATGTAGTGGTCGTAATAATTTGGGACCCATACCAATACCATCTGAGGATAGGAAATAGATCTTTCAAAAAAAGATTTGGAGGAAGCACTCAAACGCCTTATACGGTTCCTGATATTTTGGTCAAATTGGTACTCAAGAGGAGTCAATTGACAGTAGAGTTGCATTTTTCAAGAACTTCGCTTTTTATGTCAGCTTTGACAAACTTGAATCCATACAAGTTGATCACAGAGCACTGCCTCTGACTCTGAAAGGTGCCACCATTCATCACATGTCACTCAAAGTTGAAATGCCTCGAAGCCAAAGGCTCCAGGTAAGCCATATTCCAACTTAAGATGAGTTAGGGTCATGAGATTAAATCAACCACTGCTATCCCAACTAATGACCGTGCAGGAAAGAAGATCTAAATTGTATTAACTTGTGAGATGATACAAATGAAAGGAGGAGGCCTCTATTTATATAAGTATGGATTGAATCACAGCCGTAGATTGCTTCTTCGATCTAACGGTGGAGATCTACCGCTTTATGTACATTTAACGTATTGCCCACCCTTAGGAATATCCTAAATAATATGCTAGGTATCTTCTAGGGAATAATTTAGACAATATTTTGGAGTATAAAAATAATCCAAAAATACATAGAAAATTTGAGGGTCCCACTTCTTTTTGAATTATCCACGGTCCGGAGACCGTGCCAATTGGAGCTGCCTCTTGAACTGAAACCCACATCAACTGCATCTGTGGTTTTTCACTTTTTTTGGGGGCGGATTTTGCGATTTTGAATGTGGCTTTGTTTTCGAGCCATTTCCCTTTTTCTTCTTTCTTTTTTTTCTAATGAAGAAGTCATCTTTGGAGTGACTTTCGCTACTTTATGAGCTTTAGCAGTTGTTTGTTCTTGTTTCCTCAGTAACAATAGCTTCCTATACTTGTCATTTTGCTTGGGTTGTTCACAATTGGTTCAAGGCAATTAGGAAATGTGCCTAGATGTTTATAGCTAAAATAAAAAATCTGGGGGTTTGTTTGACTGAATAATTCAAAATTGCTCTAAAACAAGCGTGCTTGTTACAAACAAACGTGATGTTTTAGTTACTTTTCACTTTTTGCTCCATACTTGTTGAAGCAAATTTAAAAGCATAAACACTAACTCCTCACATAGAGCTAGTCAGGTTAATGTTCCGACAACTGAAATTTTCTCGGAAGGGATGTAGTCATCAATGGAAATGGCCTACCCGGACCGTATCTCCAAGCAAGTATTTATATAGACGAGGTCTGTTGAACCAAATTAATCATATTTCATATAATCTTTCGAATACGCAGCTCAAAATATGATAGATCACATCATCAAATTTGTAAAATATATCATCATTTCATTTGGGGCATTAAGTTTGTATTTGGAATTGGTTACGAACTTGGCACTACAGTCATACCATTGCTGATAAATTAATTTGTTAGATTATAGATTGTACTAGTTGATAATAGTTCAACTAAATAAGACACTTAAGCTTAACCTGATAAGAATGATCCAAATGCAGAAGATTTACTGCGTTTGTGGGTATATTTCATTATGTTCAAGCGGATTTATGGGCATTGTGGCACGGCCTGAATCTGGGTTTATTGGAGATTACTATTGATTTTCTTGGACTCTAAAACCATTTTGGATCTTCTTTTCAATAAAAATTTGGATGAATGTGATTCTTTGCCACTGCTTGGGGATATATCTCGATTCGTTCATGGAGAATGGAAGATCGAACTACATCATGTTACGGATGAGATTACACCTCTACTTATAGAGGAACTAAAGTATAGAAATAGCCAAACATGTAATGACATGGGAACTAGTTAAACATTAAAGACGTGGGAACAACCCTAATATTAAAGACATAGGAACTAGAAAGTCCAATACAGATCTAGGAACTAGAGAATAAATTAAAACACAAAGAAATTTAAACTTTGACTTTTCCAAATTCATGCACCAGCCTTGGAAATGGAACAAACACCTTCGGCAATGGCAATCGACCAAAACAATTTCTTATTGCTAGGTAGTCAGATTAGTAGCCTCGAAATCGACAACAAAAGGAAATCAACAACTCCTTTGTAGAATCGACATCCTCAAGCAAGGACCCATCGAATCAAGTCGTGCCCAAAATTGGTCTTTTCACGCACGAATAAAGATTGAGTCGGATCAATCGACGAGGTCGGAATTGAACCTGAGAGTCGATCGGTGGAAGCCGGTGCTCCCGCATCAATATCCTATACTAGAGTGGCAAAAGGCAAGCTAGGGGTCTACTTATAGAGTTACCAGCTTGCGATTCCAATACACCATTCGCAGCGAAGGACAAAAAGGGAGCCGATCTTTCTATGGGTGAGCCTAATCAAGCCTACACCAACGGATCAATCGCAGTTATTACCTCCTCTCCAGAAGTTAGGAACTGCTAAGACCAGGTACTACTTTGGAGCTAGGATACCCGTACAGCAGTGAATGAGTTCATTAATCTGATTAATGCCCAGCGAATGAAAGAACTCCCTCAATTGTCCGGTTCTAGGAATAAAGCAAACTAGGTGGGCTCAACACTACTGGAAGCTCCAGCTCTATATAAGTCAGTGCAGAGCAAATTTTTTGCCGAGAAGAGCGATTACTTGCACCATTTGAAAGCAAGACGACGATCTCAGAGGAATCAGGGATGATGAGAATGAGCAAAGCCCATGTTGATCTTTCCCCCATCAAGATAGAGCAAGAGATGGTGAAGAAGGTGGACAAAGAGGAAGTCGATGAGCCATTGAGTCCGAAAGCTCGTCTGTTCCATGCCCCTGGATTGAACTGCTGCGTCGTATCGATGTTGGGCAGTCGAACGAAGCTGAACGTGGATGCCATCAAAGTTGGCTTAGAGCACCCTCCGCATCCTCACTTCTCCACTGTCCTGGTAAATCAATATGCAAATAAGCCGTGATGGTTATGGCAGCGATAATTTCCTCCCAACCATCCGTGAATTTTAAAGAACTGCGAATGAAAATTTCGTTATATTCACGTATCAATTCAAGTACAATCGCCTCGTTGAACTTGGGTTTTTTCTGGACGTTAATGTGCGGAATAGAAGTCCCTTAACTAATTGATAAGAGAGGACTCTAAAATTTGTTTGTTCATTATATTACTTTTTAGTTAGCATAATCAGACAAACATTTTCTCTCTACTTGCACAAACAAGATGAAACATGAACAAATATGATGATCAATGTCAACGTGAAGAGAACTGTTGTGTTAGGTCATGGATGACAAAAGGCGAGGGGAGATGAAATGGCGAAAAACCAAGATTGACGTAGATAACCACGTGATCGTCCCGAGTATAGACCCCGACAACATCAAATCTCCGGACAAGTTCGTGGAAGACTACGTTGCCAACCTCACAATGACCCCCATGGACCTGTCCAAGCCACTTTGGGAGCTCCACCTCCTCAACCTGCAGACCTCTGATGCCGAGGCCGTCATCATCCTCCGCTCTCATCACTCCATCGGCGACGGCGCTTCTCTTATGTCCTATCTCTTTACCAGCTCTCACCGTAAACCATCTCTACCTCATAAGTCGTCACTCAAGGATAAGAAAGAAATCGAGAGAGTTGGTTTTTGGCGACGGTTCCTTGATATGGCGCGATTGAGTTTGCAAATGATTTGGAATACATTCGTCGGTGTTTGTTTGTGGCTGGCGACGGCACTCTTTCTGAAAGACACGGAGACGCCAATCAAAGGAGGCGTGAGGGTGGAGCTCAACCCTAAGAGGTTTGTCCGGAGGACGTTCACTTTGGATGACATAAAGCTAGTGAAGAATGCCATGAACGGGGTACGTGTAGTCATACGTGCTTTTCTCTTTGTTTCCAATGCTAATTTATATCAATTTGGTCGTGCAAGAATCTCATTCTCTTAAACCTTTTTTCCATGCAAACTCCCTGGCAACATTTCGCGCTATTCTGCCCACGGATGATATACGCCAATCAGACCGTGAACGATGTTTTGCTTGGAATAACAGAAGCCGGTCTTTCTCGCTATCTCAACAGAAGATATGGTTGGTCTATCTTACTTTCCCCTTTTTTGCTAACAGTTCTGGTTGATGTTGAACATGCAACATTCGTTTTAAAGAACTACTTCCACCATATCGGATTATCTTAATTTGGGTTATTAGCACAAAGTCTGGATCACGTATATCACGCATTGTTCTTGTGGGATGTATGATGGATCTCGCTCTACCGGCTGTTTTTAATCACTTCATACATACATCAGCAGGAGAGGACGACAAAGTTACCAGTGCATCAGCCAAGAAGGACAACCTTCCCAAAGATATACTTCTCAGGGCAACACATTACGTGAACTTAAGAATACCACCCACTGAATCAAAGGTATGTTTCCACTGGACACAAAGATGAACATTATTACCATAATCTCGATGAAATATTGTATGGTCTATAGATTATGTGGACCAAGCCCATCTCCATTTGGTCATTGGTCGACCTTTCATGTCTTAGTTGATTGCGCAATTTAAGCAGGCTTCGGCTCATACTGAGGATGAGAAAAAAATCAAGGTCGTGACAGGTACTAAGGTTGGGTATATCCTCCTCCCTTTCTCCATAGCCATGCGAAATGACCCTCTTGAATATATTCACAATGTAAAATCCGCCGTGGATCGGAGGAAGTCGTCCCTCGAAGCTTCCTTCTCATTGTACATTACAGGCATCCTCCTCAAATACTTTGGCTTTAAGGTACTATATGTTCCAAGCTAGAAAGAACAAACTGTGCCCAGAACATAAAAAGAATAGCACGAAGTTTGAACTTCTGGTAACATGATTGGCAGGCAATAGCTGCACTGTACTACAGAATACTCTCGAACACGACGATGACATACACAAACATGGTCGGATCGTTAGAAGAGGTGGATTATTTAGGGCATCCCTTGACTTACATTGCCTTCGGCACTTACGGTTACCCACGCGTAAGCATACATCATTAACTAGTTCTTGCCATGATAGTTGAAACGTGATCTTCTCTTTCCCTGCAAAAAATTCATTTATCTGTGCTTGCTGGTGCTACATTTTTCTGGTGCACAGACATTGTCGATTCACTTCATAAGCTACATCAAGAAGATGACGATGCTCATAGCGGTCGATGAGGGCGCGATTCCGGATCCTGACCAGCTCTGCGACGATATCGGAGCGGCTCTTCAATCGGCCAAGGATGCAGTGATTCAAAGGGGGCTCGTCAACTAGTCACCAGATATCATCTTTTGCATTTTTGAAGTCGTTTCTTAGTAGAATCTCTTCTTGTGTCGCTCATCTTGAAGTCGAAACTCGTGACTTCCATTTTATTCCCACGAGTTAAGTACACATCCACACGCCTAAGGTACCATGAGATTGATCAAGAATTAAGGATGGCTCCTTTTTATGATAAAATTGTGATTAGTCCACGTATATTTCTATACCTATATTACATATTTATGGTAAAACATATATTTTTCTCGGTTAGTCTATGTTTCATTACTGCCCTTGCATCAAAATATATAATAATAAAAACAATCTGTTACTCTATTTTTACAAAGTAACCACCAATTCACAAATTTGATGACTAGCCACTGGCCACTAGATCCACTCGATTACATAATCACCCAATTTCCGTAAAAAAAAATGATTTCTTTTTTTAATGCACGTGAGTAGCGCTAGTCTCAACACTAGTATTTACTTGAAAAACTTATAAATTATCTTTTGAACGATGCGAGAGTTCATCTTTGGAGCCAACTATCGGCTTTCCGCTCACTACTGAACCAACGACGTACAAACATCTTACAATGTGTATATAAAAAAGACACACGAGAACCAATATTCATATTCAGGCTCCAATTGTTTTGCCAAAAATAAATAATTTGGAAAAATGAATGAACGAAAAAATATTCATCTTCCACGAAATATTTAGATATAGGTTGTTGTTGATAAAAATACTCTTCATTGACTAATTATTTCAAGCGATATAACCTATCATTTTTAGGAAAATGTTTCTAAAAACATTCATTTTTTTGCAAAACAAACATAACCTCAAAGTTCAAATATTTTCTTGAGCTGTATATAATTCGATGTTTAGTACTTGGTAACCTCCCATATATGCTATGTGAAAGTTCTCTTTAGAAAGATCTGCCTTGAATTGAATTGAAGTACCTTGCTTTTGGCTTCGGGCCTGATAAAAGTGAGGCACCCCTTTTGCTGATAGCTCTAAGCTTAAGGTTGTAAATTATAGATTTTCAATTCCTTAATTTAAAATTTCAAAATTTCAAAATTATCAAATTAATACAGAATTTTAGCGTTTTAATATAAGGAATTCATTTACAAGTGCCTCCATGACATTTGTTGAGTAATCAAACAAAGAAAAATTATAATTTTCAATACACTACTTTCCCATTTCATGTATAATTAATGCTTTAAAAATAAAGACATTTGTCATTAAGTATATACTTGTTAAGTGTATTATGGCACTCGTTAAAAAAGACTCTTATATTGGCTAGTACTTATGATTTTTTTTGTAATATAAGAATATGAAAGATAAAACTATCTATTTCAATTATTAATTCGAAAGTTAAAAGAATATATCTCATTCCGAAAATAAACAGATATTTTTCCAACTGATAATGTTTCTATTAGGAGGAAGAGTAATAGTAGGATGGAAAGGATGTTTTGACTTAATAAGCTTACTAGTCTTCATGTACGCACTACTGTGGCAACCCTTCCGTAGCAGTTTGGGGAAAACAGGTTTAGAGATAATGTCAAGTGAAGGATCAACAGTTCTCAATTGGCGCAAGTTCTTGCCAAACTCTTACCTTGCGTGACGTTTTGGGATTTTCATTGTAATTCGATTTAACCTATAAGGATTTTATAAAAGATGCCACTAGCCTATTGGAGTCGGCTAGAAACCAAGTAAGGCATGAGAGGATACCTTACTTTCTACATAACAAGAATTCTAGGGTTGGGGACTTGGTTACGCTAGTTATTCAAACTAATGTCATTTCGGTACCCTAACTTAATTGATTTGTTAACTAAGTATCCACACAGTCTTTTTACCAAATTATAAGTCCTAAATATCTATCCATTAAGCGTCCATGCACTGTATTTTTGTGTTTATTATAATCCTAAAAATTTAACATAACCATTTAACTAGAACAAGCAAATCATGATGCAAAAGCAATATAAAAAGGTTGCAACCAATTCATCGAAACATTAATAAAAGAAGAATGAGAAAATGACACAAATAATCCATGAACTTTAACCTAATGAATAATGTAGTCATTGAACTTTAACCGGATGTACAATGTGATCCCTGAACTTTTAATTTGTTTAATGTCATCCATGAACACTTGGTACATATTCAATTTAGTTCATGAACTATATGAAAATGTTTAATGTAATTCTTCCATTAATTTAAATTCAAGAACTACATTGACTATTTTTATATAATTCAAGGACTACATTGAACATGCACCAAAAGTCTAGGGATCACATTGAACAAATTAAAAGTTTATGGATCACATTGAACATTAGGCTAAAGTTCAAAGACTACATTGAACATAGGGGTTTCAAAGCCAAATCATGTACCTGAACCCGAACATGAATCGACCCGACCCAACCCGAAATTTTCGGGTCCTCCGGTTCGGGTTTTGTTTGTGTTCGGGTATACGGCTCTAAAATGGGTATCGTCATTGTTTTGGTTCGGTTCATGTTTGTACTCAAACCTAATCAAAACATGTTAGAAATAAAGTTGCGTTGCCCGCATCATATTCTGGGAAAGAGACAAACGCTATGCGTAGCAATGCTAAGGGCGCGCATGGAATCCATTATGGAGTAGAAATTCTGCTCCAGAATGCATTCCGGAACAGAAATGCGTTTGTTAAAAAATTTCCGGAATGCATTCTGGAGCAATTTTTGCATTCTGGAATAAAAATACGTTTGTTAAAAATACTTGATTCCAGAATGCATTCTTGATTCTAGAATGCATTTTTTGGCAAGAAAAAGAGAATCTACTTTTTGTAGCTTCTCTCTTCCAGAATTCATTCTCCCTATTTTCTCTCTTTTTCTCACTAATTTTTTTTTAGAAAATGCATAAAAATTGAAAAATTCCAAAAAAATTCATAAAAATTTCCAGAAAATAAAAAAAGTCAGATTTCGAGAAAATAGGAAATTTGGTGAATTTTTTTCAAAAAATATAAAAAAATCAAAAATTTCAAAACTTCACAGAATGGTTTAGAATACCTTTGGGCACTAACTTTGAGTGAAATTTAATTTTTTTGATGTGCCCAAAAAAATTAAAAAATCGAAAATTTCAAAACTTCACAAAATGGCTTAGAATACCTTTGGGCACCCACTTTGAGTGAAATTTAATTTTTTTGAGGTGCCCAAAAAAAATAAAAAAATCAAAAATTTCAAAACTTCACAAAATGGCTTAGAATACCTTTGGGCATCCACTTTGATTGAAATTTAATTTTTTTTAGGTGCCCAAAAAAATAAAAAATTTTAAAATTTCACAAAATGGCTTAGAATACCTTTGGGCACCCATTTTAAGTGAAATTTATTTTTTTGAGGTGCCCAAAAAAATAACAAAATAAAAAAAGATTTCTGTTCCAGAAATCAATTTCTGGAGCAAAATTAGTCATGTTTTATCAAACAGATTTCTTCTCCAAAAATCAATTTCTGGCAAGAATTCCGGAAATCAATTTCTGGAGCAGAATGGTTACCATTCGCGCCCTAAGGAACCAGTAGAAATCCCATCCATTACTGTGCATCGCCGCCGCCAACACCCATCACGGCCTCCGCACCATTCAACGCAGTTTGCCTTCTCTAGCGAGACCCCAACCCCTTTGGCCCCTATGATCTCTCTTTGATGTATCGCTACCAAGGTCAACGGGTCGTCCATTCCCACTAGACCTCGGCCTCGCCATCCATTCTCGATGACCATGGAGGAGCCGTCGCCTCTAGATATAGAGGGTTGACGCCTCCATGGCCCATCGAGCTGCCAGATTTGGTCTTCGAGCTTCAAGATTTACATGTCGAGCTTCAATAGGTGGTGCTACTATGATGCCAAGTTTCGTGTGCTGTGGGTGGTTGAGAGAGAGGAGGCTTTCTCGTTGGTGGCGGCAATGGCGGCCGAAATGGCGTGGCGGAGCTTGATGGTGACAGACGGTGGCTGGAGGTGATGAGACAGGCATTCAAGGGTAGAGGCTGGCGCTCGAATAGAGGAATTTTTAAGTTTGCTGATGTTATTAGGGTTTGAAAATTTTGGGAACAAGGAGGAAGAGAGCTAGGGAGGCATGTGTGCTTAGTGTTTTCCTTATCAAGCATCTTCACTGGATTTTAAGAGGTGGGTTAAAGGTTTGGCGTGTTAAAAAAATAAAACCCATAACCCGACCTGATTCCACCCGTTTTTCAGTTAGGTTCCATACGGTTCGAGTCTTGGGTCGGTTCACAAAAATGTGTTTCCTTTTATTTTCGGGTGGGGTCGGGTATCGACAAGATCCGACCCATTGACACCCCTAATTGAACAAATTAAAAGTTTAGAAATTACATTGCACAGTAAGCCAAAGTTCAGGGACTGTTTGTATTATTATCCCAGGAAGAATTAAAAGATAGAGTGCACTAAAGTAATCTAATATGAGTTAGTCAAAAGTATAACATGGCATTGTTATTAAGCCCTAAGACAGCAACCCCCATGAGCTAAGCTCAAACTGAACCCAATTTCTTACCTAAAAAATCAATTTACCAAAGTTAAGCTATATCAAGGGTATTCACTAAAACCCCTAAACTAAATGTATGCTTACTAAATGAAACTAAGCTAAGTCTAGTGCCAAAACTTAACAAATTAATCAAGGTCTCTATTTCTAACCATTTTCAATTTTTATTTTTCGAATTTTTGTTATTTTCTGAAAATAGGGATTCGGGCCGGGGCCGTTGGGCCGGATCCGAACATGGGCCAACTCGGGTCTCACGGGCTTTGGCCCTGGACACGAACAGGCTCTTACCTCAAGCCCAATTAAGCCCATCTGACTATTTCTTTTTAGCCTAATCTTCACTTCGTATCTTCTTCTTACTACTACAGACGTTCTCTTCCTGTTACAGATAAAGCACTCCTAAAACGAAACAATAACTCCGAAACATGCGCAGCTTAACCAGTAATCAACGCTCTCAAACTTCAAATCGATAATAACTTATCCATCACCGCTGATCACATACGTCCATCGCCGGACCTCGACTACCGGTTCCCTCCGGTGACTGGGCCCATCCAGTATATTCACGACCGCAGGAATGGTAGTTCAGAGCACGAATTGGAGAGACGAACTTACGTGAATATTTCACGAGATTGACCACCGTTCGTCGACTCCAATCATTATTTCTCAGGAACGTAAGCGAGACATGGAGCGAGATCACAGAAATTTGATGTTTGGATATGGTCTTGATAATAACGAATCACAATAAGGATCGAATTTGAATAATAATGGACTGACCGGTAACAAGTAATCTATGTTAAGGAACTCTTCAGATTGAACTGGATCGGGAATCGTTTCATCAACATTTCTCAAGAGGCATTTCATCAAACAATCGACGTGCACCGAAGTGACTGAATCTGGTCATGAAATCGAAGTTATGTTTCCGTCTAATATCAGTATCAGGACCACAAAGCTGTCACGAATCACCAAAATTCTATCGAGATCTCCGGTGATTTTCACATGGGCTACATGAACACCGCTTGGTTTTATATTTCACCGAAACAAGAGCAGAAGAAACGAGAAATGAAATTACCTCTTCAATGGAGGAAGGCAGAGATTCGACAATGGCTGAATCGATGACAAGAGCTGTGATTACTGCTGAAGCTCTACATTATAGCCGATGAATGAGATGTAAATGGGGTCTCGCCACTTCGAGATTTCTGGACGCGAAAACAGGGGGAAACAGAGCCGATTTCATGCACTTCCTGAAACGGGGCCCCTTTTGCTCTTCATGGGCTTCCATGTTCATATTACTCATTGGCTAAGGTTTGCAATAAAAGGGCTTTATTATCATCTCGTGGCTTCTTCGGTGAGCAAGCTTGTGAGTATAACTTGAGGGCTACAATTAAGGGGGCCTAAGTCAAATGGAGAAGTCCTTTTTGCTATTGATATACTTAGGGTTAATATTACGAAAAATTCTAAACTAGTACATCTGTAAGAATTTTACTCATAATTATTTTTTTTACTACGAAAAACTTCAAACTAGTACATCTGTGACAATTTTACTCCGAATTAATTTTTTGACCACAAAAAATCCAAACTAGTACACATATGACAAATTTGCCCTCCGTTAGTTTTCGTTAAATTTTATTGTCAAATTGCTAAGTTTAATGACACGTGATAGTTGATAGGTGTACCGGTTGGGGGTTTTACCCCTATGTTTGTCACAAGTTTACTAATTTGTGATTTTTCGTGATATTAATCCAATTTAACGGACACCAACGGAGAGTAAATTTATCACAAATGTACCAGTTTGAGATTTTTAGTTGTCAAAAAATTAGTTCGGGATAAAATTGTTACAGGTGTACCAGTTTGAGGTTTTTGGTGGTCAAAAAAATAGTTCAGAGTAAATTTGTCACAAGTGTACCAATTTGAGGTTTTTTGTGGTCAAAAAATTACTTCGGGGTAAAATTGTCACGGATGTACCAGTTTGAGGTTTTTCGTGCTATTAACCCAATATACTTATTAGGCTCTCTTTTGTTTTATAATTACATAGGCAAATGCCACAAAAAACCCTAAACTATGTCAACTGTGACAGATTACGTTAAAAAAACAAATTTGTGACACTAAAAATCGTAAACTTGAATCTGTGTGACACATTTACCCGTCATCAAAATTCTGTCAATGAAACCGTGAAAAATCTGCCTACATGAACACCAAAAAACAAATAGTGTTGACATGGCGCCCACATGGTTTAAGTGAAATAAAAACGATATTATTTTGGCTGAAAAATCATATATAAATGGGTCACATAGGTATAAGTTTGGGGTTTTTTTGTCAACAAGAATAAAGTTTATGGTAAATGTATCACAGTGCACGTAGTTTGGAGTTTTGATGTTACAAAAAAAAAGTTTGACGTCACGATGGGCATAGTTTGGAATTTTTTGTAATTGTTTCCCTAATTATGTTTATGCATGTTTAGTTTATCGACCAAGTTCGGTTGAACAACTACTCACATGCACGGTTGGTTTTCAATTCTTATGCGTGTAATAAATCGATAATAAAATTCATAATTTTGATTTGACAGAGAATTAAATGAGGCAGGCCTTCCAAACTAGATGAAGCTAGTTATTGCGTTGTAAAAAAAAAAAAAAACCACTGGGGGTTTACCCCAGTGGCCACCCTTCTCACTTGATAAGGGGGAGGTGGAGAGTTCAAATTCCCACCTTCGCAGGGGTAGGGGTGGGGCCGCGTAGTTTAAGATGTGGGTTTCGACGCTCACGCCCTGCAAGAGGTGGAGCGCAAGTCTGAGTGTGTATCGTGAGTGAGAGATAGAATAGGACCGACCAAAAAAAAAATTTAACAAGTGCAATTTTTTAGCGGAAATGTGAAAGTGGACAGTTAGCTCATCGAAGGATGAAACAGCTTAACAACCGGAGGAACAATTATATAATGGTTAAATGGGAAACCGAAAAGTGAGACAAAATCTAATTTTGATCTAAGCATATTAATATATAGATGATACATAATGTGTGATATAGAATTATAGTATTAGTGCCTAATTTATTTAAACAATCACTAAATAAGGGCATACACGTATTTCCTGCTTTCTTTATTATTCGAATTTAAAAAAACAATAAAAAGAATCGTATATATGGATTTACATGTCAACACTTTGAGTGTAAGTTGTGTAACGAAAGTTTCAAGATGTTTTGGATAAAAAGAAAAAAAAGTGTTTAACTGCGTGTAGTAGCAAAATTCAAATTAAGTAAAAAGTAAAAAAAAATCGATCCAAACAAACCTAAACAATTAAGCGATAAAATTGTCTAAATGCGCCAACTTTTCTACACTACGAGTAACCCTACTTTTCCGAAATTAAATCCCGATCTTATCGAGATTAATTCATTAGTAGGTAGGTCTATAAGAATACTCGTTACAAAATTGGGGGACGTAGATTATAAACCAGAAGACGAAATCTGACGTAATTGCAAACTTTTTCGGAAACCCGGGGACCGCTTCAGAATTTCGACGAAGTCGGGGGGGTGTCCTTCACAAGCAAAACCGCATCCTTCTGGAGTTCTCCACGAAGCCGTCAACGCCAAGTCGTCGAAGCCCAAACCCTTTAAAAACCCCAAAAGGACGCCGAGCCGAGCCTGGCGATCCGATTCGCAGCGCGAGAGAAGAGCAATCTCCGATTCGATCCCTCCCGGAGCTCACCGTCCATGGCGATCATCTCCGACTTCGAGGAGGAAGAGGAGAAGCAACCTGAGGCCAAGCCCTCGGCCTCGTCCTCGGCCTCGGCCTCCTCCTCTGCCGCGGCGGAGTTCAGCGCGAGGTTCGATCCGGCCAGCCCGCTGGGGTTCATCGAGAAGGCCTTCGAGTTCGTGGCCGAGCGGAGCGATTTCCTCGCGCATGAGGCGGCGGAGAGGGACGTCGCGGCGGTGTTGAGGGCGGTGAGGGAGAAGCAGAAGCAGAAGCTGAGGCAGGTCGAGAGGGAGAAGGAGAGGGAGCGGGAGAGGGCTAAGAAGGCGGCGGCGGCTGCGGCTGCGGCTGCGGCTGCTGCGGCGGCGGCTAAGAAGGTGGAGGAAGAGAAGAAGGTGCAGGAGGTGGAGATGAAGGATGCGGAGGAAGAGAAGGAGGAGAAGAGTGGAGCGATAGGTAAGAGCTTTTGATTTTTCTTGGACAGTGTCGTGATTTGTTGCTTGCTACGTATGAGCGCGATGAGTGCCTGTCGAGACGCTGCTGGGTTGAGACATCTGGGAGATTAGATGAGAAGCACATTACTTAGTGATCGCTCATGATGTGGCTCTTTTCTCCTGCTATAGTTAGGCTGTGACGGTTTCGTGGCCGTAGTCATCTATGTAGCTTGGATGTTTTCTCTGGTTGGCTATTTAATGGCGATGGGCAGGGGAAATGTTTCATTCTATTATGCTATCGATTTCGCTAAAGTGTGGATATTCTTTGATGGGTTCCTGCTCCTTTGTTCAGCAATCTGAACTCTCCCGAATAATTAAATTTCTCTTGTGTTGATCTCTCCTATAAGCTGTTTAAGCGTGCATTGGCTTATTCAAGTACTCTAGTGATGGAAGGTTTGCTGTAAGCTTCTTGCTTTTGGTTTTGGAGATGTCTTCTCGTTGCAGTGTTTGGTTCTTGCAAGTTTTTTTGCGTGCTTATGCTTGATTGGATCTCCCATTTTCCTTGGAAATTAGGAAAAGAAGCTACTTTGCAAGTGTAATCTTTGTTTTTTTTTGTCATACGAGCTCGAAAACTAGGTGATCTGATTATGGATCAACTGTAATCATAGAATGTCCGATTGTTTTGTGGAACTTTGGGATTGGTTAGTGCCTTTCCGCCTTTGGGATTTAGCATGGCTGGACAAAAGATTTAGGACTCATAATTAAAATTGTTAAAGACCAATTAAAATGTGATAACTTGACCACCTCAGCATCAACTTTTGATATGGACCAGTAGTTATGACTTTGACAATCCCCATACCCAAATTGTGAACTGAGCCTGATTTTAGCTCTTGCATTGAGTATGATTCAGATAGCTTTAGCTGAGATGACCAGTTAGGTTACCCAGTGTGCTTTGGAAAGTGCAACTCTATAAGAGACTGTCTTGTTATGATTCCTTTTACAAGGTGGATGCATATGTTTAGAAGACATATTGTGTAAAATATACCATGTTGCCTCCGTAGTTGCTCTGACATTGTTTCTGGTTGAACAGTGCCAAACAAAGGCAATGGCCTTGATCTTGAGAATTATTCCTGGACTCAGACTCTGCAGGAGGTTACCGTCCATGTTCCAGTTCCTAAGGGTACTAAAGGAAGGTTTGTGGTATGCGACATAAAGAAAAACCACTTGAAAGTTGGACTCAAGGGTCAACCTACTGTCATAGAAGTGAGTGTGCGTAATTTGAGTTTATTTAATCAGCTTGCTTTATTTACATAACTCTCTTGACCATGCACGATTACTTGCAGGGGGAGCTTTTCCAGACTGTCAAGCCTGATGATTGTTACTGGAGTTTAGGTGCGTAGTGGATTGAGTCAAGAATATCACATGGCATATGAATTCAAACACAAACAAGAATGATCTGCCTCCTGTTGTTAAGTTAATAGTATTATGAGTCAATTCCATGTTGCGCGATCATCTTAACGTTGTGAATCTACAGAGGACCAGAGTGCGATCTCCATTCTCCTGACTAAGCACAATCAAATGGAGTGGTGGAAATCTTTGGTCAAAGGGGATCCTGAAATTGATACTCAGAAGGTAGAACCAGAGAATAGCAAATTGTCTGACCTGGACCCAGAAACTCGACAGACCGTTGAAAAGATGATGGTAAGTGGCTCTCTTTCTTAAGCTCCTCCTGGGTATTAACTAAACAAACACACATTGCATGTATTTTGTTATGTGCATGTAGACGAGCACAATGCTGGTGGCCTTGGAGTGTTTGCATGTCTCCTTGCAAATACAATACTGACATTTTGCTTTTAACTTATCAGTTTGATCAGAGACAAAAGGCAATGGGTCTTCCTACCAGTGATGAGATGCAGAAACAGGAGATTCTAAAGAAGTTCATGGCAGAGGTGGATATTGGTTGCTTTTCTTATTGATGAGCGTTCTTGTATCTGTAGATCAACGTTGCTAATTTCTTCTTTCTGGCGACCTCTCTTGCAGCATCCAGAGATGGACTTCTCAAGAGCAAAGATTGCATGAGGGGGGATGTTCGACTGCTTCTTCTCTAGCTTGATCATACTATGATAAATCCGGAAATCATTGGATGTTTACTTTGGGCCCGGATGACCGAGCTTTTGTTCAATTGTTTTGGTGGTTTTAACAAGAGGCTTGTGGTTTGTTTTTCGAAACTCCCATCTTCTCTCTTAGGAGTGATCTGCTCTTGGTTCACAATTTTCTTTTTTCTTTTTTTATGACTGCTGAAAGAAGTTGCTACTGTTGAAACACTAATATGGAGAATCGTCTTGGTTGAGCACAATGTAGACATAATTGCAACATGGTCCTCACAAATAGGGTATAACGTGACACCACGGTTGGGACAATGGTCGGGATTGAGTGCGGTGTCTAGCCCAATTTCATGTCCTCGATTCTGCCACGACTCAATAGATCGTTCCGTGCCCTCATAAGGTAGGTTGGTCAAATGATCATGGAAACGTCGAATCATCATGTTTTGGCAACAAAACAAAAATGACCAAGTTATGTACCAATGAGGGATTTAATTTTATTACGCCATCTTTAAATGTTAAAAAGAACGCAATTACAGTTTTCAAATAGCTCTCACACTGTGTATCGTAGCATGTAATACACGTTTGTTTGATTTTTTTGGTCCGTTTCTATCCTATTTCTATGTTACAAGTCACGGTGTGGGTTATGTGTGTTCGTAGGTTTCGAAACCATTCTCCCACACTCACTCGCCCCCCCCCAATCCCTCCTAATAAGGTGAGGGACCGAACTCCCTACCTCTCTCTTCTCAAGTGGGAATTGGGAAGAGTCGCTGGGAATTGAGAAGAGTCTTTTGTTGATTATACTGTTTAAATTTTATGTGGATCCGATTAATGAGTATCCTTTAGCATTAGTACAGGAGATATCATATTGCATAAGTTAGTAGTCGCATTTTGAAGTTTAAAACATTTGCAAATAGTATAGTGGAAGGATTTCACGTGATTAGGGAGCAAGGCCAAGCTGTTGGGTAGAATGTGCTCGGAATTTGCTCGGTATTCTTCTACTCACCTAATAAATTACGCTGGTTACGAGGTCTATTACTGAGTTTGAAAAAAAGGTTATCAGCTCCCCATAATATCTCGTGGATTCTAATGGAAATTCCTTCAGCAGTCCCGGCGGTACAAGTGGTACTTGCGTATGTCCTTCATAACTCTTCATAAGCTCTTGAATATTCTCTTCTAACTTAGGAAATATTCTCTGCTCTCGGACCAACCAAGCAGGGACCAACCATAGTTATGGACATGACGTACCGCCAAACTTCCATCCGTTGTCCTCCAATCCTATGATCCGGCACAAGCCCATGTTCTGGACCATACGTTTCGGTGTTCGAATGGCTTTAATTGTACCAAAGTCCGTCGAATAAAGAACCAAGCATAGATAATTCCATTATCAACAGATAAAACCATTTAAGACCAGCACTAAGACCAAGTACTTATGTGTACTTTATGAGAAGCAGGCCCTACAACGTAAATGCAGAAAGGTGGAAAAAAAAAATCAAGCGAAGTCGGCTACGGCACTAGATTAGGGAAATAACAAATATAACGAGAGCCGGTCCATCGACGCATCATCGTTCTGCTTATTCAATTCACATGTGATTCGACCCAAGCATGATGAGAGAGGGGCCAAATGCGCGCGCTTGTCTTTTCGGGTTTTTTAGGTAAGCATGCCCCTCCACTAGAATTTGTCACTTTCGGGAACGTTCAAAGCAGGTTTTGCATCGATGGAATCTGAGAGTATTATCTCTTCTCTATCTCTCTCGCTAGAGCATGCTTTGGAACACAAGCCGACGGACCCTCTAAATCAACTTTAAATTCGTCATGCGGGATAGAGGAATCGAAGTGCTGCTCTCTTGCTGTTTGTTTGTGCCTTTCCTATGCAAATCGTACTCGATCGCATGAAGATTGTTTTGCCCCCAGAAAACAGAAGAGGAAATCTACATAAAAGATCATGAGGGAAACACGTTTGCGCATCAGCGATCGTATTGACTATTGAGTAGTTCCTCTGTTCTTCTCGATCAACCAGTTTAGTTTTTTGGCCAGAAAAAGAATGATCGAGTAGAGTGATGAAATCAAGAGTAGGACACACAAAGAATCGTAAGCCAAGTGTGCTATTAACGGAGGTAGATATGGGACTTAAGTAAAAGTTGATGATTTTTTAAGAGACCAAAAAAATTTAAGGTTAAAATTGGGACTGGACCAAAAATTGATGACTTTTTATGAGATGAAAAAAATTTATGGTAAATTGGGACGTGACCTAAAGTTGAAAGTATTTTAGGATATTAGACCATAATACGATAGATCGGAATTAAAGTAAGAATTGCCTCCACGCTCCATTTGGCATTTCTACGTCGTTACTCTAGTTTTTCTCCAAATTTCAAATCCA
Organism: Syzygium oleosum; assembly: GCF_021117445.2. Lineage (NCBI taxonomy): Eukaryota > Viridiplantae > Streptophyta > Magnoliopsida > Myrtales > Myrtaceae > Syzygium > Syzygium oleosum. The sequence continues at coordinate 1,080,469 of NW_026607512.1, forward strand.
AGAAGACGCATTTTGAAGATGAATTTCCACATTAGCCTGAACGACGTCTTTTTTGGATCTAAAATTTGAGTAAAAATTAGAGTGATTAGGGTTGGCCTTCTCCAATTGCTCTTACTCTTACGAGAGTTTTCCTCGCATCTCACTCGAGGATCTTCAATTTTGCGCTCAGTATTCAATCGCTCGTGCTCAGAGTCTTCCATCTCTCGCGGTTGGAGAGCTCGCGTTCAGGATGTTCGAACAGCTCATGCTCGGGAGTTTTTTCATCTCTCGGTTGTCAAGAGAAATTTTGAACGGATGGTTAACGAGGACAGATTTTGAACTCAAGTAAAAGTTGGTGATTTTTCATGAGACAAAAAAAGTTTAGGATAGATTGGAACTGGACCTAAAGATGGGGTTTTTTATGGGACAAAAGAAGTTTATGGTAGAATTAGGACATTATCTAAAATTAGAGGTTTTTACAGGATAAAGTTTTTTTTTAAAGTAGAATCAGGACTAGGCCTAAAGTTGAGGTCTTTTTTAGGGAATCAGGCCATCATATTAGTGGGCTTAAACAAACCCTTAAATTTTCGGCACAAGAATATATATCTTCAATTAATTAAGTGAAAACACTCAAGCGACTTACTCCTTATTCATTCCAAAACTATCCCCAAAAAATTGATTTACAAATATACAATTCGAGCGCCCCACTTCCTTCAATCAAAAAATATCTAGCCCTCACTCATTTGCTCAGCTCAAAATGGCCACTTCTTCCATCTTTGAGGCAAACTCTCGATGTAGTAATTTTCCTTTTTTTGCAACATTTTGTGTTCTACTTCGCAGCGCCCAAACCATGGAGCCTAGTGGGAACACTTTTAGCTAAAAAGAAAGACACGAATAGGGACAGGAAAAAGACCATTCTCTAGGGCAAGCATGGAGCCGTCTTACAATCTGAAAGAGACGAAGGATGATGATGATTGGGTTCGTTCCTCCACCTCTCCCCCACTAAGCTCAGTTGGTGTGTCAACTTCACCCACTCGTGATTGGACTTTTTCCCAACTTGGGCAAACTTTCTTCCCTTGGCATCTCCCTCCTTGTCGTTTCCATTCTAACCCCACCAAAAGAAAATGAACTCGGGAACAAAAAGAACAATGCACTAGTGTAAAGTTCTGTTGAAATGGCACATTCCCGATTGGACATACATGTCGGGCGCTCGCGAGCCGAACGTAGAACGCCAACATCTCATCGAAGAAACAATATAGAGGGAAGGCCGAGTGCCAGAGAGAGACGAGAGTCCGGTCCGGCATCGATGAACCGGAAAGAACACGACTATCATTGGTTTAAACACGTGTTTTACGTCCGAACACGCGCCAAAAGCCATCAATGTTTTCCATCAACGGAATGCTAATTAGTCTTAAGTAAAGTAGGACCTCTCATCCTCTCTCTCGTAAGAACAGAAGTACCTTCAACATGATATGTCCAGAGAAAATGGCACCGCTCGATGTGTTTGGTGAAAGCGAGTCGTTCCTATTCTTTTGTCGGCTTATTATGAAGTTCCCAACACTTCTTGGTGGCTGCCAAGTGTCATGATTGTGGCTAATCCATCTGTAATGCAATTAATGTCTTCTCGCGATATGGACGACTAGGGAAAATTGAACTTGTTCACATTAGGGTATGCAAAAGGGACCGCCCAAACCGAAAACCGCTCGAACTGAACTGGACCAATCGATTGGATCCGGTTTCTGAAAGTGTCAGTCCGGTTCCCGGTTCCTAAAAATGCTTGGACACCGGTTCTTGGTTCCAAGGGGAATCGAACCAACAATCGGACCGGACCGACTACATGAGCTCTTTTTTTTTGTAATTATGTGTAGTCAGCATGGGAAATAAAACTTCAATTTTAAAACATATATGTAGTCTGCATGGAGAACATAATTCGTCATTGCATTGGCTCGAATTGCACGCTTGTTTTTGTGATTATGTGTAGTCGGCACGAGAAACAAAATTCTAGTTTCAAAATATATGGTATCAAGTAGTAGGGAAAAAAAAAGGGACCGGTTCCATTGGGGACCGGACTAGACCGGACCGATCCGGTCCCCGGTTCCTAATTTTGGGAACTAGTTCTCCTGGTCCAGTTCCTGGTTCCACCTTCGAATTGGATCGGACCGGAAACCGATCACTCTTAGTTCACGTACGTAATTTAGAGAGAGAGAGAGAGAGAGAGAGAGAGAGAGAGAGAGAGAGAGAGAGAGAGAGAGAGAGAGAGAAAATTACATGCATTTGATAAAAATAAAAGATTCTATGGAACCTTTTCTTATTACAAGTTCAATTTTGTCCCATGAGCCATCGCTAAGTGCATATTTATCCCTTCATAACTTTACCCAAAAGAAGAATCATTTGCCTTTTCCTCCTTTCTTTTGGCTTGTTTATTTCACAGAACGTCTCATTTACGTTGAAATTCGATTTGAGCTTTTCTCCGATCGCTTTACAGACCCCACTGACCAAAATATTCCTCCCATGACTTCTCTTTTTCCAGTATTGAAAAAAAGAATCTATTTTGACAAAATTAGTTTTTGATCGAAATATTTCTGAGTGGCTTTTCCCTTTCTTTGTGATTTTTTCGATTTTAATATGCTTCTAATAATGTCATGGACAACCCTAAAGTGGCACTATAGCAAGGATGCCACACATAAAAGTAGCCAATAAGATGTAGCCATTCTCAACAAGATTACAAAAGGACCTTTCTCTAGAGCTCTTCTTCGGAATGCCTGATATACAAATGACACGTGTCGAAATTTAACAAGAACAAAAAAGAAGAAGGATGAGATGGGGCGACCAACGTTAAAAGTCTTTCTTTAAAGTAATGTTTTGAGTCATTTTGGGTCACCATAAGTCTTGTATAATCAAAGCCAATCCTCCATGCGTTAGATTTTTTAATGGAACACCAGTTACAATGAAGAAAATAGCCAATGAACACAGTCTTTTACAATGACGAACACAATTCATCATAATGGCCATACGCCTGCAACAAGAAAAAAATCTCTTGCGGCTTAATGATGTGAACTGTGAATTGTAATTTAGTCTCCATAATGAAGAAAATAGACCATGAATGCTATCTTTTACAATGACGAACATAGTTCATCATAATGGCCATAAACCTGCAGCAAGAAAAGAAACTGCTCGATGGTGTGAACTGTGAAATGTAATTTCGTCTCCATAATTGTGAAAAAATAGACCATGAACTCAGTCTTTTACCGTATGAACACAATTCATTATAATGGCCATACACGTGCACGAGAAAAGAATCTCTGTGAAATGTAAATTTGTCTCCATTTATGTTGATTATCATTACTTGTTAGGCTTAAATAGGTTCTTTTGCTTTATGACTTTGAGATGGAGAAATGGACAAAAGACATGTGGTTGAGACGCCATAAAATAATGTGCATTGGCGCTTGAATCCAAACTGCAAATTGTGGAGGAATAGCTCACTCCACCTCCAATGAGAATTTGAATAATTTCCCTTCTTTTTCCTCAGTGTGGAAGCAGAATCATTCTTTCTTTTAATCTCACTCTCATATTTTATGTTTTCTTTTGCTTTTTCTGCATCGATCTCTTGAGCAAGAAGACCATTTGGGCCTGCATGTTTTTCAGATCGGCAAGCGAAAAAGGAGCCAGAGATGGACATGCTTTCTGGAAGCAAGAGATTACATGGTGATACATCAAGCATTCCAAGCTCTTATGACTTGTGGGTAAGACTGAAGCAACGGCTGGGCCTTAGTAGATGCTGTCTTGATTCGGCTGTAGTAGCTAACTCCTCTTGTAATTCTACATGTTAGATGTTGAAATCCATAATGCCAATACAAAATAAAATGTAGCCATTCTCAACAAGATTACAAAAGGACCTTTCTCTAGAGCTCTTCTTTGGAATGCCCGATATACGAACGACACATGTCGAAAATTAACAAGAAAAAAAAGAAGGATGAAATGGGGCGACCAACGTGAAAAGTCTTTCTTTAAAGTAACGTTTTGAGTCGTTTTGGGTCACCGTAAATCTTGTATAATCTAAGCCATTCCTCCATGCGTTAGATTTTTGAATGGAACACCAGTTACAATAAAGAAAATAGACCATGAACGCAGTCTTTTACAATGATGAACACAATTCATCATAATGGCCATACGCCTGCAACAAGAAAAAAATCTCTTGCGGCTTAATAATGTGAACTGTGAACTGTAATTTAGTCTCCATAATGAAGAAAATAGACCATGAACGCTATCTTTTACAATGATGAACACAGTTCATCATAATGGTCATACGACTGCAGCAAGAAAAGAATTTCTTGCGGCTCAATGGTGTGAACTATAAACTGTAATTTCGTCTCCATAATATGAACTCAATCTTTTACAATGATGAACACAATTCATTATAATGGCCATATGCCTGCACGAGAAAAGAATCTCTGTGAAATTGAAATTTGTCTCCATTTATGTTGATTATCATTACTTGTTAGGCTTAAATAGGTTCTTTTGCTTTATGCCTTTTGAGATGGAGAAAGGGACAAAAGACACGCGGTTGAGACGCCATAAAATAATGTGCATAGGCACTTGAATCCAAACTGCAAATTGTGGAGGAATAGCTCACTCCACCTCCAATGAGAATTTGAATAATTTCCTGTCTTTTTCCTCAGTATGGAAAGCAGAATCACTCTTTCTTTTAATCTCACACTCATATTTTATGTTTTCTTTTGCTTTTTCTGCATCGATCTCTTGAGCAAGAAGACCATTTGGGCCTGCATGTTTTTCAGATTGGCAAGCGAAAAAGGAGCCAGAGATGGACATGCTTTCTGGAAGCAAGAGATTACATGGTGATACTTCAAGCATTCCAAGCTCTTATGACTTGTGGGTAAGACTGAAGCAACGGCTGGGCCTTAGTAGATGGTGTCTTGATTCGGCTGTAGTAGCGAACTCCTCTTGTAATTCTACATGTTAGGTGTTGATATCTATTATGCCAATACAAAAGAAAATGCTAAAATAATGAGACTGAAAAAGAAAAAAGAAGTACAAAAATTTGACTGACCCGAATGGTCATGGCACCCAATATGTCCCTCTCAGTCCTCACTTCGTGCTGATGCACTTGATGCATTCATCCGCACAACAAGTCGCCATAAAATATCACAAAGTCCAGGGGAACACTGTGAAGCAAATGTTCAATGTCAAAACAAAAAAGAAGTGCATGATAAGAGAGAGAGAGAGAGAGAGAGAGAGAGAGGGAGGGGGGGGGACAGTTGCATTATTAAAACTGTTCTTGTCCCTTTTCCCCTGTTTTGTCCACATCCTATAAAACCATATTTTAAACATCACCAAGCACCGATCAGAAACCCATTAAAGTCCCTGCTCATCATGGCATATTTATAAGAGTTTGGTCCATTGTGTAGCTGCTGTCCCATGCTCTGACAGTACCCACAGCACATCAAGAAGAAGAAGTCACTCCTTGATTGTTGGAACTGCGTTCTTGTTTGTGTAGTGTGCGACGAGAGAGAGAGGGAGGAGAGCGAGGAGAGGGAGAATGTATGCAGAGACTGGACTGTTGTTCCCTTGCTTCCAGAATTTCTACCCAGAGGTTCAGCAGCTTGAAGAGTTCTATAAAGCTCAGAAATCAACTTCTTCTCTGGTACTAATCTCTCTTTCTCTCTGTCTCTTTCTCTAACCATGTACATGTATGTCTATGAACATGAATTTCTTGATGTTCTGGCCCTCTACTTGTGATTGGGTTAGATGGGCTTCTCATTCCTTTCCTCTTGAATCTGTTTCCATTGCTGGTTGTCCTGTACTATAACTAGCGCTATCTTACTATAAGAGGTAGCGGTAGGGAGATTGAGGAACGAGAAGGTGTCCCCAGGTGATCTAATGATGTTGTTGATTTATATCTTCATTTTCAAATGTGAATTTGTCAGAGGAGCTCTGGTCGAAGAAGAAAACAGAGGAGATGGGTTGCTTTGCATGATTTCTTGATGATTTCTGGACGCTGAAACAAGGCAAAGAAGAACCACAGTTAATTACTCGTGTCCTGTATACTTCCCATACTTAGCCGTAAACTGGAGACCAAGAAAGTAATAGGCTAAGTTGATGATTGCAACTTGCAAGCATAAAACGGATACCTTGCTGGATGCCTGTGGTGAACAGACTTAATTAATTCGACTGTTGAACTCAAAGAAGTGGGAGGAAGACAACTCCTTGGTCTTCCTAATTTCAGTGACACATAACTTAACTATGGGAAGCGCATTTAAGTAGAGAATTTAAAGCACGATAAGAATTTTTATTTCCGAATAAATGCTTCCTATCAGTCGTCTCAAATTTTATTTATTTTCTGATTGAGCTTTTCTGAATTTAAACTTGTGCGCTCTTTCTTGTCGATGAAAAACTGTTGATTTATGTTTACGGCAAGGAAGGTTTAATGAAATTTTGGGATGTTAAAGTCTTTCTAGTTGTTGTTAATTGCATAGATAACTGAACAAATCAATATTGAGGTCCATAACACGATTAGACTGTTGTATGGGATATGCAGTATGTTGGGATCCTGTATAAAGATGTGGCTTACAGGTGAGATCTACGAGTAATTGGCTCGCATATATCACGTTGTGGCTGCATGACAACTCCTAGTTTGATACTACAGTTTGACTTGCTTATATGGTAGTTCGGTCAAAGTTAGAGGCTGCTAATTCCTGACTACTTGTGAGTAGCTAGCCTTCCATTACTTTGCGTGTACTTTGTTGTTGCTGCATACAGATTCCCATTTACACTCTGATGTTTACTTATTTCTTTTCCTGACTCAATCTGTAACTGTAAGTCGTTTCTCATTCAAGTAATCTGTAGTTCTTTTTGAGAAGTCATTTGCCTATGAATTGTCATTCTGCTTGATTCCTCTGGTTTCCATATTCTCCGAATTCTTTTCTGATTTTATTCTTTTCGGTGCCCCTCATAGGACAACGTGGTTCAGGTCTCCACCATATCGGAATATGACCTCGGTGGGGCGGGGGATCTTTTCAAAGCTCCAGAGCCAATAATTGAGGAGCCAATTGCGAGGCTCGATCTCATGACAGCAGCCATCTCAATGATCTCTGGGCCGGAAGATGTCATTTCCTCTCAAGGCCTCAAATCCGGTGATATCGTATCGCTTCAGGGCGAGCCGCTCTTAAGTGAGGTTTTCTATGAGTGTAAGAAGGATCTCTTGGCACAAGGTGCATTCGGTGCCTCGATCGCCGAAGTCATGGACATGAAAGTTCCTCTGATGAGTATTGATGGGAACCAATCTCAAGAGAACAATTTGCCTCCCCAGGTACCATTCCCCAAGTGTGTTAGCACAGGAAGTCTGAGTTCCATGGGAATCATTAGTGGACTGAAGCCAAGTTTCCTCGATTTTGCCGAGGTGGACTTTAGAGATGGAACGGTGTGTGGAATGCGGAGGGCATTTAGTGAAGGAGACATAAAGGTCAAGTTCGATTGTTTTGTAGTATTTATGAGCTTTTCTTAGTGGAATACCCTCATCTATTCCTTAGTTATTGAAGTACTATGTGACTATTTCATACAATTTCATTATGCATTTCTATTTGGGGGAACTTGGAAAGGTCTGCTCTCATCATAACAACTGGCATTTTTACTTTAAAAAAGAGAATAGACATCGAATGCTTTAAATAGTTTGAGATTCTCACTTCTTAGTAAAGGTGGGTTGGCTTCACTCTTCCTGTCAACTGGGGTATCATCTTACTGAAGCATAGTGACCTCTGTCTATTTTCGGGCCTTTTGATTGCGCAGATAGGTGGACGTCGTATCTAGCAACACAGATAGTTCTCAGTTTGTCGTCGTTGCTGACATTATTCATAGAGATCCTAATTCCTTTCCTCAGCATAGTTAACCTCCAGTTCAGTGAAGTCAAGTCGATATAAATGTCTTTATTTTAATTTTTACCTCATCGTATCTCAGTAGCTTAAGCTGCCAAAACTTATCAGTTATCTACCATTAAGACTGCATTGATGCATTATGCAATTCTAAAAGCTGTGAAAATGTCAACTTTCATGGATGCTAAAACCATTTGAGGCCTCGTCATTGACACTTTGTATTTTTGTGACAGACTCTTGATGGTGGTAATGTGGGATTCCAATCTCCACTACAGCAGCCGATACTTTTCAGCAACTACACCTCCGAAGGACGTTGGGAAAAGCTTTCTAGATACAGAAACAAGAAGAGCAAGAGGAACTTTGGCAGGAAGATCAAGGTAATGTGTTCGCAAGACTCATTTTCGAACAATCTACTGCTTTTTCATGCCTAAGAAAAAGGCGAAGACATCACTTCATTTTGCATGATCCTAGTCCTTATTGTTTTCTGCTTTTCTGGAAACATGTTGAGACAAAATCCGCATCATCTTAGTGTTTTGCGACTAGGCACTGTAATGTATTTTGTTTATTCCAAACCGTTCGGGCGATCCGGTCACTGATCATAAAATGGTACTTTACAGTATGCTTGCAGAAAGGCTCTCGCTGATAATCAACCAAGGATCCGAGGAAGATTTGCCAAGATGGAAGAGTCAGACACTTCAAAAGGGATATAACTGGTAACAAGTCGGACTTAGAAGTCGTGACAATCTGAGATAGACAGATGAAATAACAAATCAAGATCAGTGGCCACCCCTCTCAGAGGCTGGCTCAGTTAAGGTTCGAAATGACTACTGGAGGATTTAGGTTTAATTTCTTATTAATCGTTGGGACTAGTTAGTAGACTTAAATGGTCAAGTTAGATTTGTACGTGAGGAGTGTTGAATAAAGTTAAAGCCCAGAAGAATGTATTTGACATATTTAATAATGTTAGTAAGAGCAGTGTTATTTGGTTTCGTCGGATTCTTCTGTAGCTGATCATGTCGGCACTCTATTCTCCAAGCTTCAGAGGGTTTGGTGATATCGGACTAAGTTTTATGAAGTTCACCTGCATCAATGATCGTGTAACATGGCTGTGCTTTCGTTCGAATGCATGTCCCTCCTGATGGGATCATAAGTTCGTCGAATGATTAGCAAAAAGCTAATTCGGCATTCTGTCGAGGCATATTGCAGCTGAAGTCATGAAAGTAACACGAAGAAGTCGAACATGTCTCGACACTGTAATTGTGACTAACCCAGGGCGGCACTCAAACCTTCAGAGTGTCGATGCAGGAATGAAATTGGAATTCATCGACACCTTATTGCCTCGGCTCCCAGATTAAGGAATGTCAGAACAGTACATTAGCAAGTTCGAGGAACAAATATAGGGGAAGGTGAGTTCTAGATTTTAGTGTACTATCGTCTTGCTCGGGAATGGGAATGAAATTGTAACCGCGACGCCATACCATTCCAAGGCTCAAGGAAAAACTAAAGGGGCGACTTCTGAAAACTATGTACCTGTGCCTCTTTTGAGCCATATCTCTAGATGTAACTTCAGCGGCCTTTGCCATGTTATCTGAAGACTCGATCTGAGGAGTCAACCTCACCATGTATTGTACTCCCCGTTCCAAGAAAAGAGAAAATCGTCTAAAGAAATCAGATGCGCAAAATCTGACAGCGACAAAGCGATCTAAATTTTGCGCCTTTCTGAAGTTCGATTCCTCCTCGACACTCATGTCGAAAGTCAAACCATGAACAACCCACGACTCTCGAAATCTGGGAAGCGGCATGACCGGCCGGTTTGCCGTTGTCTAAATTAGTAATGTGACTTCAGTATGTTTAGTGTACTTAAAAGCCAACCCAACCATTACCTTACTGCAATTCAGAGAAAAATGAAAAGATCAGCGACTGAATACTGATCATGAGATCGATAGGGGACGTATTTGGTCGACAATTACGGTTTCGACCGCAAAGCGGGGATATGTCCTCCGACGACACAAGCCAAACTCGTTCCAATCGCCACCCAATGGCACTCAGTTGTATTCAACGGGCGAGCACGGAGGCCGCCCGTGCCGCCACACGGCTGGAACCACATCAGGGGACAATTCTGGAGTCGGAGAGGACACATCGCCGTCCTCTGTGCTCGCAGACGCATATTGCCTCCTATCAAGAAGCAAGCACAGAGAGGAGAGTTTGTAATGTATGTTACATCCAAAACATTCTCTCTCTCTTGCCGTGACCTTTCCCCTTGAAAGCTCCAACTCCACCCACTCCCACGCAAGTTGACCTTGACCCTTCCTCTCTTGAGCGAAACTTGTGAGACTTTTGCTTCTTATAAATCAAAAAGCGACCAATGATTAACCATGAAAACTCGTCGTCTCCCACCCAGCAACAGTTCGAGGATCCATCCCCATGATCGGTCGGACCTATTGCACGTTAAGTTCGGGCGGCCGCGAAAAATCGATCGTACGGTACAGAGAGGCTTATGATCTCGTCCCCAATATCCACAGTAAGAACCGTAGCTTTCGACAGCCCCTATTCTCCTCCTCTTCTTCCAAGTTCTTGCCATGGCCAAACCCTCATGAAGCCCCGCTTTTCTCTCTCTCTCTCTCTCTCTCTCTCTCTCTCTCTTCTTAGTATTTATGATCCCATGAAGTGACCCACCATAACAACAAAAAGGACGTAACACGAAGCTCTGTTTAATTGGCATCAAATGACTAAGCTTTCATGAATTTCGGCTTGTCGCTTGCAGTGGACGATGCCATTGATGCAAAAAGCCCAAGCTTTTGACTCTGAAGCGCACCCCATTCCAAATGAAATTCGATAATATATTAAAATAACACGAGAAGAAGAAGAAGAAGAAGAAGAAGAAGAGACAACCCACCTTGCGACTTAATCAATTTGCTTAGGAAAAATCGCACAAATTCAGTGAACCCGTCTACAGCCATCATTTACAGGGGGAGGAAAAAGATGGCACTGATTCTATTTCTACTTATCTCGTCCCGAGTTCGAAATCTTCGAATCGCATGGGAGCGCACCATGGAAGATGATGAAACTACGCAATTTTTTTCGGAATCATTAAGGATTCTCCATAGTCGCTTCGTCGAATCGAGACTCAGAAACCTCTCTCTGCTCGAGTTCTAATCCTCCGCGAAAGTGGGAAGAGAATATATGTGTGTAATTCGACACTGCCATTAATGAAGAAGAAAGGCACCATCGTCCCCAATACCCATTTCGGGGAAAAAAAAAAAAGGGGAAAGGAAAAGAAAATTTTGAGGACCCACCAACGAACCCAACCGCCAAAACAGACGAAGGGAGCAACCTCGTAATATGAAAGAGAGACCCCCCCCCGACCGCCGTGACCAGACGCCACAGCACCGCCACCCGCCGCCGAGAATCGCCGGAAAGATGCCGCATTCCTCTTGAAGAAGACCCAAAAATCAAACCTACCCACGAATCGATAAGATGGACCCCATCAAACAAATTTGTACCTTCCGTGACTTCGTGCGCACTACATCACCATCGCGAGGACCCCCTTCGTGGATTTCGGGATCTCCCATGAAACAACATTTGGAAGAAATTTTTCGGAATCCTCGCGACAGAAGATGGTAACGCTAACGCACACGCTTCACATAACCATGGTACGCAAAACAGATAAAAAAATTCGCTTTTTGCTCCAAAGCAACATGACACGATCGCTTACCAACGACACCGAAGAATCGAGGCCGATCAAATGGGAATCAGGAAGAGTCGCGCCCACGAGTGTTCCAACTCCTCCGGAGCTTCTGCTCGAATATGGTCACACATTGGGAACCCCGACAAACTTTCAGTCACCAAAACCTTTGACCTCTGCTAAAGGAAAAAAAAGAGCCACGGGAAAGAGAGAGAAATTCGAGACCTTGAAGCAAAGTAGCAATGATGAACGAACCAGTGAATTCGGAAGCAGCAAAATTTGGATCGATCGATTTCGATCGTGCAAATATATGCCCGGGTTTTATAAAAATTGCACTAAGCAAATCTCGCGTGGTTCCCAAGTTTTGAGATCGAGAGCTGTGAGCCCAAATCGACTCTTCTCGTCACCAACATCATGCATTATATACACTCTTCTCTCGCACAAGATAACGCCCCCTCTCTCTCTTCTGTGTCAGCTCGCTTTCTCTCTCTAGAAAAAAAAAAATTTTCCCCTGAAAGATACACGCAGAGAGGAAACTGCTATTCCCAACAACAAAAAAAAAAGGGATGACGCCCTTTTCCTCGCTCCAATTCTCGAAACCCAAATCGACCCAGTGAGCGATTCCTCCTGTATTCTCTGTTTCCCGAGCCAAAAACCAATCTTTATCGTGCGCGCACACGCACACCTTTCTCTCTCCTCTCTCCTCTTTCTCTCTCTACCCTGAAGAAGAAGAAGAAGCAGCAGTTGGGATTGAAGCAAAGTTCTTATCTCGCAGATCCCTTTATTTGCTTTCGACCCTTTTCTTCTCTCTCTTCGAAATCCCCTGTTCCATCTCTCTCTCTCTCTCTCTTCCCCTTCTTCGTTCCTCACGAATCGCTCCGCCGGCGGCGGCGATTCCGGATTCTTCCCCTGTTCTTGTTTTCGAGCTCTTCGTCCGATTAGGGTTTCCGTCCTTAGCTCGGGGACTCCGGTCTCGATGCGGGAATTGAGGGCGAGCATGGCGCATTGAGAGAATTGCGTGGGGTTCCGATCGTTTCGCGGGGCCGGGAGAGATGATAATCAAGCGCAAATTGAAGTCGCGAATGCCGAGGCTGAAGCGGAGGAAGCCCGGGGACCCGGCGGCCGAGCCGAACGGGGACGGGGAGGCCGGGGCGCGGAAGAAGGGTAAATTGGGCAACGGTTACTACCCGTTGAATCTCCTCGGCGAGGTGGCCGCGGGCGTGATCCCCGGGATTCTGGGCGAGAAGCAATTCGCGGCCTCGTGGTGCACGGAATTGTCTTGTTCCCCGGAAGAGGCCGAGTTGGAATCCCAGGCTCAAGATTCGGGGAGGGCGGCGAGCCGGGCGGTGGAGATTTCGCGGCCCCCTCTGGTGAGGACCTCCAGGGGAAGAGTCCAGGTATTGCCTTCTCGGTTCAATGACTCTGTTATTGATAACTGGAGGAAAGAGAGTACTACTAAGGCTGGATTGTTGGACAGTGACGTCGACGAGTACGAGATCGTCGAATGTAAAAAGCCGAAATTCGGTAATAAAGTGGCTAGAACTTTGAGTAATGGCTTGAAAAATAGGAGAAAGGAGGATGAAATTGGTTTCAGGTATCTCGGATATGGTACATTGTGTGAAGAAGCTGAGGAAGAAGAAGTTGGGCGTGGGAATATCGACATAAGGAAGTACTCAACCTCCCGCAGTTCGCTTACGTCTATACAGGACCATCTTGGTGAGTTCAGCGGGTTAGATGTAGAGGAAACTGACAGAAAGGAAAACTTAATGGATTGGCGTGAGGAAAGGAAAGATGGATTGTATGGGCCCGAGGACTTCTATTCAGGCGATATTGTGTGGGCGAAATCTGGGGAATTTGAGCCTTTTTGGCCTGCCATTGTCATTGATCCACTGACACAAGCTCCAGAACTGGTCTTAAGAGCTTGTATCGCTGACGCAGCTTGTGTGATGTTCTTTGGTTATGCTGGGAGTGAGGATCATAGGGTATGCGCAGGAAGTACTTTCTCTACTTGTGCTGGTTTCTATTTACTGAAATATATACATGAGCTGTTGTGTAAATAATTGGCATCTTGTTCTGAACGTTCAAGTGTTTGTAATCAGGATTTCGCGTGGGTGAGACGAGGGAGGATTTTCCCATTCATGGACTTTGTGGAAAGGTCTGTGCTTGGTGCTTCATTTCACTCAGATATTGGATCTTTGGGAGAAGGCTCAATTGTCCTGAGCCCAAAGTGTGCTTTTTGCAGGTTTCAGGAGCAGCCTGAGTTGAAGGACTGCAAACCCAGCGACTTCCAAATTGCAATGGAGGAGGCATTTTTAGCAGAAAATGGTTTTACTGAAAAGTTGACACATGACATTAATTTGGCTGCTGGAAATACGACGGCTGCTGATTTTGTTTATAGAGGGATTGAGGAGGCTACTGGTTCAAATCAAGATCAAGAGTTTAACTATCTTAACTCGGTAGGTTTCTCTAAGGCGCCTCTTTCTTTACATACTTAATTTCTATTCATTGGGGAACATTCTTGACATATCGAATAGATCTATTACTCATCTCTTAGAATCCATGTTTAGTGCTAATGGCACTCAAGTCTAGTTGATAGTTATATGATATCTGGATTTTCCTGGGTTTGGTTTTCATGGAATCAGTTGGCCAGCAGAGGTTCGTCTTTGCGTGACAATGGAGTTAGGATAGATTTCGTTTTCCTTTTGTTTTTGGGTGTTGTGGGGGGGGCGGGTGGGGGGGGGAGGGGGGGACCAAAACTTGAGGGTGGGAATCATCATCCATGCCTATCTTCCTCTTACCTTGGTCAGTAGTATGATTGGGATAAATATATTTGATGATGTTCACGATCATCCTTACGTGGTTGAACTTTCTCCTGCAGGATGTAGCTGGGACGAAGAAAGAACCACGGTGCTGTGAAGGCTGTGGATCTATCCTTCCAGTGAGAATGACAAAGAAAGAGAAAGTTTCAACTCCTGGAGGGCAATCACTGTGCCGATTGTGTTCTAGGGTCTGTAAAATTCATCTTTCCTGTAATGGCATATATAATTTCATATGATAGGTAGAAATAAATCGACTACATGGCACTGACGGGTATGCGAAACCCATATATAGCATTGAAGACATATATAAAATGCTGAAATTACCTGAACTTTTTCTGTTTGCAGATGATAAAATCAAATCATTACTGCGGCATATGCAAGAAGATATGGAATCATTCTGACAGCGGGAGTTGGGTAAGGAGAACTGACCTTTTGGGGGGTTTAATCTGATATACTGCTTTTTTCCGTAACTCCTTATAGTAAAATTTTCTAACATTCTCATGGCATTAGGTACGTTGTGATGGCTGTAAAGTTTGGATTCATGCGGAGTGCGATAAAATCTCAAGTAACCGTTTTAAGGTACAGTTACTATCATTTACATCGTTCTGTTTTGCATTGGCAAATGGTCCAACCTCTGACTATTCTTTTGTATTTTACCATTTTTGAAGGAGATGGGTGGCACTGATTATTATTGCCCTGCCTGTAGAGCGAAGTTCAATTTTGAATTATCTGATTCCGAAAAGGCCCAACCTATAATAAAGTAATTGCACACCATCTCTCTCTCTCTCTCTCTCTCTCTCTCTCTCTCTCTCTCTCTCTCTCTCTCTCTCTCTGTGTGCCAGTTGTTTTTATTCAGAAATAAACCTTCTCACTTTTGGAAATTCCTTGCCTGTTACTGAGAGAATGCTAGATGTACTGCTTTTATATACGTAGCATTGTAACTTTGTCTAGTTCTCACTTGCTAAATAGTTGTTCTACTTTTTGCTGAAGGATGAACAGGAGTAGTGGCCAGTTGGTGCTGCCTAACAAAGTTACAGTCGTTTGTGCTGGTGTTGAGGGCATCTACTTTCCAAGCCTTCATTTGTAAGTTTAACTTACAGTGTCCTGCATCACTGCATATCCTTTCCATGGTCTCTGACTTTCTGCATTCATATAACTGTCCAAACTTTGGTTCTGTTACAATCCTCAGAAATACACCAATTGGTTAATTTGATGAATTGCTTTTTAATTTCTTCTCCTTGTCTCCTCAGAGTTATTTGCAAGTGTGGGCTTTGTGGATCAAAAAAACAAGCACTGAGTGACTGGGAACGACATACAAATTCCAAGTTAAGGAATTGGAAAACCAGCATAAAGGTGAAAGGTTCCATGTTACCACTGGAGAAATGGGTATGTGCTTAAGCCAAATTTTTGCATTATGCTCATCACTTTTATGACGTGTCAAAAAAATTGTTGATGGTTTTTGTGGGTTTTTTTTTTTTTTTTTTTTTATTTGTCAGCATCAAGCAATAATTTTAATTACTAGACTATCACTTGGTCAGCAGTTGAGACGTACCTTTCCAGTAGCTAGTGGTGTCTGGTCTTAGATGTAGCCCAAGGAGGAAATCTCCTTGTAGCAATGTATTGGGATGAGGTACTTGTGCTACTTTCTCCAGAAGTGCAGAATATTATGTCATTGGTCGTGGTATACAATTGAGAAGGAGCCTTTTCCTTGCCTGAACCCTCCATATCTTGGTGAAGGCAATGTCTGAGTACAAGTGCACATACGACCACGAATCTAGAATTAAGTGGTCGGCACCTTCAAAGTAAAATATTATGTTGAATCTACTGCAATGATGAAGATAAGTTAGCAGTGGCAAGATCTGAGCCTGAGGGAAGGAAAGGGCCATGTAGTTGGAGCCAGAATAACTCCTCTTACCCTTGTTTCAAGGCAATATAATCTGCCGCTAACTTTTGTTGCTAGGTATTTTCAATGCAATTTTTCCCTTCTTTTGCCGATCCTTGCCAAACCTTGAGTTGAAAGACAAGCAAAAGCCATGAAGATGAGGGGCAAACTCCTTTCCTAATTTGTGCCCTTGTGCAGATTTTTGCAAATTTAATTTTACATGACTTCACTGATCTTTCTATTAAAGAAGTGTACCTTTTATCGTTGACTCGTTTTAGTTTCTTTTGATTGGTTGGTAAAGCCAAGTCTCTGGGTTCCTTTGTTCCTGAATCAGTGAGGCAGTTTCCCTATCTCTAACTGAGTTGGACTATCTCTAAATCAGTCTAAATCTGGGGTTCTCAATTTTTTGAGAGAGATTTGACGTTCTTGTTGGTTGCTTCCTCTTATGGATGTGGATCATCTTTTCTAGTACCGTTACCTTTTCTTGCGTTTCTGTTAGATGATGTGCCTGTGTTGGGTTTTTATATGCTGAGCAGAGATCTATTGAGTCTGAGTTTTGAAACCTTAATATAACTTGTCTTCCATGATTGGTAATAGCGTGGCCAGTTACATGAGAGAGGTATATTGAAATCCTTTTTGGATTGGCAGATGCTGCAATTGGCTGAATACCATGAAAAAACTTTAGTTTCTGGGAAGCCGCCTAAACGGCCTCCTATGAAAGAGAGGAAGCAGAAGCTGCTCGCATTTTTGCAAGGTTTGCTTACCCTTATTAGCATATACTCTTCTGATTGAAAGAGCCAATTCTTACTTGCCAATCTTTATCGTTGAGACAGAGAGGTATGAACCAGTGTATGCTAAATGGACGACCGAGCGATGTGCTGTCTGTAGATGGGTTGAAGATTGGGATTACAACAAAATTATTATCTGCAACAGGTAATCACCATAAAATTGTGGTTAAATAACTTCCATCTCAATCATAACAAGCCACCTCCTATTAAGATTATACTCTAGGATTACGGGAGGAGCAGAGCATCTTGTACCCACCTTATATATTGCAAGTATCTAGTTCTGACAAAGTACCTTTGCAGGAGATATTATTCTGGGCCTTTTTTTTCAGGAGACCCAAGGATTAGCACATTATTTTGGTCCAATGACCTGTTAATGCTTGTTATGATTTTTTTTTCCTTTCTTCCTTCCTTTACTTGTTTTTGGCACTAAGGTTATTCTGGAATCATAATTATGTCACTGTGTACTTATTAGATGTCAAATAGCGGTTCATCAAGAGTGCTATGGGGCAAGAAATGTGCGAGATTTAACATCATGGGTATGCAAAGCTTGTGAAACACCTGACATCAAGAGGGAATGCTGTCTTTGTCCTGTAAAAGGTACTTCATTGGTGCTTTTTATCTTTGTGGTATCTGATTTGTTAGGGTAGTGCCATGATGTATCTTATCTGGAACTAGTCTGGAGAGGACTATTGAATTTTTATCTGCGCATATGAAAATCCCCTTATATATATATGAGAGCCAAGCTGTATTGAACAAAGTTCCATTGTTTTATATATGTTTTATATGTGTGTGTGTGTGTGTGTGTGTCAAATATATATATATATATATATATATATATATATATGTCAAATATCTGTTGCTTTTTAATTTACTCCTCAGACGTTTAGAAACAGTTTCCTAATGTTTTAAACACTTTTGGGTCTCTGCACCTGTGCTTCCTCTATTCAATCCATGTCTGAAAATATTTCAGTTGTATGTGGTTGGGAGAACTTGCTCAGTAGGTTAGTTCCTGTCTCTTCATATTTACTTGAGCTCGATGGCTGAACGTTTTCTCTTTAGGTGGTGCACTGAAGCCAACTGATGTGGAGCCATTATGGGTTCATGTTACATGTGCGTGGTTTCGACCTGAAGTTGCCTTTGCAAGTGATGAGAAGATGGAGCCTGCCATTGGGATCTTAAGCATTCCATCAAATTCTTTTGTTAAGGTTAAAGCCTGTCTCGGAAATTGAATTCCCAGTTTTTACTTTTACTTTTCTTTAACAAATTCAACCTAGTTCGGCATCTATGCCAAAAAAAATGCTTATTCAGCATCTTGCTTTTTATGAATCAAGAGATGCTAACTCGTTTTAGTAATGTGAAGCTTTTAATAACCCAGGCATAACATTCCAAATATAATATTTGCCTCAATGATAGAAATGTCAAGTATATTACATATTTTATGATTGTAGTGTATGTTATTTTTGCTATAATTTTTCTCATCTTTATGTCAGTAATTTTCATGTTTAGTCTTGTCTTTTATCATTTCTGCAATTATCGTTTCTAACTCACCATTGCTGTCTAGGATGGTGGATGTCCTGTTGGTGTGTTTGGCTTTATCTCACTTGAATATGTTGCTGACACATATGTGAATTAAACTTCAGATATGCGTTATTTGTAAGCAAATTCATGGTTCCTGTACGCAATGCTGCAAATGCTCGACATATTACCATGCAATGTGTGCATCAAGGGCAGGGTATCGAATGGAGGTGAGTCATCACAACCTTCAGAACTTGGGTAGTTGTCCAGTTTACTATATTCATTTGGCTAAAGTCCAATACTGTTGCTTGATGGTATAACTGGAGCCAACAAACTTTTTAGGTACTTTTGGGCTAGTATGAGTAACGTATCTGTCTGGATTATTTCAGAAAACAGACTGGAAACATGGATGTCTCTTCTTAAAGTATATTTCTTTTTTGGCTTTCAGTTGCATAGCTTGGAGAAAAATGGGAAACAGATTACAAGGATGATCTCTTATTGCGCTTATCACCGGTATGGACTCACTTCTGTGTTTTCACAATAATGACGGACCCTGCTTAACTCCACTGTGCACCCGCTGCATATTATTCGTTGTTCTCTACTTCTCATTGTTTTTTCCTTATTATAGGTTTTTTACCTCCTTAAATGGGTAGTCTGGATATCTTGCCAAATATTTAAGCCCTCTCCATTGTCTCTCCTTTCCTCTGTGAATGCCTACTATTGGATAAGCACTCTTCATTCTCTCACAAGTTCAGTCACCATACCACCCATAGAACGCTGCACATGTCTGTGCATTTTGTATTCAATTTACAACTACGAGAATATGTTCTCTTTCCTTAGAGAAGGAAAGCTTTAGCACCTCCCTCCTCCAATTATGAGAATGTGTTCTCCTTCTAGCCATATCTACCCAGTGAAACTTGAACCAAACTCATGGCTCTACAATTCCTTTCAATGAATTGCCTGGATCACCAAGCACTGCCCGTGTCTTCGTAACTCATTATCACTGTTGGTTATGACTTAATGATTTTTTCTTTTGGTTCAGGGCCCCAAATCCAGATACTGTTCTCATCATACAAACTCCTGCAGGGGTTTTTTCCGCTAAAAGCCTCATACAAAACAAAAGGAGGGGTGGTTCAAGGCTCATTTCATCTAGACGAGTGCTTGAAGATGTTCCAGCAGCAGAAATCAGTGAATTGGATCCACTCTCTGCTGCAAGATGCCGGGTCTTTAGAAGATTGAAAAATAACCGGAAGGTTCATCTCACAACTTTCTCGATCTATCCGATTGTTTTTTTGCATGCATAACATGACAAAGATAATCTTGTACTTATCTTCCTTTGACTTTTCATCTTGCTAGAGATCTGGGGAAGAAGCTATTCCTCACAGAGTCAAAGGATCTTGCCATCATTCTCTAGGCATAGTTGACAGTTTGAACAAATTTAGAGTATACCCTTGTCCTTTTCTAGTTGCTTTTGTGTTTTTAATCTGCAAATCAAAAGTTGAGACATGTGCAGCTCATTATTAAAATTTGCTATCATTGCATCTACAGGAAGTAGACGAGCCCAATACATTCTCATCATTCCGTGAAAGACTACTACACTTGCAGGCAAATGCTCTTCCTTTCATGCTCTTTTGCTGTTTTTTCTTTTTCGTTTTCCCTTGCTTTCTAATTCCACATCGTGTTACTGATATGACTACAGAGAACTGAACATGATCGAGCTTGCTTCGGTAGATCTGGAATACATGGGTGGGGACTATTTGCAAGGAGGAATATCCAAGAAGGAGAGATGGTAAGTACAGTGCCTTTGGCCTTTTTTGTGCTCTTTCCTTGCGTGGACCTTGGGCATCGAGCATAGTTTCATATGGCATAGCAATAATAAATGTGCACGAGACATTGTGTTGTAATGAGTAATGCCGGTTTATTTTCTTGGTGCACTGTCTGTCTCATATTTTTGAGCTGACAACCTGGGACCGATGTATGGTAATTCTCTTTTGACCTATTTGATCTGGAAAATGCAGAGGAAAAAATGGGAGATTTGCATCCAGTAATTATCGGTCGCCATGTGATACAGATACTTCCATTCATTCATTGTGAATATTGTGTTGTTCTCTGCAGGTTATCGAATATCGAGGGGAGCAGGTGAGGCGTAGCATTGCAGATCTTAGGGAGGCAAAGTACCGACAGGAAGGGAAGGACTGTTATGTAAGTTTTTAAGCATCGGAGTGCAGAAATCTTCAGAACTCCGTCCCTGTTTTCTCATGGATATACGCTGTTTTCAATTAATTTACTGTTTCTTTCTCAAGAAATTGAATTTGAGCTAATCCCGATTGCAGTTATTTAAGATCAGCGAAGAAGTAGTGGTGGATGCTACTGATAAAGGAAATATAGCGCGTCTCATCAACCATTCGGTAGGTTTCTTCAAACATGGACCCTCCTCTCTGTAATTCAATGTAGCACTCTTCTCATGATCTCTCTGTTTCTCATGCAGTGTATGCCCAATTGCTATGCACGGATCATGAGTGTAGGCCATGACGAGAGCAGAATAGTTCTTATTGCCAAGACCAACGTATCAGCCGGGGATGAACTAACGTATCTCTCTCTCTCTCTCTCTCTCTCTCTCTCTCTCTCTCTCTCTCTCTCTCTCTCTCTATATATATATATATATATATATATATATATATATATACATATGTATGTGCGCGTGTGTGTATCTGAATTATCTGTGGCGTTTGTGGCAGGTATGATTACTTATTCGATCCTGATGAGCCAGATGAATTCAAAGTCCCCTGCTTATGCAAAGCTCCAAACTGCCGGCAATTCATGAATTAGGTTTGCACAGCACAGTCAATTTGTTTCTCCACAAGGAGGCAAACTAACCCATCTCGCGAAATGAGTGACTTCTAGGTTTCAGAGTTATGATTGTAATTCTTGTGAAAAGGAGTAGATCAGAATCAAATCTGGTTCTTTTTGACAATTGTTTCTTTTTCGGCTCAATAAAAGTTGTTGATTCGTCAGGAGGTTCGGCTTCTCGGGTCTGTGTATATCTGTTCATACTCATATTTCATCTTCCCTAATCAAATGCTAACCAAATTTTCTCAGGTTGCGTGTGCTTGTGTCTGAATGTTCAACGGAAAATTGCAGGATATATGTGATATTTGTTGTTTTATCTTTTCCAATTCCGACAGATGCGGAGATTCATGGAAGTTCAACAGAGCAATTGAAGCTGATCATAGCAGAGCTTTTCCAGGGCTATCTGCAAGCATGTGTATTAGAATTTGCTCAAACTCTGCATCAGTTGTCTGCTAATTACCCACATGTAAATTATTGACTGCCAAATGAAAACATGTAAATTGAGTGAGGTGTGGCGACCGCTGTATCTAATACAAAAGATCAAAGCCGTTCGAGCTACTCAGATATTGAACTGCAAGGGTGGAAGGGAAGTTCGAAAAACTCTTGCTGGCATCCGGTGGATGAGGTGGCGCGAGTCCACCTGATCTATAAGTCTATAATATCACACCCTGAAGCATGCAATTATGTCGCAAAATTTTCAACTTCTCGTGACGTGATCGCTCATGAAAAGAGGAAAATCATTGACGCCAGCTGAAAAAGCAAGACTCTGCACAGTTGGGATGCTGTATATGTCCCTCCCAACAAAAACTCAGTACGATTATGAGCTCGAAAATACATGAGAAACAAAAAAACATGGCACTCAACATGTTGTCAAATGCCAACTCAAATTACTCTTGACGAAAATCGATTGAAATCAGTGGAAGTTCCAGGGGACACACAAACTAGTCCTGGTTCTGAGCTGTATTGCTTCCTTTCTCTGAAGTGGAGCAACCCCCAGCTTCTTCAAAGTTGCTGCAACCCGTTGCATCTTGACTGCGGTCTTCTCTTGGTAGTCTGATCAAAGCAAAGCAAAGCCGATCTTGACAAGCATCAGAATCGACGCGAAACGACCAAACTTGAATCCTATCGAGTACAGCTAGCCCGCTTTCCTCAGCCGCAGCTCTCCAGCCAGTCCTCAAGACATACATTAACGATGGTTTTAGTTCCTTTGTACCATCTTTGCCTTGCTCATCCGTCGACTTCGCTTTCTTAGTTTCCGTCTTACCATCTTCATTGTTGCCATGCGCTGTTTTCGCTCTCTTCGCCCTCTTCTCACTGTTGTCTTTACCATCCTTGTTATGCGCCAGCTCCGCCTTCTTCGCATTGCTTTTGCCCTTTTTGCGCATCTCCCAGACTGTAAAGATCAGGTCCTTCTCCGACAAGTTCGGAAAAATCACCCTGACGGGTATTTCCTCTCTCGCATCCAAACTTCTCCTCTCTCCCTCTCTCAGGAAACCCATTTCTTTGAATTGGTTCTTGGGGAGCGAGAGGCGGCACATTTGACTACTCATATCCGAGTATAGTATCACTTTTTGCATGACCAGTGTGACCTCCTTGCCACCCGACCCATTGATCTTGTCCTTGAACTCTCCAGGCATTTCTGGTGGTGGGTTGGGAAGAGGTGGCAAGTCTTTCTTGGAGAACATCAGCCTCTGGTTTCTGTTGCTGCTGCCCTCTCCGGCCCCTTTGTCCAGCGACCCGGATTTCCTCTTCGACTCGCCGCCACTGCCGCACCTCTTCTCGTCTTCTCCTGATGTCCATTCCTTGTCCTCGTCGCCTTCAGATGCGGAGCTTTCTCCTTCGCCTGACAACTTTTTCGTTATCCACTTACTCAAAAAGTCACTATCTGCATCATATCCTTCTTGGGAGTTTCTTTCTTGAACATCTTGTTCCCTAACTACGCTATTTCCCACTCTTGGACGAGTGTCTACGGGCTGCTTACTGCACCCCCCATTCGTCGGTGGTTCGCCTCCTCTCGATGCATTACTGCTCGAGGTTTCGATGGACAATGCGCGATTTTCTTGTCCACGAGACGATCCTTCTCCCCTGTGCTGACCCTTCGCGGCTCTGCCTACCAACCCAAGCATCTCGTTGGGTGGAAGATGGTCCATGGAACAGCCCTCAAAATCTTCGGAACGTAGCGGCCTCTTGCGTTCATCCACTGTGAAACCAGTATCTTCTCAATACGAAAGGACAAAGAAGAAAGAAATTCACTCTACGATCTCTTCTTGATTTTTCTCTCTTTCTTTCGTGAATAATGTAAGTGGGATGCACCCATATAATCTTCAGCGCCACCTTTATACAATACCAGCGGAGAAACTAACTACGAAAACCCAGTCCAACTATGTTACAAGAAGAAAGAAAGATGACCCAACGGAAAGCACCTGAAAGATTAACGAATCTGGTAACAAGTAACAACCAGCAGGGTTTCGAAAATTATACAGTTTATTTCTGGTGAAAACATATATTTTTACAAGGACTATTGAAGGTCAATCCCATATTAAGCACACAAATCCCACTCCACTTCAATGCTGTAACCTTCCCACACTAGGATTTGCCAGTCTCGTGCTGAACGTCCTGTTCTGGGGACTGCTTACGAGCCGGCGACTTCTAGAGGTGCTATTGACGATAGGCGAACCGTCGTTGCAGCACACCTTTAGGGACGGTTGCTACGGCCCTCTTGTAAAAATCCCTGCACCGGGCAGTCCCCTATCATGTTTGGCGGCAAGTCTGTAGATGCTGGTCAACGAGCCGCCGCTAATGGCATTAGCACGACTTGTAAACTGTGGCTAATGACATCGGCGACTGCTTTTTGGGCTTTTGGAGATGGTGTAAGCCGTCTCCTATCATATCATTTTTAGCAGTTGATGGGTTTACCATAATTATTTTCTTTTCATATGTAGCATGCAGCCAAGCATGCTTTTTTGGATATGATTTTTTTTTCGGGCCTCCATGGACTTTAGACTATACATTTGAAGTTGTGCCTTAAGAGGAATAATGAACGATCTTAAGGATGCGCTTAAAAAGTTTTCGAAGATGTTAGTATGTTATTTTCGAGGATGGTAAAATATTTCAAGTTATGCAATGCTCCTAGTATATTCGTTGCCTTACCTAATTGAAAATTGTGGAAGTGACTCCATTTGCCCTTTATAAACTGAGCTATTCTCACATTCCCGCCTCTATAAATTTTGTTAGCTGAGAGGATTATAGGGAAGAAAATTGACCATTACTCTCTCACAAATGACTGTAAGGGTCTCCTCCCATGAGATAATTCTCCCAAATATGATTTTAAATATGTATGAAGCCACCCATCTGTCGAACCTTATAATATGATTTTTCCACAATATTAGCTGTTATCGAAGTCCAATCTCTAATTAAAGAGCTGTTTTCCAGGTAGTATGATCAAGGCCAAGCGTAACTCGTCGCGAGCCGAGTCCGAGTCGACCCGAAACGACCAAATCCGGACGACCTCGTGAAGCTCGAGCTTACTATCCTTTACAAACTGGGGCCAGCTGGTCCTCAAGATGTACATCCACGATGGTCTTGGCCCTTCGCCACCATCCGTTCCTCTTGATTTGCCCTTCTTCAACAATCCGGCCTCCTCCTCGCCACTGGTGTTATCCTCTCCGCCTGCGCGTGTCTCCAGAGACTCTCTCTCCTTGCCACCGGCGGCCCTTTAGCCTTTGGGTTTTTTGTGCATCACCCACAGTCTCAACTTGAGACCCTTCTCTCCTAGTCTCTCTTCTGGGGAACGGCAGCACAGCACCCTCACATCTTTATCAACAGACGCTTCCAACAACTTCTTTTCGTCCTCCCTCATTCACCAACGTCGTCTTGCCCTCTACTGCTGCTTGCGATTCTTTCTTCCCTTTCTTGGCTTCTTCCCTCTGCTGCAACTTTTTCTCCTCTCTATAATTCTTTCTCGCGACCTTGCACACCTCCAACAATGCCCAGAATCGAAAGCATTCGTCAGAGACTCCTTCGTTCTTGACGACGCTGAAATCTTCCAGCCTAACTCCTGAATCCATAGCTAATTTTGCCAGAACTCTCGGGAGTCACCATGACTAACAACCTTTCCTCTCTCGGTAATTAAAGGGCTGTCTCTCCATCTATGGATATTTACAGAAGAAATGTCAGCTTTCAGGAAGTAGGGATAGTTTAACCCTACTTAAATTAGTTAAGTAAGAATGACATTCGATTTTGATTGAAAAAGGAAATATTTGAAACCCGAACGTAATTTGGCTTGGACTCAAGCATGTACCCTAGTTTTAATTCTTAAATTTTATCAATACCATTAGGAGAATTAGGAAAAGTGTAAAATTAGCAATATGCGCAAGATGCAGAAAAAGGAAACAAGTTGGGCAAGTTTCGTGTAGCTAGTGGAAATAAAGTTGCTTAAAAAATTGTTTTTCGTGAAAGTTATGTTTAAGGTAAAATAATTACTTTTCAATTGTTTAGTGACATAGAAAAAAGTTTTTCGAAGTTTAAATCTTATTTTCAAACTATTCTTTCTGTTATAATCGTATTTGGTTCATAATATAAGATACTAAGGCGATACCAAAATCCTTATCTAAGATATGACTAATTTATGAAGTGTAATTTTTAAGTTTTTTATTATCAAAATAAAGCCACTAAAGAAAGGATGCCAAAAAAATAGTAAATGCAAACAATTAACAAACTCAATCTTTTATTGCTCATTAAACTTCACATGACCGCGACTTGCTTTTCTGCGTAAGAATACATGTGGAAAAGGAGCTTGGGAAACTATTTCTTATTTTTAGAATAGAAAAATTACTTTGCTCAACTTTAATTACAGTGGTTTTCCTTGACCGTAAAATCTTTTGTGCTGATTATCCACTTTCAGCAAACTAAATAAGTGAAAGTTTGAAAAATTATTTCATGCAAATCATTTTCATGAAAACAAATACATTCGAAATTTTTTTTCCTTTTTGCCAAAAAACAGATACCCTCTCATTTTAGGAATAATAATTTATTTATTCATTACGGTCGTGACTTCATTAAAAAAAATTTAAAAGCTAATTAAGTGACGGCTTCAAGGAAATGTATTGATCCAAATTAGTTGTTTTTTTTTTGTCATAGAGCCAATTAGTTAAGAGAAGAGAAAATAACACAAATAATCCCTAAACTTTGACCTAATATGCAATGTCATCCATAATTCAATGAGGTTCTTGAACTATTCCTAATTGTTCATTCTAGTTTCCAAACTTTCAATTTGTTTAATATAGCCCCTTAACTTTTCATAAAAAAAAGTCAAAATAGTTCTCATAATTACATGATTGCGCGGATTTTACAATGACTTTTTATTTCAATCCATTGCCTAAATCAACAAAAAAAATTTCCCATCTTTTCTTACTTTTTTTTACTTTTTTTTATCTTTATAAATATTAAGATGGTTCTATATAAGCATATTATTGTTTTTGATCTTTATAATAGTAAAAGTAGTTGCATCAAGTTGATATTCCTGCTATTTTAGTTTTTTTTAATTTACTAATTTGACTAAATTTAATCAAATAAACACGAAATACAAAAAAATGAAAATTTGTCTATCTAAAAAATTGAAAATTGCAGGAAATATGTGATATTTGTTGTTTCATCTATTCCACTTCCGGCAGATATGGAGATTCATTGAAGTTCAAGAGAGCGATTGAAGCTGACCATATCAGAGCTTTTCCAGGGCTATCTGCATGCACGTGTATTGGAATTTGCTCAAGCTCTGCATCAGCCGTCTGCTAATGTAAACTATTGAATGCCAAATGAAAACATGTAAATCTGAGGGAGGTGTGGCGTCCGCTGTGTCTAATACGAACATCGAAGACGTTCCAGCTACTCAGATATTGAACTACAAGGGTGGAAATTCGAAAAACTCTTGCCGGCTTCTGGCGGATGAGGTGGGGCGCGTCCACCTGATCTATAAGGGCGGATGTGCTGATCTATAATATCACACCCCGAAGCATGCAATTATGTCGCAAAATTTTCAACTTCTCGTTACATGATCACACGTGAAAAGAGGAAAATCATTGACGCCAGCTGAAAAAGCAAGACTCTGCACAGTTTGGATGCTGTAAATGTCCCTCCAAACAAAACCTCGGTACGATTATGAGCCCGAAAATACTTGAGAAACAAAAAACATGGCCCTCAACATGTTGTCAAATGCCAACTCAAATTACTCTTGACGAAAATCGATTGAAATCAGTGGAAGTTCTAGGGGACACACAAACTAGTCCTGGTTCTGAGGGGCCTGGCTTCCGTTCTCTGAAGTTGAGCAAGCACCAGCTTCTTCGAAGTTGCTGCACCCTGTTGCATCTCGACCGCGGTCTTCTCTTGGTAGTCTGATCAAAACGAAGCAAAGCTGATCTTGACAAGCATCAGAATTGACGCGAAACGACCAAACTTGAATTCTATCAAGTACATCTAGCCCGCTTTCCTCAGCCGCGGCTCTCCAGCCAGTCCTCAAGACATACACTAAAGATGGTTCCAGTTCCTTTGTACCGTCTTTGCCTTGCTCATCGGTCGACTTCGGTTTCTTAGTTTCCATCTTGCCATCTTCATCTTTGCCGTGCGCTGTTTTCGCTGTTTTCGCCCTCTTCTCCCTGTTGTCTTTACCACCCTTGTTATGCGTCAGCTCCGCCTTCTTCGCATTGCTTTTGACCTTTTTGCGCATCTCCCAGACCGTAAAGATCAGGCCCTTCTCCGACAGGTTCGGAAAAATCACCCTGACGGGTATTTCCTCTCTCGCATCCAACTTCCTCCTCTCTCCCTCTCTCAGGAAACCCATTTCTTTGAATTGGTTCTTGGGGAGCGAGAGGCGGCACCTTTGCCTACTCATATCCGAGTATAGTATCACTTTTTGCATGACCAGTGTGACCTCCTTTCCACCCAGCCCATTGATCTTGTCCTTGAACTCTCCAGGCATTTCTGGTGGTGAGTTGGGAAGAGGTGGCAAGTCATTTTTGGAGAACCTCCGCCTCTGGTTTCTGTTGCTGCTGCCCTCTCCGGCTTCTTTGTCCAGCGACCCAGATTTCCTCTTCGACCCGCTGCCACTGCCACCTCTTTTCTCGTCTTCTCCTGATCTCCATTCCTTGTCCTCGCCGCCTTCAGATGCCGAGCTTCCTCCTTCGCCTAACAATATTTCTGCTATCCGCTTCCTCAAACTGTCGTCATTTGGATCATATCCTTCTTGGGAGTTTCTTTCTTGAACATCTTGTTCCCTAACTACGCTATTTCCCACTCTTGGACGAGTGTCTACGGGCTGCTTACCGTACCCCGCATTCGTCGGTGGTTCGCCTCCTCTCGATGCATTACTGCTCGAGGTTTCGATGGACAATGCGCGATTTTCTTGTCCACGAGACGATCCTTCTCCCCGGTGCTTCTCCTTCGCGGCTCTGCCTACCAACCCGAGCATCTCGTTGGGTGGAAGATGGTCCATGGAACAGCCCTCAAAATCTTCGGAACTTAGCAGCCTCTTGCGTTCATCCACTGTGAAACCACTCTCTTCTCAATAAGAAAGGACAAAGAAGCAAGAAATTCACTCTACGATCTCTTCTTGATTTTTCTCTCTTTCTTTCGTGAATAATGTAAGTGGGATGTACCCATATAATCTTCAGCGCCACCTTTATATAGTACCAGTGGAGAAACTAACTACGAAACCCCAGTTCAACTGTCACAAGAAGAAAGAAAGATAACCCAACGGAAAGCACCTGAAAGATTAACGAATCTGGTAACAAGAAACAACCAGCACGGTTCGAAAATTATACTGATATGATGAAAAATGAAAGTCGTAAATTTCTGGAACTAATTATATAGTTTATTTCCGGTGAAAACATATATTTTTACAAGGACTATTGAAGGTCAATCCCATATCGAGCACAAATTCCACCCCACTTCAGTTCTAGGGACTGCTTACCTGCCTCTAAAAGAGTTTCGTAAATGGGCCAGCGAATTCTAGAGGTATTAACAACAGGCAAACCGTCGTTGCAGCATGCCTTTAGGGACACGGTTGCTCCGGCCCTCTCGTAGAGTTCCCCGCGCGGGGCAGTCCCCTATCATGTTTGGCGGCAAGTCTGTAGATGTCGATCAACGAGCCACCGCCAACGGCATTAGCACAACCCGTAAACCGTGGCTGATGACATTGGCGACTGCCTTTTAGGCTTTTGCAGACCGTATTAGCCGTCTCCCATTATATCATTTTTAGCGGTTGATGGGTTTACCATAACTATTTTCTTTTCATATGTAGCATGCAGCCACGTATGCTTTTTTTAATATGAATTTTTTTGCAGGCCTCCATGGACTTTACACTATACATTTCAAGTTGTGCCTTAAGAGGAATTATGAATGATTTTAATGATACACTTATAAAGTTCTCGAGGATGATAATACATTATTTTCTAAACAAACCTTTGTGAAAAGAAAATTGACTAGTTATACAGTGCTCCTAGAATATATGTAGCCTTAACTAATTGAAAATTGTACAGATGACTCCATTTAGCCTTTATAAAATGAGCTACTTTCACATTCCCGCCTCTATAAATTCTTAGCTGAGAGGTTTATTGGGAAGAATATTGACTATTACTTTAACTAACTGAATATTATAAGAAACACAAGTTTAACCCAGTCGAGTATTATAAGGATCTCCCACAAGATACTTCTCCCAAATATTATCCTGAGTTTGTATAACACCACCCGTCTATCGAACCTATAGTACGATGTTTCCTCCAAATTAGCTGTTATGAAAGTCCAATCTCTAAAGAATTTGCCAGACAAAAGACAGAATGAATCAAGGGAATGTCACTTATATTGATTAGATGAGTAAAACAATAATAAGGTTTTGGCCAAGAATAAGGAAGAATTTCATTCTTTCCTTTTACTAAACATAGCGGCTGTTTAACAATGAAAAGAAAACACGTTCAGTGCCACTAGCTAACTGGATAAATCCTTATAACTAATTTGGAGACCATACTTAATCAATCAGGTGACTTCCTAACTCTCCCTTGCTTGTTTTCCAGGTAGTATGATCAAGGCCAAGCATAACTCGTCGCGAGCCAAGTCCGAGTTGACCCGAAACGACCAAATCTGGACAACGTCCTGAAGCTCGAGCTTATTATCCCTTACAAATTGGGGCCAGCCGGTCCTCAAGATGTACATCCACGACGGTCTTGGCCCTTCGCCGCCATCCGTTCCCCTTAATTTGCCTTTCTTCGACGATCTGGCCTCCTCCTCGCCACCGATGTTATCCTCTCCGCCTGTGCGTGTCTCCAGAGACTCTCTCTCCTTGCCACCGGCGGCGGCCCTTTGACCTTTGGGTTTCTTGTGCATCACCCACAGTCTCAACTTGAGAACCTTCTCTCCTAGTTTCTCTTCTGGGGAACGGTAGCACAGCACCCTCACATCTTTATCAACAGACGCTTCCAACAACTTCTTTTCGTCCTCCCTCAAGAATTTAGAGTCGATGATCTGACTCTTGGGGATCGACACGCGACAAAGTTCGCCGCTCACGTCTGATTGGGTCAAGTGCTTTTGTATGACCAATCGCACATCTTTGCCGCCCAAAACCCTAGTGATATGATCCTTCAACTCTTGAGGCATGTCCGGCCGGTCCTCGCTGTCCTTCGCACGCTTCTTATTCACTTTATTATCGATTTTCTTCCTAGGACTCTGCCCCTTCTTTCTCCTCGACGACGGCGACAATGATGCCGACATTCCTGCAAAACCCGACCCCTCGGCGTCCTCTATTCCAGAGCATGCACGCGTCTCTGAGTCCCACTCACCATCGTCGTCCTTCATCAAGAACTTCTTATTCACTTTCTTTTTGCTCTTCTCTCTGCAACTCCACTTCTTTCTCGACAATGACGTTCCAGCGAAACCCAACCCCCCGGCTTCTTCTAATTCAGAGCACGTGCGCGGCTCCAAGTTCCACTCAGGATCATGATCCTTGTTCGCTTCCTCACTGGCTTTCTTGCAACAACACTGGTTCTTTCTCGACGACGACAACAGCATTCCCGCGAAACCCGGTTCCTCGGCGTCTTCTAGTTCGGCAGACGCACGAGTCTCCAATTCCCACTCGGCATTGTCACCATATTTACGTTTCCCAGTACTCTTCCCACTGGCTCCGCCAGCAGTTTTCATC
The DNA here is from genome assembly GCF_021117445.2 of Syzygium oleosum. Lineage (NCBI taxonomy): Eukaryota > Viridiplantae > Streptophyta > Magnoliopsida > Myrtales > Myrtaceae > Syzygium > Syzygium oleosum. The sequence goes on from NW_026607512.1 coordinate 1,112,056, forward strand.
GGTTCCTCATTCATCAACGTCGTCTTTCCCTCTACTGCTGCTTGCGATTCTTTCTTCTCTTTCTCGGCTTCTTCCCTCTGCTGCAACTTTTTCTCCTCTCTATAATTCTTTCTGGCCACCTTGCATACCTCCAACAATGCCCAGAACCGAAAGCACTCGTCAGAGACTCCTTCGTTCTTGACGTTGCTGAAATCTTCCAGCCTAACTCCTGAATCCATCGCTAATTTCCCAGAACTCCCGGGAGTCACCATGACTAACAACCTTTCCTCTCTCGGTAATTATATTTCCCTAATTAAAGACCTGTCTCTCCATCTATGGATATTTATGGAAGAAATATCAGCTTTCAGGAAGTCGGGATAGTTTATCCCTAGTTAAATTAGGAAACTAAGCATGTCATTCGATTCTAATTGAAAAAGGAAATATTTGAAACCTGAAGGTAATTTGGCTTGGACTCAAGCAAGTTACCCTAGTTTTTATTCTTAAATTTTATCGATACCGTTAGCTAGGCGAATTAGGAAAATTGTAAAAGTAGCGATGTGCGCAAGATGCTAAAAAAGGAAACAAGTCGGGCAAGTTTCGTGTAGCTAGTGGAAATAAAGTCGCTTAAAAAACTGTTTTTCATGAAAATTATCTTTAAGGTAAAATAATTAGTTTTCGATTGTTTATTGATTGTTTAGTGACGTATGGAAAAAAGTTTTCCAAAGTTTTAGTTTATTTTCATAACTATTCTCTCCGTTATAATCAAATTTAGTTCGTAATATAAGATACCAAGATGATACCAAAATCCTTGTCTATGATATGACTAATTTATGAAGTATACTTTTTAAGTTTTTTATTATCAAAGTAAAGCCGCTAAAGAAATGAAGCCAGAAAAATAGAAAATGCAAATTATTAACAGACATAATCTCTTATTGCTCATTAAACTTCACATGACAACAATTTGCTATTCTGCGTAAGAATACATGTGGAAAAGGAGCTTGGGAAAACTATTTCTTATTTTTAGGATAGAGAAATTATTTTCCTCAACTTTAATTACAGTGATTTTCCTTGACCATAAATTTTTTTTTTTGCTGATTATCTGCTTTCGGCGAACCAGCGAATGTCTGGAAAATCATTTTCATGAAAACAAATACATTCTAAGGATGCGTTTGTTTTACAGAAAATGTAACGTTTTTTGAAAATGTTTTCCGGAAAATCATTTTCCAGGAAATAGTTAATTTCTTTTGTTAGGTGATATGTGATCGAAAATATTTTCTGGTGTTTGGATCTCATTTGGAAAATGATTTCAATCCCATGATTTTATCTCGGGCAAAAAAAAAAAATTGAATTTTTAAATATTTTTATTTTAAAAAAGAAAAAAAAAGAAATAGAAAAGAAAGAAAGGAATAAAATATTAAAAAAGTAAAATGAAGCAATTCCGGAAAGTATTTTCACCTTCTTAGATTAGGAAATTTACTTTCCTAATTTTATATATGAATGTTTTTCTTTATCGGAAAATGTTTTCTGGTTGACTAATCATTTTCAGCGAATCAAACAAGTCGAAGTCCGAAAAACGGATTCCCGGAAAACACTTTCCCTGAAATAAACGCACCCAAGTTTCTTTTCCTTTTCACCAAAAAACACATACTCTCTCATTTTAGGAATAATAAATAATTTATTCATTAAGGTCATGACTTCATTGAAAAATATACAAATAAAAGCTGATTAAGATGTGACAGCTTCGAGGAAACGTATTGAGCCAATTAGTTTTTTTTTTTTGGTCATAGAGCCAATTAGTTAAAAGAAGGGAAAATAACAAAAATAATCTCTAAACTTTCACAAATTTTTAATTGGTTCAATGAGATTCTTGAACTATTCCTAAATATTCATTCTAGTTACTAAACTTTCAATTTGTTTAATCGAACCCCTTAACTTTCCATAAAAGAAAGTCAAAAAAGTTCTCATAGTTACACTATTGCGTGGATTTTGCAATATCTTTTCATCTCAGTCCATTTCCTAAATCAACAAAAGAATTTTGCTATCTTTTTCTTACATTTTTTTTTACCTTTTTGGTCTTTATAAATATTAAGATTGTTCTATATAGGGAAAAAACCACCAAAAATCCCAAACTATGACATTGTGACATATTTACTCCAAATTATTTTTTGTAACACTTAAAACTCCAAATTATGTACATTATGACACATTTACCCTCTGTTACAATTCCATCCAAAATCACCGTTAAAAAGTTGATGTGAATTCCACATGGCACTTTTAGAGACATGTGGCTCTGATGTGGCGCCACGCGAGCGCCCCATTGGAAAAAACAAATTTTAAAAAAGTTATTGTTCATTGTTTTCTCCATAGCTTCACAAGTACTGTTCATGACATTCTTCGTCTTTAATCATTTGGCCAAACTCCTCCGATGCTCTTGCTTCGCTAGCCACTACTACCTAGACCTCTGGTCGCTCTCGTAAGTGCTTGCCCAACCATCCACCAGCTTTGAAGATCAAGGTTCAAGCCAAGCTTCGAGCTCAAGAGGCCATGGCGGCCGCGAGCTTCAAAGCTCGACCTTTAAGCGAAGCTTCGAGCTCGAGCAGCCATGGCCGCCGCGAGCTTCGAACTCAACCTTCAAGCCAAGCTTCGAAGCTTGACCTTGGAAAAAGGGAAAAAAAATTACTGTTCATCTTCTTCTCCGTGAGGAAGAACAGTACAAAAACTAAGTTTCAAGAAAGTCGAGCTTGATAGGCCACCATGGCCTCTCCAGCTCGAAGCTTGGCTTGTCTGACCTCGACCTTCGAGGCTCGCGGGTGATAGCCGCTATGGCCAAGCTTCAAAGCTCATGGCCGCCATGAACGCTCTAGCTCGAAGCTTGGCTTGAGGGTCTGACCTTGACCTTCGAAGCTCGCGGGTAGTCGTAAGCCGCCAAGGCCAAGCTTCGATGCAGCTTGAAGGTCGAGCTTCAAAGCTCATGGGTGGTCGCAAGCCGCCATGGCCAAGCTTCGAAGCTCACAGCCGCCATGACCGCTCTAGCTCAAAGCTTGACTTGAGATCTGACCTCGACCTTCGAAGCTCCCGGGTGGTCGCAAGAAGCCAAGGCCAAGCTTTGAAGCTTGGCTTGAAGGTCAAGCTTCGAAGCTCGCGGCCGCCATGACTACTCGAGCTTGAAGATGGCAGCCACGAGCTTCAAAGCTTGGCTTAAACCTCGATCTTCAAAGTTGGCGGATGGTCGGGCAAGTGCCAACGAGAGCCGCCGGAGGTCTAGATAGCAGTGGCCAGCAAAGCAAGAGCGTTGGAGGAGTTTGGCCAACCGATTGAAGACGAAGAACATCATGAACAGTACTCACGAAGCTGTGGAGAAGACGATGAACAGTGAAATTTTTTATTTTTTTCTTTTCCTATGTGACGCTATCAGAGCTATGTGTCTCTAAAAGTGCCACGTGGTATCCCCGTTAGCTTTTTAACAGTAATTTTGGACAGAATTGTAACGGATGGTAGATGTGTCACGATATGTATAGTTTGGGATTTTTTATGTCACAAAAAATAATTTTGGGTAAATGTGTCACAATGGGTATAGTTTGCGATTTTTTGTATTTTTTTCCCTTCTATGTAAGTATATTTTAGTTTATAATCTTCATAATAGTAAAAGTAAAACCTCACTTACTATTGCATCAAGTTGATATTTCTGCTATTTTTGTTTTTAATTTACAAATATAAATAAATTTTAATCAAGAAAACATGAAACACAAAAAATTGAAATTTTCTCTATGTAAAGGATTATGAACAAGATTTAGATTAATATACATATGAGAAATCTGTTGATAAATAAATATCATTATCAAATATTCATATGAGGTCATATTTTTACTATTATAGAGATCATAAGTTAAAAAATATTTAAATATCGTAATATTTGTAAAGACCAAAAAGGTTTTAAAAAAGGTAATAAAAAATAGCATATTTTTTTGTTGATTTGTGAAATAGATTGAAATGAAAAGATATCTAAAATCTGGGCCACATTATAGTTATAAAAATTTGAGGGGAAAATTACCAAAATAGTCATAAACCTATTGCAATTGTACTAATTCAGTTATAAACATTTTTTTTGCCAATTCAATCATAAATCTTTCGCAATTGTGCTAATTCAGTCCATCTGGCTAATTTTGGCCGGCCGACGCTAACGTGAACTCCAATCGATTGGCTGGTGGCAATTTTTAAAAAAAAATTCTATTTTTTTTCAATTTCTATTTTTATTTTTTTCCTTTCTCTTTCTTTTTTTTTCTTTCCTTCTTCCCCTGGCTAATCGCCGAACCAACCAAAGCCTAGGGTTGGTGAGATACCTCGCCGGCCACTAGTGAGGCTCGACCTCGCCATCGCTGGGCGAGGTCGAGCTCATCCGGCCATGGTGAGACTAGCTCTCGCCCAACAACGGGGAGAGTGAGCTCGACTTCACCAACGAGGGTGAGCCTCACCAGTGGTTAGCAAGGTCCCGGTGAGGCCGACCTTGCCGGCCCTAGCCTCTGGCACCAAACAGGGAGAAGAAGGAAAGAAAAGGTTTTTAAAAAATCAAAAATATATATATTTATAAAAATTTCCACGTCAGCGTCAGCCCTACCAAAATTGGCCAAATGGACAATTGGCACAATTGGAAAAGGTTTAGGACTGAATGAGCAGAATTGCAACAAGTTTATGATTGTTTTGGTAATTTTCCAAATTTGAGAATATTGTTGAATGACTAATTAAACTTTGTTATGGAAGATTGAGATATTAGATTATATAAATTGACAGTTGAGGGACTAGATTGAACATTTAGGAATAGTTGAAGAACCATGTTGAACGAGTTAAAAGTCCAAAGATGACATTGCATATTAAGCCAAAGTTAAGAAACTATTTGTATTATTTTTCATTTAAGACATGATATTCGCAAAACTTATTATATCACGCTTGTTGGCACTACTTATCGCACATGTGCTATGAAGGTTTTGTATTATTTTTCGTATTTGTCAGTGAGAACAAGTCATGTATCAATAAAAACCCAAAGTACAGACCTTAACAAAAAAAACAACTCAATTTCTAGGAAGGTTTGCTTTTTTGTATATGATACTTAATATTGCTTATTCGAATTCTTCACTCAAATTCGAATCCCACTATCGGCAGTGCCCTTCGTTAGGCGATCTATAAATCCACTACAAGATCTTTTAGGCATGTGGTATTGTCCCGACCTTGCATTTGGTAACCTTCCCTCCTAAACTTTGTCATGCCCAAGAAAGGAATATTCTTCTTTCAGGTATATCCTATTGTTTCAATCAACCCTTTTATTATATTTACTATCTTCCTCTTTTAAGATTTAAATCTAAATTTCAGGATCAAACAATAAAAAATTCGAAACACGCGTATTATATCAGAAAACTCGCACAATCAATAAGGCGCAATCAATAAGGCTAAAATGGGACAAGCTATATAAAATAGGGTTAATGCCACGAAAAACCCTAAACTGGTACACTTGTGACACATTTACCCAAAACTATTTTTTTTACCATAAAAAACCCCAAACTGGTACATCTGTGATAATTTTACCGTGAACTATTTTTTTTACCACCAAAAATCACAAACTGGTACACCTGTGACAATTTTACCCTGAACTTACCACAAAAAATCCCAAACTGGTACATATGTGATAATTTTACCCTGAATTAAAATTTTAATATTTTTTTTTTTCGAATTTTTATTCATTTTTTATTCTTTTCTTCTTTTTTTTTTTCATTTTCAAACTCTGGCCGGTTGCCGGTTCAGCGACCGGCCAGAGGCGGAAGCCGGCGAGGGCCGGCGTCAGGTGGCCCTGGCCCGATGCAGGCGAAGGCAGCCCTCGCCCGACGCCGGCGAGGGTTGCCCGAGCCGGATCTGGCGAGGGCGACCCTCGCCTGCGTCGGGCAAGGGCCGCCCTCGCCTGAGTCGGGCGAGGGGTCGCCCCTACCCTGGGCAAGCGAGGACAGCCCTCGCCCGACGCAGGCGAAGGTCGCCCTCGCCCGATACCGGCGAGGGTGGCCCTCGCCGGCTTCCGCCTTTGGCCGGTCGCCGGTGGCGACCGGCCAAAGGTTGAAGTTGAAGGAAAAAAAAAGAAAAGAAAAGAAAAAATTCAAAAAAATAATATTAAAAATTAGTTCGGAGCAAAATTGTCACATGTGTACCAGTTTGGGGTTTTTTGTGGTATGTTCGGGGTAAAATTATTACAGGTGTACCAGTTTGGGGTTTTTTATGGTCAAAAAAATAGTTTGGGGTAAATGTATTACAAGTGTACCAGTTTAGGGTTTTTCGTGGTATTAACCCTATAAAATACTTAATAGAAGTCTTTTTTCCATTAAAAATGGCATTTGGAAGTCCCATACTATTTTTTCAGTCACTCCTTATTAAAAAAAAAAAAAAGAGGAAAGAAATAAACCATGTGCGGAGAAATGGGTATCTGAAAAACTAGTCCATTAATTGCCACATTGGTTCAAAACTCGTTAAGTCCACAAATTGCACATCCGACGTACCAAAGTTAAACAATTATGTAGCATAAAACACTCGTTTACTTTAATGAAACTTAAGCTCGACCCGTGTATCGGCATGCTCAAAAACTTCAAATCGACCAATCAACAATCGATCCCAACTCAAACAATGGCCGGGTTGAATCCAAAAACCTACTACTCCTTTCAAAATGAACCAAGATGATCAACGAAATCCTATGCAGTAAGACTCCAATCTTAACAGCCAAAGTATTGATTATGTTCGCGCAAGTGTCTAAAGGCAACAATGTAATGCATTTAGGCTTTCAATCAGAGATGCCGCCATTACAAAATAATTTTTCCTCAGGCAGTGCGGAACGTAAATATAGAGTGACCATCTTTTTTTTTTATATGGTCAATCTCTCAAAAAGTTCATGTGAAAACTTGCTATCCACAAAAAAGTAACCGAACTTCTCTTCATTAGGATATATCTAAGATGTATTGCAAAAACTATGCAGTAGACGGCCAGAACCAAAGACGAGAGCAGGTAAAGGAAAAGGTCAAGAGAAAAACATATGCAATACGCCAAAAATCTCCTCTCTGGGGGGGCCCAGAGACAAGATTTCTTTTATTTCCTTGCTGAAAGGGGAGAGAAACATGATAAGGAGAAGGCAGATAACTTTGGAAATAAAGCACATACAAATGCATGGATATAGAAAACGTCTAATGTGTACTTTCAGGAGAATGATGTATCCGACTTAAATTTACCAGGTGAGACTCATTTGACCCGGGCATTGATGCCTCGTGGGTAATGGAAGGACCATCAACAACTAAAGAATCGCCTACTATATTACCAAAATGCCCGGTTTCCTCAGAAACATGATCACTTGCAGTCTTGACCACCAACTCTGTGCCACTGTCATCAATGGGCAAAACGGCAGCAGCTTGCGAAGCATGATCACGCGATAAAATGTGATCTGCACGTGCATCATCCAGATTCACTGACATGTGTATTGAATCTCCCTTCTCCCCAGGAGATAATCCTATTGGATCTTCCCCCAGATACCCCTGAACCTTTTGAACCTGTCCTGATTTCTTGGAAGAAGAAACAAGTATAGGTTCTGGAACATCCTTCCTAGAAATCGCAACCGAGTCCCCAAGCTTTTCCTCCCCCGCAGCACTTAAAATTGCTTTTACTTCCATTTGATCAACAGCTGAAGTTGGTGATTGTATCCTTTCATCAACTGTACGAGCTGGCTCTTCCTTCTCAACCACGTGGCCGACTCGGTCTTGCTCCTTCACCTTATTCAGGGTAGTTGACAATACAAAATCAAGCAATCCCCCTTTAGACATGGCAATATCCCTAGTTTCTAGCCTCTCCTTTTTGTACAGGTCCATTGCTTTCTGCAAGATAAAACAATTTCAGCATTCATGAATCATGACTGCACAAATCCTATCATATTCAACACTACAAGTAATGAATGAAAAGTAATTTCTTGAATAAAAGTAATTTATTGAATAAGCAGTTCCATGTGATCAAACCAACAACCAGCACTGTAACAAATGAATACGTACAACAAGCAATTCACATCTTCATCCATTCTACTCACCTGAAAAACAGAATCATTTATAGCAGGAAACAGCGAACTGCTCAATGAACCATCCGACGCCTTCGGCTCCAATCTTGGGTGATTCTATTGCACAAAAACCAAAAATAATTAAAAGAGTGCATATAAGATGTGTGTATGCGCTTGGATGTGTGCGCGTGTGAGAGAGCTTTTACCTTAAGAATGACACGCGCTATAGGGTCTTCATCAGCAGTACAGTTTAGATCCCCATCCAATAAGTTCATGCAGCACTGATACACCTCTGAATGAACAAGCTCTTTTGAGATGTCAAGCTTAGAAAGATAGATCCGGCTAATATTCATGCGCTTATTGCTTTCTGATGACTTGGAAGAATCGGGTCTGTTTTCACCAGCTATCTCCGTAGAAGACTTGGAGGTTTCTTTCTCGGAAGAAGTAACACTGGCCTTGATTTCAGCAGCTTTTGCCTGAACAAGCTCATGGCTATCCTCATTATTGGGCTTTTGAGTTACTTGCCCAGCAGAGCCTTCATTCATGGGAAAGAGCCCTGGAATGGACTCTTTATGGGATGTGGATGGCAAGTCCACGTTAGCACCACCAGAATGCCCCTTCCACATGTCTGCACTAGTTTCCCATCCTCGACTATTCACCGGATGCCTACTATGATCCCAATCAGGTCCAGCATATATCGGAGGTTCATTCCTCAGAGCACCACTGTTCACATCCCATCCATGCAAGCGAGGAGGGCCAGATGCATCAATCATATTTGGCCATCCCAGTGGGCGCATATGGCCAGAAAATCTGTCAGTATCAGCCATCGGATAAGGTATACCAGACTGATTAATATCCATTGGAGGTCTAACACCAAATAATGGAGGAGAAGGAAAATGTGGCATCAATCCTTGGAAGTTTCCATGAGGCGGTCCATGTTGGAAAGGCATGAAACCATTTGGTACTGGAGACCAATTTGGTACACTCCTCCAATTATTCACGGGCCCTCTCCCCAAGTTCAGATCCCCACTTCGCTTGTAACGGGCATTTAGGTTATTCCTGCCATCTTCTTCCAATCCCATGAAAGTAGGGCTTTCCACTCCAGCCCTGAAAGGTGGTGGAGGTATTGAAGAACTCCTCTGACCAGGTCTATTGTAGAAAGATGAATCAGCTTGAGGGGACTCATCTAATACTGGTTTGTCTAGAGGTATATCACGAGTGAATCTCCCCTCACCGACAGACAAATCTCTAGCATCAGCAGAAGCACGGCTACTTCGTCCTTGTTCTTCCACATCAAGACTTCTCCTAACACCAGTTCTATGCATGTGTCTACGCTCTATACTGGGTGATGAAGGAGATCTTTCCACCAAGCCCATGGGTGATGCCTTGCTTGAAGATCTTTCACCCGACAACTCCACATAGTGACCATCGTCCATTTTACTTGTCTTTTCCAGAGATCTGTATTTTGAACCTCTCTCTGTTGCTTTCGGCCGACTCTCGATTGGCAGATCCCTGTACTTTAGGTCATCTTGCCTAACATGCCTGAATTAAACAAAAAATAACATTTCGCTATCAAAAATCAACAAAATCAGATAGAAAAAGTTTCTTAAGGGCATAGAAAGACAAAGTAATTTGACACGCAAACTTCTAAACCAAGTTGATAGCAAATGAGTTGCTTTAGTACCTATGTTCATCAGTGCCACCATGTGAACTTAAAGTCGGTGAGGCTCGGCGTCTACTGCTGTTCACAGTGATTTCGGCATGGACTTGACGAGATTGAGATCCAACCCTACCATCTGCCTCAACTTTGCTTCCACTCAAAGACCTCTTTTCTGAATCAGAATTATGAGCTTTACTACCTCGAAGTTTACTATCACTATAATCATCATGATCATCTGGAGATCTTTTCCTTCCTCTGCGATCTTTGTACTTAATACTTCTATCATCATGATGAGCAAGCTCAACCTCCCATTCACGGTCACGGTCACGGTCTCGATCTCGGTCTCGGTCGTTATCATGCTCCCAGTCACGATCCCTCTCCTTATCCCGAGCAGGATTACGATCACGTTCACCACTCCGAATCCGATCTCGACTTCGGTATCCATCCTGATCATGCTCCCTGTCCCTGTCCTGGTCCCTGTCATGGTCATGATCACGGGCAGAATCAATGTCATGCTCACGAAGTCCATCATGGGGCTTAGGTTTCTTCTGTCGAGCCTCAGTATTATCTCGATCATCCTTCAAGTACTTATCATTGGATTTGCTTCCAGTGCGATCTTTTGCAGGAAACTCATCTTTCTTCTTTTCAATACGGTTCTTGCTGTCCCTGTCAACCTCTTCCCGGTACCGATCCCTGTACCTATCATCTCTCTGCTTTTCATCTTTCCGCCTTACATCCTTCGCAGCATCCTCCACAGACGAAGCATGCCTGTTCTTTCCATCGCCAATGTCATCTTGATACTTGCTCCAATCAGCAGAGTCATCTCTCCTCCTCTTACTTCGTCCTTCAAGTAGGCTTTCCGATAATGAGTCAGGGTTTTGCACTGCTGCCTCTGCTTTTGACTCTGAAAGTAAGATAACAATAAGCTTAATCTTTGCATGGTACTAAATCAAAGAATCACCTTGTTTAACACAACTAAATTGTGAAGGATGGAACACAAATTTCACTAAAAGTCGTGCATGAAATATGATGCAAACTATCCAGTCGACAAGACACAATAGATGTAGCCACATGAACCAAAAAATAGCTACTTAGTCAACAGTTATGATTAGCCTAGCGTTAAATAATCAATCCTGTCCCCATGCTTGGTCTTAGAAACTGCATATTGCCTGTGGATAACAAGGGAATTGAACTATCTTTGTTAGCTTAGCTAAAACCAAAAAACTTCTTCATTGGTAAATCAAATTATTGCACATGCAAAAGCAATTACTCTGACACCAATGAATCACCTAAAAGAACATTGAAAAATTTAGGACGTAGAAAGAAATGGGAGATCGCACTAAAACAAACTCCATCCTCCCTTCACCAATTATTAACTCATGCTTGTTTATGCATAATAAATAAAAGTTACAACAGTTCATAGCATTTGTATGGTGTAGCAGAAATACTAGTAAATGGAAAAGGCAAAACTGCGTGCTTGACACCAAGTAAAGGCTTAAAATATCTAAGTTACTGTCACAAGAGAATCAGACTTAAAAATAAATTGCTTGAAATCTAGCATCCAAGCCACAGTGTATGGTGTCACAGCAGTACCAGTAAATGGCAAAAGCAAAACCGCATGCTTGACACCAAATAAAAGGATTATAAAATCTAAGCTGCTGTCACAAGAGGAGAATCAGACATAAAAATAAATTGCTTGAAATAGAGCATCCAAGCCACATAGGCTAATGCACAACATTTAAAGGTCGTGACAAATTCAGACGGACCTTGAAAGCATATACATGTAAAATGGAAAGAGAACGGGGAGGAGTAGGAGATCCAAGCTCTACAAATCCAAAATAAAGCAGATGAGGCCTGATCATGGTTGCAAGTGTAATCTTACAAGAAACGTTCTATTTGGATCGGGTATCATCATGAGTAGATCATTAGTAATCTAGAAGGTTAATGTCCCACGACAAATGTCCAAGAGTGCAAGGAAAAGAATTTTAACACTCTACTGCATATAAACGACACAAAATAATTTGGGAATTTAATATGTACAGCACAAGTTATATGCCTTCAGGGTTTGGCATTCTAAACCATCAAAGATGCTTCCAGTTATGAGCACGGCATTCAACAATGAGCTTTTGCTACAATTGACCTTGGGCAACATTTACATCAACTAAATTCAACAAGCGAGAGATCAGATTTACAACAAACAGAACCCCTCAAAGCAGCAAGGTTTTGAAAGGAAGAAACATAATTATTAGATAAGATGACAAATTGCAGAATCTAAATCACGAATTCGATCCTATAACAAGATTGTAAAATTATATTAATAAGATTATGAAAGCAAGGCACAGAGAAAGCAAACTAGACTCCCAGAGAGAGAGAGAGAGAGGGAGGGAGGGAGGGGTGGGAGGACCTCTCCGACGCCGCCTAGAAATTTTGAAATTCCTCATATCCTGATTCTTTCTCTACGCCCACTGTACTATCAAGAGAATATAAATCCCAGAAGACTCCACATCAAAGGCACTTATTCTGCTTATTGGTGACGTGGAAGTTTCCCCATTAAGTAAACAAATCCAACTTCCCCAATAAAATGTATGACAGCCAACCTTGAATCAAATAATGTAAAAATACAGCCTCTCACCCAACATGCACTTTACTAAAAAGACGCTCAACTTTCCTCAATTGAGCCCCGCCATAAGTACAGCAGTGGATCATTGACCCATCACTTAAGCGCGAAAAAGGAAATTCGAGCAATTTATTTCGGCAAGTATATAACATTCCAATCAAATTTGACTGGGTGGGATGTCACACGCCAGCAAATCCAATCCCTTCAGCCATTAAGAGTAAAATATCTAATCTAACAACCTGAATAGCAAAGTTGTTGCAGAATTGACTTCAGAGGAAGTCGAATCCAAAGACTTAGATTGTCTTCGCTTTACAATTTCCAGTCAGCAGAATCGAAAGAAAATAATTACACGCTATTTCATGATTTGAGCATCACACAGAATCTATTGCACTGTCATGGATGTTGGGCCCTGGGATATCTAAAATCAGGAAGCTCAAAAAAAGGTGTAATCAACGTCCCTTCCAACTCAAGAAGACAAAGAAGCAGCAGAGAATGGCTGCAAAACCAAACATACAAATCCAAGCTGCAAGCCATTACAGAGGAACTACCACTACAAGAACCAGCCAGAATGGCTTTTCTAAAGACAATTTTTCATTGCGCTCCCCAAGTCAAAATTTCCCCAACAAACTGTAAAGAGGCTGGTCCGCTATTATTATTCAGATAGAACTTAAATACCACAAACAAGTGTATGTCACATTTCACAGTAAGGGACCTGTTGTATTCACTGTGCAACATAGTTTTTCAGACAAAAAATTTTAAAATATAAGTAATTTCTTTTTTTCCAGAGGAAGAGGAAAGTTGGACGAATCAGATCAAGATAAATTATGTTAAAGCAGGTCTGCTAGTAGCACTAGATTCAGACTTAAGCACTAGCAGCAAAATAACCTTGAGATAACGAAAAGGAAATATCAGAGGCTTAAGCTTCGAGCAGTCACTTGACAAAAAGACTTATCCTGGCCAGCAGACGTCCTTGGCTACACTAATTCTTTCTTCCTTACTTTCTCCCGATTCTTCACTTTTCAGAAAAAGAACGTCTTGTGGAAAAGGAGAAACGTCAAAGAACAAATATGCAAGCAAAAGCCCTCGAGTAATGTAAAACTCCAATCAATTGATTATCACAAACATTCTTCAGGTCCATTCCTAAATAACTTCCCAGAGAGGCTGAAAGCACACCTGCTTCTATTAACAACCAACACGAGTACTCCTAAAATCTTCAACAATGCACTCTCAAATTATATTGAATATGGCATTAGCATCAACTATCAAAGCCTCCAAAAAGCAGTGTCTACACCCCGAAAGGCATAGATAGAAGCCCTTAAGCCAGTAACAAACTGTTTATACATCAAATATAGCCCGTCACAAAATTCAAATTGCAAGAGCACTAGCATCTGGGGACCTAGAAAAGCAAACCAGAGCACCATTACAATCCGAGGCCTTTTTACGAAGAAGATTTTCACTTAAAAATTCAACTATTCACCTGCTCTCAATAACACTTCTACACTGTAACACCACCAAGCAAATCCGCACACAATTCAACCATCATATATTTTTAACAAAATGAATCTCAGCATATATTTGACAAATGCTTGTTATGATCCCTGCATTTTGGCCAAACAAAAACTTACTAATTTTACAAGGGATAAGTTACCTTACCAGTAGTAATTTCACGCTTAGAGCTCCTTCCTTCTTCGTTATCACCCGATTTTTCTCCTTTGGCTTCTCTCCCTCTCCTTTCGCTATCTCTCCCCTCCTTCCGACTCGTTTCCCTGTGCTTCTCACTCTTTCCCCCACTCCTCTTCATCTCCTCAATCTCATCATCCCTTCGCCTACTCTTCGATTCGCTCACCCCCTTGGCCTTCTTCGAGCCATCGCCCCCTCTTTCATCCGCTTCACCACCCCCATTCCACCTATCGCTCGCTCCATCGACCACCTTCTCCTTCCGCCTCTTCGAAGAACTGTACTCATCCAAGTACTCTCCGTTCCCAGAACCATACAGCTCCTTGCCATCCTTCGGATCGACCTTCCGCTTCTCGCTCGGGCCCATGTCCTTCGGAACCCTAGCATTGCCCTCCTCGTTCGCCTTCCGCTCCTTCAAGCCCGAGTCGTCCTCCGAGTCCGAATAATCCCTCGCGTCCCTCGTGCTGTGCTTGCTCGACTTGTGGCGCGAACTCCTCGGCATCTCTGGTAATCAATCGAAAACCCTAACCCCTAACCGCAAATCCTCGAACAACACTCGGACACTAGAAAGCTAAGATCCGCTCGCCCCCCCCGACACAACAAAAAACCCTACTTCCTCAAATCGCTCCGACAAAACTTCCGCCGGAACTGTACAATCAACTGTATCGAGCGTCCCGAACTAAAATTTGAGCGAGTCGAATCGCGGACGGAGCAAAACCCACGGAATCAAAATCGCGCGAGTGGTGAACAGGAAGATCGGGACCTCGGAGCAAATGCAAGGACTGGAGGGGGAGAACGGAAGACCTAACCGGAAGAGGAGACGGCGGCGACGGCGGCGGGTGCGGCCGGAGACGGAGGCAGATCGCCGGAGATTGGGGACGAAATGACGAGAAGACCACCGCGAGGAAGTTTTCTGCTCGGGTGGTTCTAGGGATTAAAGTCGAAGCAGCATGGGCCAGAAGAAAGAGAGAGAGAGAGAGGGAGAGGGAGAAGGGTGCGCGTGTTGTGAGACTCGAGAGGGGGTTGATCAGAGGCGTGGTATTTTGGTGAATTCGTCGATTACCCTGGAATTTTTCCCAATTTTTTTTCCGTTTTTTTATTTCTAAATTTGAATAAATTAATTAAAAAAAGGGGGGGGAAATGAAGACCTAGAGAGACTTGGCTGAGCCGCCGCCGCCGCCGCCGCCGCGACGGTCGATTGCGGTTCGAGGGGTTTCCGACGGACGGTGGTGATTCGAGATTGCCTGCCTAGGCGCGGAACGTCCAGTTAGGTCCCGACACGTGGGGAGGATGGCATGCTGACGTTGGCGGAGCCAATCCGGTTCGGGTCGGGTCGGGGTCGGGTGTTTTTAGGACCGGGAGAGATTCGTTGGGGGTGTCTGTACTTGGGGGGGGTTTGTCCTTGTGTTTGTGTCTTAAATTTGACCTCGGAGGGACAGCTTTTCGTGAGCCAGTTTCGAAAGCAGTTTGGATTAAAAAAAAAAAATTTAAAAGAAGGATCAATCTGGGGAAGTGAAATAAATAGGTGGTTAAGCTCCAAAAAAAAAAAAAAACGTTAATCCTGAGGCAAGTGTGATTTCATCTCGTGTGTGAAAAATCATTTCAGGAGGCGAAAAAATTCAAAAGCACAAAACCTTTCAGAGAGCAAAATTTGCGGTGATCCAATCTTATCACGTCATATCTTTTATTACTCATAATAATTGTAATTTATTGAAACAAAAATGGACACTTCATATATATAATTTTCCTTTTTCGCTGAACAATTAAAGGACCATTTATTTGGATGATTTGTGGTGGCTAACTCATTGTGTACTTTTTTCCTCGTGACAATATGTTTCTGTGTTGTAATGACTGCGACCAAGACCAATTTAATGTGTAATTACTTTCTTGGATTGCGGAAATCACGTTCATTTCAGTTGTCCTAACAATTGAAGAAGTGAACTAATACAAGTGTCGTTGATGATGGCTTCAAGACCCTTTTTTATTTCTTTTTTAGTAGAAAATCTGCATTGTCAAAATCACAAACTCGTTCACAAACATCGGAGTGGAGCATATAGTTCAATCCATCACGGTATCACGTCGAATCAACAATTCCGTATTCTAATTGCATAGTAGTCTCATAGTCTCGTAGCGATGTAATTGATCGGATAAATCGAACTTTATGTTTTAGAGCAAAGAAAATATGTGTCTATATTCTGCTATATACATAAATTCATTCTAGCAAGAATTGGACATTAAAATTTTCATTGGGGTTTATTTATCGTTACAAAATATGAAAATGAGAAAAAATGAGTTTGTATTTCCATCTTACTAAATATAAATTAAGAAATCCATATTATAGTCCTTTTTAGTTAGAAGTATATTAAAAAATTTCATTGAGTTTCTTGTTCGATTTTTCCTCGGAAAAAGCATAGACAATGGTTTTTCCGCTTCAATGTTTAGTTAAGCAAATGTCGCAATAAAGCATATTAAAAAGTTGGGATGATGACACCAATGGTCCATGAACTTCGGCATAATATGCAATGTGGTCCCCGAACTTTTAATTTGTTTATTGTGGCTCCCCCACTTTAGTCCAATATGCAATGCGGTCTATGAAACTTTTTGTAAATATTTAAATTAATCCCTAAACTATATAAAAACAATTAATGTTATCCTTCCATTAATTTAAGTTCATGGAAATATTGAATATTATCATATAATCTAAGGACTAATTTGAACATATGCCAAAAGTTCATGGACCACATTGAACAAATTAAAAGTTTAGGGCCTACATTGCACATTAAGTTAAAAGATTAAGGACCACATTGCACGTTAAATCATAATTTGATGACTATTTGTGTCATTTTCCCTTAAAATTTACTGACTACGTCCTATAAGAATAGAAGAAATCGGAAAAAAAAAATTATATTTGTCACTTTTCTTTGGTAGGGTCAAAAATAGAAATTGAAACACTGCATAAATTTTATTTTTATCAACAGGAGAAAATATTGAAATGGCAATGAACGTTATTAAAATGCTCTTAAGCTAGACAAAACCATAAACGAGATTGTAAGAAGCCATGTATGTCATTCTGATTTAGCGGTGATGAGTTATTCTAAAAAAAAGAATAACCTTATCGAAAGTTAATTTGGAAAATTCATGAAATCGTGCTTTTAAATTTGCTTCGTAGTTTCTTTTCACAAAAGTAAAATTTATTATTGTGAGCTTGTAAACTTACATTTCCATCTTACCAAAAAAATTAACAAATATTTCAAATTCAATCATTAAATTAATAATTAAGATTTTCACACATGTTTAAATCAATTGTTTTTAATTTTTAAAACAAATTTTGATTTTGAAGATCGATGTAAAAGCAATCTTGCAAGTGCAAAGTGGTTGTTATCGATGATATATGACTGAGCAAGTTTTGTTTGCATTTGATACGGATGGGCCCGTTTTATCTCAATTCAGCTACTAGAACATCTCGCATGGGGCCATAACGGTTGAGATGAAATGGGCTCAAACGATTTTGATAACTAGAGGTGTCGAAATGTGTAAAAAACTTACTATTTAACTTATATTTAATAAGCTGGGTTATACACGAGTTAGACAAAATTAAGAAAATGGGTTATGATGCTTTAGATTTATAAAGTCCAATTAAATATGGATTTCAATGATTTAGGTTATGCCCATACCCAACCCACCTGAGTGTGTGACTATTATGTTTCACGACGATGATAGGCTGTTAGCCTTGTAGTATTATTTCGAAGACAATTTAAGTACTCTCTTGTTGCTATTTAGATTTGAATACGATTGATGTATTTCCTCTTGATGAAAAAATACAATTGATGATGCAATAATTGCTCAATAAGTATCTTGCCGTGTAGGAAATCCATCGTATATTCGTTAACGTGCAATTTTGAAATATGATCAAAAGAATATAAATTTGTACAAATATTTTTTGGTTACGAGAGAAATGTAAGTTGGGTCTTTCTTCAAGTCCAATATATTAAGATTCCCGGTACATATTTAACCCAAAATTAAAGCGTGAACCCGCACCATGATTTATGAATGGCTCCGACCGGATTTTCACCACCACCTTCACGCCCCCATCCTATCCTGAGCCCCGAGCTCCCTCATTAACTTCACAAGTCAGTCCATGGAGCCGCCCATTATTCAAAGGCAACAATTTAAAGAGAAAAGTTATTAAAAATATATCACGATGTGTCAGATATTAAGTTAAGTACGAGCCAAGTTTGAATCGCCAAATTTATCGGTCTAAATAAGTCAATTTGGATCGGACCAGATCCAACCCGGCTCACTAGTTTCGCGGCCTAAGGACGATGTCGCGGCGGAACCGTAGACCAAAGAGGGTGAGAGCGACCGAACGAGGAGGAGGTCCGCCCCCCCAGGGGGCGGGGAGGCGTTGACGTGGCGCGTCACGTGGGAAACGGCGTGGGGGAGCCGAGAGATATTTGGAGGAGGCGGAGGTAGACGTGAGCCGAGCCTATGGCGACTGCGCTCGTACCGTACTCTCCCACGCAACTCCCACGTTCCCCTCTCTCTCTCTCTCTCTTCATGTACTCTCCCTCCCTCCCTCTCTCTCTCTCCCTCCCAACTTCTCCCCGCAAGCTCCAGTTCCCGCCTCTCTCCCTCAGCCCAACCATCTCGATCGCCGCCGCCGCCGCCGCCGCCGCCGGCCGTCTTCTCCGGTGAGTTTCTCTGCAGAGCTTCCCCGGAATCGCATCGTTTCCTCGGCGAAGCTTCCCTGCTCTTCGCCGCCGTTTCTCGTCGGTTTTTCATGCCGGCTCCCGGTGAAAGAATCGGCTGCAGAATACGTTCGCGATTCCCATTGTTTGGTAGTCGAGCTTTGTGTCGTTTTGCCGTTTCGCCGCGCGATCGACGCTTGTTTTAGGCTCGTTAGAATGCTTCCGAGCCTCCTCGCTAGTTCGAATGTGGAGGACTCGGTAGTTTGATTTTTTCCCCTTTTTTTCTTCCCGACTGTTTTCGCGGCTGGTGTTGCGGTGGCGGATCGTGATCTCTCGTTACTGGCCGAGCTGCCAAGCCGGTTGTTGTGGCTCAATTTCGGAATATTCGTTTCTCGGCATATCTCAAATTTCATTTACTGCATTCGATAAGCAAATCAATGTGGATCACAGTTTTAAAGCGTGCTACGTCCGCTAATTGCTATGATCATGCTTACGCCTCCACATACATCTGCCGAAGGATGACTTCCTCTATGGTGTTTTTCTAATTTAGGTAATCAGTCCATGGCATTATGCGGCACCAATATGTCTCGGGGTGTGGAAAGCATAGAAGCAACACGTTTGAGAGGAAACCTGTCGACTTTTCTTGTAAAACCTTCGTCTGCATATTTTGGTGGACCTTCATTGTATATGCCGCCCAGGCGATGTCGGAAAATGTGCTTCTCTTTATCGAGAAGATCTTCAACCCCCGTGGAATCAAAGGGTGTTGCTGAGAGTTCTCGTTCGGTTTCCGTGGATGAAGAATTGGATCATGTTATAAGATTTCAGATGTCTGACTTTAAGGTTCTTGATTCTGTCAGCATTGGCCTTGGCGGACGGGTATGAGCTATTTCGCATGTCTTGCTACATTACATGTTTCTTTGATAATCTTGGTTAAGTCTGTCCTAAGTACTCGAAGGTTTATCCAGGCAGATGAGGTGGTCTTTGAAGCCATAGCAACGGATCCCAAGAGGTGAGGTGCCTTTGTTTTGTCCGGAGGGAGAAAGTTTGTTTCGGTCTATCTAGGAAATATGACGAATTAATGCCTGTCACATGGGATTGATTGCAGCCCTCTGTATAATACAAGAGTTGTTCTTCGACGACTCATCTCTTCTCAAGCTAAACGTCGTGGGAAACGAGCTATTGAGGTTGGTGAACTGATATTCGCACCCTATAAATCGTGTAGCATATGATAACTCATAGTAAACTTCCAATTGAGATCTGATGGCAGGTACTGAAGAAGTTGGTTCGTCATAAAATCATGTACTATTCTTATTCAATGCAAGTTTATGGTTACATCTCATCTCGGAGCAGTCGTGGCTTACTCACGCTGGTCCATGGGGTAAGCTTCTCTGTCATTTAACCACCTATGCTGCTAATTGCATGGCAATGCATACCTGAATTTACCATGGGATTTTTACATTTTTACTTTTGTGCAAGAGAAACTTTGCCTTCAAATTCCATCCCCTTGAGGAATTTTGCCAGTTCCAAATCAGAGAACCATTTGCTCTCTAAATTCTCAATTCATTTGGCTCAGTATACGCTGAAATTCAAACAACACAAAGATAAATTTGAGGCATTTCTTCTTCTTCCAGTATCATGGCAGTTTTTCGCTGAGACATTGGCTTCAACAAGTTGACTGGCTCCCAACACTAGAGGCCACTCTTGCATTGGATGAGGAGTCTGTTAGAAGGGTAGGAGATGATACAATCGGAGGACCAGCAGTCACCCGGAAAATGAGGCTTATTCGCATATTAATGAGGGATCTTTTGATTGGCGTACGTCCAATTACTTCTAACGATTCTGCTATCCCATGCTTAATTGGCTTGGGGATGATGAATGGCTACTACATATATGTCAGGTGAATTACTTGCATAGTCATGGCCTAGCTCATACAGAGTTGCGACTTGAGAATGTGCACATTAGCCCGGTGGATAGACATATCAAAGTAAGCACAGAGTTATCTGTCCAAATCTGGCTCTGTTTCTTTCTATTTTTGGGGTTCTCTTTTACTGATAGATATAAAGAGAGGATCTCACTTTAAATCAATAGGAGTTATTCTTCAGTAAGAGATAATGCGTGCTATGACTTTCTGCCAACATTGTGGATACCTGAAAACATTTGGATGCTAATAGTTTCTTAAAATTATGCAAAGAATAATGTAGTCAAATATAACTGCATAAAAGTCATCTTGCATCCAATGCAATCCTCCTTATGCTGTAGCTTTAACACATGACTGCATGGAATTGATTGCTATGTGGGAACATGGTTGATGATGATGTCATGCAATTATTGTGTGCTCTGAGTTCTTATTTTCTTACTGTCAGAGAATTTATTGGTGAAGAATGGGATCGCCTCACTGTCTGATCGCGTCTGCTATTACTTTGTCAATATGCCTGAAATTTTTGTCAGGTGGACAGTTTTGGGTAGTATTAAGCTTCTATTGTATCATTATCAGGTTGGCATACTGGGAAATGCGGCGGACTTTTATGAGGAGGGGTCAATTATATCAACAGTGGATAGCAGCCTCGATAGACGACAGATGATGATTGCATTTGACATGAGGTGTGGGTGGAAGAAAGCAACTGAGCTTTGTTGCATTTTCTTTTTAAATTCATAGGAGATGCTGAGAAGCTGATACCGTTCTCTATGAATCGCATAGGTGTGTTGGGTTCATGATGGCAAAAATGGTGTCACGGGAACTCATGGATCCATTAATCTTTGCAAAATTCAAATCATTCTTTGCAAAGGTATTAAACATAGAATCTCTTCAAGTTTCATTCATTTTTTGGATTCACAATCTCTTGATGATTCCTTTTATCTTTGGTATAAATGGCATTTAATCATGCGTCCTGACTTTAATTTTATGGAACAGGCTTATACAAAATCATAGTCTGATTTATTCCAACTCAAGATATCGATGCTCTGTAATTTAGCAGCAGAGCAATGACTCTCTCAATTATTAATTTGGAAGCAATGACAGAAAATATAGAGAACTTCACGGCAGTTTTGCTTTTTCTGCGCCTCATAGTGGACGAGTGCAGTTTTGGAGATGTTCCTATCTTGTCAAGCAGAAGAAAGTTAAATTAACTACCTCACCTGTATTTTTCACCAAAAGGGGAAAAAAACACACACTACGTCACCAGTATGCTTGGCCAAAAAGAAGAACCCTAAAAGAAAATGAGAAACCTACCTTGCAAGTACTTGCGAAATACCTACCAAACTATTGAAATGAAATACAGTTATTAGGCTGATAAACCTAGAACTAGGGGGCGTGTGCTTCGATTGTTACATGAATATATGCTAGGCTAGGCTGTCTATCAAGTTTGGTACACTTCTTGGGACACATGCATGATAATAGCCACTGGGTCTTCAGATTACTCTCTGGTCATCATTGTGAATGGTTCAATGTACTATACAACCTACATGATCTTTTAATAATGAGCCAGATCCGCCAGCATGGTGAATTTGTTCATTTATCGGACTTGTGCAACTTCTGATAATTCCCTTTTTTTGGCTAGTACAGGGGAATGACCCCTCATGTCTGCGTGAATTTTTGCTGCAAGTCCTAGACAGGAACTCGTCATCTGGTAATTGCGGACTTCAAGTAGGTGTCTCTGGAATTTAAAGGGTTGCTTTCACTTATTCTTGTAGATTCAATTATTAATCTACCTTCTCGTGTCTAGATACTTGATCGGAATTGGGGTGCCGGTTGGAATCTCTTGTCTCTACTGCTTGCAACCAAACCATCCAGAAGAATCAGGTAATATATCTTAAGTTCCTGTAAGGATAATTATGCGGAATCAATGACAGATATTTTGCAACCAGTGTTTTATGGCGTTTTGGTCAATTATGTGATATGCAAAACTTCTCTAAATGAATACGTGGAGGGTCTTGTTAACGACTGCCTTAAGGGCACTCATTAATCATACATAATAGAGAGATGTTTTGCTTTCCAATTTACCGATGACACGTAACACGATAAAAATGGTGAATTGGAAAGTGCACAATTGTCTTTCCTGGCTATTTAACAAGTGCCATGGCGGGGGCACTCTCGATGAATTTCAATTGTGAACTACTTGCTAAGTGTAAAATGCCTCATGCCTCGAACTGTTTCTCGTCTCATAATTAGCTTGTTGATGTGGTGGACCCTGGAGGAAAATCTCACCAATGATAAATTTACCTTGTCTCCATCATAATTTTTTAGACGAACTCATTTAAAATAAATGCTGCATGTGATGTAATATTTAGTCCGTGACTCTCTTTGTGATTTACGCCAGTTGTCTGGAGGCCCTGAGACACCCGTTTCTGTGTGGACCAAGATGGCGAGTGATGCCATCAATGAATATAATCAGATGGGGTCTTGGTTCGACTGCTGTAAGAATTACAGAGGAATATATCTATGTTCAGCGTCAGGTGATTCATGTTCTTTTACCTTTCAATCTTACTTCCATGCTTATTGTCGTCTTTTATTTTTTTTCTGAGTCCTTGTTCTCATCTTATTCTCCTTGAGCAAAATTTTCGTTGCCTTACACAATAATGAGCAAATTTCATTTATGCTCTTCTAAAGTAAATGGACACCTTCAGTCTGACCAGTAGTTAGCAAAAAAGCCTTGTTGGAAAGAATAGATAGCATGATTTTTCCCCCTCTTCGATTTTCCAAAAGCCCGTGATATTGAAGTTGCACTAACTTCTAATTTTCCTTTACTTTGTTAAGCGCGGTAGGCTGGCCCACTTTATTGAATTAATGGAGATGCTGAATCCTCATACAAAGCCAAAGGTAACTCTGCTCTACTTTCCTCCCTCGCTTTCTCCTTCTTCAGTTCTCCTTCTTTAGCTTTCTTGTCTGTTTGAACACAAAATTATCATTATTTTGTCCGAAGAGATGAATGCTCTAGCAATTGTAACCTACAAAGACTCGGCAATAGACTTTGGTAGTTGAAAATCCATTAGTCTTTACCCCTTCCTTCAAACTGCTTTAGTGACTGATAAGTAAGACCACTAGAAAATCCTCGGAAAAGTGGCCAATGTCCTCTCACCCCCACGCCAAATATTCAGTATCTAAAGATCATGTCTTCTTTTACTGGACCAACCTGTGCCAGGTAACTGGCTTCGATGGAGAAAAGAAATTCAGTGAAATGACATTGATAAAAGTAAAAAATAAACCAGTTCTCTGGGGATTCTGCAGTAATCGAAACTATTTTTTTTGTTTTTCATTTTTGTGTCTTATTTTAACTGAAGCTTGTTCTATAATGTTGTTCAACAACGAGCAGAATTGGCTGGAATTGATGCCGGGAAAATGGCGTCTCTTGTATTACACTGGAAGGCATATAGGACTGACTCTCCGCCAACCTCCTATCCGGGCGCTTATAGGAAATGCGCACCTTGTTGTCTCAAGACCATCTGAGTCGAGCACTAATCTTTCGATGACATCTGAGATTAGCTTTTCCGCCTTGATTGGCCCGGATTGGCCCCACAACAAGGGCGGTGTAGCTGGACAGTTGCAAGTGAACTCTGTTTTCAATTTAAAAGCCGGTAGACAGCTCTATCTGAAGGAGGAAAATAGCAAGGGCTATTTTTCGCTCAGTCAGTCGATCGACCGAGATGCTTTGTTCCAGAAACTTGCCAGTGGAAGGTGGGGAAAAGCTATTCCTTATAAGGAGTTCCCTTCGAGCCTTCCTGTGGCCACGTTCGTGTCCGATGACATCGAGCTCTTGCTCAACCTCGGTCGGCCATTGAATCAGGAGGTTGATAGTGCCAAGAAAGTACTCCAAGAAGTCAGAACCCAAATCCCTCCCGAAATGTTTGACTTGTCGAGACTCGTGTGTGGTACGTATGTCGACTCCAGGCTTCTAGTGCTTCGGAGTGTCAATGGGTCGGCCTTGTTGTTCACGAGATCTTGTGGGGATGAAAATCCAAGGTGATGAGGGTTTCTTCCTTCCGGCCACGGTCTGTAACAGTTCAGTACATAGAATGGTACAGCATTCTTCTGGTTCTCTGTTCCACACGACATATTCATTCTCTGGCATGAAATGCTCGTCCGTTAAACGAGCCGCCCTTCTCAAGATGCCTGAGATCCTGCAATTTGACATTGCCTACCCACGGATGCACCTCGGACAAGGTCTATGACACCCATGCTTGCAAAGCAAATCATGCAAAAAATTTAACTTTTTCCAAAATTTCCTCTCGAGCGCCAAACTTTCATTAGATAATTTACATTTTCATATAGATCTCCATAGATTTCGTTATATACTCAGCTCATGCTTTCTTAATTCTCATTGTCAAGTAGCACTTTGGGCTTACAATTCTTCTCTCTGCTGCATATAGAAGGAAATATCAGTCACATAACCCATGACACCGATGAATAAAGCAGATTGGGTGCAAGAAGTTTAGCATTACACTGTAGCGCTTAGAATTAGAACAGGAGCAAGCCCCCTTATACAAAAAATGGTCTTGAGTGCTATCAAAACCCAAAAACTAAAGCGAAAGGATTTTTCGAATGTGTTTAGTTGCAGCCGTCCCTCCAAAGCACATGAGAATCACACTATTCCTTCCTACAATTACAAGAAACTGGAAAGCTACTGGGATCTGGTGCCTTAGATGAGACCCTGGCGCTGAAGATCGGTGTAAGTCTTCTTGTTGTAGATGTTGCCTTCCTTGTCTTCGTATTCTTCCTCCAGATCCGGGCGCCACTTGTTCAGTCCCGACCTCTCCTGTATTCTCTCCCAGAGTTCTTGTGCTTCCTGCACGATAGCGGAAGCTCTGTTAAGTCATTTTTGGGTGAATCACATGATGCGTTTTCCAAGATCACGGTCACGCATTTTCAAAACCAGCCCATAAGACAAAATTCGAAAGTGGATTTCTCTGGTGCCAGCATGGCCAATCTTCCCTTGCTCACCCTCATTTAGGCCTTATAAGAAGCAAATAGGCAGATGATGCGTTTTTAATCCAGTTCATTCGTAGTTAACATATTCTTTGATACCTCATACAACTGCTTAACAGCTTTTATTGAACGAAAACGGCACCAACGTCAGTACATTCCTAGATCTCTTTCATACAGGAACAGAAAACCACTAAATTCATCCTTATCGCTAGCAAATGATTTCTATTGACTTATTAGTTTTCTGGTTGGAAACCAAGATATTTTGCAATAAGTTCAGTCAAAGAAAAGTTTGAAGGAAGGGTCTTACCTGGATGGATGTAATCTCGTTGAAGTTCTTTGTATTTGGTATGCCAAGACACCGCATGCCATGCTGATGCCGCCATTCTTTAAAATGCCGCTCAAAAGCCCTCCGTCCCCAGTAACTGTGGTTGCCACATATTTCGCATTTGAATTCCTGAGAAACGGAGTTGTTAGACACGACCTCAATAGAGAAAAATACATCATGGCTTCTGGATTTCATTCTCCCTCTCATTTAGAAGCTGCAGCACTTGTGCACAATCACAAGCAATCTCAAGGCAGTGGGCAAGGGTTATCTTATCTTGCCCAGGAAGAAAGGAAAGGAGAGCACCTCTAATACATAAAAGCCAGTATATTGTGGGAATCAGTATGCACAAGGCGAAAATTGGAAAAGTTAAGGACTGTACAGCATCCACCATTTTAAGTGCAACTTGGGAAAAAAATCAAAGGCGGACAGAGAAGAGATAAAGGTAAGATGAGGAGGTATGGGCATACCTGACCAAGACCATGAAGCTTATAGAGCCAGTAAGGTATAGGTTTCCCATCCCAACCCATTGGCAATTTGAGGGGGTTATATATCTGTTGCTCGTCATCATCACTTTCAGTGTCAGCCTGAGTCTCTTCCTGCACGCCATTCCCAATTCATCAAGCTATTGTAAACAATGACTAGAATAGACCAAAACCCAAGTAACTTATCTACTTCAAACAGCTCCTGACCAACATCACAAAATGTGAATAAACCCCTCGCTAAAACGAAATTAAAGACTTTAAGAACATGCTCCATTCTGAGCACACAGCACGTGTTTCTAAGCTAAAGGCCCTTATACTAGCAATTATACTGCTGAGATCCATCTCATTCAAATAGGTCTTCCCAAGTTTCAATTGCAAATTTTCTCAGAATTTTCCTAAAGCCAATTGGAAAATTGCCTGTTACCAGGCAGTTTGCCTACTCGCTACTCCAGTAGCATGAGAGGTGTAAGAGGGGAGTAACCTGCTGGCATGCATGGGTACAAATAGAAAAACCAGCTCCATGTGAGAAAAGCTTGATCGAGTTTAAGAAGGTCATGACTAATGCAGGCACAGCAAGACATCACATACATGGCTAACATTAATACATACAGTATTTGTTCCCAAGGTCTTCATAGTGGTGAAATATCTATTATAAACTAAATATCATAAAGAATTTCCAAAGTCTAAAAAGAGGTATGATTAAGCACCTCCTCGCGTTCTGCTTCCATCTCCTCGTATGTCAGAGCTTGCTTTTTCTCCACATTTTCTTTTGTTCGAGTAATTGTCTGCAGAATCCAAAGAACATCAACACAGAAACATCAAGGCAAGAAATTAAGAGGGCAAGTTTTTCCTCTCTACTTCTCTTTCCGGTTTTTTTTTATGGGATGTGGGGGAGGGAGCAGTTGTACATTTCCTCACATTCAAATATGGACACTCATGCGGCTATATCTGGTTGTGAGCACAGAACATGTGTGCATAAGTTAAGCAGTTACTATGAGAGAAAAAAATAACATAAAAAATGTGAGCCATCCTCATACATGTACTCACAAATAAAACTGAGCCTATCTCCATGCATAAGTAGGTTACAAGATATTTCTAAATATTAATGGATGTACATCACTCACCTCCTCAAGCAGCGAGCAGAGTTTTTTCACTTTAGCCTCCATCAAAGCAATATCTTTCCCATTGTCTGTCTGTTGGACAGCCATAGCTACACCATTCTGCTCTGACCCACGAGAACCTTTTGCAAAATGCTTTTTGTCCAACTTATCAAGAGGCGTATGCTGCATAAATTGAATAATGAACATTAGAAAAATAGTAATCACATCACAATATTGGAAATTGAAACAGACCCACGCTAGGAATAAATATCTTAGCGTAGATATAACCCACCACTTATTAAGATTCGCATATATTACACTATCGACTGCATGCAAACCAATAATGAGGACAGAGTTACCGCAAAGAAAATATATTAATGGTTAGCAACACATTTGTAACCACCATGACAATAGCCATGATCTGTCCTCAATATGATGGGGCGGCCTACAATTGAAAGCTTTTGCCAACCCTCAATTCAAACAAGAGCAGCATTTTTTTTTCAAAATCAACACTAAAGTCTCTAAAGAAACTGTCATCAAATTCTTCTGTGAATTTTATTTTGCTTGATCAGAATTAAAACTATTTTTGCTATTAGTATCAGCATTTTCTTGGTTTTCAGTTAAAATCATTACAGCTTGGCTTCTTCTTTTGTTTTTTTTTTTGGTCTGTGTGAGTAGTTCAGCAAGAAAGGATCACCTAAAAAGAAAAAGTAGTTATTACACAAAAATTCCACCAATGATATGAAGGATTAAGGATTAAGAACGTCAAAAACATACACAAGCACACTTGATACACCCATATAAGTCTAAATTTATGTATCTTGCTGCACATGAGCACCTTACCTTTGTAAGGAAGAGTCTCTCAGCACGCTGCTGAACTGTGCCACCTGACTTTAATCCTAAAGCTGCCAATGCCTGCCAAATCACAATTAACCATCAAATACTGTGAAGTAGAGTTTGAATTTATCAGCCAAAAGAAAAACAGCATAAAAGCTTTCCTAGTCCATGTACACAACGTGGCAATGATAAAAAATAAAAAAGCTGCTCAAGTTCCAAAAATGTGAACATTTCCAATACTAGCCATAAGAAAAGGCCAGATAAACAGTCAGGAGCTACAAGAATTTCACGATTTCAAATTCAACTAAGCCAACAAGACAGACAAATAGCTCCAACAAGGCACTATCTAGCTCAGAGCACAGTTCGGATGACAGACCCCTGGGCCTGGGTTCTGTACTTGCCTTTATCCAAATTGGGAATACAACTTGCCTTCAGCCCAGGCTTAGGGTCACCTATCAAAAGAAAAATAAACAAATAAATAGATAGACAGGTTTGACTACCACATTGTAATTTATATAGATTACTCTGTTCAAAGTGTTAAAACGATGACCATTTATAACCAGCTATCAAAAGAAGCCGTCACTTCAGACAATTCCCAACAACATGAAATGTTAGATGATAGAGATTATAGCAGTCGCAGGCAATCCTAAGCTCGTAGTAAAAAATTTCCCAGTTGTTCTTTTTGGTTAAAGAACTTTCAAGTTGACGACCATTAGAAATAATGCCAAGAACAAACACAAATCCGTTTAAAAAGCACTAAACTAGCAATCTATCATAGCTATTAATAACACAGGATGGAATGGGAAAATGTCATCGCCCAAATTGCATGTCTTGCACAAGTTGCTAGCTCTAATTAAACAAACTACTACAAAGCCACAAACAACAATTACGCCTTTTACCATCGAGCTTGTGGCTCTGAAAAACCACACTCGTGCAAATGAACTGATTATGGCATCAAGATAACAGACTAGAGAAATAAAATCGTAAACACGACCACAAAAAGGCTGTAGCAATTACAATCGGAAGATTGGGATGAATTTAAATTACCTCCTTTAGCTTCTCAGGACCGACTTCCATCAGTTCCTCAACAGAGCTATAATAGTCCAGGTCAATCACCGTATTCAGCAATGCAGCATGTCCATTTTCTTGACCCCCATTCTCCCACCCTTCAACTTTGTTATCTGCCCATTCTTCTTCAAAATCACCCTCAACCTGCCAAATTGCATCAATAACTTAAATTTAACAAGCAAGTAGAAAAGACAGAGTCACCATTTAGCTAGGATGGCTATTTATGGTTAACAAATTGCCATACCACTACATTTCGACACCACATGGTTATTAATTTTATTTGAACACCGCGCAACCGTAGATTTTAACCAAAAGGTTCGCACAAGAAATCTAAATTGAAACTGCAGCACATTTATTCCATTGACAGAACTCGCAAATTATAGGTAATAAACTACCATAATGACTCAGAAAATGAAATTAAGCATATAAAGAATCAAACCTTTGCAAATATCCTATCCAGATCTTGCAGAGGCTCTGTTCGCTGAAAGAAATATGCAAGGTATTCCAGAAGATTTTCCAGATATTCTTTATACTGCCTGCGCCAGCCATACAAGCAAGATCGGCATCAACTACAACATGAGAATAAAAGAACTACTCGATCTCCTACCAAACTTTGGATTAAAAAGATAATCCAAATTTACCTAGTTAATTTCAATTTCCTAGAAATCCTCTCTGGCTGCGAGAAAACATCAAGATAAGCAGAGTACTCGATGGGCTCTCCAAATTTGCAGTTGATGTACTGATGGTACAATTCGTGCATGTCCAGGTATCGGCCAAGAGCTTCCTGAAACGAGAAGAAATATGTTAGCTGAAGGAAAGTTCATAGCCACAATCCTGCACCTTAAAGCAAATGCACGAAAATTTCAGTTTGAGAAAATTTGTCTTCATATACATTAAACCAAAATCTTGTCCTCCAATTTAATGTATATTTTAAAAACAAGAAGCGTTGAAAAAACTAAAAGGATTGCGAACTGGATGAATCAATTAGAAGATATAATCAAGGCGATCCAATTTGCTAAAGGATCATACAAGCTCTCCATCACGAGAAAAGAATGGAAAGGAAAAGAGGATGGAATATGTCACGAGACTTTTTATTGTTTTTGCTAGATAAGAGCTCCATCCTAGACGGAGAGAGAGAGAGGACAAACAAAAAAAATGCAAATTTGAAAACAACTATGGAGGCAACAAAGCATACATTCCATCCGATTCAAACTAAAAGACAAGACATGGCATGGTAACTCGTAACTAAAACAAGCATTGCTAAATAGGAGGCGAAGACCCACCTCCCCACTGAACTCAATTTGAGGTTCCTCCTTCAGAAGCACCTCGTACTCCTCATTGGCATCAACAACACGAGCAGCCGGGTGCTTTCTATGGTACTCGCGTATCTGAAACAGATGATACATCTTAATTGTCAGCTTAGGAATCACCGCCGAGAGGCACCCGGCAAAAGCTACTCCAAAATCTTCAGAAATTTATAACCACAGACATTTTAACCACGAGACAATTTCGCTTCTCGCGAATCACAAAGCGAAAAATTACGGATCCATGTCGCAGTATATATGCAAATACTCAAGAGAACAGATCACCTCTTTCAGCCTATCATAAAAAGCGCTGAAGACGTTCGTTCCTGTGGCAGTCTGGCCTCCCAAAGCCGCAATCTCGTCTTTCCTAGCACCATCCTTATCTTCATATACCTCAATCTAAAAACAAAAAAAAAAAAATTTGCAGAAGAGAAAACATTGAGCACGAAGCGAACTTATGCCGCAATTCGACCGAAACGCTCTCGCTTCATTAAAAACCGGAACCGGCGCACCGGAAAGCGCGCTCGGCGATGGCACGAGCGGCCTTCCTCGGCGGCGGCCGATCGGGAGAACGGACTCACGAGTTTCTCGGTGGCGGCGGCGATGGTGTCGATCATGTGGCGGACGCGGTGGCTCTGGAAGAGCCGGTCCTTGCTGCTCGGCGGCTCGTTCTGGAGGTCCTTGACGATGAGGCGCTCGAGCCGCTCCACCTCCTCGTGGGCCGCCCGCGTCACCTCCAGCAACGTCGACGACATCGTGTCTCTCCGGCGCCTCCCTCGGTTCGAGCTGATGCGGCGGAAGCGCGCGCGCTCTCTCTCTACCGATTTTGGGGATTTCCGGGGGTGGTTTTAGGGTTTCGAGCAATGGCGGAGAGTAGCAGAAGGCGACGCTCGCTCGCTCGCTCGCTCGCGTCAGGGATGGATATGGAAGGACGTCGAAGACAAAAACGACGATACAAACGCGGTCGTTTCGCCCCATCTGTAACTCCGGAGTTTTCTAAAAAGGTTAATGACACAAATCGTCCCTTCATTTTAGCTCGATATGTAACGTGATCCCTCGATTTTTAATTTATTCAATTTAATCCATGAACTTTAGTCTATTATTCAATGTGGTCCCGAATATTTGGTACATGTGTGAAAATGCTTAACGTGGTCTTTCTTTTAACTCAAGATCGGGGACATCATTGAAATCAAAATAATAGATTAAAAGGTCAAGAATCACATTGCACATTGGGTTAAAGTTCAAGGATCATATTGAATAAATTAAAAATTGAGAGATCGCATTACAGATTAGGCTAAATTCAAAAAAAATTTATGTCATTTTCCCTTTTTAGAATTATCTACGATAAAAAAGAAAAAAGGAAATTGGCTATTCAAATCGTATTATGGACCATTCAAAGCTCCCTTTATTTAATGGAAAATAAATGATTTAAAAAATACTTTTATAAAACAAATCGCTTGTATTTCCTCTTTGCTTGACAATTAACGCGAATAAGTTTATAAAAGTGAGAAACACAAAAGAGAGATAATTGATGTTTTTTAATTTAAACATCTAGATAATGCTTATGCTTATATTGTCTAGACTGCATTACTTTATGATTAGATTCTTTGGAAGTACTTTTATAGTAAATATAAAAATATTTAAAGCTTCGGAAAATTGTGAAATAGTTGTATAACATGTTGCAGAAAAATTGATTAACTACGAGAGATATCTGAATCTACCAATTTGCATGACCCGTCATTAGCTCTAAGCATAATCCTCTCTATAAAAAAATCACTTCAGTTGATTTGCTTTCGAGGATTATGTTCTTAATTCGTTAATTCAAATGGTCTTAAGTTTCTTTCAGCAAATAAATTTTTAAGAAGCTAATAAAAAAACAGCTGTTTACTGTTTAGAAGAAGTTTCCCATTACAAATTCGTGATACGAACATTAAAATCCTCCTTTTTGGCAAATTCATTTTATTTTTGAATTAATATTACGAAAAATCTCAAACCGGTATATCTGCGATAAATTTATCTAAAACTAATTTTTTGACTACCAAAAACTTCAAACTAGTATACATGTGACAATTTTACTGTCAAATTGCTGAATTGGATGATATGTGGCAGGGTGTACTAGTTTGGGGTTTTACCCTTTCATTTATCACGGGTTTACCAATTTGTGGGCTTTCGTGATATTAATCTAATTTAACGGATAGTAAACTTGTCACAAACACACTAGTTTGAGATTTTTGGTGATCAAATAATTAGTTTGAGGTAAATTTACTTTAGATATAGCAATTTAGAGTTTTTTTATAATTAAAAAATTAATTCGAGATAAAATTGTCACAACAAATATCAATTTAGATTTTTGGTGGTATTAACCATTGATTTTCTTAATCACCTCCTTTACCATTTTCCATTTGCAAAGTCTCTCTCTCCCTTCGCTCTTCTCGGTGCACAAACAAACCATCTTTCCTTCCGGCTCCTTCAAAGGAGCTTCCTTTCTGCCGATGCGAAGCGCGAATCCGAAACCGCGAGGTCCAAACCTTCGAGCGCGATGTGGAAGCTGAACCAGTCATTGTTCGGCGGGGAAGAAGGTGGCGGCCAAGATGAGCTCTTGGCTGAAGATTCAGATGGTGTCTGCAATCTCTCTCCTATGCAGGTCGAGTTCGCTCTTTTCCTTCCTCTTTTCGGCCGATTCTGCGCATGCCCATGCCTTGTTTGATCCTCCCCGTTGATGCCGTTCCTGGGTTTTCTCTCTCTTTTTCCGGGGTGGGCGTGGAGCAGAGAGTCTACGCCTTCGCAGCGTGTCTTCTCGTCGGCCTCGTATGTATGTTCCTGGTAAGATCACGCGCGCCATCTCAGTGGGTTCGATTCAACTGCTCATTGCTGCGTGTCGAAATTCTTGTGCTTTCTGGGTGATTCGCGGTTCGGCCGTTTTGCAAGCCTGCTTTCCATTTTGCCACAATGCTTACTGCTTTTCTGCTTTGCTGATTATCATGTTGAATGTTGCGCCATTATCTTTTGCTTGCTCGGAAATGAAAGATTGAGGGCGAGAATGTTTGGTTGTTTGTTTGGGAACCATTCACGGTGATGGATGAGTTCCAAATGTGATATTTTTCCGCCTTTTGGAATTTAACCCTTTTGCTGAAACTTGGAACTGCAATACTAAGATTTATTTCCTTTGACTTCGCTTCTCGCAGTCATTGATTGTGTTTGCGAAGCCTATCAAATTCGCAGTTGTTTTCACCTGCGGCAATCTTTTGGCCGTTGGCAGGTGAGTGAAATTTGGTCATTGAGCAGAGAATAATGTCTTAGCTCCATATACCTAGTTATAATATTTCGTATGTTGCTTTCGCCCATCAAAGTTATGCCCGACATTTTATTCGTTAATTTGTCTAATTCAGTTTATATGAGAAAGCTCACTTTTACCCTCTCTCTGGTGCTTTCCCTGTGACTAGTCCCAATGCTCGTTCATCGTTCCTAAGAATAGAGCAGTGTTATCTCTTGTAATCTGTATAAATTGTTCATCTTTTCTTGGAAAGGCAAGAGTTAAAGCCTCCAACAATGGTTGACCATACTAGGTGTTGTAGATGTTGCACGTATTATCTCACCACTTTAATTATTGTTTTGCCATGTTACCTCTTTAGATAAAGAGCAAATGTTACTGCTATTGGTCCGCATGCATGTGATTAGAATTATCTACATATCTCCAGGAATCGCCCCATAGAATAAGTTGTCGTTCCAGATTCTGAATTTTTTTTCCTGTCTGGCAGCACAGTCTTTCTTATTGGAGCTGCACAACAAATGAGGATGATGTTTGACCCAACTCGAGTCTTTGCAACTGCCATTTACCTTGGATGTGTCGTTTTGGCTCTCATCTGTGCTCTTTGGGTAAGTATTTTATCCTGATAAGATGTTTTTCTCATAGCAAACATAATGCAGGAGACACTAAAATGGATTCTTTGAGCTTCAAAGTTTTCCTTAATCTAATTTTACTCCTATTAATTTTTTCTTGCTAGTGGAGTATTTTCTTATGTGACTCTCTGCTTTGGAAATTATTCCTTCCTCTGATGCATTTTCTACCTGGCTATGCGGTGTGCTTCACTTGGTTCTCCATGTAATTATCCCTTGTAATTTACTTAGATCTTGATTGTTGAAACTTTTTTAAAGCTCAACAGTCCTATGTTGCATTTTTCGATGAAATAGTTGGAAATAGAGTTTAATATCAGAGCACTTCTCACAAAGTTTTCTGTCTATCATTTCCCGACACCGCCCTTTAACATACAAGATGGGCACTGCTCATGAGGACTTTTGTGGATGGTCGAAACCAATCACTTCTGTATGGTCCTGTGGCCTTCAGTGTCTAGTGATCTCGTCCATTTAGTCTCTGACGGTGCTCTTCACTGATTTGTATCTAGCGTGTGCAATATTCCCTATGGGTGTACAGGCTTAAGGCACATCTTTGCATATATAATGTTTAGATAGAGGCAGCTAGTCATATTCTCACAAAATGTTCTTATTTTTTCATGATCCTAATTTTCAGATACATAGTAAAGTTTTGACCATTGTAGTAATCATTTGCGAGATCTGCGCCCTTTTCTGGTGAGTCTGTTGTTTTCTTTTGTCTATTTGCTTGCTATATTTACGCCTTGGCATTTCTCTTGTTGACTTTTTGGCTCGTGACGGAGTTACTGGTGATGAAAGAACATTATGTTTGACTGTTGTCTTTGTAGCTTGTATCATTTTTTAGCTCAGTAAAGGCTAAAGCAACTACTTTGTTTGCTATATTTCAGGTACAGTTTAAGCTACATTCCTTTTGCCCGAAGAATGGTTTCTGATTTGATGGTTAGACTTTGTGACACCGAGTTGTAGGGGAAGTCCATTCGCTCTTGGTTTATTTTTTTATGACTCGGGGTTTCTGGTGTGTGGTCATTTGGCTTTCTTTTCCTGAGCCTGTGATTGATGACCGGCAGATTCTCATATTCGTTTCTTCATTGAACCGTTTGCTTTGGTTTCTTTAATCTATTTTGCACTTGAGTTTGGGTCCCAAAAACTTTTGTAAGCTCATTGTTATTGAATATTGTTGAGCCAAGGGTTGGTAATGGTTATAATACCGTACATCTTCGGAAGAAGAAAGGGTAGTCCACCAACGCAAGTGAAGAACAAGTATATTCCAGATACAATATCTCTCTGCTCTGTGTCAAATTGATCGGGTCGATCGGGTTGGAGATAAGAAACGAATCTACATGGTTTATTGTCCATAATAATTGCAAATGTCTGTCCTTGTTTGAGGACAAGGGCCCGGAAAATAGGGACGGTTGCCTTTGGGAAGATCAGATTACAAGAAGCCAGAGCCCTGTTGGCCTGTGCTGAGAAAACGATGAGTTCAACTTGCAGTAACTGTGTCTGATAAACATTCTCAGGATAGCATCTCGTGAAATGAAGACAATACAGAAAAGGGAAGCCTTAAATGTTTGGCTTACTAATAATGTGCAAATACGAGGTTTCAGCCTGGAAGCACTAGTCATTTGATGTTGTTTGGGCTTGTGGTGGGCTTGACCCTTGTGATCCACTATCTTTCAACACCTCTAATTCAAGTTGATTTGAGAGATGATGGCTCAAGGACAACGTAATGAACAGTTGCATAGCCTACTCATGTTGGACAAAGACCATTCCTGCAATTTTGTTTTTAAGAATTTCTCGTGGGTACTTTTTGGTGTGGACTAGAGCATGCAGATTGCAGGGCCAAAATCATCCCCAAGTCCAAAGCACCCCCAATCAAAGAGGGTTTCATAGTGAAGTCTTGTCCAAACTTTTTTTAATCCGAC
The DNA here is from genome assembly GCF_021117445.2 of Syzygium oleosum. NCBI lineage: Eukaryota > Viridiplantae > Streptophyta > Magnoliopsida > Myrtales > Myrtaceae > Syzygium > Syzygium oleosum. The sequence continues at coordinate 1,148,587 of NW_026607512.1, forward strand.
ACTCCTCTGCTACAAGAAGATCCCTTCAGATTCTTGGATCTTCATTGTGCCAACTACCTCCACCAAGAATCTCTCCAGTTGCATGCAGATGGTGAAGGGCTTCTTCAGAGAACATATAAGTAGGAGTGCTTGTAGTAAGCAGGTGTTAGGTAATGGAAAAGCATGCTCTCTTGCTCGAAGTCCTCTCCTACAACCCAGAAGTGGCCCCTGTTTGACATGAGTTCGCACCAACAACCCATGTGAAGTTGATACTCAACTACCTCAGTCTAGTCCTACTGTTTTTCACCTACTGCATCATACCACAATGCTCCTCAGCCACCAACCATACACTTTGCTTGCTAAGGTTGATTTAGTTGTCAATGCCAATTTCATCTACTCGCAGCTTTGTCGTACATGATAAAATTCTGGTTTCTGATCGTATCCACTTGGACCACTCGGGACCGCTACCATGGATCGCAACTTAGTTCCTCAGATTCTCTTTCATCACCTTTGCTTTTGCCAATTGAAGAGGCCGATGGCTCATAAAATTCGCACGTGACGTAATTCTTTGGCATCGTGAGTTATCATGAAAGACAACATAATAAATTAAAGGTTGAAGTTTTGCTTTTCTTAAAGGTGGAAGTTATCATTGGGCATGTAATTCACCCATACACAGTGAAATTGACACCACGTGAATCTGATGCTGAGGGTTAATTTTTAAAACAAAATGATGGTTCTGGGTTCTTTCCAAAATGACTTTAAAAAGATGATGCTGAGGCAGCAACCTCCACCACGAAGATTTCAACTAGTTGCAAGTCTTTTCTTGCAAATGATTTTGCCTTTTGAAAGGCACTCCAAAACTGTTGGGCCCGTCATTCTGGTTTCAAGGAAGCATCGCTCAACAGTAGTAGAATCGAGTTCACACACACAACACAGCTTGCTAGATTTCCCCCACTTTTCATCAACTCAACTGGATCAGATCCTTGACCAAAAAAAAAAAAACTGGATCAGATCAGATCCATAAAGAAAATTGTAAAGAGGACTTGTTTTGGTGGAAGGAAAACTCCAGGCTCCATCTCTCTCTCTCTCGAAACGTCTGAATCACTCAGTGATGCATGTAACATCACCAAAACACCAAATGGTCCTATTTTGTTTACATGGTCTTTTTGCTTTCTTTATAACAATTATGCGGGAAGTTGCAAAAGTTTGGTTTTGACTAACAATGACTAGATTACTATCGTGTGAAAGGGAACTGAAACTTCATGGAAACATGCTGGCGATGGGAAAGCAAATAATCAAAAATGGGTTTTGGGGTTGGTAGGGCTGGGAATCATCATCTTGCGACTATTTTGTTTCTCTTCATGGTAGGCGAATGAAGAAACCTATTATCGTTACCGACATAAACTAGGAAACCAATTTTCATACCCATCATATTCCAAACTACCCACATGTGCATATCATCAACTACCACCGAGTAACATTAGATTTGCACATTACCTAAATCTGCTCCAGAAGATTAGCTATACATATACAATTAAACGGCTTACTCTTGATCATTACACTCTCAATTTTATATGGTTTTGGCAACACTTACATTACCCTTTCATGAAGATAACGAGTAGGAAGCTTCACAGGCAGATACAAAAAGTCTGAAATGCTTCTTAGTGCGCATTGATTAGGGCAGGACTTCTTGCCAAGCAGCATCACCAAAGATTCGTACCTTTTCTCAACGTGGTGAATCACGAGCCACGAGACTTTTTCACTATTACGGGGTATGGTGCTTAGCACTATTGGCGGTCAAGCCCGTCAACCTCTGCTTTTAGTGGAAGAGCATTAGCAGACAGTTACATGAGACAAAATGTGCTCATGGTCACTTGAATGATACAATGAAGTGACGTTCTGAACCCCACTCTTGCATATCATTGCGTTTGACTGTTTCTGCTAAACGTGGAACGTGCATTCACGAAGCCAAACACAAGTACGTACATACATGAGATGTACCTTTTGATCAAGAGAAGATTGTTGAAGGGCTATGCATGCAACACGTACTCTGCCTTTGAATACTCCACATGGATTTCGAAAAGAGGAGGACTAGACGTATCAGAATATTTTCTTGAAATTCGGAGAAAATGGCACTAGAAGTACTATAATTTTCTACGGTGCTCACTTTAATATCAAAATTTTTCGTCAGATCACTTAAGTGTTATATCGGAGAAAAAACTATCATTTAAGTGCCTCCGCGGTCAAAAGTCCTAAATGACGTTTTTAATTAGATATTATTGTCTATGTAGATTTTCTTATGAGAAAAAGAAAGTCCACGTGGATTTTTTTATTAAGAAACAAGTCCAAGTCGTCTACATCATTGCTCAATCAAGTCTATGCAGACAATGAAAACACTCCATCGTCGTTGTCTGAAGCGCCGAATGAGCCATCGTCCATGGTTGCCGTAGCTACTCCATGATCGATGAGGCGTTCTTCGTCCCTCTGCCTTCGCTGTGACAGATATCTGGTCGATCGGTTCTACTGTCATGGTGGCGGAGCCGACTAGATTTGAACAAGTGGCTTGCATGGAGAAAACAGGCAAAGACTTGGCGATTCTTCTTCGAGCAGCCTTTGGCGCGACAGTATCCATGAGTCTTCCCGCTGTGATAGCGCTGGTCAATGAGCAATCGATTTAATCTCTAAGTTATTTCAATGACAATAGAGGAAAGCCTTTCCCAATGCACCGCGTTCAGACTTTCTCCATGGAGTTTAATAAATTCTAAATATGACTTCGATTACTTTCTAATTTATCTTCTACTTTTTGTTCTGTTTTGTTTTTTCCGTTCTCTTATTGTCTGCCAAATTCTATTGCCATTGGTTGCGTTGTGGAGGGGGAAATTGAGTTTGCAAGGAAGGTGTTAGATGGGATGACGAAGCTGTGTTGAGATACAGTTATGAGCTGTGTTAGATAAGTCCCACGTCGGAGAATTGGTGCGGTGTGAAGAATTTAATATATCCTAGTTGGCCAACAACTCTTTGGTTTAAGCCTTTGAGTAAATATGGATCTAACTGGATATGTTGACGAGTTCGAACTTAAGCTCTCTCTTGATGATCTTCTCGAGTGAAGGTATCGGCTAGGAAGCACGGACACTCTCCGGGGCCTCCGTATCGGTGTCAGACACGTGTCGGACTCTAACACTCGTCCGATACTCTTTTTATTTATTTAATTATTTGTGAATTTCAATCAAATTAATCATAAAAATGATAATTTATCATGTATATATAAATGTATATATTTAATATACAACATGTCCCAACATATAAGAATTTTCTATTTTTTGAGAAATGACGTGTCGACGTGTCGTGTTGTGGCGCATGTCGGTGTTGGTGCTACTTAGGATATGGGGTGTTCTATCACGCACTCCCAGCAGATGGTGTCAAACCCGATGGTAAATCAGTGAGTTCTTGTTCCGGTATTTGGTGAATATCTTAAGGAAGGACTCTACTAACCAACGTAGTTTCCGTGCGGGTGTTGGGGTGTAACAATGCAAGCCCGATAGTAAACTTCATGGTTGGATTTGAAGAAAGAGACTAGGGATGAAGTTAGATGTAGATGGAGATTTGAGTTGAGATATCCAGATGTGGAAGGATACATGGATTAAGGGGAGAAGACTTAACACTGAGTCACACATGAGTAGGTGATTGTTGAGATACACGCGTGAGCTGTTTTAGAGAAGTCTCACATTTGAGAATTGGTGTTGTATGGAGTAGTTGATATATCCTAGTTGGCCCATAACTTATGGACTTAAGATTTTGAGTGAAGATGAGTCTAATTGGATAAGTTGAGGAATTTAGACTTGGGCTCCCTCTTGGTAATCTCCATGGGTGAAGGTATTGGGTGTTCTGCTGTGCACTCCCAAAAGCTAAACACTTTTTTGAGGAGTTTTAGGTCAAGATATTGATTCATCTTGGGTCTTCTTTATTGTCCTCAAGTTGCTAGAAAACTGCCACCGCCGCTTCTTTCCGTTGCGCCCATAGCCATGCCAAGCCAACCTCTACTCACCTCTGTTTTTGAACGCCATTGCTGAAGAGTTCATGCCGCGGCCGCCACTGCTTCACTTGTTAAATCCAAACCTCAAAATTGCTTTCGTGACTGTCTTGCTCAAGTTCAATCCTTGATTGCTTCAAGTAGTCCTTCAATACTTGATCAATCGTGCTTGGCTTCATCAAGTCTTGTCTGAAATAGGGTTTGAAAAATTTGGGGAAATGGCCTGATTTGTCCAAATTAGGGTTTATATTTGGGGCAAACATGTAAAAGGCGTCATTTGAGACCATTAATGTTGACTCGGCATGTAGGCGAGCCACGTGGGTCGGAATTGATAAAAGAAATGCCAAGTCAGATTTCCGGCGTTTCAAATCAGAGTTAACACTTAAGTAATTTTTGTTTTTCAAAAATGGCACTGATGTAATCCGGCGAAAAGTTTTGGTATCAAAATGAGTGATTTATGAAAGTTATAGTACTTTTAGTGTTTTTTTCACTGAAATTTGTGTACCTTGAAAAAAGCCAAAAAAAAATAACTATATCGCCATAAGGATGTATGTAATGACTTTTTGTTTCTTGGCGAAATCGATCTACATTCCATAACTTGTTTATCACACGTTCCATTCTTATTCTTGCAAACGGAATTCGTCAATTCAACGGAGTTAAATGAATTGTGAAGGTCACATTGCTCTCTACATTTTTAGTAACAAAGTTTGTAAAAGGATGTAGTCCTGTCAGACATCGATTTGGGGACATCACTAAAAGAAAATTCAAGTCTGAACATATTAACATATCCAGTTGGATTTACATTCATTCAAAAACTTAAAAAACCAATGAATTCTGCATCAACTATGATATATTAGCAGCTCTAGACTACACCATATCTCTGATGGTGAAACTTCTTTAATTGTGCATTTAAATAATCTCCCTCTCATGTTGAGCTCTAATGGTAGAGGCAAGCTCCCCCTAATCAGGTACCTTCTACATCAATATATTTTTGAATCTCCATCTTGTTGGGTGTGACGAGCGCAACGACCAGAATGCCCACCTTTGTCATTGGTCCCTTTTGCTAGACCAAACCATCAAGGCCATCCTTAACAACGCATTGCTATTTCACAACGCCCACATCCACCCTTAATCTCTTCTGCCAATTTGAAGGCTGTCCGAAAAACTACATTGCTTAGGAGAGATTTTTTTTTTTTTGAGATGTTCATTAAACATTGATCCAAATTGGGAGTCAAGGAATCAACCATAAGTTCTAATATCACATGTTGGGAGGCATGATAAAAGCCTGAATCATTCACCTAGTGATGTGCACATATGTAGTTTGACCCGTATTCCCTCAAAATGTTAAGCAAATTAATCGTGAATGAATTATAATCTATTAATTACTTTATATCATACCATATCTCTGATTTGAGTCTCTTTTGACATAACTCGTACTTATGTTTCATTTATTCAATTTCTCTCCTTTTCTTTTTCACAACTCAAGTTTATGCTAGAAAGGATGATCTTTTTTCATCTTTCCCCTTTTTGCTGATAGGAGAATCTAGATACCAACGATTGAAAGGCATGTGACAGGTGACACTAGGGATGATCAGTTCCAAGGTAAATAGGATATATCCATTCCCCGGGTGGATCTAGGAACCGATCGTATTTCCTTTTTTTTTTTCCTATTTCTTGAAAGACTGCAAGTGTTGTTGCATAATCTAAACTACTACATGAGTGATGTTAATAAAATAAGTTTGTGCTAAGCTACACATGATGATCATCTCCACAAACAGAGCTATAATGATCATCAATAACCAAGTTTGAGAGGCGTCGAGCCGCGAGAGCTGCGTGACTAAGATTGAGAGAAGCAAGAGTGAGAGGCGCGAGCGACGAGCTTGCGTGATTGAGTTTGAGCGACAAAAGAATGGGAATTAAGGTTTGGAAATTTATAATAATAAGAACTTAAAAAAAATCAATCCGGTCCAGATGGGTGGGTTTGCACCTGAAACTAGGAAGCAGACCGATATTCACCAGTTCCAAATTTTAGGAACTAGAAACCGCTTAGAAATGGCCAGTTTGGTCCGGTTCTTTTGCTCACTCCTAGGTGACACATCTCTCTTTAAGAAAAGTGCACACTCGAGGCGGGTTTTATCCTGTAGATATACTAAGAGTGATTAGTTCCCACCTCGGAATTGGGAACTAGACCAAAAGGGCTGGTTTCCGAGTAGGTCCAGGAGCTTTCCGTGATAAAAAAAAATTTCTACATAAATGATGTGAAATACCACCTCAAATAAAGTTGCTTACGATGTCTTCATTACTATATTTGCTCTGCAAGCATTGGTATGTGCATTGCGCGTGAAATTACAACTACATCACGATGCGCATATCAAGATACTTGAAAAAAATTATCAAGATAGATTCGCATATACAAGTATGCGAGGACATCATAAATTGTCATGGCTCCATAGAAGAAAAATCCAGTAACAAATCCCTCTACTTGATAAATACTACCATGCACGCTCGCGCGCGCGCGCACACACATATATGCCAATACATCACATTCGCCACTCCTAACCTAAACGGACTAAACAAACTGATTTACAAACTTAATCAAACAAAAACACATGTTCTTTATTTGGATTCGCACCTAACCATCGAAAGGGGACACAGAAGAAATCCTAATTCACTTTTCAGTGAGAAGAATGGGTAACTTTAGTAATCCGATTCCAATCTTTAGGAATTGAGAAACACCCAGAACCGGCCGGTTCGGGCAATTTCCGATTCGATCCGATTCTTTTGCTCACTCTTAAGATATACTATATAAACTCAACTATTTTTCGTGCGTGGTAAACAATTTGCTTACTTTGTATAATTGAAGGATTTACCAAGAAGAGCAGAGTGATTTACAAAAGCACCTTACTGGGCTAATTTAAGTGAAAGGAAAATGAAAAGAATTAGGAACATCCTTCCGAATTCCTGCAAACGAATCTACAGTGAATTCTTACTTAGGTTTTAATTAATCTCGAGAAAGTTCACGACCGCTCAATAAACTCGAGCTCGAAACGACCCAAGTGACCAAACTCATGTAGTAGGTCTACCAAGCCACAACTTTCACTGTGCTTGACCTTAGTTTATATTTGCCAATTAATTTAATTGGACACCCATTAAAAAAAATAATCATGATTTCCAGAAATCGGATATGGTTGAAGCATAAGGGTTGACCGGCTCTTGAGTGCTTGGCCCTCTCTCCATGACTGCATCTGGCCAGGACTTGACCTTTAGATTCTTTGAAGGAGTACAATCGCCAAGCACATGCCAAGGCCTGGCCTCCTCAACCAATCAAACGGCCAATCCCTCCTTTCTTTATTCCAATATTCCCTTTAAAAAAAACCAAAAATAAAAGGCCAACTTGCCATTATGAGTCTCACTAATAAATTAATGGAATTTTTTTTATGGGTTACGTGAATAATTTGTATAAAAAGTTTGATCTGCACAAATTATCTTAATCGCGTGCGGCATATGAATCTAAATTTGAAAGTCCAAATTCCGATATAAATAGGTTATGGAACGAGATGTAATTTAAGCAGTCCTATGTATACTACGAAATCTTAGTAAAACAAAATCTTCTGCTGACCTCTTTTTTTTTTGGGGGTCTGACTTTTACTGAATGATGCGATGATTTTTTATTGACTAACTTTTAAGAAGCCACCGATTCAATGTATGTCTCGCTTATTTTAATATCAAGTTGAAACTTGTCATATCACCTGGCAAATGAATATTAGTACGATAATTTTGAGTATATGTAGCATTTTCGTGATAAATTGATTCTTTTATACAGTTTGGATGGGATGGGATGGGATGCGTAATATAATTCTAAATTTATAATGCCAAGTTGAGTTTATTTTTTTAAATATTTTATATGTTGGCCAAAACCAATTTGGCAAGGTTGAGTATCCACTTTTGCCGACCATGACTCCACTTGAGGAGCTGCTGCCGTAGGGACTCCGCCGCACGTCCGTCGCATCATGACGTGCGGACCTCAGAATAAACACGTTTGTTTATATACGCGATTGCCTTGTCTCCAAAAAGAAAATAATAATAATAATAATAATAAGTCTAATTTTTTCTATTTTATTTTATTTTATTTTAGTGACGTTAATTCATATTAATATTCGATCGACCTGCTTCAAGTAGCCGCATCATGTTGGCTTCTCTCTGTATCTTTCTGCCGATTTTCATGGCGTCACACACCAAAAAAAAAAAATTACTTGACTTCGTGTGTCGGGTCTCATGTTCGATCAAATCAAGTAGCTCGTAGGTTAAACAAAGAAGAAAAGGGAAATATTGAATTTATCGTGACATTTTAAGCTCATATTTATTTGCCCGATAAAGTTTGATGGAAACCCAAGTTGCATCTAACATCCGATCTTATTTACGAATTTTATTACTTTCGTTTCGGTTTTGTTGCTCTCGCTATTTCAAATTCATGCACAATGAAAATCTAATTGCTCGAAAACGTTATGACTCAACCCACCTTACTGCTCGGCCCCTACCCTTTCGCCGCCGCCGTAACCCTGTTGAACCGCGACCCGTCGAGCTCGACCGAGACCCGTCCAGCTTGATGTTGGCCATGGCCAAGAAGAGGGAGGCGCGGAGAGCATTACAAGAGAGAAAGACGCACCGAGGGCTCGGCCTGGATCAATGGCAGCACGGCCTGTGGTCAGAATCAACGATGGGAGCCTACCACGGAGATAGAGGGCAGGGGCGAGAGAAAGAGAAAGTAAGGGTGAAAGAGCACGGCGAGAGAGAAAGAGGAAGAAGGGGGAATGGTTTAAGCTCTATTTGTTTCGCGAAAAATGATTGATTTGGAAAACGTTTTCCTAAAAGTAATCGTTTATATCGCTTGAAATAATTAATCGATAGAAAATATTTTCATCATCGATGGCAATTTATGTCTCAACATTTTCGTAAACAATGAAAATATTTATTATTTTATTTATTTTTGTAATCGAAACAAGTCGTCATTTTTTTCGCGAAACAAACAGAGCTAGTTTGGATGAGTTTCGGGCAGTTGATCATATTTAAAAAGTAACTAAAGACAATGTACCTCCAGAAAAAAAAATAGATTTGTAGTAATAAATCACATAAAGACATATAGAAAAAGATCCGAGTCATTTGACAATGATCTGCTCAACAACATTTAACCCACATCATTCCAAAGTCCGCAGATTTCACACGAGCACACATCACCAAATACAAAAAAACAAATAAAAAAACGACGACGACGACGACGACGACACACGACAATTAAATATGATTCGTTGTGAGCACGCGAGATTCGCCATCGGTACGATGCAATCCAACGGCGTGAAACGCAATAGAGGACCGCATCGATCTTTTATTACGAAAAAAGGCAAAAGGTCGAATTAATTAAATGCCGGTGCTTAGTAGGCGTGCATGAATCCTCGAGCTGGGTGCCATATAAGTAATGTCGAGGGATTCCTATTAGAAAAGGCATTCTAACTTTCCTCTCGGATCTCATGACTAGATTTTAATAAGCAAACACCAAAAGCGGAGCTTACAAAAGGTTGCCTTTCCATTGTTCAAGCGGTCCTAGACTCCAATCTTTGGTCCCCGAATTACATAACCTAGGTTCTTTGCTTTAGGGCGACTCTATCGGAAAACCCGCTTTCGTAAGGACCAGATAAGCCGTAGGTTTTACTTAATTCTATCGAAAATCGAATATTTTGACAATATTCTAACTAGAGGTGGTCGATTCTCTAGTGATTCAGTTCCCATCCAAGAACCGGGAATCAATACTCTAGTTAGGTTACCATGGGAACCGGACTGGTGTCCCTTGGAACCGAATCATACCGATCGGTTCGGTCTGATTCTCGAGTGGGCCAATGGAATCGGCGGCGTGTTCCTTTTATTTTTATTTTAATTTTTTGTTATATTCTCTCGTTAAATTATTGCAGTATCGTCAAATCGGTGTTTGATGTATGTTTTCAAATTAAACGTCTACTGCAGGTTCTAGCTCTCTAGGGTTCTTCTTATGGAGATACTCTAGGTGCTATGGAAGCACAATCACCATTATCCTATACCGGGTTTATTCAGCGACCATGGTATGGCATCTATTCATGAACATACACCAAACATTGAGCCGATGGTTTGTGTTGTGAAGGAAGAATTAGGCTTTTTAGTTTTTACAAATTTGTAAGAAATTTAAAAAAAAAAAAAATCAGTCCGGTCTGTTCCGGGTGGGCGATTCCACACATGAAATTAAGAATCGGATCGAAAATCACCGGTATCAAATTTTTGGAACTAGGAACTGGACTTGTACCCCTGAGAACTGCTCAGAGCCGACCAGTTCAGTTCGGTTCGCTCGTCGATGGGTTATAGGTTCCCTATTGGACTTTCGTCAAATTTCACATGTCTTTCTACTCCAGCTTGCCAAATGAGCACGCGGTCTTCTGTCGCCTATTAATATTAAGTTTTTTGAGTCGGACTTTCTACCACGAACCGCTGAAGAACGTATCATGTCATCCGATTAAATTGTGAAGCCGGATTTCGAATGTCGAGAAGAGGGCAAGTGCATGGTGAAACGAGCTGATCGAATTTCGAAGTTCGCTACCGCTGAATTCTTTCCGTTCGACTCCACATGTACAGCACCGGGGAGCACATGCCCTATCACGTCATTTCAGCTCAACAACCAAAACTTGGTGTTTGAATAAAACTATTCATTTGATTGCCACTTGATTGATTAGAAGATGGAGATGGATTCCAAAAGCAACAGCTAATGCTGCTTAATACATATTTTAAAAAAAACGATTATGCATCCAAATAAAAAAAAAGTTTGGGGACCATAAAATGAATATCCAAAGAAAAGAACCCTTGATCTAAATCGATCTAAAGCAAATCTGACAAACGGGTTATTGGGAGAGAGCTTGTTCTCCAGCTCGAACTCGACTATAAAGTGTTGAGTGAAAAGTGGTGTAGAAACCGTTTGAACGATCTAAGAGTGAGTTCGTTTCGCGGAAAATGAATGATTTGGAAAAAAAAAATTATGAAAATTGATGATTTGTCAATTCAGTTCTAAATTGATGTTTTGTCAAACCTTTTGATGATTTGCCTGATACCAATTTAGTCCTAAACCTTAGTCCTAAAAGTTTTGATGTTTTGTCAATTTAGTCCTAAACCTTTTGACGATTTGCCAATAAATTCCTTTTGGCCAAATATTCAAATAATAGATTTAGGAATAAATTGGTAAATTTTCAAAAGGTTTATGACTAAATTGATACAAAAAAAGTTTGCGAATAAATTGGCAATATTTTGGCCAAATATTCAAATAAAGGTTTGATTGCTACAATCGAAAGGTTTAGGATTGAATTGTCTGTCGTACAATAGGTTTAGGACTTTTTGGACAATTATCCTCATTGGTGCTCAAATGAAAATGTTTGAATGAACGCGATAGTTGCATTCATGATACACATAATGAAGAGAAAACTTGAAATCGAGACTAAAACGAAATTTGAACGGCATTGTTTTGACGGGAAAACAATCAAACGAAAATTGACACACAGTTTTGGCATGGTTCGAGCATGTGTTCTTCCTATGAATTCTTTCCTTTTATGCTTCCCAGTAATTCTTTCAATGGTTATTAAAATTCACGTGCAATTCCTTTTCTAACTTTTTCACAGCTCCATGATCTTCTCGTCTTCTACGATTTCAGTAACTCCAAGAGTAATCTTGTGTACTGCAACAACTTTCTCCTCTCGGACGATTTTCTTTCTTTTTTAAACTTTGTAAGCCTTCCCACCCTTAACTCAAGTAGATCGAGGTGCTTTTACTCTTACTCTTGCTCTTGCTCTTGCTCTGATCAAAGTAATCCCGATACATCTCAAATCAAGACCCGCTGTTCCGAATACCGTCAAAGTTAGTCGGGATGGACTCTAGGTCGAGGTCGAACTTAATATAATTTGATGCTTGAAATTGATACGACTCAACTCTTCTATTGTGCTCCTTCTTCTCAACCAATGTTTTAGCTCGACTCTCATCCTAATATTTGGTAGGTAAATTTACACCACCAACAACCATATTTATTACATTATATTATAAATTGATTTATACTCCAATAAATCAATTATTATTTATGGTATCTCCTTTTGTCGCGTGGTCCACCGCAGATTTTCAATCAATTGAAATATCTGTACATGCATCTTCCCCCTTTTTTTATATATTTATTTATCTATTTTTTCGTACTTTTAATAATCAAGTAGCTAGATTTTTTGCGAAAAATGTCAGCAAGGCCAACCGAAAAATAGGTAGGATGTCATCGTCCCCAGTATACATAATGCAGCACATCGAGCGACTCGTGCGAAGGTGACGCACGACTCGGGACGAATTGCATAATCTCTTGTCAATCTCAGAAAAAAAAACCCAAAACGTCCACGAAAAATAAAAAAAAAACGGGAGAATAAAAAAACAATAGTGAGGAAAATTCGGGGAAAATAAGGAACCTGCAAAAAATAATTTTAGCCTTCGAAATTACGTGACGCGTCGCCTCACCTTTATATAGATCGATTGGTCATGGAATAAATAAAAAAATTATAGAGGAAAAAGGTGAATTCCGCTCTCTAAGATTAGGACAACATATCGTAAAGTAATAACATTTATCAATCGTGCCTTGTCAGCTAAGCAAAGCGCCTTCATTGACTATACTATGGCTTCTCCACAACCGTTGACTCGATAGGTTTGTCGTTTTGCAAGGGACATCTCTCTCTCTCTCTTCACATTTTTATATATGATTCATAATTTCAGGTGAATTACGATAATAAAGTTGGATCGTGACTAGTATATTACAAATTGTGTGATTAATTTAAAATTTATGTGATTTAACTCGGCTTAAATAGTGTTACACTGATCAATATTCGATAGCTCGTCGAGCGGGTGTTAGGAGCGCGTCCCAATCATTCATACGGGTCGTCTTGTTGATATGCCAAAAGAAAGCGACAGGTTCTTATCTGGGTACAACATTAAATTAAATTACATGTGAAGCGGTACCAATTTGTCAACCGAAGTAAGATGGTCGAAGAAGAAGCCGTTCCTTTGATGGAGAAGTTTATTCTACTTAATAGGGAGCAAGACCGATTTGTGAAGATCAGGTTTCGAAATCGACACGTGAAATTAGATTCGATAAATCGATTCTACTTAGATGAACGCTTTGAACACGCGATAGTATATGGTCAAAGAGAGGAGAAAGAGGTTCTGGGATTGTTGCTATAAAAAAGAGCACTATGGAATAACTTGGATGAACTTGCTTTTCAAGAACATGGGATTCGACCAAAATGATGGATCGGACAGTCTTGTTCATGACTGTGATGTCCCTTCTTTTGTTGGTGTCTTGATGCTTTTCTGAGGAAAATGCTGGTCTCAATCCGATCTTCCCTTGTCTTTGGAAACCCAAAGCTTAATTTTAACGCCATGAGAATATACTTGGTAATATCTCATTCTTGGTAGGTTGCCTATCCAAGATTCACACTCGATTGGTCGGAATATTGGTGTCAAATCACGTCTTCGACTGATAAAAATGGGCAATAATTGTGTGAAATGTTTACATGACATTGATGGGATTCTATGATCAAATTTCATCGGCCTTCGTTTACCTGTATCATCACTGTCGATTTTAATATTTCAATTAGATTGATCGATTTCAGGATGAGTAGGTTCCAAACCTGGAACCTGAAATCTACCTTGTTATAATCGGTTCCTAGTTTTTGGAACCCTGTTTGTCCTGGAACCTGTTTTGGAACCAACCCTGTTTTTTCGGTCTGATTTCAGGGTCTACCCAAGAACTTGTTTTTCTTTTGTTCCTTTTTCTGGTTTCATTTTTTCCAACAAAATAATACGAGTAGCAATGAAACGATTCGATGTAAAAGATGAATAATAAAAATCACTATTCGCGAAAAAGCAACAATCTCTAAGATGAGCAATAAAAATTACTATCCACCAAAAACATCAATCCAAAATATAGTAATAATACGATCTACAGTTTGTTTTTTAACACAAGTTAAAAATCGATTCCAAAACCGGTCCAGGTGGATCTTCACTTGGAATCGCGAACCGGACCAGTTCCAACCGGTTCCCAAAAAATGGAACCGATTTCCGAACCTGTTTTTCGGGTGATCCGGTTCGGTTCTGGGGTAAACCCGGTCTGGTTTCACACCTCTAATTTCAATTGTTGCTCAAATTTAAGTTTATGTGTGAGGAGAAGTATTAAGATATCTAAAACTGAGCATTTAAACCGACTGATTGCTTGGATTTCGTAATTAGGGATGGACCGTGTCATACCCCCTCCGAGATCTAAGTGAAGTGCAACGGTCTTGCGTTGTGCCTTTCCTTTATAACGAAAACTCGACACCCATTCCGCCCTCCCGTGTCAATCGAACGAATTACATTCGCCACCATAGTTCAATTAATTGCTACAGTCCCAGGTGACGAAGAGCCCACGTCGCCTAGCTTTAAGTATGGGTTAACGAGGGCCTCGAGGCGCTCGCTAACGAGATCGTTTTTAAGTATAATTAAAGGCTTGATTTGCTCCACGTGGACAATTGGTGGGGGGGGTGGGGTTAGGTGAGGGGCTTGGACCCGAAAGAAACTTCACAGAAGGTGGTGCAACATGTGAACCTTTAAGATAGAGCCGAGCAATTGTCCAATTTCCAGCGGTCGTTTCATGGGCCCAAAGCGCCTTTTTAGCATAATAATATTATATTTCCTCATTTTTACAGATTCTTTTCTTTTCTTTTTTTCTTATTTTTTTTTTTAATTTTTTGGCCAGAGCAGATTCTTTTCATCTGAAATTAAAAAATTTATTACCATGTTGTGAATTGCCCACGTAACATGAAGGTCACGTGGCCGCCCCCCCCCGTCGTCGCTGGGTGCCCTAATCATTAAATTATAGCATGACATAAAATAATCGGGGCTTCGTAGGAGAGAAAGCAAGAAGGAAGTGGCCAACATATCACAGCATGATTAATTTGAATATAGTGATGGCTTGCCGCGATGCTGTATGCAGCAGCAATGAGTACTATATGTTCATTTTTATTATTATTTTATCTTAAATATATATATATTCTTCGAAAGTGATGATTACTTAATCAGTTGTAACCCTGTTGTAAGGACGCCAATTCAATCCTAAACTTTTCAATTTTACTGATGCAATCATGAACCTTTGCGTCATAAATTCAATACTGTCGTTCCGGCCAATTTCCTCCACAAATTTACTGACGTCCAATTGATATCCGGACAACAGATTATGACTAGTAATTTTCCCTCCATGAAAATTTCACTATCTTTTCACTATACCACAAAAAAACCCCAAAACCGGTACATCTGTGATAATTTTACTTTCCGTTAGTTTCCGTTAAGTTATACTATCAAATTGCTGAGTTGGATGACACGTGACAGCTAACAGATGTATTGATTTGGGACTTTACGATCCATTACCATTTTGTGATTTTTGGTGATATTAATCTAATTTAACGGAAAATAACGGAGGGGGGTTAAATTTATCACAAATGTATCAGTTTGAGGTTTTTGGTGGTCAAAAAATTAGTTTGAGCTGTATTTGTCACAGGTGTACCAGTTTGGGGGTTTTTGGTGATCAAAAAATTAGTTTGAAGTAAATTTGTCACAAATGTACCAGTTTGCGATTTTTCATGATATTAATCCTTGCTCTTTTTTCCAGATGCGACTAATTTCATTTGAGAAGATAAAACTCTTGTGAGTCGGAATATTATATACTAAACTCTTGTGCGTTTTTTTTTTTCGTTTTTGCAGAATCGATGTCTTGAAAATCAAAACGGTAGACGAATAACAATACTTGGGGGCAATGGCGGCGATGCTACGCGATATCGCGTATCCGATTGATTTATCCTTTTCGGCGCCATTGTAGAAGAATGTGAAAAATGCTTGAGCGACATGTGATATTGCCGTCATGTGTTATCTGATAGGGAAAATGGCACAAAATGGTCATTGAGCTATGGCCCAGTGTGTAATGTGGTCCCTGAACTTTTAATTTGTTCAATGTGGTCCCTGAACTTTAGACCCTATGTGTAATGTCGTTCTTGAATTTTTAATTTGTTCGATGCGGTTCCTCAACTTTTGCTAGATGTTCAAACTAATCCCCGGACTATGTGAAAATAACCAATGTTATCCTTCCGTTAATTTAAATTTAAGGACAATATCGAATATTTTCATATAGTCCAGTGACTAGTTTGAACAAATTAAAAATTCAGGGACGACATTGAACGTTGGGTTAAACTGCAGTGACCATATTGAACAAATTGAAAATTCGAGAACCACATTACACATTAGGTCAAAATTCAAGGACCATTTATGATATTAGCGCTCCGTGTTGTTTTATCTTCGCTTTTGTTTTGATAATATGTGCACGCTAGGCTTACACGTCCCTTTTATGCTCGTGTTGCGTTTGGTGGACAACCGACGTGGAAAACCTAGGTCGAGATAGGGTTTTCTGGAATCCACGAACGGGATTTCGCCAGAAAGTTCGCTTTGGGGCATTCGCCGAGTTACCGAACGAGGGAATCTTGCGATGTTCAATGCACGTTCTCGTGATATGCACAATCAATACTCTCAAAACTAAATATATTTTATTTTTTTATTAATTACATTTGGTAAATATCTCGAGAGCACTACGTCAGTAGTAGGGCCCTCGAGAAAAAACGATGCACATCGTGACACGTTTCGTCACTTTCGTCAATCGACGCGATGCCTTCCCAGGCTAATTATGGAAGTCATTATCCATCTTGAATTATTACGAGTATGATGAATTATTGTTGACGACCCACCAAGAAAGAGGCGATTGAGAGGACGACTGATGCAGGTTAATTTCTTGATTTTGCTCCCCATAGAATGACGATTCGAGGTGCGCTGGTCGATTCATCCATCCCCTATGAGGAAAAACACCCAAAGCGACGCTCTTGTTCTTTTGCGTTCGATGTATACTTTGGGGGACAGGGCTCGGCCCGTGTAAAACGACATCTTTCCGTGTCCGTTTCCTTGTCGTCAATGTCGTCTTGCCCCGGTGTATGTCCATGCATGACTTGTAGACCTGATGAAGATAATGAGTGCGAGATGAGCCAAGTGGGTGTCGGATTTTCATTTTGGCTCGAAAGAAAAAAAAAATTTGGCATATGATTCGACCCTCTGCTCGAAAATTTCACATTAAATAAATACCGTCAACCGGTAAAAAGTCCATAAATATTATCTTTCAACGCTACTCGAGTCTCTCTGAATTGACTTTTATTTTTACCCTCTTGCTTAAGAAAATATTACAACTCATGTATTTTGATTTTTTTTAGAAATTTCGAATCGGCTTGAAATCTGCGAAGGAATTGTATGCGTTTTTTATGTGGAAACTCACGTTTAACTCTCTCTCTCTCTCTCTTAATCTTGGTGATATTCTTTTTTCTCAAATTGGGAAAATGTTAAGAGTATTTCCAACATATCAAAATTGTACATGCTTTTAGGGAAGAAAACTCGTGTCGGGTTAGCAAATTGGATACTTTAATCTTCTAATGTAAATGACACTCTAGCATTACATAGGCCACCGAGTGTAGATCGATCAATTTGGATCATAGACTAATTTCTTAATATATATTTAGTGGGATGAGTTGTTATGTAAGTTAATTATACTCTGTAAATAGATCATAAATGGATTTGTAATGATGAAGCTCAAAATAATATGGATATTAAATAAGTCCGCAATTATTGATAAAAAAATGAGTTCACAATTTACTTAGACTCGATCCACTTTTACGACCGTTTCTTCACTCTCTCCACCCTCATTCGATCTCGTGCTTGCTCACCTTGTGCTCTCATCTCTGTTTGGGCACGAGGTTTCATAGATTTGGGTAAGTATGAAATTGTTTTAGTAATACAGGTCGGGTCGGCTATGTGTTGGGTATGAGTCGAGTCGGGCGTATGTAAATGCGTTCATTTTGGTCGGACCATTTTCGACCCGACCCGACCCGACCTACCCATTTTACGGGTCTAACCGAGACTTCTGCTCCTTTCTTGATAGGAGATCAGGCATGATAAAGTTTTATCAGGAGAGTAACGGTGTAATTCGTCGCTCTAGGACTTTGCCCTCGTTTTTTTACCAGGAAGAGAAAAGAAAAAAACGTCTCTTTCACCGAGGGTGAAGAAGATTGAGTCGATGACTGGATAAGGCATCCAAGTAATTGGATTTCGACGACGGCGTTGATAAGGAGCGAAGAAAGATGGCGACGCTTCGTCTCTTTATCCATTTCCCCCCTCCGTTTTTCCAATATACAGGACGGGGGCCCAATTATGACGTCATAAATAGGGGTGGCGGTGCGAAATGTCCGATTTGCACCTTGACCTTGACCCCCGCGTCTCTGTTTTGGGGGGCGGAACGACTGGGACGGAGCGGGACTTTTTAACCGCGGCGAAGCAGGGCCAGACAGATGGATACCTAACCCCCGGGGGGGGGGGGGTAGGTGTCGGCCAACGAGCGCGAGCCTTCTTCCTTCCCCCGAGGTCACCGACGGTGACTCTAGCAAAGCCCTTCTTCCCGGCGGGGGGGCTTTTTCGGACATTTCGCACTCGGGGAGGGAGGGAGGAAAAAAAAACTCAGCGCCCCGCCTCCGCGCCCTGTTGACTCTCGCTGATAACCGCGTGCCCTTATTGACCAAAACACGTTCATTGCCTAATGCCTAAGGGCTATATAAACTAATTTTGCAAATTCTCTTGGGGGGTTTATCTAAGCTTAAAGCTAAACCCACCGGATAAAATTTCGTAAAAAAAAAACCAACCCGGTAATCGACGAGTCCTGATCCCGATCCATTTGCCTTCCCGCGTCGAGAACCGTACTTACGCCGGGCTGATGCCGTAAGTCAAGTACCGGCCCCAACCCGACCTTTCGGGAAACGACACCATCCGACGCCATCCTATCCAGCCACCGCAGTTCTCCCCCCCCCTGGATCCCCAGATTACCCGCCGTCTCGAAAAAAAAATCTTCATAGCTCCGTCCGAACGACCGACCGACGCGAATCGCAGACATGCAAACCTCGATAATATGGATCACGAAAACCGACCGGCACGCCCCGATCTCCCGTTCGCTTTGGCTCCGTCTCTAAACAAGAAAAAGACGGGATAAAAAAAAAAAAAAAGCCCTAACTTCACGCTTTGGCGTGTCCTCTTTGACCACAGATTAGCCGAAGAATCCATGGGCATGCCCACAAGAACTTTACCCCAAAAAGCATCCTCTTTTCCAACCTTCCATATGCCGCCCTAGTCACCAAGATCCAGTCGCCTGCCCCCACGCCAGCAACGGCCAAGAACAAGAAGGACTACACTATTCAAAGAATCGACCACCCCACAACAAAGAAGACCTTTCCCACGTGGCAAATACTGTCCGTATCCCATGTTTCCGTCGGGAATCGGCTTATAAAAATCGGCAAGCGTCCCTCCCCTCTCACCGTTGGCCGCAGAAGCCCGCCGGCACCACCGAGACAAGGACATCACGCGCGCGGGTGGCCGCGTAAAGGGCGATTAATTATTAAGATAATGGCTGCCCTCCCTAAATACCGTCATCCATTCCGTCACTAATAAAGGGTTTTGTCAACTCTAATCGCGCACGGGCGCCGCGCATTTACCGTATCGCCCCCGGCCCCCCGGCACGTAGCGAATTTTTTTTTTTTTTTTTGGGGGGGGCGGAGCGGCGGGGGTGGCGTGATTTTCTTACCCTCTGTTGCTAACATGCGTCAAGTTATGGGATGTTTAATTCGATTTGGGAAAAAGCGTGATTGGATTGGCAAAGTCCTCGGCTCGTTTCTTCGTTCCGCCAGAAAAGTCAACGAGGATGACAAGCGGGCATCCGTGGCCGCAAACTCTCTCCCCAATGGAACAAAAGAAAAGGAACCCAGCATCTCGGGCACAGGGACGAGGGTAAAACGATGCTTCGAGAATCGTTTAGGCAATCGAATCGACCGTCGAAACCGTCCTCTTTCGAAGATTTCGCCGGTCACGGCGTCGATAGAATGATGGCATCTCGTCCGATTTCAAAAGCTTTCGAGGCGGAGGTTTTCTCGACGAAAGTATCGCCGCATCAATTTCATACGCGGGGCACCGTAATGCATTGCAACGGGACGTCGAACGGAATGCCAACGGAAGCAGATCCAGGTCGGGGATACGGATCTTTTTGGGCAAGCGTGTCGCGATCGCAACTAATTTTTTTTAATGGCATCGGCCCTTTAAAGGAATTACCGTCGGGTACGTCGCTGACATGGCATCGATAAAAAGTCGGATTTTTGCAATTAGGGGAAATTTATATCGGAGGGCTGGACCCTAATTTGGGACACGACGGCATCGTATATTCTCCGCTTCGCATTTGATAAAGGGAGCCCAAAGCGAGCGGGCGAGTCGTCTAAAATGGCCAAATCGGGCAATCTAATTAAAAAGCCGGGTTTGGACCCGGACCGACCAAGGAAACCAACCTAAGCACCCAGATTAGGCACCTTAACCACTGCCGTCGTCGCGGCGCCGCACACGTGTCGGATTCATCAGGGGAAAAGCCCCCCACGCGGGCTCATGGATGGCAAATGCATCATCATGTCCCCCCTTGGTGGTTATTACCAAGAAAAGCGGATGCTTAGTGGATACCCAAATTGATTAATTAGCTAAGTTAAGTTAAGCCCAGTTGTCTTAGATGGAAACGATGCTTAATAATCTCTTTCCCCAAAAAATTCGAATTATCCTCTTTTTTTTTTCTCTTTGCGGAAAAATTAGAACTTTAACCGGGGAAGCGGAGATCTCGCGGCGCGGTGGCTCGGAGCCGAGCCTGATCCCAAATCGGGACTTTATATCATTAGGCCCAGATGGGGACTTTGAATTTGGGAAAGAGAAGAGAAGAGAGGAGAGGAGAGGAGAAAGGAAAAGTCCACGTCTGCTTTATTTATTGATTCCTCGTTTTTTGTCCTCTTTATTATTATCAATTTTTTTTATCATTATTGATTTTTTCTCTCTAGGGGATTTTGCCTTGTGAGTGAATTATTCGGGGGCGATTTTGGGGGCGGAAAAAACACAGGGACACGCACACGAAGGTAGAGCCAGCCGCGAGCGGCTGTCGAGTGCCGCATCGGCCGTCCCCGCACACGCGGCGGCCCGGCGAGCCCTGAGCTGTCGTTGAACGGGGGCGGGCGCTGACGTGGACCGGGTGAAATTTCCCCCCTTCCCCTTCCCCGTCCCCCGTCCCCCTCCCCAACACAACACCGGGGGTGGTGGTGGGCCCCGGCCACCAATCCCTCGGTCTATCTGTATCTGCCAAGTTTTTCCTTTTGTTTTTTTTTTTTTACTCCTTTTCCTTTGAGGGGTGGGGCCTGGGGGTCATTTTTTTGTTCTATAAATTGACCGCTCTCGCCCGAGCCTGTTCCTCCTCCACCTTCCCCCCTCCCGCAGCCAAAGATAGCTTCGCAGCAGCAGCAGCAAACCAGCCAGCCCTCTGTCGTCGCTCCCTCCTGCTCCGCCTCCCTCCCAACGCCCTTCGACCTCC
Organism: Syzygium oleosum; assembly: GCF_021117445.2. Taxonomy (NCBI): domain Eukaryota; kingdom Viridiplantae; phylum Streptophyta; class Magnoliopsida; order Myrtales; family Myrtaceae; genus Syzygium; species Syzygium oleosum. Next base: position 1,170,177 of record NW_026607512.1, read on the forward strand.
TTCTCCTTCTCCTTCTCCTCCTTCTTCACACACACACACACACTCTCTCTCTCTCTCTCTCTCCAAATCATCAATCAAATCTTGTTCTGCATCTCTCTGTTTCTCTGTGTGTGTGTGTGTGTGTCTCGCTCTGTTTCTCTGTTGTCTGTCTGTCTGTCTTTCTCTCTGTGTATCTGTGCGTGTCTGCATTTGGTGGGGGTGCGGGGGATATATATTTAGCTCTGGTTGCGGAGGGAATCGGTGGTTACCCACATTTTTATTTCGCCCCGGAGAATCTCTCCTGGTCTCGAAGAATCCGCTCGGCCAACGAGCGAGCCCATAAAAATGGCTTATAATTCGTGAATTCTTATAGCGGGTCGCCCTCGTTGTTCTCTGTTTTTTTCTCTCTCGCCTTTTCCCTCGTTTTCGTTCCTTTTGATAACAACGAGCATTGCTGCGCGGAGACAGCTCTCGCGTTTGGAAGCCTCGGAATCGTGAATCCCCGGAGGGAGAGGTGGGGGTGCGGGGGGCGCTCTTGTCTTCTGGCTTTTTCCTCCGAGTGTCCCACGTCCACCCTGTTCTTCGCTTGCGCTCGCTGGGCATTTCGGGGCGTGAGAACGGAGGCCGAGGTGGGTTTTTTCTTGGGGTTGGAAAGGAAGCGGACTCGGAGCGAGTCGAATCGGCCCTCGTTCGTTATCCGCATCGATAGATCTGTGCCTGAGGATTTTGGTTTTGGGTCGAGTGGGGAAGTGGGTTTTGTCGTCGGTTTGCTACCGGATCCTTTCCCTGATCTCGCTTGGATTTGATTCTGGTCACATCAGCTTTAGACACATCAGCTTTAGACACCCTTTTATCCTCTCGGAAGGAAGTCCTCATCTTTATCGCTCGTCCATAGCGCCAACCCAATCGCATACGAGTCCCTTCGTCGTTTTTTTATAATGTCGTCCGCCTCGTCGAGTTCTTCGCTCCTTCAGCCGAAAACGCGAGCTCCGGCTCTGCCCGCGTCGCTCGCCAAGCCGTCCATTACGCCTCAGTTGAGCGTGTCTCGTTCCAGGAGCAGGGCCAGGGCGAGCCGATGCTCTGTTTCCAAGAAGTCAACGGGTGTTCTGGAGAAGAACTTCTTCGGGCCCCGGCTCCAGCAGGAGGCCGGATCCGAGAGGCTCCACGCCTTGGCGTCTGATGGGTCGGGTCGGCTGTCGAAGCTCCGCCTCCTCGTGCGGTCCGCATTGTCCGCGGTCCCGGAGAAGCCTCTTGGTCTCTACGACCCGAAGTTCGATAAGGACTCTTGCGGAGTCGGGTTTGTTGCCGAGTTGTCTGGCGAAACCAGCCGCAAGACGGTGAGTGATTTGGTCGTTCATTTGCACATGCTTTATTCATGCACAATTCGTATTTGTTTGCTTCCGTGTGTGTATGAAGTTAATTTACCTGATATGATGCTACTTCTTTGGTTCGCGTTCATGTTTTGTTTTTATAGGTGCATTTTCCACGGGCTCGGTTCCCAGTTTACTTGAAGGAATTATCTCCTCGTGTTTGATCTGATTAATTTTGTGGGTGTAGTGGATGTTAATTCGGGTTACCTGCGCTGTTTGATGGGTGCGTAAATGGTTTTATGTGTTCGTGTGCAGGTGACGGATGCTTTGGAGATGCTGATTCGTATGTCGCACCGTGGTGCTTGCGGTTGCGAAACTAATACTGGTGATGGAGCTGGAATTCTTGTCGCGCTTCCGCATGAGTTCTACCAGGAAGTATGTCCTGTTCCTTTCTATTTACTCCTCTCGTTGTGTATCACATGAAAACAGAAAACAAAATAAGAAAACCTTTCAATGGCGATAATCATAGTAATTCCGTGTTACTGCAAAAATAAAATAAAAAATAAAAAATCTTGCTTTGTAGTTTTATGCTGGTTTTTTTGGTTACATTGACCTACAATTTTTGTTCGGGGTATCGAACATTTTTGCGGTTTTACTTTTGTTTCAGTGTCTTTCTGGTTCTTTGCTCGTGCATTGATCATTGCTCGATTGCCTTCCCTCAGGTCGTCAAAGAGAATGGATTCAAATTACCGCCTCCCGGTGAGTATGCTGTCGGCATGTTGTTTCTGCCAACGTCGGAGACTCGAAGGGAACAAAGTAAAAGAGTATTCCAAAAGGTAGTCTCGAGACCGTCTCTCTCTCTCTCTCTCTCTCTCTCTCTATATCTCTGCCCCCAGTGGTCACTGAGCTAATCCACGCACCGAAATTGCATCATGTCTTAAAGCTTAGTTGCATTGTTTGCACCTTTCGCTCTGTCTTCAAGTCTGATGTAGTTGTGTGGTGGTTTATCTCATGAAGGTTGCAGAGTCTCTGGGGCACATGGTCATAGGTTGGAGATCTGTGCCAACTGATAATTCGGGGTTGGGCAAGTCAGCTTTGGAGACGGAACCTGTAATTGAACAAGTGTTCCTTACGCCGAGTTCCAGGTCGAAAGTTGATCTGGAGCGACAGGTACTCGCTTTTTATCTCAATTTATTGTATCTTGACTGAGAGATGGGAGTCCAAGATTTTTTTTTTTCCTTTGTCCTTCCTTCATGGTGATGGGTTCCTTACAGAGGGAATTCCTAAGTCTCTTGGCCATTGGGTTCGGTTATGCTTTGTTCGTGTTTTTGAAAAGAGTCAATGCTGTACGTAGAACAAGAAAGGAGAAACTTTTATGTGCTAATTGGTTATATTTACTTACTAATACTTGCTTAATATTCAGCCATCTGAAGATAGTGAAGTATTTCAATGTCTACGGATCTTGTTGTCCATCCTAAGATTTTTGTTTTGCAGAAATTGACTTTGACTTTCGTTTTTTTTTATCGACTAATATGCTTGTTCCATTTTTTACTAGATGTACATACTCAGGAGGGTCTCAATGGTTGCTATTCGTGCAGCCTTGAACCTCCAACACGGCGGTGCTAGGGACTTCTACATATGTTCTCTTTCCTCAAGGTTTGTTTGTGCATGAGATCGAATCATATCACATTGGTTCAGTACCTTTCCCCACTTGATGTCTCATCCATTTGTTTATCCAAATTTGCAGAACTGTTGTCTACAAGGGTCAGCTGAAACCTGTTCAGTTGAAAGACTACTACTATGCAGATCTTGGCGATGAAAGGTTCACGAGCTACATGGCCCTGGTAAATATATTGACCTTTTACTTTCTTCTCTCTCCACTAACTTCATACTTCAACAAACAGCATGGAACGAGTGACTGACGGGATGCAAGGTTGAGGAGTGACTTCTGAAGCCTTGAGGTTTGAATGATCCCTTAAGTTCTTCCACTCCCTTGATACTGACACTGAGTGAGTTGGTAAGAAACCTCGCTGCCAAGTGAATCATGTTTACTGAAACCTGGTGCAGAGCCGTAGGCTCAGTCTTTAAGGATGAGATGATCTATTTAGTGGAGGGATGTGTTCATTCAGACTGCCATAGGTTCCCAGTATTCTCATACTTTCATCCGCGTCACAGTTCCATGTTTGTGGACTTCGTTCCGGATTTCCCCTGTTGAATAATGCAATTGCACTGTGGAATGACTGTATTGGCTGGTGTATTGGTGCAGATACACTCCCGCTTCTCGACAAACACATTCCCAAGCTGGGATCGTGCACAACCAATGCGAATCTTAGGTCATAATGGGGAGATTAATACGCTCAGAGGCAACGTGAACTGGTAATTTCTGATAATGAGCTTGTTGAGTGCAATTATTGGCTATTATTTTCTCCTCTTCCTACATGGAATATCGTGGAATAACAGCCAAGAGGGATAAAATCTTTGGATGTGACAGTATTTGATGTGCCTCACCTCTTTTCAAAGTTGTTGCTTTCTACTCTTTTGACATATAAAATCTCCAATTCTAGTTTAAGAAGAATCCAATGTTGAATTCTGCTATCAATGTACAGGTTTCGCTTCGCTAGGCTTGTGGAACTTTTACCTTGTTAGTTACATGAACGATAGGGTTGTGGTCGACTGTAAGAGATAGACTAATCTTATACCTGCAATTAGACTATGATGTCGGGTAGATGGTCTTTGTATTTTTCTTCAGAGACCTTTTTTGTTATCTCTGCTGCCTTATCTTTTTGTATTGACACCGTGTGACACTCTTTCTTCTTCTTAGGATGAAAGCACGTGAGGGTCTCTTAAAATGCAAGGAGCTTGGTCTATCAAAGAATGAGTTGAAGAAGCTTCTACCGATTGTAGATGCCAGTTCATCTGATTCAGGTGGAAATCTATTCTGTTATATTGTGGGTGCTCGTTGCTAGTGGGACCACCTACTAGCGTGGTTCATTTGGAGTCAACATCTCTACAGACATAAACTTGGAAGATCTCATGGTCTAACTTAGGAAAACTTCTCTCTTTCAGGAGCTTTTGATGGTGTTCTTGAGCTTCTAGTTCGAGCTGGCAGAAGTCTTCCTGAAGCTGTGATGATGATGATCCCAGAAGCATGGCAAAATGACAAGAACATGGATCCTCAAAGAAAGGCTTTGTATGAATACTTCTCAGCTCTTATGGAGCCATGGGATGGGCCAGCTTTGATTTCATGTAATAATTTGTCGCATTACAGTACCATTTGAAGCAAATTCTTGTGCTATCTACTTATCTGCAGAATCACTTGCAGTTACTGATGGCCGCTACCTTGGAGCAACATTGGATCGCAATGGCCTGCGTCCTGGTCGTTTCTACATCACTCATAGTGGAAGAGTAATAATGGCAAGTGAAGTTGGTGTAGTCGACATTCCTCCCGAAGATGTGTCTAGGAAAGGAAGGCTGAACCCTGGGATGATGCTTTTGGTGGATTTTGACAAGCATATCGTTGTAGACGATGGAGCCTTGAAGCAACAATATTCTATGGCGAGGCCTTATGGAGAATGGCTTAGAAGGCAAAAGATTGAACTCAAGGACATAGTTGACTCTGTTCCTGAATCTAAAAGGAATGCTCCAGCTATTGCTGGGGTGGTGGCAGTAAGTGTCTGAGCTTGACTAATTTCCTTTGTTCATTTTTGTGTGGGATTCTCATCTTGGTTTATGTCTATCAGGTATCTGCTGATGACGACAACATGGAAAATATGGGAATTCATGGTTTAGTGGCCCCTCTGAAAGCTTTCGGGTACACTCTATTGCTCTATATACTAAATACTGAACATTCTCTTTGGTCTTCTTCTTGTTCTGAAGCTTTCCCTTTTGCAGTTACACCGTTGAAGCTTTAGAAATGTTGCTGCTTCCCATGGCAAAAGACGGTACGGAGGCCCTAGGATCAATGGGAAATGATACGCCTTTGGCGGTCATGTCTGATAGAGAGAAGCTCACATTCGAGTACTTCAAGCAAATGTTTGCTCAAGTGACAAACCCTCCTATTGATCCAATCAGAGAGAAGATAGTTACTTCGATGGAATGCATGATTGGGCCAGAAGGTGATCTTACAGAGACCACCGAGCAACAGTGCCATCGCCTCTCGCTAAAAGGTCCTCTTCTGTCCATTCAAGAAATGGAAGCTGTTAAAAAGATGAATCACATAGGTTGGCAAAGCAAAATCATAGACATAACTTACTCCAAGAGACGTGGTAGAAAGGGACTGGAGGAAACCTTGGATAGGATCTGTGAAGAAGCAAGTAAAGCTATCAAGGAGGGCTATAAAACTCTTGTACTGTCCGATAGAGGTATTTCATTGCTAAACTGGATCTTATTCCTCTTAAAGGAACTTGTACATAGGATGGAGTTTAACTACTTTTTCTTCCAATGCAGCATTCTCCCCGGAGCGTGTTGCTGTAAGCTCTCTCTTGGCTGTGGGTGCTGTTCATCACCATCTTGTAAGAAAGCTTGAGCGCACTCAAGTGGGGTTAATTATTGAATCTGCCGAGCCACGCGAGGTGCACCATTTCTGTACACTTGTTGGGTTTGGTGCTGATGCTATATGCCCGTATCTGGCAATAGAGGCAATTTGGAGATTGCAGGTTGATGGAAAAATTCCACCCAAAGCAAACGGTGAATTTTTATCAAAGGACGAGCTGGTCAAGAAGTATTTCAAGGCAAGCAACTATGGAATGATGAAGGTTCTTGCAAAAATGGGGATTTCAACGTTGGCCTCATATAAGGGTGCTCAGATTTTTGAAGCTTTGGGTCTTTCATCAGAAGTTATTGAGAAGTGCTTTGCTGGAACTCCAAGCAGGGTGGAGGGTGCAACATTTGAGATGCTTGCCCAAGATGCGCTTGATTTGCATGGGTTAGCATTTCCTAATCGTGTCTTCCCGCCCGGTAGTGCGGAAGCCATTGCGCTGCCTAACCCTGGGGATTATCACTGGAGGAAGGGTGGTGAGATTCACCTTAATGACCCTCTTGCTATGGCGAAGCTGCAAGAAGCTGCCAGAAGTAATAGTGTGGCTGCATATAAGGAGTACTCGAGGCGCATCCAGGAATTGAACAAAAGCTGCAATTTGCGTGGTCTCTTGAAATTTAAGGAAGTGGCAGCCAAAGTCCCTCTGGATGAAGTTGAACCTGCTAGTGAGATTGTTAAGCGGTTCTGCACTGGTGCTATGAGCTATGGATCAATTTCACTTGAGGCACATACCGCACTGGCCATGGCAATGAACAGAATTGGGGGCAAGTCAAACACGGGTATAATTTAATTTAATTTGCCATAAATACAATTTGAACTAGCTTACTTTGTCTCTTAGATGTGTGAAGCACAACATATCTAAACTCATTAAGAGAAAAAAAGTTCGTGTTACCATATCGTGGGTGAAGCTTTTGTTTGTGTTTCGTTGCATGTACTCCGATTTGGGATTGTTTTACGTCATCTGTAACTCTGACTGCTGCGGTTTCTTACTTGTGAGGAGTTTTGCTCCTCATAATTGGATTCATATTGTTCCTTTATGTTCTCTGTTGAAGGTGAGGGAGGAGAGCAACCATCTCGCATGGATCCTCTTCCAGATGGCTCTATGAATCCAAAGAGGAGTGCCATCAAGCAGGTTGCTAGTGGGAGATTTGGGGTTTCAAGTTACTACCTTACTAATGCTGATGAGCTGCAGATTAAAATGGCTCAGGTATATGTTGGTTCTATCACGAAAGATGCAGAATCCTCATCTATGGTTGCCTTTGATTTTGATACAGTTGGCCCTGTGTGTTCCTGTTGGAACAGAGCTTCCCTTTGTTTATTCATTTATGTTCATGGCAGATGATGCTGTGTCAGCAAAGCACCATGCGGTGTCTTTGCTTTAGTTGATATCCACATGTGGCATTTGGTGAGGTTAACATGTGCTAAAAATAATTAATTCGAAATGGATTTATTTGATTTTGACTTCATTTGTGTTTTAATGCAGGGCGCCAAGCCTGGTGAGGGAGGTGAGCTCCCTGGCCACAAGGTAATAGGAGATATTGCAGTGACCAGAAATTCTACTGCTGGTGTTGGACTGATAAGTCCCCCTCCACATCATGATATCTATTCAATTGAAGACCTTGCCCAATTAATTCATGATCTTAAGGTAAAATTCTACGCCCTTTCGTCTCTGTTGTCCAGTGCCTAGATCCTGGCTCGTGCAAACTAATCGTTCCTTGTCTTTGTTTGCTATTCTAGAATTCCAATCCTGCAGCTCGAATCAGTGTGAAGCTAGTGTCTGAAGCTGGAGTTGGAGTAATAGCCAGTGGTGTAGTGAAAGGGCATGCCGACCATGTTTTGATCTCGGGGCATGATGGAGGAACCGGGGCCTCACGATGGACAGGTATAAAAAATGCAGGGCTTCCATGGGAACTTGGTTTGGCTGAGACACATCAAACCCTGGTTGCAAATGACCTTCGTGGTCGGACAGTTCTTCAGACTGATGGCCAACTAAAGACTGGAAGAGATGTTGCCATTGCCGCACTCCTCGGAGCTGAGGAATTTGGGTTTAGCACTGCTCCCCTCATAACACTCGGCTGCATCATGATGAGAAAGTGCCACAAGAACACCTGCCCTGTTGGCATTGCTACACAAGATCCTGTTCTCCGAGAGAAATTTGCTGGAGAACCTGAACACGTCATTAACTTCTTCTTCATGTTGGCTGAGGAAGTTAGGGAGATCATGTCTCAGCTGGGATTTCGGACGATTAATGAGATGGTTGGTCGTTCTGATATGCTTGAGGTCGACAGAGAAGTAACCAAGAACAATGAAAAGCTGGAGAATATTGACCTCTCCTTGCTTCTTAGACCTGCAGCTGAGATAAGGCCTGACGCTGCTCAGTATTGTGTCCAGAAGCAGGACCATGGCTTGGATATGGCTTTGGACCAGGAACTTATTTCCCTGTCCAAAGCTGCTTTAGAAAAAAGTCTCCCTATCTATATTGAAATGCCTATTTGCAATGTGAATCGTGCTGTTGGAACAATGCTCAGCCATGAGGTGACTAAACGCTATCGCATGGCTGGACTACCTGCAGATACCATCCATATTAAACTCTCTGGAAGTGCTGGCCAGAGTCTTGGAGCTTTTCTCTGCCCTGGCATCACACTGGAGCTCGAAGGTGACGGTAATGATTATGTTGGCAAAGGATTATCAGGTGGAAAAATTGTAGTTTATCCTCCAAAGGGAAGTGAATTTGATCCGAAAGAGAATATTGTGATTGGAAATGTGGCTCTTTATGGGGCCACAAGTGGGGAGGCATACTTCAATGGAATGGCTGCGGAAAGATTCTGTGTGCGCAATTCTGGGGCAAGAGCTGTGGTTGAAGGGGTTGGTGATCATGGATGCGAGTACATGACTGGTGGGACAGTTGTTGTGCTTGGAAAAACTGGCAGGAACTTTGCTGCTGGTATGAGTGGTGGCATTGCATATGTTCTAGATGTGGATGGTAAATTCCAATCACGTTGCAATCTTGAGTTGGTAGATCTTGATAAAGTCGAGGAAGAGGAGGATATTATGACCCTCAGAATGATGATTCAGCAACACCAGCGTCATACAAACAGCCAATTGGCAAAAGAGGTGTTAGTAGACTTCGAGAGTCTTCTGCCTAAGTTCATCAAGGTATTCCCCAGGGATTACAAGCGTATTCTAGCAGACAAGAAAGTAGGAGAAGCTTCCAAAAATGCTCAGAAAAATATGGAGGAGGAACAGGAGCAAGATGAGGGAGAGTTGATGGGGCAAAATGCTTTCGAAGAGCTTAAGAAGATGGCAGCTGCATCAACCAATGCCAAAGCCAGTGAGGTATGTATCTGATAAATGAGATTTGCTTTTGAACATCTAGTGCTCTCTTCAAACATTATGGTTTGAGTTATGATTTAAATGCTTGATGTCAATCCTTGACACTGAAAGAAAAATAAAAGAAAAGCCTGACCATATCGTCCATGCTTGTCTTTATTGATCATTCATGTGTGACACTAAGCCTCTGTTATACCGAAATTTTTTCAACGTTAGACTACCCCGACTTATATGATAGTTATTTGTCAGTGTTAAAAATTTGGAAGATCTGATATTTGGATTAAGTTTCTCCTCCTGAGTTTGTGCTCTGCTTATTGATTTTGTGTGTGTGCGTCTATATGCTGGCGCAAATGTGTCATAGACGGCTGATGTCTCGATACACGACATGAATATCTTGTTCTAGGGTTCATAAGTTTTGGATAATTTTTCAAAAGTTGAAATTTTGCCACTTGCTTCCCTTAGGGTAGTTTGTGGCTTTCGTTTTGTGGCAAGTTTAACCTTTTCTTTATGTGCTTTATGTGGGGGCAGACTGATATCAAGGATTCAGCTGGTAACCATTATTTGATGAGATGTCTGACTTTAACTTTTGGTTTTTATAGAAGGTAGAATCTGTCGAGGCTCCCAAGAGGCCTACGCAAGTTACTGATGCCATTAAGCATGGAGGATTTTTTACTTATGAGCGCAAAGGTGTTCAATATAGGGATCCTAATGTTCGGATGAATGATTGGAAGGAAGTCATGGAGGAGTCCAAACCAGGTCCCCTGTTAAAAACTCAGTCTGCCCGGTGCATGGACTGTGGCACTCCTTTCTGCCATCAGGTAAGAGTTGTAATGATTTCATTTTATGATTGTGTCTGTGTATGTATGTATGTATGTATGTATGTATGTATGTATGTTTGTACGTATTCTAGATGAATTTTATCTTATATCTGTTCTTGTGGCTTTACCATGCAGGAAAACTCTGGATGCCCTCTTGGAAACAAAATACCCGAGTTCAATGAGCTAGTATACCAAAATAGGTGGCGTGAAGCACTAGATCGACTGTTGGAGACAAATAATTTCCCTGAGTTTACAGGCCGCGTGTGTCCTGCACCATGTGAAGGCTCTTGTGTTCTTGGTATCATTGAGAATCCTGTTTCCATCAAGAATATTGAATGCTCGATCATAGACAAGGCCTTTGACGAGGGGTGGATGGTGCCCCGGCCACCCCAAAAGAGAACAGGGTATGCTGTCTCTTCATTCAACAACATTAACTGGTCAATTAGATCTGTGCTTTGCTTACTATGTGCTTGGAGAATATGATTGGTAGGCCTTGCTTGAAAATCTCTGTCAAGGTCATCTATTATATTCCCTAGAGATGTTTCTTTTCTCCAGGGTTCCTGTTCAAGTTAAATCCTTCTATTCCTTCATTCATAATGCTTAAGAATTAACCTGGTTTCCCATAGAGTCTTTTGGCTTAAACCAATCAGATTTCAGGGTTGGTTGTGACAAAATATGTTGACTATTCTAAAGTTAGTATCATCAATTTCTTTATGCTCTCAGGAAAAAAGTTGCGATTGTGGGAAGTGGACCGGCTGGATTGGCTGCTGCGGACCAGCTGAACAGGACGGGCCATTTTGTGACGGTGTATGAGCGTGCCGATCGAATTGGGGGCCTAATGATGTATGGTGTGCCAAACATGAAGACTGACAAAGTGGATGTAGTTCAACGGCGAGTTAACCTGATGGCTCAGGAAGGTGTCAATTTTGTCGTTAATGCCAATGTTGGGAAGGATTCATCATACTCTCTTGAAAGGCTCCAAAAGGAAAATGATGCTATTGTTTTAGCTGTTGGCGCCACAAAACCAAGGTAACTTCACTGACACTTAACTTTGGGGACATGTTGGGGGAGTTTTTGCACCATGTTCTGGTTGATGAGAAAAGCGATATTTATGCCTGTGGATTGAATTTTCCCTCGTGCAGGGACCTTCCTGTACCAGGACGCGAATTGTCAGGTGTCCATTTTGCCATGGAGTTCCTTCATGCAAACACAAAGAGCTTGCTTGACAGCAATCTCGAGGATGGTAACTACATATCTGCAAAGGGAAAGAAGGTAGTGGTCATTGGCGGAGGTGACACCGGCACAGATTGCATAGGAACATCTATCAGGCATGGCTGCAGTAGCATTGTAAACTTGGAACTGCTTTCTAAGCCACCGGAGAGTAGGGCTCCAGGCAACCCTTGGCCACAGGTACAAATATTGCATGAGTTACCTTTTCTCTTGACAATCACAGGATTACTCTTGATTATTGCATTATCATTTAGTTTATATAGCATGCACATTGTCATATTTACTCACAGTTCTTTTCCTCTGTTCAATGCTGTTTACAGTGGCCTCGTATCTTCCGTGTTGATTATGGCCACCAGGAAGCTGCGGCTAAATTTGGGAAAGATCCAAGGTCTTATGAAGTGCTAACTAAGCGGTTTATTGGTGATGAAAATGGGGTCGTTACAGGGCTCGAATTAGTGCGTGTTAGGTGGGAGAAGGATGCTGATGGGAAGTTTCAGTTGAAAGAAATCGAGGGATCTGAGGAAACAATTGAGGCTGATCTGGTTTTACTAGCCATGGGATTCCTTGGTCCAGAATCGGTTAGTATTTGAACCGTTCTCTCACATTTCTCATATAGTTTTTTTTTTTTGGACGAAATGTTTCTCATATAGTTTGAACAGTGCCAAGAATGAATTTAGCATGGGGAGGTCAAATTTGCGTGTAAATGAGTTTTTCTTTCGGTGGCAACAGTATAACTTGGTTGTTCAGTGTATGCGCTAAAGTAAAATTGATTGGCACGTGGGCCTGAGAGACTCACTATTGCCCTAGGAAACCTCATATAATATGGAAAAGATGAACCGGTTAAAAAAATAATGAAGAATGTGAGGATACCTTTAACCCATACTTGGGGTTGGGTGCATACAGCTAAATGCCGGGTGAATGTAAATATGTTCTTTTTTTCTGTACAGTTGGTTGACAGCATTTGTGCCTGTTGTTTTTGCTGTTTTGCTCTTTTTCAGACAATTGCGGACAAGTTAGGTCTAGAGAAAGATGGTCGGTCAAACTTCAAGGCTGATTATGGCCGGTTTGCAACCAGTGTGGAAGGAGTTTTTGCTGCTGGGGATTGTCGACGTGGTCAGTCTCTGGTGGTGTGGGCCATCTCCGAGGGAAGGCAAGCTGCCGCGCAGGTTGATAGATACCTCGTGCCAAAAGAGGAGGATCTCGCCGTCGAGCCCGAGAACCAAGAGGACTCGACCTTGCAGCAACAAGACATCAACAAGCGGCAAGAAGGCTGCGGCAAATTCACCGTGATGACGTAGAGGTCCGCAGATTCTAGTGTTCTGCGCGGCGGAGACGAAAAGGGCAAAGTGAGCCTGTCGTGGATGTGCGAGAGGAGCCTCTGCTCAGTTCACGCTATAGATCTGAAACACTGTTGGCCCGAGGGGAGGAATGAGGGAGGCGAAGATTGGCAGGCTATGTGTGCTATGTTTATGCTGGCTGAGGGCTTCATAAGTTGGAAGCTGTTCTACTTTTGGTGGGTCTCTAATCTTTAGTCTTGTTTGGGTTAGGTTTGCAAGTTCTTGATTGTTACAAAGGAATAATAATGTACAGTTCTCGTCGTCGACGGACAAGGTTATATAGGGGGACATATTTTATTGAGCAGTCGATGCAGTTTGCTATTCATTTCGTTTTTTAAGTAACCAGTAGCTTCTTCATTCGAGACGTTGCTGTGGATTCGTTGTGGTGTAACAAGGGGATGGAACGTAATGTGTGTCCATGTCTATGAATGAGAAGGCTGCAGCACAGCTCTGTGCAACCGCAATGGAAACCATCTTCTTTCTTTTGAGCAGACGTGTCTTTATCTTTTTCGATTGTCACTTCTATCTTTGCAATGGAATTTGTCAATGAGCACGAATCTGGGAATGATGAGCAAAACTCAGATATTTCGATTCGATCTTCGACGACTCGCCCTGGTGACTTCATGTCAAGAATTCTATCACTCGAGAGGTTTGTAAGTCATGAGAGTGTCACATGGAGCTCGGCACGATGGTTTTAAAAAAAAAAAAAGGAAAGAGAACTCGAATAGTCCGGATTCATAAGCCGGCAACTCACAGTTGGGAAACAAATGTCAGGAAAAAAAAAATGTCAACATCAGTATTGGACGTGTCACGCGAAATGACTGGCGTTCATGTCAGTCAAAATGGACACAAGTGCACTCTTTTTTGGTACTTTTTCCGGGTTCGAGGATATGTTAGGAGTGGTATCAACCGGTGCACCCGATGCATTGAACCATTTTGGGTACCTCGTAGCAAAAATTGAATTGCAATTCCAGAGGTCACAGACACGACACACAATGGACTCTAACCATGTCCACGTCGCCCAACACGTGGACTGCCAAACGACACTGCCCTCTGAGAGAGAGAGAGAGAGCGAAAACGACGAGTCGTTGCACGTCCTCCTCCTCCTTCAAGCTCCGTCGTTTTGGCGTTCTTCCTCGTCTCCTCCAACTCTACTTTTCCTCCAGAGATTCGTCACGTAAAGCCGCCCCGTTCCCCCACTCCCTCCTGGATCGCCATGGCCGCCGTCAACCTGAGTCGCCGACTCGCCTCCCTCGCGGACCTCTCCGCCCCGAAGCTGGCGCTCGCTCGCGCCGGGTCCGAGTCCCTGGCCCGCTCCGTCGCCTGCGCGGCGGCCCGGCTGCTCGGCTCGTCGGCCGAGCAGCCCCGGGGGAGCCCCGGCGGTGAGCCGCGGGGGGACGCCTCGAAGGAGGTCCGGCATCAACAGGAAGAGGAAGAACCCCGAGAAGAAGAAGAAGAAGAAGAAGAAGAAGAAGAAGAAGAGGACGAGGACGAGGACGAGGACGAGGGCGGGCACGTCAACAAAGAGACGGGCGAGATCGGCGGCCCCAGGGGCCCCGAACCGACCCGCTACGGCGATTGGGAGCGAAACGGCCGCTGCTCCGATTTCTGAGGCCACCCCCTTTTTCCGGTAGCGTGACGCGTTTCGTTGTGTACCCTCTTTTCCTTCCCCACTCCCCGTTTTTTTTAGTGATCGTATGGATTATTTGTTGTCTGTGTGATTCCGTCGAGAAACCCAGAATCGCATCGTGGGCTCTGAACGGATTCGTTCTCTTTCGAGATCTGTCGCCCCCACACTGCTTCTGAATTCTCTGATCGATCGAGCTGTGGCGCGATCGAATTGGGGGACGTGTGGCGTGCAGAGAGCACGCGGGAAACGCTCCGCCAAAGGAGACGATTCCCAATCGCTGTGCGGTGGACCAACCGCGGGCCAAAAAAGGGAAGGAGGGGAGCGCGTCGCTGTTGCTTGTTCTTACTTTTTGCTTCGTTGAACAGGAAAAGCTCGAAGTCTCCTGCTAATCTCTCTCGTCTCTCTTTCTCTCCCTCTCTCTCTTTCTTCATACCCATTTCATATCAACATCTCAAATTTGGCTTTCTCCCGGCCTTGTTGCGCGATCCCTTTCCTTGACCCACATAATAAAAAAAAACCATCTTTTTTCCACGCGATTTGCAGCCGCCGCAGGCCCGCAAGCTACCCCCACCTGGATCATCAACATGGGTCGATCCGTAAAGAGCGACGGCGGCAGCCCCTTTGCACGAACCCCGGATCTTCGGGGGGGGGGGGGGGGGGCTTTTAGTCTAATCAATGATCGGCAAATTTGAACGCCATGCTAATTTGAACGCGATCTGTTCACAAATTTTGACCGGCCCTTCTTGCGTCCAATTTCTCGCCGGTCAAACCCTTCCTCCCGTAATATGGGACGTGGGTGCGCGTGCGCGTGCAGAGGGTCTTGACCTATTCTCTGGCAACATCTCTCTCTCTCTCTTCTCAGAGAGATGTTTTGATGGGTTGGAACGTTCCGATGTTTTAACGTTGGACTAGAACAAAGTTTACTTGCAACGGCGCCCATGATTCGGAGGACCGGACCTTTTCTTTTCTAATTACACAAGCCGATCCTTGCCTTCCCTTTCCTTATTCCTTTTCGAACATGGACGGGTCGTGTTAAAGAGTGAATCGATACGCGTCAAGAGGCGTACCCCCCGTGGCTCGGGGAGCTCGTCTCATTTGCATCGGTATCGTACGGTTAATGGGGGTTTTGTGTCGTAATGTGACGGAGCAAAAAGGAACGCCGAAGAGGGATCTACTGCAATCTTCCTTCCTGATAAAGTGACAATGTGAACTCCGTTGAAGAAGCTCAACAAATGCAGACTGAGAGGGCATTACGGCACGGTCGCTACTTACAAATTCAGTCAAATGCGGGGAAAAGTGTCAAAAAAGTCCTAAACCTTTTGCATTAGTGCCAATTTAGTCCTAAACCTTTTTTTGGTGTCAATTCAGTCCTAAATCTTTTGCATTGATGCCAATTTAGTTCTAAACCTTTTTTTGGTGCCAATTAAGTCCTAAACTTTATAAATTGGTACCAATTCAGTCCTAAACCTTTTGTTTTTGTACCAATTTAGTCCTTCCGATTAATTTTGACCGGAATTTGCCGACGTGGACACCTGCCGGCCGGTCACCGGAGCCGACTTTAATAATATTTTAATATTTTTTTTTGAATTTTTATTTTTTTTTCCTTTTTTTCTTTTTTTTTTTCACTTTTTTTTTTGGTCCCCCCCCTCCTTCCTCTGGCCGGTCGCCGGTCCAGTGACCGGCCAGAGGCCAGGGGCCGGAGAGCTCGACCTCGCCGGCCATTGGCGAGGGCGGCGGCCTCGCCCGGCGAGCTCGACCTCGCTCGGCGAGGGCTAGCCTCGCCTTGGTCGGGCGAGGCTCGAGCCCTCGCCGGAGGCTGTGGCGAGGCTCGAGCCCTCGCCAGAGGCCGCGGCGAGGCCCAACCTCGCCGGGTTTGGCGAGGTCGAGCCTCGCCCGACCAAGGCGAGGCTCGCCCTTGCCGGGCGAGGCCGCCGCCCTCTCCAGTGGCCGGTCGCCGGACCGGCGACCGGCCAGAGGAAGGAGGGGGGAACCCAAAAAAAAAGGAAAAAAAAGAAAAAAAAGGAAAAAAAAATTCAAAAAAAAAATTAAAATATTATTAAAGTTGTCCACGTCGGCGCCGGTGACCGGCCGGTAGGTGTTCACGTCGGCAAATTCAGGTCAAAATTGACCGGAAGGACTAAATTGGCACAAAAATAAAAGGTTTAGGACTGAATTGGCACCAGTTTAAAAGGTTTAGGACTTAATTGGCACCAAAAAAAGGTTTAGGACTAAATTGACATCAATGCAAAAGGTTTAGGACTAAATTGGCACAAATGCAAAAGATTTAGGACTTTTTTGGCACTTTTTCCGTCAAATGCATATAGCTTACATCGGCTAAAATGACTCAAATGCGTGTGAATTGGTTAATGCTTTCCTTGAAATTGTCAAAACTCTAGTGCCTCTCCGAGAATTCCCCCCACACCGTTCACCTTTACAAACTGATGATGGTTCCACCATGTCTTTGTCCCTTTTCTCACGAAGAGATGCATCCAGAGCAACATGCGCAAACAAAAGTTCGACGGAAATGCTCGAAGGGGAATCAAAAGTCAACACATGTTGCATTATCAACACGATTTGACCGGCTAAATTCATGACTTGAACGAGGAATGGTTACCGTTAAACAAATCAAACCGGAAGGACTTCATTCAATTGATCTTGTTCCTCCATATCCGAACTGGCATGAAGTTCTCTTGGTTTTTTTATTTGTTTTCTTAATTGATGTTAGAATATCAAAGCAAATCTAGCCGATGACGGACGATTTCAACATGACGAATGCCTGAGGTACGACGGCTCTAAGAAGAAAGATAAAATGATGATTGAACTCTTCAACCTGCTATTAAATATTCCCAACTGTCGCTCTTATTTGAAGCGTTCCAAGTCACAGTTCGCCAACACTATAGATGAGGTATTCCAGTGCCATTTAAAGCTAACCTTATCCCATTTGTTCAAAGGAGAACGGACATCAACCGTCGTTATCGTTGGGTGCATGAAACTTACGTTTTGAAATGCACACAAAAAAAGGCAAAGAAGCTTCATAGGCTCTTTTGTCCTCTTTCTTTTAACACAGGCCGTCGGCTCGACTAATTTCCGTAAATGCGCATAAATAGCACCATCCATAAGGCAAAGAAGCTTCATTAGGCTCTTTTGTCCTCTTTCTTTTAACACAGGTCGTCGGCTCGACTAATTTCCATAGATGCGCATAAATAGCACCATCCATAAAGTATCGAAATAAAAAGGAAGAAATACTGAAATTCTCAAAAGTCAACAGGTTGCATTATCAATACAATCTGACCGGCAAAACTTACGTCTAATCGGCAGAAACTCCGTTCCATTCATCTTGTTCCTGCATATCAGAACAAGGGGAAAATTACCGGAAAGTTTCTAAATTTATTGCACTTGTGCCAATTCAGTCACAAACCTTTCAATTGTGTCAATTGAGTTCTAAACCTTTTGACAATTTGCCAGTGTAGTCTGTCAGGCCAATTTTGATCGAAAATCACTGACATGGACGCTGATTGTCTTACGTGGCACGGTCGGACGGCCAGCGTTGACATGGACAACTTTTACTATTTTTTTGTGTTTTTTCTTTTCTTTTTCCTAACTGTGGCTGGCCACGAGCGAGGGTGTCGCTAGCCCTAGGCAGGGCGTCGGGCCCTCACCTAGATCCAGGCCCTCGCCAACCAACAGGCGAGGGTCACGGCCCTCTCCTGTGGCCAATGAGGGTTGGCCGGTGACCTTGCTGGCCCACAATTGGAAAAAAAAAAAAGAAAGGAAAGAAAATAAGAAAAAGAAAAAAAAAGAAAAGAAAATAAAACAATGATAAAGCATTCAGAAAAATTAAAAAAATTATCCTTGTCAGCACCGGCCGTGCCACGTAGGACGGTTGGCATCCATGTTAGCGATTTCCGGTCAAAATTGGCCCGATGGATTATATTGGCAAATTCTCAAAAGTTTATGACTCAATTGTCACAATCGAAAGGTTTAGGACTGAATTGATACAAACATAAAGAATGCCATCGCTTTGCCTATTTTTTTTTGGTTTTCTTATTGATGTTAGAATATAAAAGTAAATCTAGCCATTAATGGACGATTATATGATAAATGCCCGAGGTACGTCAGCTCCACAAAGAACGAAAAATGAAAATGAACTCTTCAACTTGCTATTAATTATTCCCACTGTCGCTCTTATTGGAAGCGTTCTAAGTTATAGTTACTACAGAGCAGGTATTCCAGTTGCCATTTAAAGCTAATCTCATCTCATTTGTTCGAAGGAGAACATACATCAACCATCGTTATCGTTGGTTGCATGAAACTTACGTTTTGAAATGCACAAAAAGAAGAAAGAAAGGAAAGCTCCATAGGCTTTTCTGTCCTCTTTCTTCTAACACAAGCTGTCGGCTCGAATAATCTCCATAGACGCGCACAAATAGCACCATCCAAAAAGTACCGAAATAAGAAGGAAGAAATAATGAAAGTCTCAAGAGTCATTCTATGTATTACGACGAGCGACTCACATTCAACATTCAATTGGAATCATGTCGCGAATTAGCTAGCTTATCGGTATATTTTGTAAGCTGATGTTGGTAGGTATCTGGCGTTATTCAAGCAAGCTCCGCAGGTAGTTGTATTACCGTTTATGCAGGGTATCTATCTATGCAGGGAGTGGTTCAACGAGTAAAGATCAGAGAAGGGCAATTTCAAGCCCACATTTTTTGCGACGACCCCTATTGATTCAACGAGTTGACTGAGCCCATGAACAAAGACTTTCTTCATCCAATAATGCTAATTTTTACATCAACCTTGACTGATTCTTCAATCTAATACCCCAGTTCACTCGATCCTTTTGTACAGATATATAAGACCTCTTCATCCCTTCTTATTAGTCACAGAAAAAATTAATATAAACTCCAGTATCTATCCGGCTTGTTGCCTCCTTTTCTGAAGCTTTCACTGCTCCAGATACAAATGAAAATCCTCACACCCTTTGTGACCTTATTATTTATCTTGTTATGCACAGAAGCGAGTGCCGAGACCTGCGCCGCCGCCTTCTGTCGCCGTGATGAGCCCATGATCCGTTTCCCCTTCCGGATCGGAACCCGCCAGCCTGAATCTTGCGGGTACCCGGGCTTCGACCTGTCGTGCGACGGGATGAACCAAACCATACTAGAGTTGCCCAACTCAGGCCAATTCACCCTCCGAAGCATAGACTATGCTGAGCAAGAGCTATGGGTGAATGACCCTGAGGGTTGCCTCCCCAAGAGGCTTCTCTCCCTCAACCTCCACGGCTCGCCCTTCGCTAGTGTCTATTCCCAGGACTACACCTTCTTTAACTGCTCCTCCAGCTACATCAAGTACGGCCTGAACCCGATTGCCTGCCTCAGCGATTCCAACTACACGGTCTTTGCAACCTCCTCACCTGGAATGGCAAGCACCCTCTCCTCCTCATGCACACCTGTGAAGACCGTCCCAGTCCCCGTCGAATGGTCGTTCTATGAGCAGGTCAACTCGTCGGACCTCAATGACGATCTCCGGCTCCAGTGGGGGGTGCCGCGGTGTGGAAGGTGTGTGGTTCGGGGCGGGAGGTGCGGGCTCAAGGGCAATTCCACCACTGAGATCGAGTGCACCAATATCCCCCAGCGTGGTAAGAATGATCTTTCTGTTCAGTCTACACAGACTTCTTTTTTGAGTATGTGCACGTGAGTTTGAGTATGTTCATCTATCTTGCATATCATCCTGGTAACGCGAGCATGAAGGTAATACAGCAAATTTCGAACATGTGAGAACTCTCAGAATTAGGGGAAGAAAAAGAATCAAATAACCTCGTTCCAACGAACATCTAGCTACATATATAGTACTTTATGGATAAAAGTAAGGATTTAGGCTTGTGTAGTGAAGTGGTCTGTTCAGGTTCTTTGGTTTTCAGTCTCTCTGATGTCTCTCAGCAGTTTAGGCCCAGCAAACGGAAAAATCTCTGTCAGCAGGGGATAAAGTACTGCTATATCAGATTAATTTGGCTCTATGCTACGATCAACTACAGTGGATTATTTCAGGTCTTGCAGAAAAAACTAAATGAGTCAACACAAAACGTGAGTTTTCGGGAGTTTAGAAACGTTGAAGCAGATGTTGGGTCCATCTCGTCATCTTCTTGATAATCCTGCAATTTAATACAAGGAGAATTTGAATTGATTACAACAGTATAAGACTTCTGAGGGATAAACTCGAGACTTCAAGCTTCTTGTCCAGGTCAGGGGAGAGTAAAAGATCTTGTATCGGTACAAAAGATTGTTCAACGGTCTGCCAATTGGCCAACCATGCATTGCATACCTCCAAATAAGATAGCCATCAACGATTGATAAAACAGTCTGAAGAATTCTTCCCAAGAATTACTTCAAGATAAACTGCACAAATGCTCAAATATAAGTAGTGTTTATTTTTTGAGACCCATCAACCAGAGGCGGGATAAGCCACATCTTCCATCGAATTAAAAAATGCAGACTTAATCTAGCACATGAAACTTAATAGAGATATCGAGTTATTTTTACGAGATAAAATACTAAAAGGTCGATGCATGGTAATATTTTGACTACATTAGTGGCCTTTTCTACAATCCGCCGTGTAGATTATCTTTAGAATCATTGAGTAAGGAGCCATTCCAACTGTTCCCAAATCATCGGCCGAGAAACGATGTAACGCTGCTAATATCAACATTCAAACTACGTAATGAGTGGTAATCATCACGGCGGGAATTAACAATGGTGGGGGGATGGTGTGATTATGATGATCATGATAGGAAAGCAACATTAACGGTGGTGCTACCTTAATTAAAGTCAATGCAGCTCATCTAACGTTGGCTTTGAAGCCATCTCTTTTGTGGTACCTTCATGACCACAAGTGGTCAAGATTTCTTTTTTGTGCTTTTGTTTCTTTTTGGTCTCGTGAGGGCATGAATGGAATGCGGCAATTCTTGATCAGGATAAGCGTTGACTGAAGTAAATACAAAGAGCCAAAAGTGGACCAATCAAAAGATGCAAAATCCATCTTTTGCTTTTGCTTTCGCTTTCCAAGTGGCTTCCTCTCTTTTTCTTTCCCCGCCCGCCACCCACCCCTCGCCCCCTCCCCCCTCCCCCCTCGTGCCGTAACTTGAGGTTTCAGCTTCTGGTTGACTTTGACACTGGCTCGAGATTGATTTCGTTCAGACCTACTTTAGGTCATTGGTATATAAACAGCTGGGCCTACCCATCGATCCACTTGATTTGAAATAGGTTTGTGGTATGCATGAACGAAGACCGAATGCATATGATATGGTATTGGTATATCGCTAACCATCTTATCTGTTTGATTAAGCAAATAATCTTGAACTTAAAGATATGACAGGCTTACATACTTTCAGGGATTCCGAGAGCCGCCCGCTACGCAATCATTGTTGGGGTCGGGCTCCCCGCGATTCTGTTCCTCCTGGGCTTGCTTTGCTTCCTCTGCGGCAGAGTGAAGTCCTATGCGAGAGGGCGCCGCCCCGTCATCGGGGAATTCGCCACGGCGGTCGTGCCGCATTCCGCCCACGTTCCGGGCCTCGATGTGGTGGTCATCGAATCTTACCCTAAAATCGTCCTAGGAGAGAGCAAGCGACTTCCGAAGCTTGACGACAGCACTTGTCCCATTTGCCTGTCAGACTATCAGCCCAAAGAGACCCTCAAAACCATACCACAATGCAACCATTGCTTCCATGTGGATTGCATCGACGAGTGGCTTCGCCTGAATGCTACTTGCCCGGTTTGCCGGAACTCACCGCCCCAGCCATGACAGCGTGCTTCATGTTGTGTTCCTGTTTCTCTGGTGCTTGAAGTTTTGTGTATAAAACTAGAAGCCACTTGACAGTCAAAAGAGTCTTTTTGTTTTTAGCTGAAAGAGCTCAAGGGTGTCAGAAAAACCAGACAAACTAGTTCGACTTGGCTTGAATTGAAAGGAAAAGATGAAGAGCTCGACCAAATGCACGAGGATGAGATGAATGTCTTGTAGTGTTTTCTCAAAGGACACAAGTAGATACTTCGATACCATAAAGTTGTTCGATTACAGTACAATTCAGTAACCAAATTCATCCGCTGAATTGCTACTCTTCAGTAAGAATTCCCTCCGTCAATGAAGCCCTCGTGCCACCCTAGTTCATTGATGCAATCTCTTCCAAGAAGCTTTGAACCGATGTCATTTCAAATTGCGATTAAATCGACCTCGAAAACATAACCCTTTACTCATTCAGCGCTTCTGCAAATACGTTTGTCTTCAATTTATTATCAATTTTTGAACTTATCATCCTCATGAGAAGGGCCATTTTTCCTAGCAGTAGTACTCTCATTCCTTCTTAAATTGCTGAATCTAGATCTAGATATTTTCAACTCCCCAAGCAGACAAAAAGCACAATTCTTGTCCCAAAAACCAACTGCTGCTATATTTCCCGAAATTCAGGACATCAAATGCACACCAGAACGGACTGCATTTCCATCGGGCAATCAAATCCAATTACTTACTATCTTACAAACTTCCAGTAAGTACATAGATTCTTGTATTACATAACAACTAGCCTAGTAAGGAATATAAGAGGAAAGGAATTCCTCTATCCATATTGCATCTGATTCAACAGGTAAGTAGACGGAGCGCATCAATAGTTTTCAGGCTATTTCACGGTATAGAGTTACTACATTTAACGTATGGCTTCTTGATCACGGCTCAACTTACTTTTTAACAGTATGACATCGATTTCAGTCATGGAGAGATGACATGCTGCGAGGGCACTCAAACTTATTCTGCGATAACTTCTAGATTCGTGTTCCAGAGTCTTCCCTGCATGGTTGCAGCTTCCCCTGAACTTGAGGAAACGAAAGGATTTTTCGGCATGACGGGGCACTCTTCTCCCTCCAGCATCTGAACCACTGCTTTCATGGGAGGCCGATCGGCTGGGTACCAGTGAATGCACCAGAGCCCGATGATCGCCAGTTTCCTGGCAATCTTGGGGTCGCCGTCTTCTCGGATTCGTATTTCAAGCTCTTCACCCTTATGCAGATGGTTATAGACCCACTGCGGGAAGTACATCTGGCTCATGTTCTTCGCGTTCACGTCGACATTTTTCCTGCCCCCGACCATTTCGAGCAGCAGCATTCCGAAGCTGTACACGTCCGACTTAGAGGACACGCTTCCAAAGTTCCTGGAGAAGACTTCGGGAGCTATGTAGCCCATGGTACCTCTGGCCGCGGTCATGGACACAGCGCTTTTTTCCTTGGAACATAACTTTGCCAGGCCGAAATCCGCAATCTTAGGATTGAAGTTGTTATCCAGCAAGATGTTGTGCGGCTTGATGTCGAAATGGAGGATCCTATGATCGCACCCCTGGTGAAGATACTCTATGCCTTTGGCCACTCCGAGAGCGATGTCGTGGAGCCTCTCCCAACTAAGGGAAGGGTCGAGAGCATCTTCCCCCGGAAATATGAACTTCTCCAGAGACTCGTTCGGCAGGAACTCGTACACCAAGGCTCTTCGGAACCCATCCGCGCAGAAACCAACCATCCGAACCACGTTGACGTGGTGAATCCTTCCCATAGTGCTCACTTCGTTGATGAACTCCTCTCCATTTCCGAACGCATTGTCCAGCATCTTTACAGCGACGAAAATCTCGTTCGAAAGCTTCCCTTTGTAGACCGTTCCGTAAGCCCCCTGGCCTAGTTTCTCCTCGAAGTCATTGGTTATCCTCTTGATGTCGTTGTAGGAGTAACGGGTCGGCTTGAGGGCCTCGTAGTCATGCAAGAAGCTCTCGATCTTGAGTCGGAATGCTTTATCTCTTCTTTTTTCGTTGAGGACATAGCCGAGTCCAATCAATCCAGCAAGAAGGAAAAACGTGCCCAGGACACCTCCGATCTCTAACCTTCTTTCTGCAGGATCAGAGAGGTCAGTACTTGAGCTTCCGCCGATGTTCGTATGAATGACAAAAAAACTAGAAGGAAAGCCCTCAAAACTAGTTATATCAGCTTTTACTTAACACCGTGAGTGACCTTCACTTCAGGGCATCAGATAATTTCTATAGTAACTGGCAATCAGGATTCAGAACTCCATTCAATTTAAAGAACAGAAAGTATCATCTGAAACAAGACAAACTCGTGGAAATGAATCCACCCGACAGAACTGCACATATAAAAGTAATCTTAGTTTCGCAGAAGCCCTATTTCTTGTGTAGAAACTATGATTCCCCTTCCTCTGCGCTCCATGGATCTTATCTTTACTAAAGAGAAACTTGATGAATCTCAACAACCATAAGTCAGAAAGCAACCTTTCTATATCCATCACCAGACCTTAAAAGGCTTTGGAACGAATGGCCTAAATAAAAGAACTCGAGGATTAACAAACACTTAAACTAAGAAAGTGAAATAACACAGAGTCAAGCAAAGTACCATGATGCAAAAAGAAGTTTCGGAACCGATAAACGCATGCGACTAGGATTGAAGCAATACCTTTGTGTCCATCATGAGGCTTGGTGCAGCTGACGTCGGTCCCGTTCCGTCGACACCACAACCCGGATATCGTGCAGTTCCAGCAGTCCGGCTTGTCCCAGACCAATTTAGCCTCGCCCATCATGTCCTCGATCGGCATAGGAAGCGAGTCTATGCTCCCGTTCCTTTCGCAGGACACCAGCGGCAAGTCTCCGACGTAGGAGTCGGATTCGACGGCGTAGACGTCGTACAACCCGGCTTGGCTCAGGCAATCCACCAGGGCCATGCTGTTCCTCTTGGCCGGCGGCGGGCACTGGAACAGGGTATAGTTGTAGGGCGGGTACGCATACTGGCCGCGTTGGCTCATGTCGTACGAGAAGCGAGTGTGGTTGAGGTTCGCCAGCAGGAAGGGGAGGCACCGGTTGGGGTCCTGCACGACGATGGACCGGTTGTCGTAATCGATGGACTTGACGAAGAGCGGTCGCGAGGTGTCTCGGAGCAAGAGCTGAGTGTGCCCATCCCGGCCGCAGAACAGGTTGAAGTCCGGAAGATAGCCGCAGTCGTCAGGTTGTTGGCTTCCTCTGAGCAGGAACGGGAACTGGACCAGCGGCCCGTGGCGGGGGCACCTTTCGGGGGCGCAACGGTCCTTGGCCGGCGCGGCGAGGACGGCGGTGCCATGGGCGAAGCAGAGGAGGAGGAGGAGGAGGAAGAGGGATGGCTTGGAAGACCGCATGGAGGATGTGCTGGTGTTTGACAAGCGCGCGCTCTCTCTCTCTCTCTCTCGTCGTTTATTCTCATCCAGGCCTGTCCGAGCGAGAGAGAAAAGCGAAGAAACCAATGTCCATCGACAAGCGCTACGGACGCATCGCATGAACCTCCTTCCTCGGCTTGTCTAAATCGATAGTTGACTTGGACTCTTGGAATTTACGCGGTGCATCCATTGTCGTCAGTGGCGAAGCGTGTGCATGGAACTTTACTTAGTCAAGCTCGAACTCACGCGGCAAGTTCCTCTTTTTTGGCCCCCATTTGACCGTCACCCTTGTCGGACTCTTGCTGATTGAGAGTTTCTCCAAGAGCCAAGCCGGCCTTGACAAATCAATCGCCAAGAGGTCGTGCACTGCACTGGCGTGATGCAGAATGCAGTGGTTGGTGGTGATGTGATCGAGCTATCAACACAGGAGTTGGGGGGAAAAATTGCTGTTACGAGTCCTTCGCAGACGTGTGTGGGGCGATTCGATGCGCGATGAAGGGTCGATTTCGCGCATCATCGGGTGTAACATGGATGTTCTGGTGATCACAATATAAGAAAAGTCCGATAAGGTTTGGAGAAGCCCTCTCGAATCAAATTTAGGGGCCTTCGGTTCATATCGATGTTCCCTCTCTGTGCGTTTTTTTGCTCTCGGGCCACAGTCAACCCAAGACGGAAAGGGTTACTCGCACCCGGCCCTCCTTTTTCTAGGCAGTGTCCGAAATTGAAAGATGGGTATTTTTTTTACGCCATTGCTGATGTTTGTTTTCCTCGAAATATTAGGAAAAAAAAGGCCGTGCTTTTTCTATTCTTCGTTTGGCTTAGACACTTATAATGCTGCGTTTGGTCGTCCGGATTTCTAGTTAGGATATGATTAAGTAGGATAGGATAAGAAAAAGGAGAGCGTAGGGTTTTCGTGAAATGTCGATGTGAGAGGAGTCATGCGAACGAAGGAAAAGGAAAAGGAGAGTGTAGGATTTTCTAAAAAATAGCTAGACAAGAGAAATCCTATCCGAGTCTATCCCACCTCCCCCCTAAGATTTTTTATCCGGTCTATATCCCATCTATATCCGACGTTATCCCATCCTAAACATCTACCAAACATCGGATAGGATAAAACATATCATATTCTGAATTTTATCCGGACGACCAAACGTAGGCTTATTCTTTTTGTATTTTAACCATACTATCCTTGTGTAGCCCACCGTTTTTGTTGGTTAAAAAAACTCGTTTTATTTTGTTTCTTCTTTTTAACTTTGCGGGTTTCACTTTCTTTCTTCTTCTTTCTTTCCGCGCCTTTGATGTGTTGGTTCTCGTCTCTTGCAAAACGTCTCTATGTTTTCTCTCTTGCAGGCAACTCCTTTTTCTATGCCTGCCTACTCCTCCAGTTGCAGGGCATTGATAGAAGGTTGGCTTACATTCACTCTAATAAAGATCGAAATTACAAAGACAACGTAAACATGCATTGGAAACTCCAACACCAATACACAGTTGCTAATGACAATCGACTAATAATTTTCCGAGTCAATTGTGTGGCTTTTGTCCAATGAAATATGGTACTCAGAAAACATAAGCCTTTACACATGCAACACTCTGGCCTTTCCTTCCTGAACGAACAGAATGCACTGATTCATCTCAACTCATGTACAAGATGCCGTCAGAAGGTCAAAAAGAAAACTTCACATCGTTGAAGAGAGTCGCAAATTGAGCTAGACACAAATATCATTGGGTAAAGCAGAAATTGGCTTCAACATAACAATGTTGAATATACGCTAGCTTTCAAGTTTAGAGCTGGAAAACTTCATTCAACATGTGAATGTGACATCATACCTGATTCAATGGTGATAAAAGCACTCATTGCCTTATCAGAAACCTTATTATGATTACTGATTTAAATCCTCAGCAACTGTGTTTTGGTGTTAGTGTTGCAAATATATGTTTACCTTGTTTTCGATCTTTATTAATGTGAATGCGTTTCAATGCCGTACAACTTGAGTAGGGAGGCGTAAAAAGAAGAGAATGGCCTACAAGAGAGAAAACATAGAGACGTGGTTGTTGACACCCAAAATTACCCATGGTGGGAGTGGGCCGTTCACAAGTTACAGAAAATATAAAGTACGGCCCACCTGGCGAAAATCTCCGAAAAAAGCCGCAAGTTAGGCCCAGAGGTATTAAGAAGACCTAAGGTAATTATCGACAGGACACGTCATAGAGGTGTCAACAAGTTTTAAATCACGAGCCTTGCACGTGACATCGACGAGTTCAAGATCACGAGCTTTGCACGTGACGTCGACAAAGTTCAAAATCACGAGCTTTGCACGTGACGTCGACGAATCCAAGATCACGAGCTTTGTACGTGACGTCGACAAAGTTCAAAATCACGAGCTTTGCACAGAATCATGGTAATACGTGGCGAAAAATTCATTTACACGTGTCAAAAGGTAAAAATATGACCGTGGGCGTGAAGAATGACAAAAAATAAAGAGACACGTGGAAGAAAATTAGCTATTACGTGATGCCCAAGGAGCGTAAGCAATGTCGACAAGTCAGGAAACAGTTAAAGTACGAAACGTAAGGAAGTGGAAAAATTACTTTCAAGGATAAGTGTTCAGTCAACAGTTATCAAGCTGCTCTATAAATACTCAAGGATTTCCAACGTAGAAAGGACCTTTTCGCAAACAATACAACATATCTTTTATCTAGCTTTACTTTTAGCGCATTAGGAGTAGTTTTAGCTGTAATTTTCAGATTCTACGTTGTAGATTCAATTCCGGCAAGAGTCTTTATCAGGTTCAACATTGTTGATTAAATTCCAATGTTGTGCCATTAGTTCAGCGTCGTCGATTAAATTTCGGCATTGTGCTTGGAATATAGCTATTGATTAGATTCCAGTTATATTCTCTCAAGTTACGTCATTGATTAGATTCTGGCGTACCTTGAATGGTAATACCGCGTATTAGTTGTGTCGTTGATTAGATTCCGACATAGCTTGGTCTCGGTATTTGCAAGTTGTCATCCCATTGTTAGTATTATCGAGTTTGGTATATTGTTCAGTCAAGTTGTAAGTTGGACTTGATAAACGCATTTGACATTCTCTGTCCGAGCTTGACTCAAGACCCTAGTCTCCTCTAATAAAATCCGAAATGCAACGTTCGGTGAAAGATTTTCGACGGGATAAAACCGGCGAAACAGTGGTTCAGTCAAAGGCGTGGAAAGAAAGAAGAAGGAAAGTGGAACCCGTAAAGAAAAAAACAGAAGAAATAAAAGATAAGAGTTTCTTTTTTTGTCCTGCAATAAAAAGAGTTGACCAAACAAAAAAAAGACCACTTTTGTGGAGTTGTATTAGGAGTGGTAGAGGCCACACAAGGGATAGTATGGTCAAAACACAACAAATTGGAGTGTTTAAGCCAAAAGAGAAGTGGAAAAAGCATGACCAAAAAAAAAAAAAGAGAACAGAAAAGGAAATTTTTTTTTGTAGATGTCTAAGAATGGTTTCCGAATCCTCTCGGCTATGTTGGTGTCGAGCAAAATCTGTTCCTTTTTGGCAAATGACTAGTTTTACTCGTTCCAATTTCGCTTGGCCCGTTCGATTTGTCGGCCGGATGTTTAAAATACCTCTAAATTGAGATGAAAATGCATTGGTGGTGAAGAGAATAATGTAAATGAACAATTATTGAAAAGACAGGTCGGTTTTTGTCAACATCTCTTTTAACATGCTCGCAAACCGATTTTCTCGAACAGGTCAAATTTGAACGAAAAATATTTTTATCGTTCATGAAAATATTTAGATATGAATTGTTGTTAATTATAAAAATATTTTTGACTGACTAATTATTTCGAGCCAAACACAAGCGATCATTATTGAGAAAATATTTTCCAAATTATTAATTTTCTACGAAACAAATATATCCTTAATTTATCTTCATCAAATTTCATTTGACAAAACCTACATGTAGTTAAGCAGCTACCAACAACTCATATGCTTGCATTAAAAGTATGCCACCAAAATGGGTATACAAACACAACCTAAAAATACGAAGTACAATACTAAATGGGCATTAACGAATAGTGAATATTGAAATATATTCTCTTTTCCGCACAATGTTGTATATAACAACATGTTTCGAAACGTAGTAGGTGCTTCTAATCAAATTCTCTCGGGGCAATCTTTAACGATATCCTTATCGTTACTTTTCTCTTGAAAAGAAACCTCAATGCTTCAAAAACCAAGCATTCACTTGGGGATTTCTGCACAAAGTTGAATCAAACTGCTTATGGTCGAATATAAACTACTTATAAGTTAAGAATATTTTTCGAAAGATTTTAAATCCATTGCGTTAATTAAAAGTCAATGCAGTGTAAATGTCCCCAAAATTTATAATAATAGTCTAAAGTAAAAAATCAAACTTTATAAACCTTCCATCAACTCGATT